>NW_028317883.1:12532500-13132500 GCF_062004578.1 Staurois parvus
CTCTGAACTGCTGCACACAGCACAATGTGGAGACTCATACAGGGATGCAAGGTCCTGGCGGAACAGGGGCACTGAGAGAACAGGAATAGAGTGGTAAGGCCAGGGGACAAATGAAAAAAAAATGCTCGAAGGAGGAATTAAAAAAACTAAATGTATGTTTGTTATGTTATTTGTATCTGATTTAAAGGAAACATTGCCTTTAACATCACTTTAACATATTTTATGCATGTCATTTACCTGCATAAGACTCCTCGTGTACACATCCAAAAGTCCTGACTACTGCTTGGCACCGCCATCTTGGATGTGATATCAGCAGCCCCAGAGGCTCAGAGCTGTCACTAAAGTTATACAGTATAGTGTTTGCCTTTTTTTTAAAAGGTTATGTAGAAAGGGGAGGGTCAGAGGAGCTGGACCAGCATAAACCATAATTAGGCACTCCCAGAAATGAAGAGGACTATGATCTGCATGGAGGAAGGGGGCTGTGCTAGGGAACTGATTTATTTATTTATTTTTTGGAGTGTCCATTTCCTAGTAAGTTCAGAAACACACTGCAAGTCCATAGATAATAATTTATGAAAAGCAAAAAGGCATTCAAAATACTTTTCTGTTTATTTACCTGCAACTTTTAAGTCGGTGACAGAGCCTCCTAAAGTGGAAGTTCCAAGACTGTAATACTGAGATTTACTTATCTACTTCAGGCTAAACAAATATACAGCGTGAATACAAAGTCTGAATGGCTGGTTTCGATCTCATTTTCTTTCTCTAAGGCTGTTGCTTTCTTTATTTCCTCATTCTTTTTGTAGCCTTACCAGAATTGCATAAGGTGAGGGGAAAATTGATTCTCAATTTGCGTGAAAGTGTACATTCTCTATACTAAAGTGATACTGAAGGTTTAATTTTTTTTTTATTAAAAATGTTCTACTCTCCTGTTTACAATGCAACAGTATTGCACAGAGAGGTCCCTTTCCTTCTCTTCGGCAGTCCCCTGCCGATGCTGTCTGCTTCTCCATCTGGGTGCCTCTTCAGTAAGCCGGATGCTAAGGGGGCACCTGTGCCCTAGCTGGGCTGGGAAAGTCCCTAGTGTGTTTACATTTGTGATCAACATGATTGGTCATCACAGTAATCACAAGGTACAGAGCCTCTCAGAATGGTTTTGTATATTGCTTTTGTGATCAGAGCCATCCAATGATGAATCAGATCTTGGTCATGTACAGTATATTTGCACTGGCTGCACATATGTGTTTTCTGAATTTATAAACTGCACTCTGGAAATTCTGGAAATACACAGACACCTCCCAAACCTTTTTTTTTTTATTGTGGCAGGGGGATGGTTAACCACTTCAATACCGAGCACTTTTACCGCCTTCCAGCCCAGGCTAATATTCAGCTTTCAGCGTTGTCGCAGTTTGACAATTTTGCAGTCGTGCAACGCTGTACCCAAACTAAATTTGAATGAATTTTTTTCACACAAATAGAGCTTTCTTTTGGTGGTATTTACCCACTTGCCCTCCAGAAGATTTACCCCCCTTCCAGACCAGGCCATTTTTTGCAATATGGGCGCACCGTTAATTTAATTGATAATTGCAATCCTGCACCCAAATGAAATGTGTCTTTTTTTCCCAGAAATAGAGCTTTCTTTTGGTGGTATTTGATCACTTCTACAAATCAAAATCAAAACAATTTTGAAAAAAAATATATTTTTGACTTTTTGCTATAAGACATATCCAATAAACAATTAACAAAATAAAATGTCTTCAAAAATTCAGGCCAAAATGTACTCTGTTACATGTCTTTGCTAAAAAAAAATGCCAACAACTGTGTATTAATTGGTTTACATGAAAGTTATAGCTTCTACAAATGGCAATATATACTGGAAATTTATTTTATACTAGTAATGGCGGTGACCTGCGACATATACCGGAATTGCGCAGCAGGCATTCTGACACTGGGTGGGAACTGACTAACTGCACCTGACATCTCCAGTAACACTAATACTGTAATCAGTGCTACTAAAAAGCACTCACACTGTACCAATGACACTGGACAGAAAGGGGTTAACATCTGGGGCGATTAAAGGGTTAATAGTGTGCTGTGTGTGTTTTAATATGTGTGCTGTGTTGTGTTTTACTTGGGAAATATGCTGCTGTGTATCTCTTTGCTGTGCAGGGAGAGAGAAAGCAGCATGTCCATGCTGACAGGAGAGAGATCTGTATTGTTTACACATAGATTTCTCCTATCTCAGCCCTGCCGACAATATCAAGAAATATGTTTTGAATCAACTGGAAGTGAGAGAAACTAGAACGACCACATTGATTTTAGAAATTGAACATACCCACTACAGGAATAAATCAAAAATGTAACCCTCAAATTAATGATAATGGCCATGTAGAAGTCGTCAGGAGGATGGTTACCCAGGATCTGGGTTCGCTTAAATTGCCAAAGATTGTACAGAATAAAGGGATGGATAGAATAAAAAGACTAGAAAAAAGAAGTGATATTATGATTAGGCAATAGGTGATTGTTGTCCTCTCCAAAGATTATTATCTGAAGGAGCTCCAACACCAATTATGTGATACAGACACCTATGAAAGATTAGTGTCTAATCCCACGATCAACTACAAGAAGGAACTAGATCATCTTATTAAAAAAGGGGTGAAGAAAAAAGGTTTTGAATGATAAAGAATCTAGGTATCTGGTCCCGGACACTTGCAGGGTTCCTGTTATTTATACACTTCTGAAGATTCATATGGATAACCTTAAGCCACCTGGTCGGCCCATTGTTAATGGAATTCAGTTGGTGGGAGCTAGACTAGGTCAATTTATTAGTCAAAAAATAGTGCAGCGCTATAAGAAATACAACAATATAGTCACAAAGCGGATTATATAGGATAAAGTGGCATACGTGCTCAATAAACATGCAAAAAATAGGTGCTGTGCCACCAAATAAAACCTTAACAGCATTGGTGAAATGCCATATAATAATACTTAAAAGCGTACTCAGTGCATACGGTGACCAAAAAATCAGAGGCTAATATAGTTCACAGATGGTATTCTGTGTTTCACTCATAAGGCCAATACATGCAGGTGGTGATAACGCATGTGAAATTCCAGCTCACTGGAATAACCTTTTTCCATGAACCATTCTCCTAATTAGGAGAACAGTTCATGGAAAAAGATTATTCCAGTGATATGATAAAAGATAAAATAGATGAAATTGGTAATATTGATAGATCGACCTTACTCCAGGATGTTATTAAAAAAGAAAAAGAAGCTGGAGGTCAACTAGCAGTAATATTAGATTTTAATAGCCATCACAAGAAAATTGAACAGATTTTTATTAAGCATTGGCATGTTCTTAAATTAGATCCAGTTTTAAAAGAAGTATTACTTCCCCCCCCCCCCAGGTTTATATATAGGAAAGTGCCGACCATTAGGTCAAAAATTGTTAAAAATGTAATAGACCCCCCCCCCCCCCCCCCATTTCTAATAGGGTCACCTTTTTAGATACAAAAGGTTTCTTTCCCTGTAAGAACTGCTTTGCGTGTGTGGCCACTAGAGGGCTGAACAAAAAATGGAAAAAATTTAAAGCAAATACCACTGTGAAGGAATATGAAATCAAAGATTTCATATCGTGCAGAACAGAGGGGGTTGTCTATGGCCCTGAGTGCGAATGTGGTTTCCAATACAAAGGACGAACCAAAAGACCAATGTGGAAAAGAATTACAGAGCACGTACAGAACATCATAAAAGGTTTCCCAAAACATAGTGTTTCTAAGCATTTTGCCATGTATCATAACAAAGACCCCCAGATGTTGAAATTTTGGGGTATTGAAAAATTCAAAAGACACTGGAGGGGCAGTAACAAGGTCAGATCTTTAAGCAAAGCAGAATCAAAATGGATTTTCCACATGGGTACACAAGTTCCAAAAGGGCTGAATGTGGAATTTGATCTAAACTGTTTTATTAGTGATTTTTAATATTGGTTGAATATGAGCATTTTTTTATAATTAAAGATTTTTTTTATTAAACTGATTATATTGTGTAGATCTGATGTGGGTATATTGTAAATGTATGGGTACACTGCATGAGGTGGCAATACTGATTATATATATATATTTTTAATTACTATTATATATATTTATATTTCATATATATTATATTTTTTATTCCTTTATTCATTATTGAATCATGTTTATATCTTCAGAAATTATTTAATGCATTTTTAATCGCTATTTAATAAAGTTGATATTTTAAGTAATTTGTATAGATTATGGGATATGAGGGTATATTACATACTTATAGCTGGTGTTTACTGCTTTGAACGTGTTATGGAATATGCCGGCGAAGATTATCCTGTATCTCAGGTATCTTCTGTTACTAACTTTTAGTTGACACAGCAATACACTGTATTAGCGACGGGACTCCAGTAATATGGCCGCCGGCCAGAGATAATGAGGACTAAATAGGCAACAGCTGTCTGCAGTCTATTTAGTTAATATATAAGGGAGAGCTGCCCACCAATAGCGTTATCCTGATGAAGTCACAAGACACTGTGACGTAACGCGTAGATACGCAGTGACGTAGCATCCGGTCCGACCCGTGGTGACGCACTTCCGGTTAATCGCCATCTTGCTACACCAGGAAGAGCCAGTACCCATGCACTGTGTCCACACACAAGGAAGACTTATGTAATGAAAGACTACTAGAATGTAAGAGTTGTTTAAAATAAATTACTCATTTTTACTCAATTACTACACTATGGAAAGTTCTTTTTTCGCTCACCATTGTCATGATGAGTGACATATCTAGTGGCTGCAAAGTACCCTGAGTGTCCTGAATACTTGCATATCACGGAGGAGTCTACAGAGGGTCTGCTGAGGATATCTACCTTTGGATTAAGATCTCTAAGTGATCTTAAAGGCGTGACAGCCCATTGGGTCATTGAGTTAAGGTAAGGGGGCAAGTTAGCCATATGAGGATTGACACCGTCACGGAATTTCACATGCGTTATCACTACCTGCATGTTTTGGCCTTATGAGTGAAACACAGAATACCATCTATGAACTGTATTAGTCTCTGATTTTTTGGTCACCATATGCACTGAGTACACTTATAAGTATTATATGGCATTTCACCAATGCTGTTAAGGTTTTATTTGGTGGCAAAGCACCTATTTTTTGCATGTTTATTGAGCACGTATGCCACTTTATCCTATATAATCCTCTTTGTGACTATATTGTTGTATTTCTTATAGCGCTGCACTATTTTTGACTTATATATTGAGCACTGTTTGAAGGTTCCAGAATTGAGTGCTAGCAGCTTAAGTTTGCTAGAGACTGCATATAAGCGCAGGAGGAATTTGTACATATAGGTCAATTTATTGATTATTTTTTACAACCTCTGGTTTTGAAGACGAGATCTTATCTTAGGTATACCAAGCATCTCATACAACTCCTTGATGATCTTCAAATAGGCCCCCAATCCAGTAATGATATTTTTTTGGTACCTGCCGATGTGGCATCGTTATATACCATTATTGGCCATCAGGATGCCATTGAAGCCATGAGTTGGGCAATGAGAGAATTAGGAAATCAGCAATCGAATCTAAGGAAATATCTATTACAATGTCTGGAATCCTGCCTACAACATAACTATTTCTGGCACAATAAAGATTTTTATCGGCAGATCAAAGGAAATGCAAAGGTCGCAAGGTTTGCTCCCAGTCTTTCTAACCTTTTTATGTCCCTCTGGGCACAGGAAAGAACTATAATAATCCTCCAAAGGAATTAGAGTTATTTAAATGGTACATCGATAATGTGATTATCATTTGGGAAGGAGCAAAAGATGAATTTGAGGAATTCTTGAATCACCCTAATACAAATAATAAGAATATCCATTTTACATGGGAGATTGATAAGACTAAAATCAATTTTTTGGATCTTGAGATATCTTTTAGAGATGGGGGCCTAACAACAAAAATGTATTTTAAAACGGTAGACAGAAATGGATACTTTACTTTTTGATAGCTGTAACCATTTCCCATGGCTACTAAATATTTCAAAAGGACAATTCATTTGCTTACGTAGGAACTGTACCTATGTAGATGACTTCCAAAACCAAGCAAATTTAATAGGAGAACGTTTCATTAATAAAGGTTATAAACCTAGCGTGATTAAGGAAGCAATCCAAGATATTTTGAAATTAGATCGGAAAAGCCTTATTGAAGACAGAATGAGGGAAGATGTGGCATGGGACCAGATACCCATCATCATGGATTTTAATGCACATCATAAGAAGATAGAGAGCATTTTTAAAAAAACATTAGCCAATAATGAGGGCAGATAGGCTATTGAAAGATATTTTGCCCACCCAAACCCAGTTTGTATATAGGAACTGCAAGAACTGGGGTTAATCTCAGGTGTGGAGGTGCAGGAACTGGGACTGATCTGTGGTGTGAAGTTGCAGGAATTGGGACTGATCTGAGGCGTGAAGGTGCAGGATTGGGTCTGATCTGAGTTGTGAAGGTGCAGCAATTGGAACTGATCTGAGGGCGAAAGTGCAGGAATTGGGACTGATCTGAGGGGTGAAGGTGCAGGAATTGGGACAGATCTGAGGGGTGAAGGTGCAGGAATTGGGATTGATCTGAGGGGTGAAGGTGCAGAAATTGGGGCTGATCTGAGGGGTGAAGGTACAGGAATTGGGGCTGATATGAGGTGTGAAGGTGCTAAAATTGGGGATGATCTAAGCTCTGAAAGTGCAAGAATTGGGGCTGATTTGAGGAGTGAAGGTGCAGGAATTAGGGTGATCCGAGGTGTGAAGGTGCAGGAACTGGGATTCACCTGAGGTGTGAAGGTGCAGGAACTGGGGTTCATCTGAAGTGTGAAGGTGCAGGAATTGGGACTGATCTGCGGTGTGAAGGTGCAGGAACTGGGGTTCATCTGACGTGTGAAGGTGCAGGAATTGGGACTGATCTGAGGGGTGAAGGTGCAGGAATTGGGACTGATCTGAGGGGTGAAGGTGCAGGAATTGGGACTGATCTGAAGGGTGAAGGTGCAGGAATTGGGACTGATCTGAAGTGTGAAGGTGCAGGAATTGGGACTGATCTGAGGGGTGAAGGTGCAGGAATTGGGACTGATCTGAGGGGTGAAGGTGCAGGAATTGGGAATGATCTGGCTGGCATATTCATTCCAACCTTACCCTACCTACAGTACCTCGCAGGACATAATATTTTTACTATTTAAATAGTTTCTCCTTTTCATGATTTCGGCACACTATGCTCATAAGGTTGCCTACCCCTGACTATAGAGTATGTATCTGTTCACCTGTTACAATGTCTTACTTTCCCAGTAAATACTATGCTTCTTATCTGCCAGTAGAGGGCATATTATTCCTGAATATGAGACCAACAGCATATCCTTGTCTATATTGATTGGATGTTAACATTAACAAACTCAATCAACACATTGATATATTGAACACAAATCAAATTCTATATGTCATTTCTTCGTATTACGGCCTTAGTTCCGATGGTGTGATATTAACACAGTATTTCCTGTAATATTGTATAATATGTGGAAAAGCTTGCATCTAGTTTTAGCCCTGGTTTTTAATGTGAGCTTTTTAAAATGTATTTTTTATAATACATCCTTGTATGTGTTTTAGATGTAAAAATCTAATAAAAGTTCCATATATACATAATATAGTATGAACTATAACATAAGCAAGCAAAATGAATCCTGTGCGCACAGACTCTAAGTCTACAGAAGGCCTATAAGTAAGTGTTTTTATAGCTAATCCCCAGGTGTGATCTTTATTGCATACTTGCAACCCATGCACCAGCGCTAACTTGGACCAATGTAAGTATGCACATTTTATACGTGAGGAGCCGCTGGGGAAACCGACAATCACTGTAGTAGTCAGCACTGCTACGGTGATAGCCGTGATTTTCCAGGCCTTGTTCCAAGTGAGTTCCCCTCGGCACTCTGACCACATGGGGTTGCTCATCAGTACTGCCACCATTCACAGCGCCTTGTTTTCTTTTTTAACTGGTTCTGCTGCTCTCGTTCTTATGACGTCCTCCCATTCTTGCCGCGCATGCGCGCCGAGCAGTGGTGTTGTGTCCCTCGGACAAGGCACATCATCAATCAGGGTAACGAGCGAATGATGTTGGCACTTTACCACGTGATCATCTGTGTCCAATCACAGATGATCACATGTAAAAAAATGCCAATTATTGGCATGTCCTTTCCTCAGCTCTGTCACTGTCTGGTCACAGGAAAGCTTGTTATCAACTTTCCTTTCTTTAGAGACATATACACTGATTATCAGGGCACTGATCCTCAGTGCCTTGATAATCAGTGCAGCCCCATCAGTGCAGCATATCAGTGCCCATTGATGTAGCATATCATTACCAATCAGTGCAGACTCATCAGTGCCCATCAGTGCAGCTTCATCAGCACACATCAGTGAAGAAGAAAAATTACTTATTTGCAAAATTGTAGAAACTAAGAACATTTTTTTTTCAAAATTTTTGGTCTTTTTGTTTCTTTAGCAAAAAATAAAACACCTAGCGGTGATTAAATGCCACCAAAAGAAAGCTCTATTTCTGTGAAATAAATGATAAAAATTTAATATGGGTACAGTGTTGCATGACAGCTCAATTGTCATCCAAAGTGCGACAGTGCTGAAAGCTGAAAAAATACCTAGGCAGGTAAGGGGCGAAAGTGCCCAGTACTGAAGTGGTTAATGAATACAAGGCATTCTCTGGACAAGGTTCAGATCATGATGTCACCACCTCTCCCTTCCACAAGCTGGACCAGTAAAGATGTGCAATAAAGATCATAGCTGGGGTACCTTTTGACTTTTGTAGTCCTTATTCCTGCTATACCATTGTAATAGATGCTAGTCCAGCATTGTTGTAATACCATGTTAGAGAGCCATAACCCACAACATGACTGTAATTCTACTAGTGGAAAACAGGTTCTTTGTAACCTATTAAAGCAGGGGTCCTCAAACGGCCCGCCAAGGACGTTTATCTGGCTTGCCAGCAGGGGCGTATTTGCCGCGAGGAAGGGACAGTAAGTACAGGGGCAGGCAGGGGGCTGCTGTATCTTACCTGGCTCTGTGTCCCAGTCCCACGACGATCCAGTCCAGGAAATGCTGCTCCTTAATTCACTCCGGCCACTCCCTCACTCGATGTTCGCGCTGCCGCTCGGCTCCGCCTCCTCACCGGTGATTGGGCACCAGAACTGCAGCTCAGGAAAGGCACACAGGCGGCCAATCACCTGTGAGGAGGCGGAGCCGAGCAGCCCTGCGAACATCGAGTGAGGGAGATGCCGGAGTGAAGAAGGACAGCTGACAGGTAAGTGTGCCGTGCAGATGGTGCTGCTGCAACCAGGTATGCTGGCTGCAGCAGCACCATGCTGGAACAGGGGTCAGCAAGTTAAGTGTCATTGGTGTCACTGAAACTAATGATGCGGCATTATTCCTCCCACTGACACCAATGATGGAGCACTATTCCTCCCCCCACTGACACCAACGATGGGGCACTATTCCTCCCCCCTCTGACACCAACGATGGGGCACTATTCCTCCCCCCCACTGACACCAACGATGGGGCACTATTCCTCCCCCCCACTGACACCAACGATGGGGCACTATTCCTCCTCCCCACTGACACCAACGATGGGGCACTATTCCTCCCCCCCACTGACACCAACGATGGGGCACTATTCCTCCCCCCCACTGACACCAACGATGGGGCACTATTCCTCCCCCCCACTGACACCAACGATGGGGCACTATTCCCCCCCCCCACTGACACCAACGATGGGGCACTATTCCACCCCCCACTGACACCAATGATGGAACACTATTCCTTCCCCCACTGACACCAATGACGTACTATTCCTCCCACTGACACCAATGATGGGACACTATTCTTCCCACTGACACCAATGTTGGGACACTATCCCCTTCCCCCACTGACACCAATGACAGGCACTATTCCCCCCCCCCCACACCGACACCAACGATAAGGCACTATTCCTCCCCCCACTGACACCAACGATGGGGCACTATTCCTCCCCCCACTGACACTAATGATGGGGCACTATTCCTCCCACTGACACCAATGATGGGGCACGATTCTTCCTACTGACACCAGTGATGGGGCACTATTCCTCCCATGACACCAATGATGGGGCACGTTTCTTCCCACTGACACCAATGATGGGGCACTATTCCTCCCACTGACACCAATGATCGGCACTATTTCTCTCCATAAGAGACACTTGGGGGGAAATGTCTGTGCATCTTATGGAGCGGCCGGCCCAGTATTCCCGCCGCCGTTGTATGTCTGCAGTCTCTGGTCATCTCCTGTACTGTGTCCGCAGTCTCTGGTTATCTCCTGTACTATGTCTGCAGTCTCTGGTCATCTCCTGTACTGTGTCTGCAGTCTCTGGTCATCTCCTGTAGTATGTCTGCAGTCTCTGGTCATCTCCTGTACTGTGTCCGCAGTCTCTGGTCATCTCCTGTACTGTGTCCGCAGTCTCTGGTCATCTCCTGTACTGTGTCCGCAGTCTCTGGTCATCTCCTGTACTGTGTCCGCAGTCTCTGGTCATCTCCTGTACTGTGTCCGCAGTCTCTGGTCATCTCCTGTACTGTGTCCGCAGTCTCTGGTCATCCCCTGTACTGTGTCCGCAGTCTCTGGTCATCTCCTGTACTGTGCCCGCAGTCTCTGGTCATCTCCTGTACTGTGTCCACATTTGTTCATAGTTTTTTTTTTTTTAAACTATAGTCCGGCCCTCCAACGGTCTGAGGGACAGTGAACTGGTCCCCTGTTTAAAACGTTTGAGGACCCCTGTATTAAAGTAACATAAATATAACAAAAAATGCATTTGCCATTAAATATTTATTTTAAGTCGAGTTCCACCAAAAAGTGGCAGCTCTGCTTATCTGCCCCCCCTCCACCTGCCACATTTGGCACCTTTTTGGGGGGAGGGGGGAGCTGGTACCTGGTTTTGACAGATATCCGCTCCCATTTCTGTCCCCAAAGCAGCCCTCTGAGACACTTCACAGGTCCCAGAGGACTGTGGCCCAATCCCAAAGTGCAGCATGCTTCACGCATGCGCAGTAAGAAACCGCCTGTGAAGCCATGAGGCTTCACTGCCGGTTTCCCTTACTCAAGATGGTGGCGCCACCACCCAAATGAAGAATCCGCTCAGGGTGAGGATACCGCTGGATACCTGGTCAGGTAAGTACCTTAATATTAAAAGTCAGCAGCTACAGTATTTGTAACTGCTGACTTTTTTTTTTTTTTTTTGGGAGGGGCCCAGGGGCCAGACCTCCGCTTTAATTGGGGGAGGGGGGGTATTTGGTGTGAAAAATTTACTGCTGGATGGTTTGTAATCACAAACCCCTTAGATACCATACACTTGAGTGTGGATACAAGGTTTATATCCATATATTTAGAATCAAACATTTTGATTTGATATTCAACAAAACATACTAACCTGATTTCTTTTATTTTCAGAAAACTGTTTCAGCGCAAGAAAAAACAAAGTAGGTGAATTTCCCTCCTTTTCACATACAGTTTGCCCAAGAAGTTATCAGCCTCACACGGAGAAGACATAAGTGTGTGTTAATTTTCAGGATATAACACTGGCATGTCTAGAAATGCCTAGAAACAGGCTTAAAGACTTCTCCAGAGCCTCCCCCATCCTCTGGATCTCTCTTCCCCAATCTATCCGTCTATTGCCTACTCGACCCACTTTTAGGCGATCTCTCTTCAGGGAAGCCTATCCTGCCTTCAGCTAATAACCAAGTCCTCTATTTTTCCTATCAGTTCATCCCTCACAGTTATTACCTTTTGTGCCACCAGCCCCTCGCTCTTAGATTATAAGCTCCAAGGAGCAGGGCCCTCCTAACCCTCTTGTCTTGAACTGTATTGTTGTTGTATTGTCTTCTTTTATATTGTAAAGTGCTGAGCAAACTGTTGGCACTATATAAATCCTGTATTATAATAATAATAATAATGTATCTATACAAATAAAGCCAAAAGACATTCATGAAGACATGGGGGATAACATTAGAGGCGGATAGCAGTAATGTAAAGAAGCAGACAATGAGATTCAAGCATGGGAGAATGTGCAATAAAGGCATAATTCACCTTTGCCATTTGCCTAGGCAGATAAGGAATGTCTGCAGATGAAAACAAGCGGTTTAGCTTTCACCAAAACTTTACATATGTCCTTGTTATAGGTGTAGGCCATTTATGTACCTCTTGAAGCCTGACTGGAAAACTCCAAAGATGTTGCTAGGACATTGCTAAGTGAGACCCAGCTATTCATGTTTACCATCACCACCACAGGAGCTACTCAGAACTACTGCATCGGGGGAGAGAAGGAGCATGTGAGGAGGTTTGAATCAGAGAAATCTTAAATGTAAATAGACACTCTTGCTTAGATAGGGTGGCTACATTAGGAAATAAGAGTTTGCAGCACAGCTACAAAAATTATGCTGACCTTCAAATTATCTATATAGGAAAAAATGGCATTTTTTTTATGGCAAAAATATTCATAAACTCAGTATGTACATTCATGGCCAAAAATATAGGCACCCCTGCATTTCTGTCAGATAATGCACCACTTCACCCGAAAATGTGTTGTAATTACAAATGTTTAAGCATTTCCATGTTTATTTCTTTTGTTTGTATTGGTATGACACAAAAAAAGTGGAGAAATGAAAAGCCAAATCTGACACATTCTATGCAAAACCCCAAAAATGGCCTGGACAAAATTATTGGTGCCCTCAGTTTAACTGCTTCCTAACCGTGCTATAGCCGAAAGACGGATACAGTGCGGTTGTCCAGTTCTGGGAAGGCGTCCATGGGCTTCCTCCCAGAATGCACCCAGGCACCCGGCGCTGTCAGTGATTGCTGTGTCCTACAGACATAGCTGATCATGTTATGAGGTAAAAGGCCAATCACAGCGTCCTTTTGCCATGTGATCAGCTGTGTCCAATGACACAAAACATCACAATGTAAATACAGCTGCCAATTATCGGTTGCACTTTCCTTACGCTGTGACAGCGTGAGGAAAGTACTGCCGTTAACTGGCAATTGTAACTGGAGATCTCCACTAATAATCAGGGCACTGATTATCAGTGCCCTGATTATCAGTGTCACACAGCAGTGCCACCCAGCAGTGCCCATCAGTGCCTCCAGTCAGTGCCCATCATTGCATCATCAATGACCAGAAGTGCAGCCTCATCAGCGCTCCCTATCAGTGCCACCTCATCAGTGCTGCCTATCAGTGGCCATCAGTGCTGCCTATCAGTGTAGCCTCATCAATGCACATCAGTGAAGGAGAAACATTACCTGTTTGCAAAATTTTATAATAGAAACAAAACTTTTTTTTTTTTTTCAAACAGTTTGCTCTTTTTTCATTTACAGTGCAAAAAATGAAAATCCCAGTGGTGATTAAATACCACCAAAAGAAAGCTCTATTTGTGTGAAATGCAGGGGTGCCAATATTTTTGGCCATGACTGTAGGCAGGGCCGGTGCTTCCACTAGGCAAACTAGGCAGCCGCCTAGAGCGCACTGCCACCTAGGGGTGCATGGGTGCAGCATTATCTCTGTGTGGGACAAAGCCACACCATGAATGATCCTTCAGCTGAGAGGAGGGGCGGCAGAGGGGTGAAAGAAAGGACAGAGGAAGATGCCAGGTATCTAGGGCCTGTGTAGCAGCTGAGCTGCCACTTCTTCCAGTGTTCCTCTCAGACTCAGTCTCTTACAGCAAGCTGGCTGGTGGCTACTGATCACTGTGGAGTCCCAGCCCTTCTCTTCCCATTCATCAGTGCAGGCAAATCTGTACCTGCGGAGGAAGGTAATGTCTGACTCTGATGTCTTGTGTCTGTGTAAACCTGACCCGGCCAGCTGGCCATTCATCACGTACATTGTGTACTGACTGTATGTGACATCATCATGTTCCCACAGCCTGCTCTTCTTGCTCTTCTAGTGCTTGCTGGGCCTGCTGATCAGTGTCAGTGTTGATGGTGTTGTGTTGTGTCGGATCTGTCACTGTGTGGGATCTCTCAGTTCATCTGCCTGCTGTCACAGCATTTTATCTCCCCCCATTGCCTGGGGAATTCCAGCCTGGGATCTGTCAGTGTGGATCCATCATCCTCCATTCACTGCAACTGTCACCCTGCACTGCCAGTCTCAGATACAGTCTGTCCATGACACTGAATTTGTCTTTAATGTTGGTGCTGGTGGCATCTTATGGCACCTATTTTTGCAAATTAAAAGAAATTTAGCAGTTTCATGTTTTGTTGATTTAATATTTTCTACTGTTTTTAAATGTTTTTATTTATTTATTTTAGTGGGGGGGGGCGCAAGTAGCTGGTCTTGCCTAGGGCGAAAAATAGTCTTGCACCAGCCCTGACTGTAGGTATGTGTAGATTGTACATTTTGTAAGGCTGATGTAGCACTCACCCCCGAAGGAGCTGCTTTTATTTTTGCCCAGGTTTCCCCCTTTCTTCGCCCCACAGCCAGGTACACACACACTTCCGCTCGTTGTCTTCAATGACCATTCTACGGGATGTTTGTTTTTGGAGTTTTATTGTAGAACTGGGGATAGGGATTGGGAATTTAGTAGGATACTCCAAGATTAGGACTAGTCACACTGAGGACATCTAGCTGATCTCTTAGTTGAGCACTTCTGAAGTCCTGTATGAAATCAGATAACACACTTCTCTTTAGATTAGATTGTCGTAGCAAGTAGTTTAAGAGTGAGCAACGTCCCTTTAGCAATAGTAGCAGTTGCAGGGCTGAGCTCATCAGGTTCAGGCCTGTTACAGCAGACTGTGGCAGCCCATAGTAATAGAACTGAGCAAGGTCCTTTGCAGTAGCAACAGTTAGACAAGCTCTTCAGAACACCAGCCAGTGTTTCTTTTTCTCAGACCCACGCTGACTATCAAGCACCAGTGGGGTAGCAAGCACACAGATTCCCCGAGATCTCTGTGTCTGTACTCACAAGCCAAAGGACAGAATGGCAACCTCCTTCCAATCTTGCAAGTGACTCTCTCTCCAGTAATACCAGACAGATATTTGGCTGACAGCTCCCCTCAGATCGCTTACTGTAGAACTAAAGTCACTCTTTCTAACATCGGGCCCTCAGGTCCCCCACTTGAGGCCCACATGGCAGCAAGAGCCAGGAGAGGCAAGCGTGCCTCCAGCCTGGCTTGGTTCTATCCTCTCCCAGGAAAGTCGCTGATACCATGTGCTCTCATAGCTTCGTAAAGGCAAGTAGAACTCAAGGCAAACTCAGCAGCACCAGAGAATCATAAGCAGACCCTTACCAATACATCACAGCACTCTGTTAAGCAGAGAGCCCAATTAAATTTGCCTAACAGTCTCTCTGTTAAGCAGAGAAACACAGCTATGGTTACCCTACACCTAAATAGGAGGGTGCTACACTGAATTGCATCCTTTTCTTTCCTTCTATGGTACTGTCATTATATAAAGGTATGCTGTTAGTCAGGTAATTTTTGTGTTTATAGCAATGTGGAATGTGTTGTTGCCAAACAATTAAGTATGATCATACAGAATTTTACTTTTTTAGTATGTTTTAAAGTGCTCAGAGAGGTGACTTTATATTTCTATAAAACTGGAAAATAACAATAGCTACAGCAGGTTATAAAGTTTCTTGCTGTATAAAATGTAAGGTGTTATAAGGATTTTAGTAGCTATAAATTCTTAAGACATTCGCAGCTACTGACCAATTTCATAAAAACAAAATATTTATAAAACCATTTCAGAGGGAGTTAAAGTGCATCGAAAGCAAAAAAAAAAGTTTTCTCATTTTAGATAGAGTAGGTAATAGAGAGATTTCCCTTTACTTCACGTCTCGTAGACACAACAGGAAGTGATAAGAAATCTCCTCAAAGTGATTAGCAATTGTCACCAAAACAAGTATCCTCATTAGATGGATTTCCCTTACTTTTTTTTTTGGGGGGGGGGGGAGGGGAGGTAGTTACATTTTTGGATTCTGCTGACAGCACTTTAAGTTTGAATTGTCCATCACTTTCATACATGGTGACAGTGGTCATCATCATAAATAGGGAGTGTGAATATCCTAAGCAGGTACACAGATAGTAATACAAACCTAACAGCAGTTGTAATCCTTCAGTACTCCAAAATTTAAAATGTTTTGGCTTTAGATATGCTGTACTTTAATTACATGCTACATTTAGGAGCCAATAGATTATCTACTTTATACCCCCATGTAGCTGAAGAAATTTCTATTTCTACCTCCAACAGTTCCATTGTGAATAACAGCAGGACCCTCATCCTGATTGGACACAGTAGAAGCCAATCAATAGGTGCCAGCCAATTGATGAGTGCCCACACCTGTTGATCCCAGAGAGAACACAGCCCAAGGAAGAGCTGTGTTATGTCAACAGCGATCTACTAGATCTTATTCAGGGATTTAAATCTAGCAGATTGCCTATTGGAGACAGCATATTGTAAACACAAAAACACTGGCTAGGCACACAATTAACCCTTTGATCGCCCTAAATGGTTAACCCCTTTCCAGCCAGTGTCATTAATACAGTGACAGCGTATATTTTTAGCACTGGTCGCTGTATTAGTGTCACTGGTTCCCCGAAAAGTGTCAGTTAGTGTCAGACTGTCCGCCGCAATTTCGCAGTCTTGCTTTAAGTCGCTGATCGCCGCAATTACTAGTATAAGAAAAAAATCCACTGTATGTGAATAGGTGTATGTATGTGTATATATATATATATATATATATATATATATATATATATATATATATATACAGTTGTGTTAAAAATAATAGCAGTGTGTTGAAAGAAGTGAATAAAGCTCAAAATCCTTCTAATAGCTTTTATTTCCATACACAAAAATGCATTGGGAACACTACACATTCTATTCCAAATCAAAACATGAAGAAAAATATATCAAATTTGTGGTGTTCCTCTAAAAAAATTGAAGAAAAGTGAATATTAGACTGTTCAAAAAAATAGCAGTGTTTGTATTCTTCTTTACAAACTCAAACATTCACTATATAAACTAAAAAACATTTGAAGATTTTGCTTTCCTTTGAATCATTTAATTAATATTTAGTTGTATAAGCACTGTTTCTGAGAACTGCTGTACATCTGTGTTGCATGGAGTCAACCAACTTCTGGCACCTGTGAACAGGTATTCCAGCCCAGGATGATTGGACTACATTCCACAGTTCTTCTCTATTTCTTGGTTTTGCCTCAGAAACTGCCTTTTTGATGTCACCCCACAAGTTTTCTATTGGATTAAGGTCCGGGGATTGGGCTGGCCACTCCATAACATCAATCTTGTTGGTCTGGAACCAAGATGTTGCACGTTTACTGGTGTGTTTGGGGTCGTTGTCTTGTTGGAACATCCATTTCAAGGGCATTTCCTCTTCAGCATAAGACAGTATGACCTCTTCAAGTATTCTGATGTATTCAAACTGATCCATGATCCCTGGTATGCGATAAATAGGCCCAACACTATAGTATGAGAAACATCCCCATATCATGATGCTTGCGCAACCATGCTTCACTGTCTTCACAGTGTACTGTGGCTTGAATTCAGTGTTTGGGGGTCGTCTGACAAACTGTCTCCGGCCACTAGACCCAAAAAGAACAATCTTACTTTCATCAGTCCACAAAATGTTGCGCCATTTCTCTTTAGGCCAGTCAATGTGCTCTTTGGCAAATTTTAACCTCTTCAGCACATGTCTTTTTTTCAACAGTGGGACTTTGCGGGGGCTTCTTGCAGATAGCTTGGCTTCACATAGGCGTCTTCTAATTGTAACAGTACTCACAGGTAACTTTAGACCTTCTTTGATCTTCCTGGAGCTGATTGTTGGCTGAGTCCTTGCCATTTTGGCTATTCTTCTATCCATTCGAATGGTAGTTTTTCGCTTTCTTCCACATATTTCAGGTTTTGGTTGCCATTTTAAAGCATTTGCTATTATTTTAGCTGAGCAGCCTATCATTTTCTGCACTTCTTTATATGTTTTCCCCTCTCCAATCAATGGTATGCTGTTCTGAACAATGTCTGGAACAACCTCAGAATTTCAGAGAGAAATGCACTGTAACCAGCATGTACAACATTTGCTGCCTTCTTTTCTTAAATAAGGGCAATAATTGCCACCTGTTTTTCAAAGAATGAATGACCTCACTAATTGAACTCCACACTGCTATTATTTTGAACATGCCCCTTTCAATTAGCGATTCAATTACACAGAATCAGCAGCATGCATGTCATGACTGTTGGATTTCTATTACTCTACTACACTTGCTAGTAAATTATTTGCCATGTAGAAATATCATTTCTACCAAAAACAGTGATTGATCAGGTTAGTGATGTCTGACTGCTATTATTTTGAACACAACTGTATATATATATTTGCCATTTGTAGACACTATAACTTTTTAAATCAATTTAAGCTTATTGGGATTTTTTTTACCAAAAATATGTAGCAGAATACATTTTGGCCTAAATGTATTAAGAAATTTTTTTTTTTTATTGGATATGTTTTATAGCAAAAAGTAAAAAATACTGTTTTTTTTTTTTTAAATGTCGGTTTTTTCACTTATAGCGCAAAAAATAAAAAACCCAGAGATCATCAAATACCACTAAAAGAAAGCTTTATTTGTGGGGAAAAAAATGACATAAATGTGTGCAATTGCCAATTAAAGTAAAGTAGCGCCGTAGCACAAAAAATGGCCTGGTCATGAAGGGTGGTCAATCTTTCAGCGGTCATGTGTGGGCTAGCAGTATGTATTACATGGATGTTCTAGTTTAGAGATTTATTTTACAGGTTTAAGTAGAAGTCTGTGACCTGCTGTATATACAAAAAGTGGAGCACAGCTCAAAGCACTGCAACACTTCCTCCTGCAGTCCAAAGCACAGATCAGGTGCCGACATTCAAACAAACTCATCCAGACTGAAACGGATCAGAAGACAAAAAGTGGAAGCATTTCATACTGGAACCCAGCCACTATATAGAGAGGTAAAGATACAGCTTCAGGCTAAACTTCTGGCTATGCTTCTCTGACATGTTTCACCCCACCTATGGGACTTAATCATAGAGATGTATGTATCTCTAAGTCCTGTAGGCGTGGTGAAATATGTCAGAGGAGCATAGTCAGGAGTTCAGCCTGAAGCCGTATCTTTACCTCTGTATATAGTGGCTGGTTTCCGATGTGGTGTTTCCACTTTGTCTTAAGTAGAAGTGTGCCTTAAACTGCAATATTAAAGTGGTTTTAAAGGCTGAAGTTCTTTTTACCTACATGCATTCTATGCATGAAGTTAAAAAACCTTCTGTGTGCAGCAGCCCCCTCAGCCCCTCCTAATACTTACCTGAGCCCCCTCTCAATGCAACAATGTGCACAGGGGACTTGACTTTCCCAGGGCTCTCCCTCCTCATTGGCTGAGACACTGCAGCTCCTGCTGCTGTCAATCAAAGACTGTGAGGAGGCAGTGGGGAGCGGGGTCGAGCCATGCTCTGCTGAGTCTTATGGAAACAGAGAGTGGAGCTCGGGGGTGTAATTTGATGATGCTATATAAGTACCTGTAATATTAATTTACACAAGTATATAAGTATAACAATGTAGTAGTACAAGCAGGTATCCAGTTTCATTACATGACTCAAATACTGCAAGTATACAAACTCATGAAATAACGCCCCCTCAGAATACACCAGGGGGGATACAGTAAATCTTCAGTGCAAAAAATATAGAAGGCTACATAAACAATATTCCGTATGGGCCCAAGACAGGCCGTAACCAGATATCATGTCTAACTGTCTAATGAACATGAAGACATTGGGGGAGATTTACTAAAACTGGTGCACTCAAATTCTGGTGCAGTTGTACATGGTAGCTAGTCAGCCTCTAACTTCATCTTGTTTAATTAAGCTTTGACAATAAAGCCTGGAAGCTGATTTCTATGCGAAATTGCACTAGGTTTTTCCACCCTCCAGTTTTAGTTAACCCCCCCCCCCCCCCATTAAATTGTAGAAGGGGAAGGTAGGGTATAGGGGAAGGGGAAAAAGGAAGGAAAAGAGAGGTAATAAAAGTAAGAAGTGAAGACCCATAGGAAGGAAAAAATAAGGGGGGGGGGGGGAGAGTGAGGAGGGATAAGACGACCTCCATTCTCCCCTAAGGGGGAAGAGAGCCAAGTAGACACAAGATCTTTGAACAACTTGTGTTTCCATCCCTTGTTGACCATAATGAAAGAATCTCTAGAAAAGTTAACATCTCCTAAGCAATAATCAAAAGGATCCTGCTATCAATTGAGTGTAGGTGTCAGAGGTGGTGAAGTCTATCCACAAAGCTCAAATCTTATAGAATTGTGTGTGCCTATCTGTACATTGATACCGCCATTCATCCACCAGTTGTATGTCTCACCCCTTGAGTAGCCATTTCCTAACCGTGGAAACCACCGAGGATTTTCTCTGTAGCGGTATAGGGCTTTTACTGGCGTTGAGCAAGTGAAGTATCCTGACTGCTTGTACACAGAAAGTTGGGTATCATGAAAGAAGAAGGTCATCATCTAATTTATTTTGCCATTTATTTTTTATTTTGCCATAAGCAGTTAGATTTTTCAACTGCATTTACCCTGGCTAATTTCAATGCTGTCTCCTTGTGGTTGATCAATATTCTAAGACTTTGATTGCTTGGCAATTTTAACAAAAAAACGTGAATCAGAAGTTTGACTGCTATATCAAATTACCACATGCATTACCAACTTAGAAGTAAAGAAAATGTTTGTGAAACAAAAATTATGAATCTTTGGATTTATTCAAATTGTTCATTTTCTAGGTGTGAAGAAAAAAAGTTCTAAGCACGCCAGCTCAAAGGTAAGTAATTCGTAACTATTAACCATAGTTAGATGCTAGATTTGTCAAAAAAGTGAGGACCATTGGTAGGGAGTATAGCGTTACCCCGAATGAGCTGCTTTTATGTTTTCCATGGGCTCCCCTTGCTTCGCCTCACAGCCAGGCGCAGTGTATTTCTTCAGCCAAATACACTCACACACTTCCGCTCGTTGGCTTCAATGACCAGTCTAGGGGGTGTGTTTGTTTTTGGAGTTTTATTGAAGAAACAGGGATAGGGATGGGGAATTGTAGTAGGATACTCCAAAATTAGAACTATTCACATTGAGGACACCTAGCTGATCTCTTAGTTGAACACTTATGAAGTCTTGGCTGACATTAGAAAGCACACTTCTCTTTACTTTGTAGCAACATGTAGTTTAGGAGTGAGAAAAGTCCCTTTTTGCAGTAGTAGTAGTAGTAGTAGTAGTTACAGGGCTGAGCTCCTCAGGTATAAGTCAGTTACGACAGACTGCAACAGTTCAAAGGTAACGTAGCTCAGCAAAGCCCCTTTGCTAAAGCAACACTTGGACAAGCTCTCCAGAACACTAGCCAGTGATCCCTTTCCTTGTTAGACCCACACTGACTATCAGGCACCAGAGGGGTAGCAAGCACACAGAGTCCCCAAGATCTCTCAGAGTCTGTACTCACAAAATCAGGGACAGAATGGTTGCCTCTTTCCAAACTTCCATTCAACTCTCTCCAGTGATACCAGACAGATCTTTGGTAGACAGCTTCCCTCAGGCAGCTTACTAAAGAAACAGGGTCACTCTCTCTAACTTTAGTCCCCCAGGTCGACCCACCTGAGGCCGCATGACAGCAAGTGCCAGGTGAGGCAAGCCTGCCTCCAGCCTGGCTTGATGCAATCCACTCCCAGAAAAGACACTGACCCCATATGCTCTCAAAATATAAATACCATTCCCAGCATGCAATGGGGCCACCCTCCCCTGCAGTTGGCTAGGGCTTTATCTATATTCATGCTGTTCATTTGCTTAGCCCCTACCCATGTTCTGGAAAGCACTCATAGCTTCATGAAGGCGGGCAGAACTCAAACAACACCAGAGCCTTATGAGCAGACTTGACTAATCAATCACAACACACTGAATTTACCTGACAGCCTCTCTGGTAAGCAGAGAAACTCTACTATGCATAACCTAACTATACAAATCCTAGCACCAAACTAGGAGGGTACTACAGGAGTATGGAGAGGAGTTTCAGAAATGTGAAATTATTGTGTACACACTGTATACATTTTAAAAACAAGATTTGGAAACAATACATCCTAGTGCCAGTGTGGTTCTTTTTATATTGTAGTTCTGAATATGTGAAATATAGGCCCTCATTAATGATTTATTGAACATAAAGATTTGTATAACAATTTATCTTTCTGGCTGATTTGGGGGTCTTGGCCTTTAAAAAGTGATAAGAATAAGGAAAAAGTAGTAGAAAATGGTTAAACCTGCTGTCAGTTTTTTTTTTTTTTTTTGCTATACGTGTCCCATTGTGGAAATATGACCTCATTCATTACCTATAAACACAACAGGAACCAAGAGTAAATCTCCAAAGTGAGAGAAATGCCCCCCAGGAATATTTCCGCCTTATATCTGTTCTAGTGAAAACTCAGTTAGGCATTTTACTTCACTTTTAGTTCTGGTGACAATGGTTAACAGGAAAAGTGAGAAAGCTAAGCTGACCATACTTGATGAATTCACTCAGTAGGAAGCTTTGTTGGCTGTCTCCTGCCCAACATCCCTTAACTGAAAAATCTAAGAAGCAAGGTGAAAAATTGCAGGACATAAAGTGGCTGCTTCTAATTAGATGCAGCTGCTGTTTGAGTATTTTTGACAACTATCAGAAATGGCTGTCAAAATACAATAGGCACAGCAGGAGATTCAGCCATCTGCACTGTGTTGGGTGGATGGAGAAATCATTGGATTTTTTCATTTAGCCTGCAAGCTCAATGAAAAAAAAATATTAGTGTATGGCCAGTTTTAAAGCTAAATTCCAGGAATTCAGCCACTCTCATTATTGTGCAGGTGTACTGTGAATTAAGTCCAACAAGGTGCACTCCACCTCTAAGAGTTATCCCTATTATTTACATCTGACAGGTTCATTGTACTCCTGGAGGAGACATGGGGAGGGAACTTTTAAGGGAAAGAAGCACACACAGCACACTCCCCTTTGCTGCCTATTCACAGAAGCCCTTGTATTTTGTGAATGAGTTCACATACAATGGCTTCTGTGACTGGGGAGGGGAAGAGCAAGGATAGTAGCTGCATCAACTCTGCACTTGAAGGAACTTAGACCAGAGAAACCAATGTTGATGCTTCCGAACTTAGACCAGAGTGACCAATATTGAAGCTTTGGAAGCTATCTTCCTAGAACACAATAAACCTGTCAGACTTAAATAACAGAGATAAGTCCATGAGGTGGCATGCACATTGTCGGACCGAACTCATAGTATACCTGCACTTTCATCAAAGTTGTTGAATTCCTGGAGTTCAGATTTAAATTATTCAACTGTGGACACAGACAGCAATTAAAACCTAACATAAAACATATTGCCCTGCACTGTTGCCCACAATCAATGTAGAAGTATGTGCAGCCAATGGTGGCACTGTATAAATTGTCTGTGACCTCAGCTTAGGGGCTCCTGCTCAGTCAAGTGAAGTGGAAACTGCTGAGTGGGTGCAGTCTGGGTGTGCGCCTCTCTTGACCCAAGGCATACTATACAGATAAGAAAGTATTCCTGCAGCCACATACCTATCCAGCTATGTAATTATCAGGTAAAGGCAGCCTCAGCTCGCTCCATCAGAAGTCATGCGCCCAAGGTGTTTCTCCGGCCCGGGGCTTAATCAAGATTAAGCCCAGGGGCAGGATGAAACACCTTAGGGGTGTGGCTTCTGATGGAGTGAGCTGAGGCTGCTTTTGCCTGGTAATTACATAGCTGGATAGGTGTGCGGCTGCAGGAATACTTTCTCATCTCCACTGTGAAAATTCAAATTAAACACTATTTATTAAAATGGAAGTGTTTGTTGCAATATATGCCAATTGGATGCCTACTGCTGCACCATTAACACATTTATCTAAACACTCCTTGCTCTTGTCTCTCAGAACCCTCCTCCATTAGCTCCAATGTATGACACAGTAGCTGACGACATCCCTGTTTATTCTGTTGTGGACAAATCACGGCGAAAGAATCCCAAGGTGGAAGAGAATGTGCAGTATGCTGAAATAGAGGTTGTACGGCGACCAACCAAGCGATCCCAAAAGAAGCCAGCCATCGTACCAAAGCCTGCACAGAATACAGAGTATGCCACCATAAACTTTCATCCACAGAACAACCCTCCCAATCAGTACAAGCCTCCTCCACAGCAAACATCTGCCACTTACGTCAATACAGCTTCTGTAATACCGCGGAAATACAACTCTGCTAATGGTACTCTGGTTTAACAGAATCACTTTTTCTGCAAAAGAAATTCCTTGTTTCAGAGTCATTGATGTGTTTAAACATCAAACACTGAGACTGTTCTCATAAATAGCGCCATCTACATTGTCAATTTACAGCATGTTTCACAATTAACACTGGAGGTAGGCTGTCTGCCATTTTATCTTCTGTTAACACCCAACAAGAAATAGACATTTAAAACATAATGAAAGACACTTCTTTGTCTTCTTTTCTACATGGGTAAGAATACACCTGGATGCTGAAACTGGACATTATTCAAGGTGGTGTGGGGAGTTGCTAGCTGAGCCTCATGTGTTGTACCTCTTATCCATTTCAGTTAAAACCCAAGTCCAGCCACATTTTTGTTTTGTTTCTTTTAGAATGAGAAGTGTGAAGGCTGTTATTTCATTTTTTTTCCTGTTCCTGTGATACTGCTACAAGAAGTGGGAGGTGTGAATATCATGGGACAAGAAGACAAGGACAGCAATGAAAATATTGTCTAACCCTTCCCAACTGCTCCTGTGATACTTCACGGTTCCAGCCGATGGTCGCTGCAGCACCCACCTATACATATAGCCACTCTGTGATGCACGAACGTGTGCATTGGGATTGTGCAATTCTGCTTCATGACTGCACGGGGGCACCAGGAAGAGAAGATGACGTCACCAGTAACCTTAACAATGCATTTCAGGGCATAGTCCCTTTCTCAGTTCAAATAATAATAATCTTTCCTGACTTTCTGCCCTGTGAAGCCCATACTAGGCGTCACCAGGACAGGAAGGCAAGGACAGCAATAAATACATTGAAGTTCTACACCTTCCTAACTGTACTTGATGGTTTTTTGTTTTTGCCTGTGGCCCTGTTGCGTTGGAGAGATTTCCAATCACTTCTTGTAGGGACAGGGAGTGAGGGGAAACATAAGCCAAAATGTTACACAAATAAGATATGGATGGTAACAAAGCCCTGACAGAGACGTTTACCTTTTAATGCTGTATCCTCATTGCTATAATTGTCTGGACTTTCAGTACAAGTTTATTGGTTACTTTGTAGACCCAGACTGGCAATCCATCAATTCTAACATTTATCAGAAGATGAAGTGTAAATGGGATGCTCAATTCTAAACATCTCTTTCTGATAAAATGTGCTTTGTATTCTCCATATATTGAGCAAGTTGTGGAACCAACATGTAAATGTTATCACTCCCATTTGGACACTGATGAAAATTTGGACTGGTCTTGCATGTAAAGGCTGATATTTTTTTCCTTCTCACAGCAGTATGTTTGATCCTTCACATAATGGAAAACTCGGTATAATGTTGACTATAAAGTATATTGCCATGTTGCAGTGATCATTTACCTCACTCTATATGGTATACAAGTTTCTTGATTCCATTACATACCATTTTAATCTGAAGTACTTGTATCTATACAATTTTATGAAAGAGTTTCTGCACGCAACTAAATATCATTTTCTTATGTACAAATGCACATTAAAACACCTTGATTAGTCTTTTCTACGTCAAAAACGTCTTCTTTCTTACTTGTACCCTTGTACCTTGTTTTTTTCTTGAAGGACTCTTACCTACATGTTCTCCTGTAACACATTACCTATATTTCCCACCATGTTCCTTTCCAGATACATCATGAAGATGCCTCAGGGTTTTTTCTAAGAATGCTACAACAATATGTAAACCCAACATTTCATATTCCTGATATGTGCCTACTGTACCGTGTACTTCTATGAAAAGTATCCTGTTTCTTTGAATTGCTTCCTTTGTGTGAAATACCTGGTGTTCCTGCCAGTTCCTCTGCTTTCCTATTAATAACTGACCGCACTAGGCATGAGAACACAGTGTGGTCATTGCTCTGGTTGTGCTGAGAACTGAACCTGCTCTTTTCCAATGATCAGACTTGTCCTGACACCTTCCACAGCACATCTATTCACTGGGAAGATCAGTGTAATGCTCCTCCCCCAGCTCTTATATAGCTGAAAACAGAGGATATGTGATCACTTCTAAAAAGGGTATATATGCAGTTTTTTTTTATATCTATAAAAAAATGTGTTGCCTGTCATTTCTATTTTAAACTGAATGTGTTGTTTTACAAGATGAGGGTTTACAAATACTCTAACCTGATGCAAACATATTCCTGTTTATTTTGACAGTGGTTTCTCAGCCAAAAGAAAGCTGAAAGCAATCTAAATTATAATAATGTAAAATATTAAAACAAAGGTCTCCTGGTAACCAAGGTGTAAAGGTGTCTGCATGCACTGTCTTTAGAGTGATGACAGAAAGAGGTTGTGAATCCACCCACTCACCAATCCTGTGGATAGCACAGCCTGCCAGCAACAAGAATGTTTGGCCAGTCTCTTGGCTGTTTGTAGGGATGTGCAGAGTTACTGCCCATAGGCCGTCAGTGCGGTGAACAGAGATGTCTGTGTGAAGACCAGACAGTGACAGAGAAGCTGATGTGATCCCGATGTGGCTATCGGTGTCACTGTTCTGCTGAACTAATGTGATTAGTCCCCCATCAGTAGACCAGCAATCTGTCTATAGAGGAGAATGGTAGTCTCTCTGTGTTCAGCTCTGAGTCCTGCACCAAGAGAGAAAGCCAGCCCCTTGCTGTAGAATATACAGTGGGGCAAAAAAGTATTTAGTCAGCCACCAATTGTGCAAGTTCTCCCACTTAAAAAGATGAGAGAGGCCTGTAATTGGCATCCTAGGTAGACCTCAACTATGAGACACAAAATGAGAAACAAAATCCAGACAATCACATTGGCTGATTTGGAAAGAATTTATTTGCAAATTATGGTGGAAAATAAGTATTTGGTCAATATCAAAAGTTCATCTCAATACTTTGTTATATATCCTTTGTTGGCAATGACAGAGGTCAAACGTTTCCTGTAAGTCTTCACAAGGTTGGCACACACTGTTGCTGGTATGTTGGCCCATTCCTCCATGCAGATCTCCTCTAGAGCAGTGATGTTTTGGGGCTGTCGCTGGGCAACACGGACTTTCAACTCCCTCCAAAGGTTTTCTATGGGGCTGAGATCTGGAGACTGGCTAGGCCACTCCAGGACCTTGAAATGCTTCTTACGAAGCCACTCCTTCGTTGCCCGGGCGGTATGTTTGGGATCATTGTCATGTTGGAAGACCCAGCCACGTTTTATCTTCAATGCCTTGCTGATGGAAGGAGGTTTGCACTCAAAATCTCACCATACATGGCCCCATTCATTCTGTCCTGTACATGGATCAGTCGTCCTGGTCCCTTTGCGGAGAAACAGCCCCAAAGCATGATGTTGCCACCCCCATGCTTCACAGTAGGTATGGTGTTCTTTGGATGCAACTCAGAATTCTCTCTCCTCCAAACACGACGAGTTGTGTTTCTACCAAACAGTTCTATTTTGGTTTCAACTGACCATATGACATTCTCCCAATCCTCTTCTGGATCATCCAAATGCTCTCTAACAAACTTCAGATGGGCCTGGACATGTACTGGCTTAAACAGGGGGACACGTCTGGCACTGCAGGATCTGAGTCCCTGGCGGTGTATTGTGTTACTGATGGTAGCCTTTATTACGTTGGTCCCAGCTCTCTGCAGGTCATTCACTAGGTCCCCCCGTGTGGTCCTGGGATTTTTGCTCACCGTTCTTGTGATCATTTTGACCCCACGGGGTGAGATCTTGCGTGGAGCCCCAGATCGAGGGAGATTATCAGTGGCCTTGTATGTCTTCCATTTTCTAATTATTGCCCCCACAGTTGATTTGTTCACACCAAGCTGCTTGGCTATTGCAGATTCAGTTTTCCCAGCTTGTTGCAGGTCTACAATTGTTTGTTTCTGGTGTCCTTCAACAGCTCTTTGGTCTTCACCATAGTGGAGTTTGGAGTGTGACTGTTTGAGGTTGTGGACAGGTGTCTTTTATACTGATAACAAGTTCAAATAGGTGCCATTGATACAGGTAATGAGTGCATGATAGAGGAGCCTCTTAAAAAAGAAGGTACAGGTCTGTGAGAGGCAGAAATCTTGCTTGTTTGTAGGTGACCAGATACTTATTTTCCACCATAATTTGCTAATAAATTCTTTCCAAATCAGCCAATGTGATTGTCTGGATTTGTTTTCTCATTTTGTCTCTCATAGTTGAGGTCTACCAATTACAGGCCTCTCTCATCTTTTTAAGTGGGAGAACTTGCACAATTGGTGGCTGACTAAATACTTTTTTGCCCCACTGTGTCTGCTCTCCTAGCATCGTTCTGGTTCTCTAGCTCTCTGGTAGTTGTTGTTCAGTCAGCACTCAGAAATACAGTATGTATTGGCTATAGGACTACAACTCCCAAGATCCTCTGCTGTCAGAAGAACCGGATCCACTCTGCTAACAGGAAGTGATGTAGCAGTCCCAGTACTGGGTGCTAGGGGGAAAAGGTGTAATCATAGTCTCATCTTTAAATGTCCCTGAAAGGCATAATGATATTGGCTACATCCTCCCCCCACTTGAAGTAATTGGTCCCCAAAGAGGTAGTGGAGCCCACTATAATATTACTTAATATACAAGGATACATTTGAACATTAACTGTAAATGATAAATCAATCATAAGGCCCCTTTCAGACAGGGTGGACATGCCAGTGGATCCAATTGCTCAGCGGTGACCTCTCCACTGATCCCTGCTGCTGCACAGCGGACATACACACAGCCTGCTTTTTCCTATGGGATGGTCAGATGGGAACGGACTGCCTGTCTGTTTCCACCCAACTGTCATGCAATCTGTTAGACAGATGGGGGTCCGTTCCCAATCCATCCCTTTTTGGCGTACAGGATTGGATCGGATTACGGCAGGTGTCAGAAAACACTTGTCCGCTGAGAACCACCACTCCATGGAAGTCTATGGATGGTCCGAACAGGTCCGCCTGAAAAACGAATGGGCGGACCCGATCGGACCGCCCGTGTGAAAGGGGCCTAACTCATATTCACAAGTAATTTACAAACATCAGGGTTCATCTGTAACTCAAATTTACCTCTCCACCCCTCACCTCACCCCCACATTCTCCGCCCGCATCACTCACCTCCTAAACTACATCTCTGACTGGATGTCGCTCCATTTCCTCAAGCTTAACCTCTCCAAAACCGAGCTTCTCGTCTTTCCCCCTGCCTGCGCCCCCCCCCCCCCCATCCTATCCATTACTACCAACAACACCACCATCAATCCCGCCCTGCAAGCCAAAGTCCTTGGCGTCATTCTGGACTCAAACCTTTCCTTCCAACCTCATGTCAAATACATGCAGGCTCCACCTTCGCAACAACGCCATGATACACACCTTCCTTACCCCAGACACCACTAAACTACTTGTACACTCCATGATTATCTCACGCCTTGACTACTGCAACTCCCTCCTCACCGGCCTACCCCAGTGCAGGCTCTCCCCGCTTCAGACCATCCTGAACTCAGCGGCTAGACTCATCCACCTCACCAACCGCTCCACCTCTGCCACCCCCCTCTGCCTATCCCTCCACTGGCTCCCTATTGCCCAACGCATCAAATTCAAACTACTCACTCTGACCTACAAAGCCATTCACAACACTGCCCCTAACTACCTCACCAACCTCATTCCCAGGTACCACCCTACCCGTACCCTTTGCTCTTCACAGGACCTTCTATCTTGCTCCCTGGTCTCCTCCTCCCACGCACGACTGCAAGACTTCTCCAGGTCCTCCCCCATCCTCTGGAACTCACTACCCCAATCCATCAGACTGTCACCTTCCCTCTTCACCTTCAGGCGCTCCCTGAAAACCCACCTCTTCAGGGAAGCCTACCCCACCCTCACCTAACAGCCGTTCTCCTTCATTCCTCCTACCACTCCATCCCCCACAGCCACTTCCTCCTGTACCACTACCCCCTCCTTCCTAGATTGTAATCTCCAAAGAGTAGGGCCCTCTAACCCCTTGAGTACTGTTTCATGTATTGTCCCCCCCTCTATTGTACAGCGCTGAGCAAACCCTTTGGCGCTATATAAACTCGATGTAATAATAATAATAATAATTTGCATAGCTCGTCAGTTACTGGCTCAGCAGTGGCCCATTCAGTAATGTCAGAGAGTGAGTCAAGGTCACCTTCTATCCAGTGAACTGTGGTAGGATCTGGCATTTTACTTGAACACTGAGTAGTGGGTTCATCAGAGTTTCCTCCCAGCGTATTGTATGTCCGTCTCTTGGGTGGATAAAAGCAGAAGTAAACTCTAGGGTAAAAAAAAAGTTTTCCCCTGAAAGACAAAGGCATTGCATACTAGCACATTATGTGAAACTTACCTTAAAATTAAGAACTCTTCACCGCTGACAGGGATTCCATCTTCATTCGGTCCTTCTTCCAGGTTCGCGGGCTCTGGAGGCTTGAATGGCCAAGCTGTGATGACATCACTCCTGCGCATGCGGGAGTCACTTTTTACGGGCATGCTGTTCCTTCAGAGGGAGTGCTCTACAGCTGTAAGCCATAATCATCACATTTATGACAAATCACGGCTTGAACTATCTTGATTTGCATGTAATGAGTCTATCTCATATATTAGTTTCACCTTTTAAGTTGCATTACTGAAATAAATGAACTTTTGCACGATATTCTAATTTTTTGAGTTTCACCTGTATATGGACAAGTTTGCTCTCAAAGTCCCTGCCTTGGTCAGAATGTATTCTTTGGGGAAGACCATAGTGCAGGAAAAACTTTTCCACCAGTACTTTAAACCACGGTGACTGCTTGTTGATCCTTGGTGAGGAATGCTTGAGCATATGGAGGAAAGTGGTCAGTTACCACCAGAACACGATTTCTGCCACCGGCATTGGGTTCCAGGCACAGAAAGTCAATGTACACCAACTCCATAGGTCCTTCACTTTCTAAGTGATCCATGAGGGTAGCTTTGGTTGGTAGAGTTTTCTTTTGAATACACTGTAAGCATGAGTGACAGTAGCTCTCTACTTCTGCTGTCATAAAAGGCCAGTAGAAGCGGTCCCTAACCAATCTAAAATTCCTATCTGGTCCTAAGTGCTGTGTTCATAATGAAGAGCTGTTAGTACAGCTTGTCTGTGTTTCTCTGGGAGGAACAACTACCACCCTTCCCTTCCTCCAAATCTTCTGAAAGAAGACATGGCATCCTGTACCTGCAGCCAGTCCCATACTTTGTAGACTAACTTGTAGTTCATGATGGAACCATTTAGTAGCAGGCTGGGATCTTGTTTGGTCAGAGCTTTCAAGGTTAAACTGTAGAGTGGGTCCTCACTCTGATCTTCCTTCAAGTCTTCCTTTGACAACTGTGGGAGCCCCTTGCTTCTCACCTTTGTGCCAATGATTGCCTTAGGCTCAAAGTCTGGACTCCCTCAGACGTCATAAGTCCAACTTTCTAAACCTGTATCCAGACCCAGATGTGGTCCTCTGGATAAAGCGTCAGCATTTAGTTCCCTAATCCAGGCTGGTATTTCAAACTGAATTAAAATCCTGACAAGGCGGCTTGTCAATGATGTCCAGTGGCATCTAGATTGGCTGTTGTAAGAAGATAAGTTAGGGGATTATTGTCTGTCTTGACTTCAAAGAAGGCCTCATACAGATAATCCTTCAATTTGTAGATGATGGCCCACTTCATGTTCAAGAACTCCAATTTATGCACCAGGTAGTGTCTCTCAGATGGAGTAAGACTTTGGTCAGTGGCAATCCCTTCTGCTGAAACAACATACCCTATGTAGGAGACAGAAGTTTGATATAACTGACATTTCTCCAATGGCAACGTCAGTCCTTCTTCATGGAGCCTTTGAAGAACCTAAAGTCTTGCTTTGTGTTCTTCCAAAGTCTTCTCAAAAACGATGGTGTCATCAAAGCACACCCCAAGACCTCATTTAGGTTCAGGTTACCCACTATGCGCTCCATCAGCAGTTGGAATGTGGCAGGAGCCCCTGTTAGTCCTTGAGGCATCTGACTGAACTCAAAGAACCCTAATGGGTATATGAACGCCTTCTTTTCTCAGTCATCTGGATGCATAAGGAATCTGATAGTACCCACTTTTCAGATCTAGGACACTGAACCATTTCACCCCTGACAGACATTGAATGCCACCTTCGATTCAAGGAGTGGTGTACTGATCAGGAATGGTTCTGTTGTTCAGAGTTCTGTAGTTAAAACACATCCAAAGGATCCCATTTTTCTTCCTCACTACTACTATAGGAGAAGCATAAGGGCTCCTGGATTCTTGAATAACTCCAAACTTCTGCAGGTATTCGCAAATGGCCTGTCTTCCTGCAACCAAGTCCTATGCTGAGCATTTTTAACACATCCCGTGTTAAACTAATTCTTGGAACACATCTTTTCCCATTTTAACAACTGATCCTTGACTCTTTTGTTCCACTTGTGCGGTGTGCAAGGAAGAAGATTCCCCTTCTGAGTTTTCTTTGGACTCCCCCTTCATCAAATCAGTAGGTGTTACCAGAGTAGCTGAACTCACTTGTACAATCAACATTCGAGTCTTTATCCTGATAGGGAAGTCGGTAACATTCCGGAGACTAACTGGCACCTTTTGCTCCCTTTTGGGCAGGGCTCTTGTGAGCACTATTTCAGGGACCAGCTCCATTCCCATCTCTCCTTGTTGCGAATCAGTCTCCAAAACCACAAAAGGTTCTGGCTGATCCCAAGAGAACTTGACTGTGGCCTTCATACAGACTATTTCACCAGGCTGCAGTAGTCTTTCCCTGACTCCTAGCCTCCACAATCTTCCCACTCCTTCCATTGGGGCTCTCTGCTCCCAAACCACCAATCAAAAGGCTTGACGCAATTGAGGGTGTATTCCTTTGAGTGTGAGGTCTTCATTCTCAGCAAAATAGGCAACCTTCTCACTAGGTCAGTGTTGATGTAGCTATCATAAAGGGAATTTTTCAGAGCCAATACCCCAGATCTCCAACTCTTCCAACTTGCGCAAAGGGACATGTTTCAGATACTTGTCATAAAAGTCTCTGTTTAGCAGGGATACTTAGGCCCGTTGTCTAGCAGTGCTTTAGTGTACACTCCCTCCACCTGAACTGACACTATAGGAGAGGGGCCTACAAGCTTCTTGGATAAATCACCTGGCATGGTTGGCATCGCCCTGCTAGTTGCTGGAATGATCTGAGAGTGATTTTAGATTGACTCTGTGCATTTCCCCCTTGCTCCGATGTCTTTTGATTGAGCTTCAGTGAGGATTCTGAAGAGATTCTAGGAGACTTCTTCCTACATTTCTGCCTGGATTTCAGACTCTTCTGTCTTTTGGAGCACTGAATTTTCTTAGGGCCCTCAGCACCTTCACTGAGGCCCCCTGAAGTTTCCCCCCTTTCTTAACGAGGAGAAGCTTCTGTATTTTCCTTTAGCATTTCAGCCATTAGGTTTGGCTCTGTCTTTTTCCTTGGGCACTGAGCTCTAAAATGTCCAGGTTCTCTACACCAGAAGCACTTCATAGGCTGATGCATGGGCTCCCCTCTGATCTGGTTTGGCTGCCTGCATTTTTTTGCTTGTGTCTTCATTACCTGCAACAAGCTTTGCTGTAATTGATTCTGAACTTAAGCAACTTGATTCAACAGGTCGGCTGGGGCTGCCTCACTGACAGTTTTGGTGATTTAAGAGCTTGAGTGTTCACCAGCATCCCTGGGAACGATCCCTTTCTTTAGAATAATCTGATGTAGAATTTTATCCACTCGAGTAATGTATTCAGAAAGTCTCTCACCCCTACTCTGATGAGTGTGTTCAAACTTATAAAAAAGGTCTGGAAGTTTCTCCACACAGCCAAACACAGCATATAATGCATCAATAAAGTCCATTGCAACACAATCATGGTTTCCCATCCTCAGGCTGCAAATCACTTCAGCTGCGGGCCCTCTAAGACTTTCACTTAGTCTCTGTCTCTTGACTACTTCTAGCACATTCTATTCTTCCACAGCCTGAGTTGTTCGATCTATCCAGGTTTCAATTTCTTCCTCTCCCATGGGGCTCAGAATCAGCTCAAGAAAAAGTAAAGCTTCCAATTTCCTTGAATGACAGAAGCAGAACTATTCTTTACTAAGTTCTCAACTAGCTCACTCTTGTCTGTGTAGAACGAGGATGGGGGAAACCTAATTGGGGCTGAATCAGCATTCACCAAAACCAGACTTTCCACTCTTGTGCGTGGGTGAATCCCCAGCGATTCACTTGTGGGCAGCAAAGGGATCACCTGGGCCTCAAGCCTTTCTGCCAAACTTTTGAAGTCCTTCTGGAAACAAGCAGGTACACCTTCCTTCCACTCTAGTAACACACAAGTGCAGTCCATAGCAAATTCCGTCCTCCTGTCAATGAGAAAGGCCCCTTGCTCTGGCACCAGATTCTTTACCAGCTGACAGACTTCCCTCTCAGTCCATTCAATCTGTGGTATCTCAACTACTGTACACAGTTCCAGATGGCTGCCTTGCGCTCAACCCCACCCAGCCTCAGTGACTGAGTCCATAATTTCTTCACCCTTTGGCTCATGATTCTTGCTTTTGCTAGGGCTAACCACAAAAGACATTGTAAACGATTTGATATTGCTTGTCCCCAGTGGTTGCCCTGACCTTGCAAGTCTCCTGACACCTCTGACAGTCTGGGTTCAGACATATTTCAACAGTATAGCATAAACATTCAAGACAATTCTTTAGTAACACCTCTATATTAGACTTGTTCAAAAGAGTAGGCTACAGGAATAATGTAAACAAACTAAAAAATCCCAGCGCCAATCAAAGAAAGTATACAATTATGCAGCTGTGCACCAGTGAAAACCACCAATAATGAATAACACAAAAAACAGCGCAAAAATTAAATAAATAAAAATAATCACAAATAAATGTCCGTGCAAAAATATATATAATATAATATTTCAAACATAAGTCCTTATTTTCCCAAAAGGATTTTCAAGACAATGTTCCAAAATGTGCTTCCACCTAATCACCACGTGAAAAATAATATTGACCGCACTCACCAGATGGAGGTGAGTAATAAGCTTCATAGGATATAAGGGATCCTATAGCCCCTCGGGAGGAACTCAAATTGCCTTCACCCTGCTTAGATACAGCAATCGACTCCACTCTACTTCTCCATGGAATCCTCAATAATGTGCAAGGAAAGAAAGGCTACATAGTGTAATACTGCCACTCAATACCATATAAATCCATAGAATAAGGACACTCACGTTTCAATAAAATAACAGGCCTTGTTTAATAGCCTCAAAGGCTTCAAAGGAACAAGTTTCCAAATTGTAAATATAGGGATCTCACGCTTTAAGAATCACTGTAGAAGATGACCAGCTTTCCACCTCTAAAATGGCCGCTTGAACCGCAAAAGTCGGCGTGCGTTCCAAATACCGGAAGTGACGTAGGCCAAAATGATGGCAGACCGGAAGTGTGTGAACACGTTTCGCCCCATCCACAGGGCGTTCTCAAGACCTCAAGACCTTGAGAACGCCCTGATGATGGGGCGAAACGTCTTGACGCACTTCCGGTCTGCCATCATCTTGGCCTACGTCACTTCCGGTATTTGGAACGCACGCCGACGTTTGCGGTTCAAGCGGCCATTTTAGAGGTGGAAAGCTGGTCATCTTCTACAGTGATTCTTAAAGCGTGAGATCCCTATATTTACAATTTGGAAACTTGTTCCTTTGAAGCCTTTGAGGCTATTAAACAAGGCCTGTTATTTTATTGAAACATGTGAGTGTCCTTATTCTATGGATTTATATGGTATTGAGTGGCAGTATTACACTATGTAGCCTTTCTTTCCTTGCACATTATTGAGGATTCCATGGAGAAGTAGAGTGGAGTCGACTGCTGTATCTAAGCAGGGTGAAGGCGATTTGAGTTCCTCCCGAGGGGCTATAGGATCCCTTATATCCTATGAGGCTTATTACTCACCTCCATCTGGTGAGTGCAGTCAATATTATTTTTCACGTGGTGATTAGGTGGAAGCACATTTTGGAACATTGTCTTGAAAATCCTTTTGGGAAAATAAGGACTTATGTTTGAAATATTATATTATATATATTTTTGCACGGACATTTATTTATTTGTGATTATTTTTATTTATTTAATTTTTGCGCTGTTTTTTGTGTTATACAGGAATAATGTGTTTAGGATATACAAACCCATTTAACGCATAAAAGCAGAACACTGGTGTCACGGTCTTCCCCTTCGCCTGCTGTCCCTTCCTCCCCCTTCCCCTCAGTTCAGGTGGCCTGCAGCAGCTCCCCCCTTGCTCTCCTTTGATCATCCTCCCTCCCTTCCCCGTGCAGATTCCTAACATCCTGAACAAACCTACATCAAAGGCTGTGCAGGAAAGGAGGAAACGCCCCCTGTGATGCAGGTAGCACCTCTACTTGTTGAAGCCAGGAAGGAGTCGGGCAACCCGCTGGGCCTGCATGACGTAGGCCGCCTGGGGTGTCTCTGCGCTTCCCCCCCGGCGGGCACGAGGCTTCCCGCGCTCTGTGCCTGCCGGACACAAAGGCCCTGCTCCCTGAGCGCGGCCAGAGTGAGGAGGGTGTGCCTCGGTGCCCCGGCAACCCAACGCTGGGCCGGCCATTGCCGGGGCAACCAGGAAGCGTCCCGCTCCAGCATAAGAAAACCGGAGCGGGACCCAGGAGGTTGTTGTTCCCCTGCACATCGCTGTGAGTAGCTTTTGGGAGGTCTGAGCTGAGGCCAGACCCCCACAGCCAGACCCCCACAGCCAGACCCCGCTGAGTACTCTGCTGATCCCTGGGGGCTAGAGATGCCTGCTGTCCGCTGTGTGCCAAAGAGTACTCCTGCCATCCGCTGTGTGCCAAAAAGTACTCCTGCCTGCTATCCGCAGTGTGCCAAAGAGTACTCCTGCCTGCTGTCTGCAGTGTGCCAGAGTACTCCTGTCTGCCGTCCGCTGTGTGCCAGAGGTTACTCCTGCCTGCCGTTTGCAGTGTGCCAGAGGTTACTCCTGCCTGCCGTTTCCAGTGTGCCAGAGGTTACTCCTGCCTACCGTTTGCTGTGTGCGAGAGGTTACTCCTGCCTGCCGTTTGCTGTGTGCCAGAGGTTACTCCTGCCTAAACCGTGAGTGCTCATATCCTCCTGTCTGAACCACCCCCCTTGGATCTCCCTATTTTCCCTGCCTGGACTGTCCGTGAACCCCCCTATTACCTTGCCTGGACTGGCCCCATTGAATGCCCCTATTTTCCCTGTCTGGACTGCTCCATTGGACACTCATACCTTTTATGCCTGGATTGCCCCATTGAACCTCCCTATTACCTTTGCCGGGACTGCCTGCTTGGATTAATACTTGCTCGGGCCATCGCTACCCAAATTGCCCTATTGTGGGCTGCATTACAATTGTTTTGGGCTCCTCCCCTCTCTTCCCCCTTTTGGGTATCCGGACACTACCTTCCTACCCTGATTGAGTGCTTTCCATATTTCAATAAAGCTTTGTGTGTTTATCATCCTCCGTGTGTGTTCTGTCCTGCCTACGCTTCCGTCACAACTGGTGAAATAGGAATTAACAGTTAGCAACGTTTAACAGATTATACAGTCTTCAGTAGTAAGCATCTACTATTTAATTGCAACACCAGCAGCATGAGGGGGAAGAAAAGGCTTGTTGATTTACCAGTTCCCTCTATGCCAATGACGCAGGAACAGGGCAAGCAAAGAATTATGTAAATGTATACTCTGGCACAAAAAGATGTAAGTACCCTAAGTTCAATAACAATGGTCTTACAAGAGAAAATAAACAAGTGATGTTGCGCTGCTATAAGGTAACTATAAATAAAAAGACATTGAGGACATTATTGAATAAAACATCCATAAATAAATCCATATACCGTATTTTTCGCTCCATAAGACGCACCTGACCATAAGACGCACCTAGGTTTTAGAGGTGAAAAACAAGAAAAAAAAATATTCTGAACCAATGGACTGCAGACATAGTACAGGGGATGACCAGAGACTGCGGACACAGTACAGGAGATGACAAGAGACTGCAGACATAGTACAGGGGATGACCAGAGACTGCGGACAGTACAGGAGATGACCAGAGACTGCGGACATAGTACAGGAGATGACCAGAGACTGCGGACAAAGTACAGGGGATGACCAAGAGACTGCGGACATAGTACAGGAGATGACCAGAGACTGCAGAAACAGTACAGGAGATGACCAGAGACTGCGGACACAGTACAGGAGATGACCAGAGACTGCGGACACAGTACAGGAGATGACCAGGGACTGCGGACACAGTGCAGGAGATGACCAGAGACTGCGGACACAGTGCAGGAGATGACCAGAGACTGCGGACACAGTGCAGGGGATGACCAGAGACTGCGGACAGTGCAGGGGATGACCAGAGACTGCGGACAGTGCAGGGAATGACCAGAGACTGCGGACAGTGCAGGGAATGACCAGAGACTGCGGACAGTGCAGGGAATGACCAGAGACTGCGGACAGTACAGGGAATGACCAGAGACTGCGGACAGTGCAGGGAATGACCAGAGACTGCGGACAGTACAGGGAATGACCAGAGACTGCAGACAGTACAGGGAATGACCAGAGACTGCGGACAGTACAGGGAATGACCAGAGACTGCAGACAGTACAGGGGATGACCAGAGACTGCGGACAGTGCAGGGAATGACCAGAGACTGCAGACAGTGAAGGGGATGACCAGAGACTGCTGACCTTTGGGGAGGGAGGGGGAGCGGGTACCTGAATTTGACAGGTACCCGCTCCCACTTCCGCGGAGTTGCCTTCCCTCTTCTTCCCGGGCCGGCTTCTGTGACAGCCGGGTGCCCACTGCGCAGGTGCAAGAAGCGCTTCGCTTTGTGAATGGCCCGGCGCCTTCTGTGACCTTTCATGTGTCCCAGAAGACACCGGATCATTCACAAAGCGCAGCACATGCGCAGTGGGCACCCGGCTGTCACAGAAGCCAGCGCGGGAAGACTGTGCAGCGCTGGAGCGAGGAACAGGTAAGGCCCTGCAGGGGAGAACAGCTGAGCGGCCGGCCCGGTATTCTGACATGGTGGCGGCAGAAATACCGGACCGGCCGCTTTACATTCGCTCCATAAGACGCACTGACATTTTCCCCCCTTTTTGGGGGGGAAAAAAGTGCGTCTTATGGTGCGAAAAATATGGTATGTGAAATCAATCAATTTTCATTCAGTGATAAAGTTCTTCAACAATTCATGTGTTTTCTTCTTGTACTAATATCCCAAACACCATCAAGTGAAATAGTGTTCATTATACAAGTGGTTGCACCTCAATACTCAGAGAACTCTCACCTCAGAGCCACATCCAATGAACAAAAATTACTTATTGGGCTTACATGAAAGAACAGCAGACCAGCGGCAAAGTAGTCTGGGGAGCAGGCATAGGAGACCAGGATACGGGTGAGCCAAAAAAGATTCAAGGGCCAGATATATTGTAAATAGATCCTGTAGAGGAAAATATATGGCACCACCAGCAAGTAGTATATATACCAAAGTCCGTCAATCAGGCATATACATAGATTGTATGGGCCAGTACTCACAATAGTCATACACCATATCTACTTACAAGAGAGACACAAAACCCTACATACAGGTGAAACTCGAAAAATTAGAAAATCGAGCAAAAGTTCATTTATTTCAATAATGCAACTTAAAAGGTGAAACTAATATATGAGATAGACTCATTACATGCAAAGCAAGATAGTTCAAGTCGTGATTTGTCATAATTGTGATGATTATGGCTTACAGCTCATGAAAACCCCAAATCCACAATCTCAGAAAATTAGAATATTGTGAAAAGGTGCAATATTCTAGGCTCAAAGTGACCCACTCTAATCAGCTAATTAAGTCATAACACCTGCAAAGGGTTCCTGAGCCTTTAAATCAGGGGTCCTCAAACTACGGCCCACGGCCCACATGCAGCCTGCTGAGGACATTTATCCGGCCCGCCAGGTGTTTTGTAATATTTGTTCCACGGCGGCATCCCCCTGCGTACTTTCACGGCGGCAACCCCTGCGCACTTTCACTTTCATTCCACCAGCACCGCCGCCCTTGACTGGCTCTGCCTCTCCCTCCCTCAGCTCCCTCACCTGCCCCTCGGCTCCACCCCCAGTGATATTCCTGTGTGCTGGGGATGTAGATCCGGCCAGCGTGGCGAGTAAATGATAGAGTGGTGGTGTCTGTGATCTCTGGAGGGGCTGCCTGCAGTTCTCCCGCGCTGGGCAGTGACAGACAGCCGAGGAGAAGGACACTGATCAGACTGCATTGATGGGCACTGGTGAGGCTGCATTGATGGGCACTGATCAGACTGCATTGATGGGCACTGATCAGACTGCATTGATGGGCACTGGTGAGGCTGCATTGATGGACACTGGTGAGGCTGCATTGATGGGCATTGATCAGACTGCATTGATGGGCACTGATCAGACTGCATTGATGGGCACTGGTGAGGCTGCATTGATGGGCACTGGTGAGCCTGCATTGATGGGCACTGATCACACTGCATTGATAGGCACTGATCAGACTGCATTGATGGGCACTGGTGAGGCTGCATTGATGGGCACTGGTGAGGCTGCATTGATGGGCACTGATCAGACTGCATTGATGGGCACAGGTGAGGCTGCATTGATGGGCACTGGTGAGGCTGCATTGATGGGCACTGGTGAGGCTGCATTGATGTGCAGTGCAGTCTATATGTCTCTGTGTGGGCAAAGTTATTGCTGGTATATTGTTTTTGTAGCGCTGTGTATATATATATATATATATATATATATATAGGTATTTTATTTTAATAGCAATTTAGAATCCCTAGGAAACAATGATGTCAAGAAAAATAAAAACTGACTCTGAGTGTAGGATATTCAAAGAACAGTGGACTTACGATTACTTTTTCATGCAGTACAAGGAAAGAGCTGTGTGTCTGATATGCCAGAATATAGTGTCTGTGTTCAAAGAATACAATTTGCGTCGACACTATGAAACTCAACATAAAGATAAATATGATTGTTTGGTCAGAGAAGTGAGAAAAGATAAAATATTAAAACTGAAAAATACATTGACAACTCAGCAAAATACTTTTGTGAAGCAGAAGCAGCTAAATATTTCATCACTGCGAACAAGTTTTCAAGTTGCCAAGCTAATAGCGTGCACTGGCAGACCATTCGTGGAGGGAGAATGTGTTAAAGAATGTCTTCTCACTGTTGCCAAAGAGATGTGTACAGAGAAGGCCGATTTATTTAGTACAGTGAGTCTTTCAGGACCTACAATTACACGAAGGATTGAAGAAATGGGAGACAATTTACATCAGCATTTGCAAAACTCCTCAAAAAAACGTTCCTATTTTTCCGTGGTACTCGACAAAAGCAATGATGTTCGTGATTCTGCACAACTTCTAATTTTTATTTGTGGGAAGAATTACTAATTTGAAGTCACAGAAGAGCTTGCTGCACTGCAAAGCATCAAAGGAACAACTACAGGAGAGGATATCTATGAAAAGTTTTGCCAAACTGTGAATGGTTTGGAGCTGGAAAGGGCTAAACAAGCCAGTGTAACAACTGATGGTGCTCCTAGCATGGTGGGGTCTAAGAAAGGAGTAATTGCTTGCATTAACCAAGAGATGGACAAATATAACCATTCTCATCCAATAAGCATACACTGCCTCATCCACCAACAAGCGCTGTGTAGTAAATCACTGAAGTGGGACTCTGTTATGAAAATTGTGGTATCTTGTGTTAACTTCATTAGAGCTCATGCACTAAACCACAGACAATTTCAGGAATTTCTGTCTGAGCTAAATGCTGCCTATAAAGATGTTCTGTACCACACAGAAGTCCGTTGGCTGAGTCGAGGGAGAGTTTTGAAACGTTTCTATGACTTACTTCCACAGATTACAGCTTTTCTGCTTTCAAAAAACAAAGAAGTACCAGAGCTCAATGATGCAGAATGGAAATGGCACCTTGCCTTTCTGACAGATGTAACAGAGCTACTCAACAGTTTCAATGTGCAACTTCAAGGAAAGGGGAAGCTCATCTGTGATATGCAATCACATATGAAAGCATTTGAAGTAAAATTAGGCCTCCTCATCAAACAAGTGAAGGAGGAAAACTTCTGCCATCTCCCCACAACTCAAAACCTGTTAGCGGAAAAACCATCGGTTGCATTTCCAAACAAAACATATGTGGATTCACTGGAAAAGTTGCAAAAGGAGTTCCAATTTAGATTTAAAGAGCTTCATCTCTATGAACAGGACATACAACTTTTCTGGAACCCATTTTCTATTGACATTGAAATTATGGATCCAATTTACCAAATGGAACTGGCTGAACTGCAGAATTGCGACTCTCTGAAAGACGCATTCAAGTCAAGCAGCCTTCCTAATTTCTATGCATCTTTCCCCTCTAAGACATATCCTAATCTCAGGAACCATGCACTCAAAATGGCAACCATCTTTGGCAGCACTTATGTCTGTGAACAGACTTTTTCCCGAATGAAACATCTGAAATCTCCAACCAGATCTAGACTAACTGATGCACACTTGCATCACTTGTTATGACTAGCAGTGACAAATATGGAACCGGACATTGACCATCTCATTAGCCAAAAGCAGGCCCATAGTTCCCATTGAAATACTAATAAGTTTGTTGATTAAACTTTACTTGTTCTTCATTTTAAATATTGTATTTGTTCCCGTTTTGTTTTTTCACTTCAAAATAAGATATGTGCAGTGTGCATAGGAATTTGTTCATAGTTTTTTTTTTTTTTAAATATAGTCCGGCCCTCCAACGGTCTGAGGGACAGTGAACTGGCCCCCTGTTTAAAAAGTTTGAGGACCCCTGGTTTAAATGGTCTCTCGGTCTGGTTCAGTAGGAATCACAATCATGGGAAAGACTGCTGACCTGACAGTTGTGCAGAAAACCATCACTGACACCCTCCATAGGGAGGGAAAGCCTAAAAAGGTAATTGCAAAAGAAGTTGGATGTTCTCAAAGTGCTGTATCAAAGCACATTAATAGAAAGTATGTGGAAGGGAAAAGTGTGGAAGAAAAAGGTGCACAAGCAGCAGGGATGACAGCAGCCTGGAGAGGATAGTCAGGAAAAGGCCATTCAAAAGTGTTGGGGACTTTCACGAGGAGTGGACTGAGGCTGGAGTCAGTGCATCAAGAACCACCACACACAGACGGATCCTGGACATGGGCTTCAAATGTCGTATTCCTCTTGTCAAGCCGCTCCTGAACAACAAACAACGTCAGAAGCGTCTTACCTGGGCTAAAGAAAAACAGACCTGGTCTGTTGCTCAGTGGTCCAAAGTCCTCTTTTCTGATGAGAGCAACTTTTGCATCTCATTTGGAAACCAAGGACCCAGAGTATGGAGGAAGAATGGAGAGGCACACACTGCAAGATGCTTGAAGTCCAGGGTGACGTTTCCATCGTCTGTGTTGATTTGGGGAGCCATGTCATCTGCTGGTGTTGGTCCACTGTGCTTCATTAAGTCCAGGGTCAACGCAGCCGTCTACCAGGAGATTTTGGAGCACTTCATGCTTCCTAACGCAGACAAGCTTTATGGGGATGCTGACTTCATTTTCCAGCAGGACTTGGCATCTGCCCACACTGCCAAAAGCACCAAAAGCTGGTTCAATGACCGTGGGATTACTGTGCTTGATTGGCCAGCAAAGTCGCCTGACCTGAACCCCGTAGAGAATCTATGGGGCATTGCCAAGAGAAAGATGAGAGACATGAGACCAAACAATGCAGAAGAGCTGAAGGCCGCTATTGAAGCATCCTGGTCTTCCATAACACCTCAGCAGTGCCACAGGCTGATAGCTTCCATGCCACACCGCATTGAGGCAGTAATTGCTGCAAAAGGGGCCCAAACCAAGTACTGAGTACATATGCATGCTTATACTTTTCAGAGGTCCCATATTGTTCTATGTACAATCCTTGTTTTATTGATTGCATGTAATATTCTAATTTTCTGAGATTGCGGATTTGGGGTTTTCATGAGCTGTAAGACATAATCATCACAATTATGACAAATCACGGCTTGAACTATCTTGCTTTGCATGTAATGAGTCTATCTCATATATTAGTTTCACCTTTTAAGTTGCATTACTGAAATAAATGAACCATTGCACGATATTCTAATTTTTCGAGTTTCACCTGTATATGGAAGTTAGGTAGGTCACAAGTAGGGGCTCCTGAAGATGTTTATAGGCCTACAAAATAATTGTGTGTTAATAAGATAGACAGGATAGGGGTAATATACTACATCTCAAAAGAGGAACCATACACATACATGTATGGCAAGCTAACAATGAGGGGCCAATATGAAAATGGACAGGCAGGCAGAACTTCAAGATAAAATCTTGTGGTGAAAGAGACCAGATGTAATGGCAGGATCAACGGCCCAATATTTGATATGGTAAAAAAAAGAGAGATATTGCCTGTAATGCCATAAAATAGGGAATATTTAACAATAAGCAAATAACCCCAAAGGGATAAAGAGCCAATGTCAAATGTAATACTTTACCTTGATGTGGAATCCATATAAAGAGACAACGTAATGCGTTTTCACCAAGTCCCTATTAGGCAGCCCCTAAAAAAAGAACCATAGACATTAGGGGCCAATATGTACAGATCACAGATGATCACCTTAAGAAATGGAACCTATACAGAGCAATCCAAAAAATACATACCGTGAATTTCTTGTTATTACTAGGATGTGGCACTAGGAAGCTATTTTATTTGAGGTGTAAAGGTGTCTGCAGGCAGTTTCTCTAGAGTGATGACGGAAAGAGGTTGGGAATCCGCCTGCTCACCAATCCTATGGATAGCAGTCCCCATGTGTTCAGTTCTGAATCCTGCACCAAGAGAAAAAGCCAATCCCTGGCTGTAGAATACATCTGCTCTCCCAGCATCCTTTTTCGGTTCACCAGCACTCTGGTAGTTGTAGTTCAATCAGCACTCAGAAATACAGCATATATTGGCTAAAGGACTACGAGTCCCAAGAACCTCTGCTGTCAGAAGAACTGGATCCACTCTGCTAACAGAAAGGGATGTAACAGCCCCAGTATTAGGCACTAAACGGAAAATGATTAATCATAGTCTCATTTGTAAATGGCCCTGAATGGTACAAAGTATCATATTTTTTAATGGTGCAGCCCTGATATTTGCACCTCATTTGAGTGTACTGCGTGACCCCTTCCTTCTGTTTTCAGGAGATTGATGGAATGGGGCATCTTGTTACTAAAAAGTGAATAATAAACTGTGGTCTAAAACATGTATTCTTCAAACTGTCTCTATTTTATGTAAAGCTAGCTATGCACTATATGCAGAATTGTGTTTGAAAATGTTTATTTTCTGAATGTTTCAAACACATTTCTGCTATGCACTAGCAGAATTGTGTTTGAAAATGTTTATTTTCTGAATGTTTGTTTAATTTTTTAATGGTTACTGGAGTCAAATGGATGATCATTTTTGCCTGTGGTGATGAGAAATTTCGAAGGAACAGGATGGAAAATAATTCCTAGCCAAATTTCTAACAGTGTATGTGGTTTCATTTGGGAAATGTAATTCATAACATAATCAAATGTTAAAAACAAACCAAATTTTGAAATACTTTCAAACAGCATGTGTAGCACTACCCCCTTAGGAGTTGCTGAGTATTTGGGTCCCCCTACAGTCCTGCACAGCCAGGCAACATGCATTTTTCACAGACTTGCATCCAGGAGTCCGTAACCAGTCCTGCATCTTGTTTTTTTTTTAATGTTATTAGGGGAATTTCAATTTGGATGGGGTAAGGTGTGTATGGGATGTCCATTGTAACTGAGAAACCTCAGGACAGCTTCCTGGAACTACTTACAAGTCTCCCCAGCAAAAGAGTATATTTTGGAGAGCTAGCCAGAGTGGCAGGCTAATCCAGCTGGCCCCTATTTGTCCCAGGGGGTGCAGGTTTACTTACTCAGGTGGGTTGGTGGCTGCTACCAGGCCTTCTAGCTGGGCCACTCCTTCCCTGCTACACAGGTGGTTGTTGCTCTGAGACCCCTCTCCATCTAGGCCACCTCTCAGGCTCCTCTCTCCAGCCTCCTTCATATCCAACTTCCACCCAAACTCTCCTGCTGCTGAGCACTATTAAAGGTTGTCCTGGACCCTTGCCAAGCCTCCTGTTGAGGATTGGCCAGGATCCTTCAAAAGTGCAGACCAGCCACTCCTCAGATCCACCCACTGCTTCTAGACCTTTCCTTAAAGTTCTAGAGCAGGGGAAAATTTCAGAGGGCTGGTCTGCAGAGCATCTCAGGTCTGACCATGATTTGACTCTTGATAGCTATCACACCCAGACTGCTACTCAGCCCTCCTCACTAACAATTGGAGTGTAGCTCCCCCTAGCTAGAAAAACTAGCTCCCCACTACAAAAACAGCAATGTCCTCATTGGCTGGGGGAGCCAAAAAACACAAAAAGTGCTCCTAAGCATATGCGGAAAAAAAAGGGAAGGGGGTAAAGGGTACAAACCTGGATGGGGGAAATATGTACAAATAAATATTCAGTAGAAAAATATTAATTATGTATAATGTACAAATTTACATAATCAAATATATGTACATCATGACTAACGCTAACTAAAACTAGCAGCAGCAAAATAAACACAGTACCACAAACATATGTACAAATAAAATTCACATAGAGATGAAGCACCTCCTCCAGGAAGGATTGGCAGAATGATTCTCCATGTTTTGTGCAGGAAGTGACAGCTGTCCAGGAACCTGCAGAACTGTAGAAAAAGAAACACAGCAACATATACTGTATATAGTCAGTGCAGTCCGAACTCTGACTGACTAACTGAATTAGAAGGCACTTCAACATTATCTTTGCTTTGAAAATGTCCTTTTTTACACTTTTTAGACTGTAACGAGGATCCCCTCCTAAGGACATGATGAGGCTGAGTGGTCTCTTCTATGTATCCCAAACCTGCCTGTCTGGGATCAATAGGAAAAGGTGTCCGGCCTAGTCTGCAAGAAAAACAGAACACATCAGGAGCCTTGACAACCACTACATGGTCCTTGTAAATAGCCTGGCCCCTGCTCTACTTCTGTTTTATGTCTTGGAATAGGACCCAAGCTTCTTAAAGACTGGGCCCTCTTAAATGCCTGGGAACATGCATATACTCCCATATTAGGTCATCCTCCCACTGGGCTCTGGAGACCTCTACAATGTCCATGACATCCGGGGGGGCATCAGGATAGTCCAGCCCCCACTCCAAAGCCACTCTCTTCTGTACTTTCCTCTGGAGTTGGGAGAAACAGGGGAGATGCGTTTTAACCCCAGTCCTGGCTGCACACAGGAGTGAGGAGACTGAAGGATCCATTTTTGTAAAGTAGGGTTCTTGACTCTGTTCCTAGGCCAAGGTAAGGAGAACATTGATGGGACTTGAGTGGGTATCCTAACAGGCTCTGACCTGCAAGAACGTCCAGCCGAATCTGATCTCCTGACAGTCCCATCTGTGAATCCATGTCTTCCATTATGTCTCTCCAGTCCCATTCCTCCTATGTGTCTTCTGGGGACCAGCTCTCCTGCTCGATCTATAGGGGCCCAAATTCAATTATTAGCCTGGGAGACTCCCTGTCTTTCCCCCCATCATTGACACTCTCTGCTGGCTCACCTGAGGACTGGGCATCCTTGCAGCTAGACTCCTTCCAGTTGGAACAGTCAGGGCAGGTGGGCGAGGCCGGCTGGTCTGGGGCATCTGCTGGCTCTGTAAGGGCAGCACTTGTGGGCACTGAAGGAATCAGCCTTTCAGCATTACCATACCGCAATTTTGTCTCTTAGCTTAAGTTCTGCCATTTTAAGATAAGTATCCATTTTAAAACTTAGTCAATACTTAAAGTTGAATTTGTGTTTAAAGACTGTTCTTTACTTTCGATAAGAGTATAAGGTTCCTCTTTTTCCTTCAGGTGTAACTTCCTTTTTTCCTTTAGCTAGCACAAGACTGAAAGTCTGCTGTTGGATATATCCTGTTGCAAGATTATTAATAACTATAGCCAATGTTAAAATAGGGAAATTGTCTGCTTTCTATACTGAACAAAAGTTCATGCTTTACGCACTTAATAATAATTTACATGAATGCCAAATGATTGGGCATGACTGACGTATGTAATATTCTGATTGGTTAATGCATACCTGTCAATTGATTGGTTCTTATATTTCTATGCATTGTTTTAAGTTTCATATATAAGTTTAAACACGGAAGAATAAATTCAGTTCCTTCTGAGATACCACCTTGTGTCTGTGTGCATTTCCTGTGTCTCAGAGGGGGCTCCAGGCCTGAGGACAGACACTGATCAAGGCCAGGGACTGACGGGGGTCAGTGGCTCGAAAGGAACGAGAGCCAATTCCTTTCAGGCACCAGCCCTCCAGCAGCATCTTCTTCTGGATAGTGGGTGATGGTGGGTGTCGCAAACACGCAAATCCGAGATGGACGCAGTTCAACCATTTTGGTTTCAGACTCCATCTTGCTAAGGGTATCCATTTTTCTCCTACCCCTCCTTCTCACTGAGATGGACATTTTGGCCAGTGTGTGTGTGTGTGTACTGTTTATGGGTCACTGGCCAGCCAAGCTAGGGGCCGAGCGGTCTGTGAAGCTGTAACCTTTATCACCTAGGCAAGATAAGGCCAGTGTTCCCAAGAGAGCTGGAGTCCCACTGTCCTGAGAACCTGTGTAATTTCAAGCCTCGAAAAAAGAGATAAGGCAGGGATTGAAAGAGGTTTTAGCCTCATAAAACCTAGCTCAGCGTAGGTGACAGGATCAGATAACTTCTGTTAAAATCAGTTTTTCCCCTATGTCTCATATCTTGGAATATGGAAGACTTACATAAAACTGGGCACCTCGTCAGATGGCCAATGACCAGACGAACATTTTGATGGGTCACTCGTCCACCTCAGACCATCAGGGGAGCCAAAACATAGAACTCGTACACCGTGTAACGTACAATGTCATAATTCATATCTATATGATCCTCAGGCTTATCTTCATAATAAAATACCCACGGGTGGACTGTAGCTTGTGCAGATAGGAAATTATGGAACAGAATATGAATTATGAAAAGATGCTGGCTCCAGTTTAGGGTCCCTCCTGGCGAGCCCTCCCTGCACAGTGGATTGGTTTGTTACTTCAGAACCACCCCGTGCCAGGAAACTTTAAAACAGGCTGTCAGCCTAAGTAAGTGGAATTAAAGACATCTCCCATTTTTCCATCGTAACAGAGGCAGATGAAAGCACCATTCTGCTGTAAAAAACTTGGATCTGCTTACATCAAAGGCTTAAATGGCAAGTAACTTAACCCTTTAATTTCTCCCTGTTATCTCTTTGCTGTGCTGTGCTGTTTTCTATGTATATATATATATATATATATATATATCTTAGTTACATCTTCTCTGTAAATATCTTTATTGCACCTGTTTGACCCTTTTAGTAATAAATCTTACTTTCTGAAAGTGTTGAACTGTTTCTATAGCCCTTAATTGCAATTTACGAATCCCTGCTTTTGAAGAGATGCTACTGTTGGTTTAAACCTCTGTATAACCGGCCTGCGGACCGTTTTATACAGACGATTATTTCAATCATTATAGTGTTATAACTGATAACGTGAGTTTCCTCTTTCTCTGTACAAAAAGGAGGTGGTGGCAGTGTAAAAGGGGTTAATTGCGTGATTAGCCTGACCCAGTAACAATCGCGCCGGTCGCAGGTACATAGATTGTAGTCCATTAGCTGGAAAATCATTTTGCAGGGTGCGGCTGGGCGTGGTATTGTTACGCACGTCACATCGCGGTTTGGATCGGCCAGTCCTTCGGTCACGGGTTTGATGAGAAGGTCTGGGGTCTGACACCGCGATCGTGACTGTGGGCAGCCTTCCTCTGCTGCAAGGATCAGCCATAGGTGCAGGGGAATTGCGGTCCCAGGACTCAACCCCACTTGGTGTCTCAGACTCTGAACACCTTCTGGCTCTCCAGCTCTGATTCTCTGGCTTCTCCGTACATAGCCCTGTTTGCAGGTCCACACTGTAGATGTGAGGCACCAGATCGCTGGGTTTCAGCTTGTTGAGTGGCTCTCCGCAGTGCCCGCATCTGACCCAGGCTCCAATCAGGGCAATTGGTCTCCTGCATTCATGGCAAATCAAACATAGTGTCTCCATCCCTTCAACCAGCCCCAGGCCAAAGCATCCGTGATGTTCCAAGTAGACTCCCGTGTCCCGTGATCTCCGGCATGAGGAACTCACCCTCCATCGTGCTCTTCTCTCTGCATGGTGGGTGTACTGGGCGGTCTTGAGAGTGTGTGTCACTCCCCTTCTCGTGACTCGTCGGCACCAGCCAGACTGCCAGGCAGGAACTTACCTGCGCTGGTGTTAACCCCTGCTGCGAGTTAACACCAGCACGGCTGTCAGGGACCCCGGGCTGTACCGCGGAGTGCGAGTCTGCGCGGTATGCCGGGGCACACTAGCGTGCGGGCACTAGGACCTGGGCATGTGCACTCGCGATTGTGCGCCTGGCATCAATGAGAGTACAGGGCACCCTATTTAAAAAGACACTAAATATGCTCAAGTTGCCATATGGTCTTTTCCTGTATCCTGTGTCCTGAGAGATTGCCTTGTTGCCGACCCTACCTGACCCTGATTCATTGACTGTCTCCTGCTCTGATCCCCGGCTTGTCTGCCCATTCTCCTGTCTTTTTTCAGCCCACGAGGAGCAGATATTCTCCCTCCGCATTGGGCCTATGACTGTCCCATTGACCTTCTCTCGGGATCTGAGATTCCCTTTGGCCGGATCTTCCCGTTGTCAGAACGGGAGTTGGGCGCGTTGAAGGAGTACATTGATGACAGTCTTCGGAAGGGATTCATCCGTCCTTCCACATCACTGGCTGGGGCTGGAATTTTTTTTGTGGAGAAAAAAAGACCAGTACCTGAGGCCCTGTGTGGATTATAGGGATCTGGATAAAATCACAGTAAAGAACCGGTATCCCCTTCCCTTAGTCCCTGAATTATTTCAGAGGCTAAAGACAGCCTCTATCTTTACTAAATTAGACCTCAGGGGAGCTTACAATCTGGTCCGCATACGCGAGGGGGATGAGTGGAAGACCGCTTTTCGCACTCGGTTCGGGCACTTTGAGTATTAAGTTATGCCGATCGGGCTATGTAACGCACCGGCCACGTTTCAACATTTTGTGAATGATATTTTTAGAGATGTCTTAGATATCTATGTGATCGTGTACTTGGACGACATCCTGATTTTTTCCTCATCTCTGGAGACACATAGAGGTCATGTCAGGAGTGTGCTGGGGCGACTTCGCAAGCACGGGCTTTATGCCAAAGTCGAGAAATGTAGCTTTGAGCAGCGCAGTATTCCTTTTCTGGGGCTAATCATTTCCACCAACGGAGTTGTTATGGACCCCCAGAAGATCTCTGTGATATTAGAATGGCCAGTTCCCACGGATAAGAAAGGGGTTCAGCGGTTTATTGGCTTCGCCAATTTCTACAGGAAGTTCATTAAGAATTTCTCGGGCCTGGTAACTCCCATCACCCAACTTACGAGTATGGGGGTACGCTTCCAGTGGACACCAGAGGCACAGGCCACCTTTGAGTCTTTGAAGAAGCTGTTCATGGCAGCTCCCATTCTAAGCCACCCCGACGCATCACTGCCCTACATTCTGGAGGTAGATGCGTCGAAAAATGCAGTAGGAGCAATACTGTCTCAAAGGGTAGGTGTAAAGGAGCTGATGCACCCAGTAGCTTTCTTTTCTAGAAAACTCTCCCCGTCAGAAAGAAATTATGATATCGGGGATCGGGAGTTGTTAGCAATCAAGACGGCATTAGAGGAGTGGAGGGAGCTTTGTATCCCATCCTGGTCTACACCGGCCATAAAAACTTGGAATACCTGAGGACAGCAAAACGCCTCAGACCGCGTCAGGCCAGATGGGCGTTATTTTTCTCAAGATTCACCCTGCATATAACTTATCGACCTGGGTCTAAGAATACCCAGCCTGACACCCTCTCCCGGATGTTTGAAGACCCTGAAGAAACGGCCAAACCAGATACCATCTTGCCGGCAGGTAGCTTCTTGCTACTACAGTCCGAGCTCCTATCTAGGCTACAGGCTGCTTCCACTGGGGCTCCTAAACCACCTGGAATCTCATTACAGAGCAGAGAAGGTCTCTTGTGGAGGGGGAAGCAGATCCTGGTACCTAAAGAGACTCGAGCTCTGGTCCTGGGCTATTTCCACAACCACCCATTAGCAGGTCACTTTGGGGTACACAAAACCTTGGACTTGGTCCGACGTATGTTTTGGTGGCCAAGCATGGCCATGGACTGTGAAATGTACGTCAAGTCCTGTGCTGTCTGCAGCAGGAATAAGCCCACCAGGGACAAGGCTTGGGGCCGGTTGCGACCCTTGCTGGTGCCCGACAGACCCTGGAGCATGATCTCGATAGATTTTGTTGTGGAACTACCGCCATCGCAGAACCATACTGCAATCTTTGTGGTGGTGGACCGTCTTTCTAAGATGGCTCACTTCCTTCCATTTAAAGGTACACCATCTGCTTCTGAAACAGCACAAGTATTTATCAAAGAAATTGTAAGACTGCATGGAGTACCGAAGAATATCGTTTCAGATCAGGGTGTCCAGTTCACTTTTGGAGGGCCTTGTGCGAAGGGTTGGAAATCAAACTATCATTCTCCTCAGCATATCACCCGCAAAACAAACGGACAGACTGAGCGAACCAACCAAACGCTAGAACAGTACCTTAGGTGTTACACATCGTTCCTTCAAGATAACTGGCTGGCACTCTTGCAGAATTTGCTTACAATAATGCGTGCCACTCTGCCACTAAGCAGTCCCCATTCTTTGCCAACTATGGGTTCCATCCCTCTTTTCTGCCTGATCTGTTCCTGGAAAACTCAGTCCCAGTGGCTCAAGAGACCCTAAATTTCTTTACAACCAATAACAAATTGTTACAGGAAACCATGGCGAAGGCCCAGAAGGATAGTAAGAGGATGTTTGATAAAAGAAGAAGAGGGGAATTGGTCATGCACCCAGGGGACTAAGTTTGCTTGGCAACGACCAATCTGAAACTGGCATGCCCATCAAGGAAATTAGCACCCAAATTCGTGGGCCCTTTCAGAGTAGAACGTAAGATCAATGAAGTTGCGTATAAGCTGGCACTTCCCGAATCTTTTAAAATACACCCTGTTTTTCATGTGTCTCTGTTGAAACCCGCAGTACCAGATCCTTTTTCAGATCGTAGATCTAGACCCCCAGAGGCCATAAACATTGATGGAGAGGAGGAATTCGAGGTAGAAGCAATTATTGATGGCAGGAGGAGGGGTGGTCAGACGCAGTATCTTATCAAGTGGAAAGGCTATGGGCCAAAGGAGAATTCGTGGGAACCTGCTCAAAATGTCCATGCTCCTAGGTTGATTCAGGAATTCCTTCACAACCAGTCTCAAAAGAGAAATCGGTTGGGCATCCGGAGGCTGCCCGTGGGGGGGGGGGGCAATGTCAGGGACCCCGGGCTGTACCGCGGCGCAAGTCTGCGCATGCGCGGTATGCCGGGGCACACTAGCGTGCGGGCACTAGGACCTGGGCACCCGCGACGGCAACTGCGGTCACGCATGCGCACTCGCGATCGCGCGCCTGGCACCAATGAGAGTGCAGGGCGCCCTATTTAAACAGACACTAAATATGCTCAAGTTGCCATATGGTCTTTTCCTGTAGCCTGTGTCCTGAGAGATTGCCTTGTTGCCGACCCTGCCTGACCTTGATTCGTTGACTGTCTCCTGCTCTGATCCCTGGCTTGTCTGACCATTCTCCTGTCTAATGATGTACGTTTGATCTCCTGTTACCAAACCTGGACCGTGACCCGTTTATTCTTTTGCCTGCCGCTTGTACACTCCTGCCTCCACCGTTACCGGCCTGGCCTGACTGACTTCGCTCACTCCGCCTCCTCACATCAGGCTCTCACCTGCTATGTACCACCGACAAGTGCTTCTACCACAGCTGGTTGCACCCAGGGGCCTCGACCTGGTTTCGGCTTGCTCCAAGTCCATCCCCACCACCAGGGGCTCTGGTGAACAAGCAGGTCGGGACTTAGATTCCGCGCCCTGGGGAATCCCGGTCTGTGGAGCGCTAGAGGCTACCGCTGGTCGGTCCATAACAACGGCAATAGTCCTGCACAGCCAGGCAACATTTTTCACAGACTTGCCTCCAGGAGTCAGTAACAGTCCTTGAGCTTGATTTTTTTGGATTTTATTAGGGGAATTTTAACTTGGATATAGTAGGGGATGCCCAATTGAACTGGGAAACCGAGGACAACTTCCCCGAACTATTTACAAGTCTCCACAGCAAAACAGTCTCTTTTGGAGAGCTAGCCAATGTGTCCTGGAGTACCACCCCAGACCCCAGATTACTCCTCTTCTTTACCAAGCTGTCTGGAGGAATCCCTGAGCAGGGGATCCAGTGTCTGCCACAAATTTAGTAAAACAGTCCTGGCTGGCAGGCTAATGCAGCTTCCCACTAGAGTGCTTCCTTTCCCTGTCTGGCCCAGGGTGTGCAGGTTTACTCCCTCAGTCCTTCTCCTGTGCGGCTGGTGGCTGCTACCATGCCTTCTAGCTGGGCCCACTGGGGGCCATGAAGGTCTGAGCTTTCCTCCTTCCAAGCTTCACTCCCTGTAGGTGAACCCCTCTCCATTTCTGCCCCCGTCAAGGCTCCTCTCTTCAACCTTACTTCATCTCCAACTTCAACCCAAACTCTCGTGCTGCTGAGCAGGCTCTCTCATATTTAAGGGTTGTCCTGGATCCTTGCCAAGCCTCCTGTTGGGTATTGGCCAGGATCCCTCAAAAGTGCAAATCAGGCACTTCTCAGAACCACCCACTGCCACCCCCACAGGGGGAAATTCTAGAGGGTTGGTCTGCAGAGCCCCTCAGCTCTGAACAAGATTTGACCCCCTCCAGCTATTACACCCAGGCTGCTACTCAGCCCTCTTCACTAACAACTGGAATCTAGCTCCCCCTAGCTGACCAGGAGGGTGCTACATACACCCTCTCCGCCCCCCCCCCCACTAGAAAAACAGCAATGTCCTCATTGGCTGGGGTAGCCAAAAAACACAAAAAGTGCTCCTAAGCCCAGGAGCAGGACATCCCATACGGAAAAGAAGGGAAGGGGGTAAAGGGTACAAACTTGGAATATATACAAATAAATATTCAGTAGAAAAATATAAATTAAGTATAATGTACAAATTTACATAATCAAATATATGTACATCATGACTAACGCTAACTAAAACTAGCAGCAGGAAAATAAACACAGTACCACAAACATATGTACAAATAAAATTCACATAGAGATGAAGCACCTCCTCCAGGAAGGAAGCCCTTCATCGGCAGAATGATTCTCCATATTTTGTGCAGGAAGTGACAGCTGTCCAGGAACCTGCAGAACAGTAGAAAAAGAAACACAGCAACATATACTGTATAGGGTGATATATATATATATATATATATATATATTTTTTTTTTTTTTTTACCTCTATCTCCTTTTACCATTAGGCCATACTCTCATGACTACCACTGCACACTGCATCAATGTACTTGGCATGTGTATGTGTCAGAACTCCCCAACAACATTATTTCCTGTAGAATGTATTGTAAATAGTGCTCTATAAGCCTGCCCACCAGATCATGACTGGTAGAGGTATACTGTAGCTGATAAAAGAGATAGCAGCTTATCTCAGTGGAAAACAATAACCATCAACTGAAATAATCCAAATTGGATGGTTTATTATTCTCCAGAAATCAGTGACAAGGAGGTTATCTGCAGAAGTCATACAGTGTTCATTGACAGATGGTTTTCTAATCTGACCATACATGAAAATCATCCTAGGGTTGTATTCAAGTATAACTGCTTGTGAAAGTTTACAATCTAAAAGGGAGGAGCAAGTAATAGAAAAGGTAATAACTGTGTCACATTAGCACAGATTATATGTTTACCGCTCACCAACCACCCACATTGCCTTTGTGTGAGTACTAGATCCTATTAAACCCTGAACACACAGGGAGAATATCGGACGAATGACTGTGTGTTTTTTGGGGTTTTTTTTTGCATACTAGGCTCCATATCAAAAACAAAGAGGTTACTAAAGTTATGAAAATTATTGTACAAGAGAATAAACATTTGAAAGTGATATAATGTATTATATTGTATTTGTACTGTATTTTTGGACGAAAATTGTATGATCTCGTATCATACAGGAAAATGTTTTGCGCATGCCTCTTCGAATAATTTTGGATGAAAGCTGTGTACTAATGATCAGATTATCGCACGGCGAAAGAAAGTAGCCTTCCTATTGGATCTCAGAAGTGTGTGAGGCTTTATCCACACTATAGCAGCACATGAACTTGTGCGATAATCACCCGATAGTGCGTGCATTCATCAAACATGCAAACAAATGTGTCCCTTGTGGTGCCATTCATTGTTAATGGCACCACAAACATAACAAGCAGACATGCATTAATGCAGCAATAGGTGTGGTTAAAAAATGTGCAACGTTCAGACCTCAAAAAGGTGCATGAGCTACTTTGCTGTGTTTCACATGCATAGGGCAGGCCATTTAAATGAATGGGCAGTCCTATGCATGCAGCACAAAAATGTACAAAAAAATTCAGACTGATGCCTGACGTCATTCTGCCACAGTGTGAATGGAGCCTTATTGATAGAACACCAGCCTGCATGGAGAAAAAAAAAACTACGCTTACACCAGTACCCATACTACACAACTACAGGGATCTGTGACTGTACAGAGGTACGGGCAGAAAACTAAAGGACATGTCTGCAGGAGCCTGACATTGCATCCACTATCCACTGATCATAGTTGCAATGCTCTGCAAGCTCCTGAGAAAGAAATTATAAATGCACATATTTTTTTACCTGCAAAAACAGTTTTTTTTTAGTTTCTTTTTATCTTTTGCTAAACAAAATATTTTTCAAATCAATAACCTTTCTTCACAAATTTAGGTCCAGATGTATTCTGCTACATTTGTTTGGTGAAAATACCCCAAATCTGTGTATATTATTTAGTCTGTAGGAAAATTATAGAGTCTACAAACAATGGTATATACTTGAAAATCGATCAATCCTGATGTACTGATGGCCTATCTATTTTCTTGAGGCCCGAAAACTCCAGGATAGTACAAATATCCTCCAAATGACCCCTTTTTGGAAAATAGACTGTCCAAGGTATTTAGGAAGAGGCGTGGTGAGTTTTTTGAAGTTGTAATTTTTTTGTCACAACTTTTTGGAAAATGAAGAAATGAAAAAAAAAATTTTTTGTTTTACATATTGTCACCAGTCCAGTACAGCGTTATCATATCTGGTGTGGTGGTTATCAGGGACACTGACTGGTGACAGTATGTAAAAAAAAAAAAAAAAATTGGAATTATTTATTTTACCTCTGTCGCTTCATTGAGGACAATGGATGGCCTAGTGCCTTTAGATGCGTTAAGGCACATCGGGTGTTTTTTGCATGAAAAACACTCCTCTCCTGAACGCTCTTGTACTGTGCTTTTTTCATTCTCCAAACACCTATAAATGCCTGTGTGTGTATGGACACATAGGTTACCATAGAGGGGCTCTTAGAGGCAGAAAAAAAAGTCAGATGCTCTTAAAAGTGGCATTTTTGACGCCCAGTGTGCATGAAAAATCAACATTTCTACTTTCCCGCACACATGGAGCCCTGTCATAACTCTACCCCTGACTGAACCCTGAAAAGCCTGTTCAGCTGCACTGCAGCTGCTGTTGTGCATGACGAGGAACAAATATGCTGTTGAGACAGTGCAAAGCTCAAAAGAGGTGCGAAAGCGTGCGTGTTGTCCTATGCACAATGAGCTAAAAACAGGAAACCGCACAATGGCTGATGCCTTGCTACAGTAGTGTTAATGGAGGATAAGGCCCCATTCTCACCTGCACATTCCAGGAACTCACAAAAAAATGTGCATTGTGCTTGTGATGCCATTAAGGTCCCATCACATCTAGCGATGGCAGAGCGTTGCGTTTTTAAATGTGCATTTTTTTTGCCACATTTTTGGAGCAGTACCATACATTTGAACCTCTCTGCTCCAAAGATGCACCAAAGTAGCTCCTGTACCGTTTTTTTTAGCGCCGAATTTGGCATTGTTTTGGAAACGTGTTGTGCGGGCGTTTTTTTAGCGTTTTTAGTGATGATTTTACTGTGTTCCAGAACTGTGCAATTCTGCCGCCAATTCTAGAAATGGCCCGATTTGATTGGGCCCTGTTCGTACCTGAGCTTCATCCTAATATGTGTTTATTCACGCATTTTTGTTGCGTTTGTTTTCGTGGCAGCATAGAGAACCCCATTTACTTGAATGAGCTCCTGTACAATTTCTTGGAGCCAACTTTAGCGTGTTTTTTTTGTGTGTGTTTTGTTAGCATGTTTTGTGGTGATTTTACTGTTCCTAAATTGTGTGATTCTGCCGCCAATTCTACAAATGGCCAGATGGAAAAGGGCCCTTGGGCCCCGCTCACTACTGCACATCACACTGACATGCATTTTTTCACACTTTTTTGGCACGCTATTCACACATTCACTTTAAGATTCCCTATGTGCGACAAACATGCCAAAAGTAACCCCTGCATCTATTTGGGGCGGTGAGCTTCGCACTCTTCTTACCACGTGTTCATAGTGCAACAAAACGTGCATTTCCTAGCCGTGTTTGGGGTGTCATTAACAATTAGTTATTGCAGCAAGCATAGAGACATGAGGTATTTCTACTGTAAGTAATGAAAATCAATGAAATAATGAGATATAGGTCAGAGATAGGTAAACACGTGACCCTGCCTGAGGAGACACACAATGCCAGGACACATAAACAACTCATTCCACACATCACTCAGAACAGCAAGGGTTTTCTCACTGCCAATCAAACTGCAGTCTTAGATCCCGCCTCTCCCCAGTCCTGACCAATCACAGCTTGATGCAGAGAGAATTGAACTCTGGGCTTGTAGCTGGTGTTATGTGATAGGGAGACATGTGCACGGCGAGGTCGCCCCTCCCTTACCTTGTGTGTGCGTTACTATAGGAACAGCAGCACGCTGGAGCTGGAAATGATACTCTTGCGACACTTTGGCTGGATGTAGTGAGGTGAGGACACCCGGAGCCGTTTCTGCTCTTCTGTCCCCACATGATGCACGTTGTGTAGGAAGACACTGGTGGGGGTGAAGGGTGAGTCTACCTCTGCCAATGCATCTCTCCATCACCGTCCTATGTATATGTTGTGTGTTTTCCAGTCTGTGGAAGGTGTGGGCTCTGTCTGCGGATAATATGGAGTTTCTTTATCCTGACACTTTGTAGGTTGGTGGGATCAGGCAAAGTCCTATGGATCTGGGAGGCGATTTGTATCTTACGGCCCTTTCCGTTCTTGGCGTTCAGTGCGTTTGCATCCAATCCTGGCAATTTAGACCTCATGCACACAGGCAGAAAAAATGCTGCTGTTAGGCCACATTTACATTTATTGAATTGGAAACGCGGGCAGAATTGGCGTGATTCTGCTCATGATTCCAAATCGTGCTCCAATTGCGGAAAAACACATGATGCACATTTGGCTGCCATTCATTCCTAATGGCACCCCAAATTAGGTGGAATTTTGCCGCAATTTTCGCATGGCAAAACATGCGAAAATTGTGGCAAAATGCATCAGACTCAGGACCAAAGTTTGGTTCTTGAGGTTCTTTGCTGTGACAGACAAGTACAGGGCAGCCTCTTCAGGTCATTGTACTGCTCTATGTGTAAAACGTGTAAATCACTCGCGTGTAAAAAATCGTGAGCGTTCCACCTACATGAGATGTGAATGGGACCTTAGAGGCTTCTGCTATTGTTTCTTCTACTTCTGAACGCAGTTCTATGTTAGTCTGTATGGCCATGCGTTTAGAAAAGCATTGAGTAGTGTTTAGAGGCAAAAAAAATGCACCAAAGCTGCGTTCAGAGAGGAGCTTGTAAGCATTATTACTGCGCATATGTGCATAAACGTGTGTAAACTCACGTGTGTGAGTGTAAATGTATCTCAACGGCCAGATTAAATAAATGTTCTGGCCAGTAGAAAGCACTTTGGCCTGGTTCATACCTCTGCAGTTTACTTTTGATCCCTTTCTGCTGTGTGTTTTTTGATGAGTGTTGTTTTTTTTTTTTTTTTTTCTTTTTGTTTTTTTTGTGTTGTTTTTGTTAACCTCTTCCCATCCGCCCTATAGCAGTAATACTGTATAAGTGATTTTGCAGTTCCGGTTAGGGGGTGCACTTACGTAAGTAAACAATACAGTTCTCTCCCCTGTCAGCTCCTGCACACTGCTATACATGGCTTTGCATTGCAGAGCCATGAATAGCAGTGTCCTTACAGTGAAGCCCACACACAGCCCCCAGTAAAACAGAACACAGCACACAGTTAACCCTTTGATCGCGCCACATGTTAACCCCTTCCAGCCCAGTGCCATTAGTACAGTCTCAGTGCTTTTTATTAGCACTGATCACTGTATTGGTGTCACTGGGGATGTCCATAACACCAAGTCAGTTTCCCCCAGTGTCAGAATACCTCCCACAGTCCCACTATAAGTTGCCGGGACGCTGCCATTACTAGTAAAAAAAAAAAAAATCCATATATATATATATATATATATATATATATATATATATAGGGATTTGTAAAGGCAATAACTTTCACGTAAACCAATTAATTTACACGTATTGGGATTTTTTTTTAGCAAAGACATATAGCAGAATACATTTTAGCCTAAATTTATGAGGAAATTTGATTTTTTAATTTTCTTTTACTGGACATGTTTAATAGCAAAAAGTTAAAAATATTGGGGTTTTTTTTCCCAAAATTTTCAGGCTGTTTTTTTATAGCGCAAAGAATAAAAAGTGCACAGGCGATCAAATATCACCAAAAGAAAGCTCAATTTGTGGGAAAAAAGGACGTAAATTTCATTTGGGTGCAGCGTTACATGACCGCGCACTTGTCAGTTAAAGTAGCGCAGCGCCATAAAGCAAAAAATGCCCTGGTCAGGAAGGGGGTAAGTCCACTGGAGAGCAAGTGGTTAAACACACAAAATCCATCAAAATGTACTACATGCATTTCTGACGCAAGTCCATTGAAGTTTACTGAACAAAAAACACACCATGTTGCATTTGAAAAAGTCCCTGACCCTTTCCAAAAACGCAGCAGATGAAAAATGCATAGATGTGAACCTGTCCCATAGGAAACCATGTTAAATGCACTATAGTGCGTTTCTGCAAAATGCACTAAAAACACACAGGTGTGAACCAGGCTTTAGGGGGTTATTCAGGTCACAGATTATGGCCATCCTTGGTGCAGAGCCGCTGACAAGTGCGTGTGCGTCCACCTCAGAGCTGCGTGCAGCCCTGAATGAGCCCTTGCGCTCAATGGCATACACGTGTAAATGTATGTACATGCACAACATTCTTGTCTTTTGTTTTGCCAAGTTCTGGCAGAAAAAATCCAGCATATTTGGAGCATAAATTCATATGCCCGTGTGCATGACGCTTTAGGTCTCTCATGTACGGGAGTAAAAAAAAACAAAATTTTTTACTGACCTGAACACAGGTGCAATGTTGTCTATGGAACAATGCACACAGCTGCATAAAGATCAGTAGTACAGTGATGAATACAGAGCCCTAAACTAACAATAGAAAATATTACCTTAGAGTGCAGTCATTTACATGTATATGTGTTTATGCATGTAAACGTGCGTATTGCAACTGCTAATTAGAAGAGGATGAAGAAGATTTTTAGGCTGCTTTTACACTGCTCCGTTGCAAAAACGCAGTAAAAATGTATATGCGTTTTTGCCACATTTCTGGTGCTTTTTGCACCTGTAAAAAAAAGAATGACATGTGACTCAAAAAATGCAACTGCGGGTGCATTTTTAATGTATTTTCTATTCATTTCAACGGGAAAGTACATTTTTGTTGCGGATTTTTTTTTTATCGCACCAAAAATGCAGCATACAGGACTTTAAAAACACAGCTGACAGGTGTGAAAAGTTTCATAGGATTTGATAGTCATGTGTTTTTTTTTTCTGCTTTTGGTAAGGCAATAACAGAAAAACTGAAAGGGCCCTTATCTATGTATACACATATGCACGTTTATGCGCCTGGCCTTAGTGCGCCTGGGAGGTACAGGTGCAACTTCCAGCTCCACAGCCTGTCTGAGTCTGTGACAGGCTAAAATACACTGTGGCTGGATGGGGCTGAAAGCTGTACCAAGTGGTACTGATGTTTACTGCCGTACGTGTTCAGGGACAGAAATTTTGAAGCTGTTTTTTTTTTCCTGAAAAAAAATGTAATTTTTGTAAACATTTTAAAAAAATCAGTATGGATTAGTTTTACAAATTGAAAGTCGTTTTGTTAAACTGGGAACATGAAATGCAAATTATAAATCCCACGCATAGCTCAGGGACAAGTAAAACACAGAGGGACATACATTCTAAGGACCCATTCACAGAAGAGTCACACCAACAGGGCTGGATCTAACCTATCTGATCTGGGGGTGCAGTAAGAAGTGTCAGGGAGCATAATGTCAGCACTGTGTGTGTGAGTCACTGACAGTCTGTCACACAGTGTCATGACCTGGGAAACAATATTAAGTAGTAGATTGTCTTTAGATTAGGGTGATTAAACAAAACCTATGCCCCCTTATGTCAGATGTCTTATCAGAGTGTCCCTTTACATCAGAACTCCTCATCAGAGTCCTTCTTTACATCATGTGTCCCCATCAGAATGCCCCCTCACATCAGAGTCCCCCTTTACATCAGGTGTCTCCATCAGAGTGCCCCCTCACATCAGGTGTCCTTAATAGAGCCCTTCCTTACATCAATTGTCCTCATAGGAGTGTCCCCTTAGATATGATCAGTTATCCTCATCAGAGTGCCCCTTTGTATCAAGTGTCCCCATCAGAATGCCCCTTTGTATCAAGTGTCCCCATCAGAATGCCCCTTTGTATCAAGTGTCCCCATCAGAATGCCCCTTTTATATCAGGTGTATCCTTCACAGTGCCCCCTTACATCAGATGTCGCAGTCAAAGAGCACCCTTAGATGGATGTGTCCCCTTACGTCAACTGTCTGCGTCAGATTGGTTCATGGATCAGTGGATGTACTCTCAGCAGCTTAGGGGGGGCACAAGTAAAATCTAGGGGGGCATATCCCACCCCAGCAGCCCCCTAGGTTCAGCCCTGCATGCCGATTGTACAACCACAGGTGTGCCCTGTGTGACACAGTGCCAGTGCACCAATCCTGATGCATCACACTTTGTTTTCACATAAACTTTTTGATATACAGCTCTGTTCCCCGCGCCACTTAGCACCACTTAGCACCACTTCTATATATCTTCATTGGTTAGTTTGATGTCGAACATCTAGCGTTGTCTAATGTATGTAAACAATACAGATCTCTGAAAAAAAGTGTTTTTCTTCTAACATTTTGCAACTAAATAATCTTTCTTCATAAATCTTGGCCAAAATGTATTCAGCTTTTTGGTTAAAAAAAAAACAAAACAAACCAAATTAGTAATTCTAATTTTTCAAAATTGTTTTTTTAATTAGTATTTTTTTATATTATTTATGTATTTTTTTTACATACTGTCACCCTAGCAGTACAGTGTACCACAGTGACACTGTACTACTTGTGGAGGGTGATGAAGATTTTTTTTTTTTTAACCCCGATTGCTTTTATACCCATAAAGGCTGTAAAAGTAATAATTTCTCCTTCTCTCTGGCTGCATTCCTGCAGCCATTGAGAAATACTGTGAGAGCTGTGATTGGTCACAGCTTGTCACATGGTACAAGGCTGTTGTGAATAGTCTTGTGCCATGTGACCTCTGTGATCATGCACAGATTTCACAAGTAGTAAACAATGATGTCAGGAAGTAACATCTTGTTTACTACTGTTCATGTGATCACTGATTGGCCAATCTGTGATCACATGAATTGGGACCTCACACAGAGGTCCCGTACAGCGATCTGTGTTCGGCACAGATCGTGGTGCCGCGTACTCCCAGGGAGCGTGCACAGGCAATGGATGCCGGGGGATGTTTAGAAACGTCCCCCCTCATCAGCAGTGCTCCCGTCCGGCTATTTATTGGCATACGCCGGACTAGAAGAGGTTAAACTATACATGAACCCTCACCTTGTAAAACAACCCATTGCCCACCAGCCACAGTAGATATGCTGTAACAGGGCGGCACCGCTGTGCAAAATCACGTTTATATACGTGATTACGCATTTTATGTAGGAGGCGTGCACGACCGCCCTTCCCGTGCCTCCTATCGCGGCCACGGGTGTCAATCACCGGGTCACAGCCGGTGATTACCCACTGGAGCCCGGCGATTACTGGCAAACACTGACAGGGAGGACGGATGCATTGTTTTCAATGCAGCTCTCCTCCCTGTCAGTTTAAGCACACTGATCCAGATGGATGAGCACAGCCTTCCAGATCAGTGTGCTTACAGTGAAGCACACACCCCCTGCCCCCTAGTGAAACACTCCCCTCACACAGTTAACCCTTGGATTGCCTTCTAATGTTAACCCCTTCCTCCCCAGTGCCATTAGTACAGTGTCAGTGTTTTTTTTTTTTTTTTTTGCACTGGCTACTGTATTTGTGTCACTGGGGATGTCAGTGACCCCAAGTCAGTTCCCCCCCAGTGTCAGAATGTCCGCTGCAGTCCCACCATAAGTCACTGATTGCCGCCATAAGCAGCTGATCGCCGCCATTATTAGTATAAAAAAAAGAAATCCCAGTATATATACCGCCATTTGTAGACGCTATAACTTTCACATGAACCAATTAATTTACACCTATTGGGATTTTTTGTAGCAAAGACATGTCGCAGAATACATTTTGGCCTAAATTTATAACGCAATTTGATTTTTAACTGGTTGCCATCCTGCCACTGTATTTAAACAGCCACAGGGCGGCACCCCTGTGCAAAATCATGTTTTAAAACGTCAATTTGCAAAACAGGTAGGGGGCGCGCGTCCGCCCTACCCGCGCCGCCGATCGTGGCCACGGGTGTCAATCACCAGGTCCCGGCTGGTCATTACCCGCCGGGTCCTGGCAGTTACCGGAAATTACTTTTTTTTTTCTTCACTGATCACTGTATTGGTGTCACTGGGGATGTCAGTGACCCCAAGTCAGTTCCCACCCAGTGTCAAAATGTCCACTGCAGTCCCGCCATAAGTCGCTAATCACTGTCATAAATCGTTGATCAACGCCATAAGTTGCTGATTGCCGCCATTATTATTATAAAAAAAAACTCCCAGTATCTTTCCCGCCATTTGTAGACGCTATAACTTTCACGTAAACCAATTAATTTACACATATTGGGATTTTTTTTAGCAGACATGTCGCAGAATACATTTTGGCCGAAATTTATGACAAAATTTGATTTTTAAATTTTTTTACTGGACATGTTTTATAGTAAAAAGTCCAAAATATTGTTTTTTTCTCAAAATGGTCAGCCTTTTTTTTTTTATAGTACAAAAAATAAAAAACGCACAGGCGATCAATTACCACCGAAAGAAAGATCAATTTGCGTGAAAAAAAGGACGTAAATTTAATTTGGGTGCAGTGTTCCATGACCGCGCAATTGCCAGTTAAAGTAACGCAGCGCCGTAACACAAACCGCTTCTGTAACCACTTCCTGACCACCCTATAGCAGAAATACTGCTACAGGGCGGCATGGGTGTGCAAAATCACATATATATGTATAGGTATTGAGGAAGTGAAATGAGGAAGTTATGCACCTTCAGGCTTTCAAAGTGGTCATTGGATTTCAGGCTCCTGTATGTGGCTAGGCTCCCAAAAAGTCTCACACATGTGGTATCCCCATACTTGGTAGAAGTAGCAGAATGTATTTTGCGGTGTAATTCCACATATACCCATAACATGTGCGAGAAATAAATCATTTAAATGACAACTTTGTGTAAAAAAAAAAAAAAAAAAATGTTTTTGTCATTTTCCAGAAACTTGTGGGTAAAAAATAAATCTTCCATGGACTCAATATGCCTCTCAGCAGGTAGCTTAGGGTGTCTACTTTCCAAAAAGGGGTGATTTGAGGGTGTTTGTACTATCCTGGTATTTTAGCACCTCAAGAAATATGATGAGCAGTCAGAAAGTAAAAGCTGTGTAAATTCCATTATCTATACCATAGTTTGTAGACGCTATAACTTTCACACAAAGCAATCAATATACACTTATTGGGATTTTTTCTACCAAAACATGTAGCAGAATACCTTTTGGCCTAAATTTATAATTAACTTTGAGTTTACTATATATTTTTTATAGCTGAAAGTAAAAAATATAATTTTTCTTCAAAATTTTTGGTCTTTTTTTGTTTATAGCGTGAAAAATAAAAAAGCGCACAGGTGATCAAATACCACCGAAAGACAGCTCTATTTGTGTGAAAAAAAGAACGTAAATTTTGTTTGGGTGCAGCATTGCATGACCGTGCAATTATCAGTTGAATTAGTGCAGCGCTGAGTAGCAAAAAGAGGCCTGGTCATTAAGGGGGGTAAATCCTCAGGAGGGCAAGTGGTTACAATAGAAAGGAAAGGCAAACCATTTGGGTATACACAGATACTGTATGTATACATATAAAAAACATTATAAATATCCGTTATAAAAATAAATATTTTTATTTTGGTAGGCGACAGAACAATCAAAGATCATTTACAGTGTATAGAGCACTACATTGAATGTACACAGCTATAAGGCATATCAGACTTATGAGATGTGAGAGAAGTTGTCAGCACGAAAGCCATAATATGAAATACATCAAGGAGGATGGCTCCAGAAGATGAAATGATATTTTAAGTCGCCTGTGGGGTTAACAAACAAAAAGACCCGCTAGAAAGCGATTTTTTTTTTTTTTTTAAATATTGCACAAAGAGCAAGGGAAAGGAAAACAAAAGGAGGAAAAGGGGGGGGGGGGGGGAGGGAGTAGGAATTAAATAATCTTTTTTTTTTCCTCCTATTTTATAAGTGACCCTCTGTTCTCAGCTGCATAAATAGCGGGGGGAGGAGAGACACCAGCACACTGGTCTTCCCAGTGAATGGCTGTGCATAGGGGGTCTCTCAGCACAAGCTTGATCATTGGATTAGCTCCCAGCGCAGCTTGAGAACTGACCACGCCTTGCTCTGATGCCTAGTGTGATGATCGTAGGTGTCTGACCACCGCCCTCTTCACTGACTTGTGACAAAGACTGGTCAATCTCACACCGCATTGCCACTTACGCAGCAATGGTACTCTCAGCCCCACACTGCACAAAGATTTTCCAGCTTGCGGGATCACAATCTAGGTGCCAACAGACTGAGAGAGGATGTTATTGGGTTTAGTTAACTAAGCAATTAACGCTTTAAACTGCCACCCCTGACTTTTACTGAAGAGTTGGAAACTTTCACAACGTTAGCAATACAATTATGATAAATAAACATCTGTACACACACTGTCACCACAAACAAGTATATTCAGAGGATTATAGTACAGTAGCGATTTTCAAGAGACCGGGATTCTTTTAGTTTGCATTAGCGCATTTAGAGACAGTGTCAACACTTTTAAAAATTAAGTTTAATAATGAAAAGGGTAAAATGGTGAAAATAAAATAAAAATAACAAAGATGTTACAAAGTAACAAAGAGAATATTGTCTCTCATAAATTGGCAGGTGTTCCTGGGTTGATGCTACATGAGAGCTGTCAAAGTGTGGTGGCATTCCACTTTTCTTCACACCAAGCGGGGTAATGACGGAGACTATCTGACCAGTCATCCGGTCTAAGAGGTGGTTGCTAGGATGTCACCACTTTTAAAATCAAGTCCAAGATACAGTTTTCTATTTTCATATTTTTGAATATCTGCGGGGTATAGTCAGCTACTGTGCATGCTATTGATAAAGCATGAAATTATCTTTGAAATAGGTATAGATATGCCAGGTCTCGCATATCTGTTTCTCATAGGAGGGGTGTGGAGGCATAATGCACTCTGGTATCTCCTAGCATATGGGTCAGGGGTATGGAAATTTTTGAAAAAACTACTTGTCCAGGGACTAAATCGGTGTCCCAATCTACTTGTCCCTCATGACAATCTACTTGTCCTGATAAAAATAAACATAACTTTTAACCAAAACCGTATTTAAATCTGCTTTAAGTAATGTCTGGGGCTTTTAAAAATAAAATGGCGACTTAAACGTTTAATATTTTTAACATTGCCCTGTTTATCTTCTCCTTCCCTGCCTCTCTCCAGCACGGCACCCGGGGACTAGCAGGGAGGGGAGAGACTATGCAGTGTAGTGAGCATTGATTGGGTGCTCCTCAGGAAAGGGGACTGTCGGGCTTATCCTTTATCCATTTCGCTGCCAGAGCTATTTTTGCATTATTTGCACACGTTTAAAAAACAATTTAAGGCCTGAAGATGACGCAAAACCCCCAAACATGATATATTTTCTGAAATCTTTTTTTTTTTTGTCCCCTATGTGATGATATTCCTCCTAACTGCAACAGACTGATGACATCAGCTCAGTCTAGGCAATAACACTGGACTGGAGTTTAAAGGATGACTTTTTAATGATAATTGTTATATTGTGAAATGTCAGAAATGTATTCATGAAGATTTTTACAGTTACTGAAAAGTCCACTTTAATAATTCTTTTATATTAGATGATTTAGGTACCAGTGTTCTGGTTTGTTTATACATAGTATAATATATATATATATATATATATATATATATATATATATATATATATATACAGGTGAACTCAAAAAATTTGAATATCGTGCAAAAATTCATTTATTTCAATAATGCAACTTAAAAGGTGAAACTATTATATGAGATAGACTCATTACATGCAAAGCAAGATAGTTCAAGCCGTGATTTGTCATAAGTGTGATGATTATGGCTTACAGCTCATGAAAACCCCAAATCCACAGTCTCAGAAAATTAGAATATTGTGAAAAGGTGCAATATTCTCGGCTCAAAGTGTCCCACTCTAATCAGCTAATTAATCCATAACACCTGCAAATGGTTCCTGAGCCTTTAAATGGTCTCTCAGTCTGGTTCAGTAGGAATCACAATCATGGGAACGACTGCTGACCTGACAGTTGTGCAGAAAACCATCATTGACACCCTTCATAAGGAGGGAAAGCCTCAAAAGGTAATTGCAAAAGAAGTTGGATGTTCCCAAAGTGCGTATCAAAGCACATTAATAGAAAGTTTTGTGGAAGGGAAAAGTGTGGAAGAAAAAGGTGCACAAGCAACAGGGATGACCTTAGCCTAGAGAGGATTGTCAGGAAAAGGCCATTCAAAAGTGTTGGGGACTTTCACAAGGAGTGAACTGAGGCTAGAGTCAGTGCATCAAGAGCCACCACACACAGACGGATCCTGGACACGGGCTTCAAATGTCGTATTCCTCTTGTCAAGCTGCTCCTGAACAACAAACAATGTCAGAAGCGCCTTACCTGTTGTAAGGGATTTCCGGCTAAGAGAAGATCGCTGCAGCGCTTGAATCTGCGCATGCACAGGATCCCGACAAGGCATACAGGCAGGCGGGCACTAGGACCCAGGCACACCTGTCACCAATGACGGCGCCGGGCAGGCACTAGGACCCGGGCACGCCTGTCGACGCTGGCTACTCTATTACCCTGCTCCTGTCCTGTGTACTGGCTACCTACATTGCCCTGCTGCACATCGGGTATTGCCCAGAACCTGCTCTGCCTGCTATTCCGGTAACCAAATCAGAGGATACTCTGCCTACCAAAGTCATCATCTGCAAGAGCCGCAAACAACCACCACTGGCGCTCTTGTCCCCCTGGTCCCTAGACTCCCTCTGTTCCAACCTCAGCGGGGTCAGGGCTAGTGACACAAGTGGAGCCGACCTCTACAATTCAGTCTCCGATCAGGCACGTGACAGTACCAGTCAGCCAGTGATGGAGTCTGAAAGGGAGGCCTCACAGCTGGGGGACATTCGCCAAGCAGTAACCACCTTGTTTAATGTGATGCATGAGTTACAAAAGAACTTTGAACACCTGGAGAGTAAAATGCGAACCAACTCTAATGTCCTCATAGACACAGACCTCATGATTACCTTTGATGCAGCCACTCAGATGGAAAACAGTATAACCATTGAAGCCTCTGCTCTGCCGGAACCCCGGGTGCCTACACCTGAGTTCTTTACAGGGGATCGCAGGAAGTTCAGGACTTTTCGCAACTCTTGTTAGTTATATTTTTCCCTGCTCCCCTGACCTTCTTGTCATCAAACATTAAGGTGGGATCTATTATCACACTCCTCAGAAATGAACCCCAGTCCTGGGCCTACCATCTCCGTGAGTTACATGATACGGCCTTAGCTTCTGTGGACTCATTCTTTACAGTGATGGCACAAATCTATGATGATCCCTTCCGATGTCAAACCGCTGAAACAATGCTCAGTAAGCTACAGCAAGGCCCGAAACCTGTAGAGAACTATGTCGCCGCGTCTGGAGTCCGGATACCCATTGGAACGAGTCTGCTCTCCGCCATCAGTTCCGCCTCGGTCTTTCCGAGAATCTGAAGGATGAGCTGGCCTGAGTGGGGGTGCCAGCAAGGTTGGAGAGTCTGATAGACATGGCAATTCATATTGACCGGCAGATTTGGGAAAGGCAGAACGAGAGGATTAATGGGAAGATTGTGATATGCTCTGAAATAGGGCCTTTTACAAATGTGGCATCACCCACCAACTCCACTAGGAGGAGTTTCTGGAGACCACAGTTATCCGTAGCGGAATGCCTTCGCCGGCAGAAGTCCAACCTCTGCCTCTACTGAGGCATTTCGTGGCCACCTGCCCGGCCAAATCCCATAAGTCTTCTCCCAGCTGCTTTCACATGATGCACTCTCAAGGGGCAAGTTGGGCGCACCTCTCCTTCCATCTGCAGCTGGCCGAAAGGACACTCATGGTCCCAGCCATCATAGACTCAGGTGCCTGTAGCCGCTTTATGGACGCTCACTTCGCTACGCAAAACCAGATTCCACTCCATACCAAAGCACAGAGACTTGCAGTTCATCTAGCAGATGGATCTGGTATCAGTTCTGGCCCTGTAACACAGGAAACCATGCCAATTTTCTGTCACTCTACCTCGGGACACCAGGAGCTCCTATGTCTAGATATCATTACCTCCCCAATTTTTCCAGTTATCCTCGGTATGCCATGGCTGAAGGCTCACAATCCAACCATCAATTGGTTGTCTGGAGAAATCTCTTTTACTTCAGAATGTTGTCTGATGCACTGTATTCCTAAAGGGACTGATGAGGCAACTCCTCTTCTCAGCATTCAATCAGATCCTGAAACAATGAAACTTGTTCCTGCAGTATACCACGAATATCTGGATGTCTTCAATAAAAAAAGTGCTAATTGCCTTCCTCCTCATTGCTTGTACGACTGCCCTATCGAGCTCCTGCCCGGAGCCGAGATTCCCTTCAGTAGAATTTATCCCTTATCTGAAGCCGAATTAGAGGTCCTCCGAGAATATATAAATGAGAGTTTGGAAAAAGGCTTCATTCGGCCTTCTACATCGCCAGCGGGAGCCGGTATCTTCTTTGTGGAGAAGAAGGATCACACTCTCAGACCTTGCATCGATTACCGTGACCTGAACAAGATAACGGTGAAGAATTGCTACCCTCTTCCACTGATCCCCGAACTATTTCAAAGGTTGCGGGGAGCATGCTTCTTCTCAAAACTGGACCTAAGGGGCGCTTACAATCTAGTGTGAATTTGGGAGGGTGATGAGTGGAAGACGGCCTTCCGAACCCGATTCGGACACTTCGAATATCTGGTAATGCCCTTTGGACTCTGTAATGCCCCAGCAACTTTTCAAGACCTGGTAAATGATAGCTTACGAGATTATCTGGATCTATTCCTTATCGTCTATCTGGACAACATCCTGGTTTTCTCTAGCTTCATAGAAAGGCATCGGGTTCACGTAAAGAAAACTCTGGATAGACTACGCCAGCATCGCTTGTACGCAAAAGCTGAGAAATGCGAGTTCGAGAAGCAATCCATCCAGTTCCTGGGACTTGTGATTACTTCTGAGGGCATCTCTATGGACCCCCAAAAGGTGTTTGCCGTCTTAGAATGGCCCATCCCGGGAGACAGGAAAGCGGTACAGCGCTTTATAGGATTTGCTAATTTTTATAGGAAATTTATCAAGAACTTCTGTGGAATCATCGCACCAGTGACACCGCTCACCAGGCAGCATACTCCCTTTTAAGTGGACTCCTGAAGCCCAAGTAGCCCACCTATCCTGAAGCACCCGGACCCTGCTCTTGCTTTTGTCCTTGAAGTGGATGCTTCGGAGAACGCGGTTGGAGCCATATTATCCCAAAGGCAGGGACTCAAATCCCTTCTGCACCCTGTGGCATTTTTCTTCCGGAAATTCAGTGTTTCTGAAAGAAACTATGATGTGGGAGACAGAGAGTTACTCGCCATTAAGGCAGCATTGGAAGAATGGCGCTATTTACTGGAAGGATCTAAACGGAAGAACTTCCTGCGCTAAGAATGGGGCCCTATTCACCAAGCTGCTGACACAAACCTCTTTACCAAAATGAGTGAATACATAAATATAAAGTGCAGCGCTATCCCTAAACTTACTAAATAAATAAATAAATTATATATATATAAGTGCAACCTAACTGTTCAAAGTGTAAGTGCTCTAAATATTACCACAAGGTACTAAACCTATGTGCATTTACAAAAATGTGCAACCCGTGTACTCCCAAATGGGAATAAAGTGCAATTAGTGACAATCGAAATCACTGCAAACATCTGTTGTAAAAAATAAGTCCATAGGGAAAAAATAGATTGATAGATAGATGGATGATAGATGAGCACAAACACATGAGAAGGGATCAGGAACAGGACTGCAGCAAGAAGTTGCACGGGTGGTTTAGCTGCCACCGTACCCATCATTTTGCCCCCTGTGGCCGCCGTGGGGGAGACATGCTGGTGCCCTTGTCTTGCCTTTTCCAATTGGCATGAGCGCACATTGAGTAGTCTTTGACTTTTCCTCCTGAGGAAGTGGATTATTTCCACGAAACATATAAAAGGAGTCAACATTATCTCCTATTGGGGGTGAAATTGTAACAACCATAACCTTTATTGCAGAAGTAATTTCACTAATGGAAAAAAAGACATGGCTGCATTCTGATACTTGGGCAAATTTAAACTCTGCCTGGAATTCTGGGTCTGCCTCCTGGAACATGTGAAAAAAATTTCCCAGGATGCATCTGGGAGGCCCTAGTTATTTCACCACTGGCTGACTCAACCAGAAGGTGGAAAAATCAATAGATGAGACTGCTGATAGAGTGTAAGAGGTGGGGGAGGACCTGGTGAGTCATCAGAGTGGTGTCCTGTTTAAAGCGAGCTGACCCTGTGGGGTCTTGGCAAGGAGGTGAGGGGCCATGCATGAAGATTGAGAGTGTCTTGTGTTGTATTTGGACACTTTATTTTTTCCTTATGGACTTATTTTTTACAACAGATGTTTGCAGTGATTTTGATTGTCACTAATTGCACTTTATTCCCATTTTGGAGTACACGGGTTGCACATTTTTGTAAATGCACATTTTGCACATAGGTTTAGTACCTTGTGGTAATATATAGAGAGCACTTACACTTTGAACAGTTAGGTTGCACTTTATATTTATATTTTTATATATATATATTTATTTAGTAAGTTTAGGGATAGCGCTGCACTTTATATTTATTTACTGGAAGGAGCATTTCATCCCATCCTCATCTTCATGGACCATAAGAATCTAGAGTATCTTAAGACGGCAAAACGTCTCAGGCCACGACAAACTAGATGGGCACTATTCTTCTCTCGCTTCACCTTCCATCTGACATACCATCCTGGATCTAAGAACAGCAAACCTGACGCACTCTCCCGTATGTTTCCTGACCCAGTTGTGCAGTCGGAACCCGACACAATCCTGCCTGCCAAAAACTTCTTACTGCTTCAGTTAGACCTTGTCACGCAAATAAAAGACGCCGTAGATAGTCATCCACCACCCATGAATATGCATTTGCAATTAAGGGACGGTTTGTACTTCCACAAGGAACAGATTTTCGTGCCCGAAGAACTCCAAACCCTTATTCTCCAGAGATGTAATGACCATCCATTAGCAGGTCATTTTGGGATTCACAAGACTTCTGAGTTGGTTTCTCGCTCTTTCTGGTGGCCAAACACACTAAAGGATTGCCAGGACTATGTGAAATCTTGCACGGTTTGCCTGAGAAATAAATCTGACAAAGCTAAAACTTGGGGCCTGTTGGAATCCTTGCCTGTACCTGAAAAACCTTGGAGCATGATCTCAATGGATTTTATTGTCGAACTTCCACCATTCTGAAGGATTTACCACTGTCTTTGTAGTGATTGATCGCCTGTCGAAGATGGCTCACTTCATCCCCTTGAAAGGGACTCCATCTGCCACAGAAACTGCCTCCGTTTTCATTAAGGAAATCCTAAGATTACACGGCGTTCCCCTGAATATTGTGTCTGATCGGGGAGTGCAGTTTACATTCAAATTATGGAAAGCTCTGTGTGAGGCTTTAGAGATCGGGTTACGCTTCTCATCTGCTTACCACCCACAGACAAATGGACAGACAGAAAGGACAAACCAAACTCTGGAGCAATACCTCCGCTGCTTCTCCTCCTATTCACAAGATGACTGGGCATCGCTCCTTCCATTAGCAGAATTCTCCTATAATAATTCCATCCATTCCGCTACCAAGCAATCTCCTTTTTTCTCTAATTACGGATACCACCCCACCTTTCTTCCAGAAATACCAGTAGAGGCCGCTGTTCCAGCGGTACAAGAAAGGTTGGAGTTCCTCAGAAGGAATGGTGAGATTCTACAGAGCACAATGTCTGAAGCTCAGGCGAGCAACAAAAAATTTTTTGATAGGAAAAGAAAAGGTAACTTGGAACTGAAACAAAGGGATAAAGTCTGGCTTTCCACAGCCAATCTGAAACTAAGTTGTCCGTCAAGAAAGCGCATGAATCAGCGCATGAATCTGCGCATGCGCAGGATCCCGACAAGGCATACAGGCAGGCGGGCACTAGGACCCAGGCGCACCTGTCACCAATGACGGCGCCAGGCAGGCACTAGGATCCAGGCGTGCCTGTTGGCGCTGGGTGGGCTATTTAAAGAGCACCTTGGTGCTGATTCAGTGCTGACTGGTCTTCAGCTCCCCCCTGTGTCCTGCTTGCTTCTGAACGTTTCCTTGTTGCTGACCCGGCTTGCTCCTGACCTGACTCCGACTACTCTCCTGCTCCTGGTTCCTGACTCCAGCTCTGTTATTGACTCTGGCTTCTCCTGCTGATTTTGTACCTCGCTGCCCGACGGTTGACCCTGGCTACTCTATGACCCTGCTCCTGTCCTGTGTCCTGACTACCTACATTACCCTGCTGCACATCGGGTATTGCCCAGAACCTGCTCTGCCTGCTATTCCGGTAACCAAATCAGAGGATACTCTGCCTACCAAAGTCATCATCTGCAAGAACTGCAAACAACCACCGCTGGCGCTCTTGTCCCCCTGGTCCCTAGACTCCCTCTGTTCCAACCTCAGCGGGGTCAGGGCTAGTGACACAAGTGAGGCCGACCTCGTCAATTCAGTCTCCGGTCAGGTACGTGCCACCTGTGCTAAAGAAAAACAGACCTGGTCTGTTGCTCAGTGGTCCAAAGTCCTCTTTTCTGATGAGAGCAACTTTTGCATCTCATTTGGAAACCAAGGACCCAGAGTATGGAGGAAGAATGGAGAGGCACACAATGCAAGATGCTTGAAGTCCAGTGTGAAGTTTCCACAGTCTGTGTTGATTTGGGGAGCCATGTCATCTGCTGGTGTTGGTCCACTGTGCTTCATTAAGTCCAGGGTCAACGCAGCCATCTACCAGGAGATTTTGGAGCACTTCATGCTTCTTTCCACAGATGAGCTTTATGGGGATGCTGACTTAATTTTCCAGCGGGACTTGGCACCTTCCCACACTGCCAAAAGCACCAAAACCTGGTTCAATGACCGTGTGATTACTGTGCTTGATTGGCCAGCAAACTCGCCTGACCTGAACCCCATAGAGAATCTATGGGGCATTGCCAACAGAAAGATTAGACTTGAGACCGAACAATGAAGAAGAGCTGAAGACCGCTATTGAAGCATCCTGGTCTTCCATAGCACCTCAGCAGTGCCACAGGCTGATAGCTTCCATGCCACGCCTCATTGAGGCAGTAATTGCTGCAAAAGGGGCCCAAACCAAGTACTGAGTACATATGCATGCTTATACTTTTCAGAGGTCCGATATTGTTCTATGTACAATCCTTGTTTTATTGATTGCATGTAATATTCTAATTTTCTGAGATTGTGGATTTGGGGTTTTCATGAGCTGTAAGCCATAATCATCACAGTTCTGATAAATCACGGCTTGAACTATCTTGCTTTGCATGTAATGAGTCTATCTCATATATTAGTTTCACCTTTTAAGTTGCATTACTGAAATAAATGAACTTTTGCACGATATTTATTTATCGAGTTTATATAGCGCCAAAGGGTTTGCTCAGCGCTGTACAATAGAGGGGGGGACAATACATGAAACAGTACAGTAACATCCAACACCACAAAAGGGGTAAGTGGGCCCTACTCTTTCGAGCTTACAATCTAGGAGGGAGGGGGTAGTGGTACAGGAGGAAATGGCTGTGGGGGATGGAGTGGTAGGAGGAGGGAAGGGCAGCGGCTGTTAGGTGAGGGTGGGGTAGGCTTCCCAGAAGAGGTGGGTTTTCAGGGAGCGCCTGAAGGTGAGGAGGGAAGGTGACAGTCTGATGGATTGGGGTAGTGAGTTCCAGAGGATGGGGGAGGACCTGGAGAAGTCTTGCAGTCGTGCGTGGGAGGAGGAGACCAGGGAGCAAGATAGGAGGTCCTGTGAAGAGCGAAGGGTACGGGTAGGGTGGTACCTGGGAATCAGGTCGGTGAGGTAGTTAGGGGCAGTGTTGTGAATGGCCTTATAGGTCAGAGTGAGCAATTTGAATTTAATGCGTTTGGGCAATGGGGAGCCAGTGGAGGGAGAGGCAGAGGGGGGTGGCAGAGGTGGAGCGGCTGGTGAGGTGGATGAGTCTGGCAGCTGATTTCAGGATGGTCTGAAGCGGGGAGAGTTTGCACTGGGGTAGGCCGGTGAGGAGGGAGTTGCAGTAGTCAAGGCGTGAGATAATCAGGGAGTGTACGAGTAGTTTAGTGGTGTCTGGGGTAAGGAGGGAGCGTATCTTGGCGATGTTCCGGAGGTGGAGCCTGCATGTGTTTGTGAGTGATTTGATATGAGGTTGAAAGGAAAGGTTTGAGTCCAGAATGACGCCAAGGACCTTGGCTTGCTGGGCGGGATTGATGGTGGTGGTGTTGGTAGTGATGGAAAGGATGGGGGGGGGGGTGCGGGCTGGGGGGAAGACGAGAAGCTCGGTTTTGGAGAGGTTGAGCTTGAGGAAATGGAGCGACATCCAGTCAGAGATGTCGTTTAGGAGGTGAGTGATGCGGGCGGAGAATGTGGGGGTGAGGTGAGGGGTGGATAGGTAGATTTGAGTATCATCAGCATAGAGGTGGTAATTGAAGCCGTGGGAGTGTATGAGTTTGCCAAGGGAGGAGGTGTAGATGGAGAAGAGAAGGGGGTCCAAGGACAGAGCCCTGGGGGACCCCAACAGAGAGGGGGAGGGAAGAGGAGGTGGCATCGTTGTAGGAAACGCTGAAGGAGCGTTGGGATAGATAGGACGAGAACCAAGAGAGAGCGGTGTCTCTGATGCCAAGGGAGAGTAGTTTATTAAGGAGGAGGGGGTGGTCGACTGTGTCAAAGGCCGCGGAGAGGTCTAGGAGGAGGACAGAGTAGTCGCCTTTGGCTTTGGCGGTTAGTAGATCGTTGGTGATTTTGAGGAGGGCGGTTTCAGTGGAGTGTAAGGGACGGAAGCCGGACTGTAGTGGGTCAAGGAGGTTGCTGTCAGTTAGGTGGGCGCTTAGGCGATCGAAGACCAAGCGCTCAAGGAGCTTGGAAGTGAGTGGCAGCAGGGAAATTGGTCTGAGGTTGTTGAGGTCAGTGGGGTCCAGGGAGGGCTTTTTGAGTATGGGGGTGATGTGCGCATGTTTTAGGGGGGAGGGGAAGACGCCAGTAGAGAGGGAGAGATTGAAGATGTGGGTAAGGGAGCGGATGAGGGAAGAGGGGGGTGACCGGAGTAGTTGAGAGGGGATAGGGTCCAGGGGGCAGATAGTGAGGCGGGCTTCTGAGAAGACTCTGGTGACTTCCTCAGTGGTAGTAGGGCTGAAGGAGTGCAGTGATGGGGGGGTTACGGTAGGCAGGGCCTTGGGTGTGGTGGGGGGCAGTGCCGTTGCAAGGTCAGAGGAGGGGAGAGATGAGGGGGTGATGGAAGAGGGGAGGCTAGATGGGGAGGTAGATTGCAAGTTGACTATGTCCTTGTGGATTGCGTCAATCTTGTTGTGAAGATGAGTGGCAATCTCGTGGGCGGTAAGTGAGGTACTGAGTGGAGGAGGGGGGGGAGAGAGCAGGGAGTTGAAGGTGGAGAAGAGTCGGCGAGGGCAGGTGGAGAGGGTGTTGATCAGGTTAACGAAGTAGGCCTGCTTGGCGGCGTGGAGGGAGGAGGTGTAGGTGAGGAAGGCAGATATGTAGAGGGAGAATGAGGGGACCTGGTTTTGCGCCATAGTCTCTCCAGCGCACGACAGCGACGTTTGAGGCATTTAGTGCTGTCATTCTGCCATGGTTGGAGCGGTCTGGGTTTGATGTTGCGTGTGGTTAGGCGTGCCAGAGAGTCTAGGGTAGCTGATAGTGAGTCGTTGTACGCGGTGGTGGCTAGGTCAGGACATGACAGTGGAAGGATGCCGAGTGGAGGGGGGCCGGGTGCAGGTGGCGGAGGTTGCGGCTGGTGATGGTTTGGCGCACTGGGGGGGGGGGGAGTTAGGGGAAGGGGAGATGGAGAACGTGAGGAGGTGGTGGTCGGAGAGAGGGAAGGGGGTGTTAGAGAACTGGTTGAGGGTACAGAGGTGGGAGAAGACGAGGTCCAGGGTGTTCCCATTGACGTGGGTGGAGGATTGAGTGTATTGTGTGAGCGCGAAGGAGGAGGTTAGGTGGAGGAGTTGGGAGGTAGCTGGGGTGTTGTCGTTGATGGGGATGTTGAAGTCCCCGAGGATGATGGTCGGTAGCTCAGAGGAGAGGAAGAAGGGAAGCCAGGCGGCGAAGTCATCCAGGAAGCGGGCTATGGATTCGGGGGGCCTGTAGATCACTGCAATCCTTAGGGGGGTGGGTGAGAAGAGCCGGATGCAGTGAGCCTCGAAGGAGGAGAAGGTTAGGGAGGGGGGGGTTAGGGAGGACCTGGAAGGTGCTCAGCGGTGATAGGAGCAGGCTGACACCACCACCTTTGTGACCGCTCAGTCTTGGTGAATGGGACCGGACGAGACCTCCATGGGAGAGTGCCGCAGGGGAGGTAGTGTCAGTGGCCTGTACCCAGGTTTCGGTGATGGCTAGGAGGTTGAGGGAGCGGGAGATAAAGAGGTCATGGATGGCAGTTAGTTTGTTGCAAACCGAACGGGCGTTCAGAAGTGCAACCGAGAGAGGGGGGATGGATGCGGGGAGCAGGTGCACAGGTATGAGGATGAGGGGGTTGCGGCGGCTGGCGGGGGCAGGGGGGTCCCTGGAGGGGGGGTTCCTGGAGGGGGGGGGAGGTGGTGAGGGGCCAGGGTTCGGGGAGATGTCCCCAGCGGATAGGAGAAGGAGAAGTGTGAGGAGGGTGGCATGAGAATGGGAGGTGTAGGAGCGTGTGGGTCTGGTAGTGGTGGCACGTGGGTCGACCGGGGAGTGGAGTACCAGGAGGAGGTGGTGAGTGCCGTAGTGGGGAGAGGGCAGAAGTGAAGGGGCAATGTAGAGCTGTTTTGGGGGGGTGGGCGGGTAGAGGGCGGCGATTTTTGGGATGGAGGAGAGGAAAACGAGGAGGAGAAGTGCAGGTGGCATGCTGGGGTGAGTGCAGTGCTGTTCGGGTCAGGGGAGGTGAAGGGATACGGTTCAGGGCGAGGTGATGTGGAGAGTCTGTATCACCGTGGAGGAGTCCACTAGAGTCCTTCTGTAGCTGCAATCTGTGGGTGCAGTATGCTGGCGTCTGAGGGGTCTTCAAAGGTTCCGGTGGATCGGCGAGTGGAGGGGTCGTAGGGTGCGATGTCTGGGGGTGTTGGTAGGCACGGCGTCTGGTGATGCTGGCGGCTCGGTGACTGGAGATTCGCTGGGTGGTCCGGGAGATTCGCTGGGCGACGTCTTGATTCGCTGGGTGGTCCGGGTGTTGGGTGTCCAGAGGTGGTAGCCGGGTGCCCGGTAGCTGGGTGCTGGGTGTCCAGGGGTGGTAGCTGGGTGCCCGGTAGCTGGGTGTCCAGGGGTGGTAGCTGGGTGCCCGGTAGCTGGGTGTCCAGGGGTGGTAGCTGGGTGCCCGGTAGCTGGGTGTCCAGGGGTGGTAGCTGGGTGCCCGGTAGCTGGGTGCTGGGTGTCCAGGGGTGATAGCTTGGTGCCCGGTAGCTGGGTGCAGGGTGTCCAGGGGTGGGCCCAGAACCGATGTATGGGTTGGGCAGCGGAGCAGCGATCAGTGGGCCTGAGCTGGTTCCTGGTGGTCAGGGATGGACACAGGGCTAGTGGGGAGGGCCCAGCGGAGGCTGGCAGGTCTGTGGGGATCGGTAGTGGCAGCTTACCCGTTCTGGTGGTGCTGCCGTGCAGGTATCCTGGGGTGGTCCTGGGCTGCTGTCAGCTTGGTGGTCCTTGCTTGCTGTTCCTGGTGGTCCAGGGTAGTCAACGAGGACCCAGGGCTGATGGGGAGGGCCCTGGGCAGGCAGGCAGGTCGGTGGTACCCGGTGAGCAGAGCGGAGACGGTCCGGGCGGATGTCCGGCGATGCGGTCCGGTTGCGGCTCGGCCGCGGAAAAAATTGAGGCCCCGGCTTCAGGTGCGCGGGTAGGCCGCGATTCCCGGAGCTCCGGGAAAAGGTCCAGAAGCCTTCCCTGGTGGTCGGGCTGGGCCGGGAGTGTCTTAGGGGCCGCTGCGGGCCGGATGGCAGCGGATTGGGGCTAGGAGAGCAGGAGCTCACGATATTCCAATCTTTCGAGTTTCTCGTGTGTGTGTGTGTGTGTGTGTGTGTGTGTATATATATGTATGTATGTGTGTGTATATATATATGTGTGTGTGTGTGTGTGTGTGTGTGTGTGTGTGTGTGTGTGTGTGTGTGTGTGTGAATGAACCGACTTTGATGCAATTTGTTTTGTTTGACTTTAATTTACATTTTATACCATACCATGGTAACTCATTTCTTATTTTGTGCTTTTTGTCTTATTAGTGTCATGGAAACTATTATAATTTTCATAAATAAGGAGTAAAGAAAATTAATAAAAAAAATCTTTACCAAGTAATTATAGACCTGTTAGTTGAACATCTATAGTTGGGAAGATACTGGAGAGTTTAATCAAAGACCACATAGATGATTTCTTGCTGTAAAAAAGATATTTTAAGCAACAGACAGCATGGATTCATGAAAGACAGAAGTTGTCAAACAAATCTGATTTCTTTTTATGAGGAGGTGAGCAAAACCTTGGACAGAGGGGTAGTGGTGGACGTGGTATACTTGGATTTTGCAAAAGTGTTTGACACCGTTCCCCACACATGGCTAATGTGTAAGGTAAAGTCTACAGGCTTGGAAAAATCTGTATGTAAATGGATAGAAAACTGGCTAAAAGATCGTATTCAAAGAGTAGTGGTTAATGATTCATACTCTGAATGGTCTAGTGTTGTCAGTGGTGTACCCCAAGGTTCAGTGTTGGGACCCTTACTTTTTAATATATTTATAAACAATATAGGGTCTGGGATTAAAAATCCCATTTCAGTCTTTGCAGATGACACCAAGCTGTGCAGTGGAATAACGTCCTTACAGGATGTCTCCAATTTACAAGCCGACCTCAATGCACTGTTTAATTGGGCAACTATGTGGCAAATGAGGTTTAATGTTGATAAATGTAAGGTTATGCACTTGGGAGCTAAGAACATGCATGCATCATACATACTAGGGGGAGTACAACTGGGGGAATCAATGGTGGAGAAGGATCTGGGAGTTCTGGTAGATCACAAGCTCAATAATGGCATGCAATGCCAAGCTGCAGTTTCCCAAGCGAGCAAAATCCTCTCTTGTATTAAAAGAGGTATAGACTCCAGCGAGAGAGATATCATATTACCCATGTACAAATCATTAGTAAGACCTCATCTGGAATATGCAGTTTAGTTTTGGGTACCAATTCACAAAAAGAACATTGGGGAACTGGAGAAAGTGCAGAGAAGGGCAACCAAACTGATAAGAGGTATGGAGAAGATCAGCTATGAGGAAAGATTAGAGGAACTGAATTTATTCTCTCTTGAGAAGAGGAGATTAAGGGGGGATATGATCAACATGTATAAATACATCAGTGGTTCATATAAGGAACTTGGTGTAGAGCTATTCACCCTGAGGTCATCACAGAGGACAAGGGGGCACTCTTTACGTCTGGATGAAAATAAATGTAATCTCCGAACTCTGAAAGGTTTCTTCACATTAAGAGCTGTGAAAATGTGGAATAGACTCCCTCAAGAGTTGGTTCTGGCCAGCTCAGTAGATTGCTTTAAAAAAAGCCTGGATTCTTTCATGGATACACAGACAGGGGTGCGGAAATTTAAAAATAAAACTACTTGTCCAAGGAATAAATTGGGGTCCCAATCTACTTAATAATAAAATACATTTTTTTTTTTTGCAGGATGGAAAATGTGAAGGGTTGCTGTTTATTAGACTGAGGTGCTTTCAAAAATTGAAAGGGGCTTTATGGCAACTTAAACTTTAATGTTTTTTATTCATTGCTAGAAAATTTCTTAGAATCCCCAAACATTATATATTTTTAAAGCAAAGGCCCTAGATAATAAATTAGTGAGGGTTGCCATTTTTCATGTCACATGGTATTTGCGCAGCCTGCCCGTGCAATGGCAGCAACAACATAAATTTTACTATCCATAGTTGACTATCCAAAAGCCATCATAGGTTACCACTTTAGATTTACAGAGGAGTCCTGGAGCTAGAATTACTGCACATGATGTGACATTCACAGTGATACCTTGCATGTGTGGAATGATTGCTGTGACTGATGCATGCTTTCGCCTTTGCACACGAGCATGCTTTGACCTTTTTTTTTTATATATACTGTTGCTTTAATTTTTTTTTTTTTTTTTTAATCACGTTTATTGTTGTCTCAAGTAATGAAAGGCAGTGAAAGGTATTCTTTATGGAGAGATCTGGGTGTGGAGAGATGTTGGAAGCATATGATGAACCATTTCAATGCTAACCGATACCTAATGCAAATGCATATTTCCACCAGGGATCTGCTAGCATTGAAATGGTTAATCATGCACTTCCAACTGGGATCTCATCTGCTGGCAATAAAAGTGTTAACCATATCCATTCATTATCTTCTAACAATGAAAGTTAGCATGTGTTTCCTGATCACTATCTCTCCACTCAGTGGCTACACAGCATGCATTCCAGTCTTCACTCATATCAGCACACCTGTGGCAAGGAATGATCAAATCTGTGGCCTGCCACACCCCCTCCTCGAGTTCCGCCCATCATTGCGAACCTCGTCACAGGCTTCACCTCAGGGTCGGGGTGGAGTAGAACACTGGGGAGCTGCCAGATCTGTGCTAGGGGAGAAGGTACTGATCTGTCCATCACTGCCGCCTCTATTATCAGCCAGCGGAAGCGCCGGCTGGTCGTTAGGGACAGCCCACGGGAGGACGGCTCTAAACCCTGCTGCTTGCCTGCAGCAGAGCTAAATGTAAAAAATAACTTCTTGCCTGGCGCCCTGAACTGCATGTCCCAGGTGTCGGGTGATAGGAATTCAACATCCTTGCACAGAATATAACTGGATACTAACATTTATAGGTAAAGTTGATCCAGGAAATATCTGGTTTGCATCTTGGGGGATCAGGAAGGAATATTTTCCCCTGTAGGAGCAAATTGGATCATGCTTTGCTGGGTTTTTCTGCCTTCCTCTGGATCAACTGTGGGTGTAGGATTATAACTTTTTTTTTTTTTTTTAATGGTTGAACTGGATGCAATTTTGTTTTTGTTCGTCCAGACTAACTATATAACTATGTTTCTGGGTCTCACTGCAGTTACAAACAACAAATAATATACATATATGTGGTATCACTGCGATTGTTAGGAGTAGGAGACTTTATTTTGGGTTGTTCTTTGGTGGTAGATATCAGGAGATATCCATTAACATTTATCGTTGAAAAAACGAGATATGATTGAAATGGATAGTCCTTGCAAAGATACGTACAATTTTGCTAACAAATGCCAAGGTTTCAAAATAGAAAAAAATTGCCAAAAAAGGATCCTGTTAAAATGTGTTCATTCACAAACTTGATTTTAAATTTCAAATAGCAAAAGTTAATTGAAGCAAATTTAACTGAGTTGAAAATAAAATGATAATGTCAGTTGGAAACAGCAAAGACCTTTATGAATAGTACAAGTGACATGGTGAAATGCTAGAACAGCTTATTCACCGCTGCTTGCTAAATATTTTGTATTTCATGACCCCTCAATTTGAACCTTAACCTCTTTCACATGGTTTTGAATAAAAGGGATGCCAAGCAGGGGGTCGGACATGTCCACTTAGAGACAGCTTTACCATTAAATCCCAAAATAAAGATATAATTGAGTGTACAAACTATTACAATAATATCTACAGAGGTTTTCATTTCCAGATAGCATGTTGGGCTCCTTTTTACATGTTTACTCAGACTAAAGCACAGCTTAAAGCAGGGCTTGACAAATTTGCTTTGATTCTAGGAGCCAGCTAAAAAAGTTAGGAGCTAGTTAGGAGTTATTTTCGATGACAGAGATGGCAGATCTTGAATTTGCGCATGGAGGGGACTGGAGCCGAGGTTTTTGTGGATGAGGTTTTTGATGTGTGTGTGTGTGGCATACTGTGTGGGTTGGACTCTGCTCGCCTCTAGCGCCACGTGTGGGGACTTTCGGCGAGGAGGAGGGGTAGGCCACAATATGCACAGATTGGCTGGTGTCAAGGGAGAGGGGAATGTAGGGGAGCCTTTCTGTACAGCAGCTTTGGTTTTTGGGGGAGAGGGCGGAGGGTGCACGGGGGTGATGGAGTGCGAAGAGGAAGAGAGAAACTTTGGTTCTGCTGTGGGTAAGCTGCATGTCTGGGACGTCGGTGTCAGGTATCCCGTCGCCGTGCGACGGTTCCCTTTGAGTCACGGCGGTGCGAGTGCGCAGGCGCAGGAGCGTGCGGCCGTGCATGAGCGGTAGCGTGGAAGACTAACACATGCGCAGTAGCGCACACGTCGCGTCTGGCGGGCTATTTAAACCTGCTTCAAATAGGAAATCACTGCCTTCTGGTCTAAATACGTTCCTGCATACATTTTCCTGATCCTAATACCTGTATTCTGTATACCCGCCTAAGAAAGAACTCCGCCTGCACCGACCCCGGCTATCCCTTAACATTCTTCTGCCTGCTCCTCTTGTACTTATCTGCCCGCTTGTTACCGACCCGGCCTGCCTGACTCTGCTGTATTACTCTGCCTGCACCTGACCTGCGTTCTGTCAGCTACCACATCCATCTACCGCTGCACCCACGGGTCTGCATCTGGCCTGCATCCGGACCACCGCTATACCCGGTCCCAAGTCCCGCACCCTGACTGCCGCCACACCTGCTTGCTGCTGCCCCTACTTCCCTGCACCCGCACCTGTGTCCGGACCTCCTGGGTCCCAGCTACCTCCTAACAGCCGCAGAGCTACACGGCATTCCTGCCCCTCCTGGCTCTGTGCCCCTGTTCCCACCTTCAGGGGTTCCGAGCGGGAATTGCAAGAGGACGCCCTCTCTCCACTTCAGGCTCCCCAACCAGGTATGTGACAGTCGGGCAATGGGAGTTGCTCGTGCCTGGTGTGATCTGGTGGAAGCCCAGGTGCCGGGACGTGGTTTCTGGTCACCATGGCGACCTGGGATTTGTCAAGCCCTGCCCCCCCCACCCCCCATATATCCTGGTTCCCCCTCCTCTGTATGCACACTGAGTCTAGTTCCCCACCTCCCTTTTCTATATGCACCCTGCCGCCCCCTCCTCTGTTTTCTCACTTGTCCTGTCCTCCCCTTCTATATATGCCCTGGGGTTTGGTCCTCCCCCCTGTATACACACCCCTTATATACACCCGTATGTGTGTATTTATATATACACTGCTCAAAAAATTAAAGGAACGCTTTTTAATCAGAGTATAGCATCAAGTCAGTTAATCTCCTGGGATGGGATATTGATCTGGTCAGTTAAGTAGCAGAGGGGGTTGTTAATCAGTTTGAGCTGCTTTGGTGTTAATGAAATTAACCTGTGCACTAGATGGGCAACACTGAGACGACCCCCAAAACAGGAATGGTTTCACAGGTGGAGGACACTGATATTTTTTTCCCTACTCATCTTTTCTGACTGTTTTTCACTAGTTTTGCATTTGGCTAGGGTCAGTGTCACTACTGGTAGCATGAGGCGATACCTGAACCCTACAGAGGTTGCACAGGCAGTCCAACTCCTCCAGGATGGCACATCAATATGTGCTATTGCCAGAAGGTTTGCTCTGTCTCCCAGCACAGTCTCAAGAGCATGGAGGACATTCCAGGAGACAGGCAGTTACTCTAGGAGAGCTGGACAGGGACATAGAAGGTCCTTAACTCATCAGCAGGACCGGTATCTGCTCCTTTGTGCAAGGAGGAACAGGATGAGCACTGCCAGAGCCCTACAAAATGACCTCCAGCAGGCCACTGGTGTGAATGTCTGTGACCAAAGATTTAGAAACCGACTTCATGAGGGTGATCTGAGGGTCCTGTATTAGGCCCTGTGCTCACTGCCTGGCACCATGGAGCTGGATTGGCATTTGCCATTGAACACCAGAATTGGCAGGTCTGCTTTTCACAGATAAGAGCAGGTTCACCCTGAGCACATGTGACAGACATGAAAGGGTCTGGAAAAGCCGCGGAGAACGTTTTACTGCGTGCAACATCGTTCAGCATGACCGTTTTGGTGGCGGGTCAGTGATGGTCTGGGGAGGCATATCTGTGGAGGGACGCACAGACTTCTACAGGCTAGACAATGGCAGCCTGACTGCCATTAAGTATTGGGATGAAATCTTTGGACCCATTGTCAGACCCTACGCTGGTGCAGTGGGTCCTGAGTTCATCCTGGTTCACGGCGATGCCTGGCCTCATGTGGCGAGAGTATGCAGTGCAAGGCAGTTCCTAGAGAATGAAGGAATTGATACCATTGAATGGCCTCCACGCTCACTGACCTAAATCCAATAGAACATCTCTGGGATATCATGTTTCAGTCCACCCAACGCCGCCAGGTTGTAGCTCAGATTGTCCAGGAGCTCAATGATGCCCTGGTCCAGATCTGGGAGGAAATACCCCAGGACACCATCTGTCATCTCATTAGAAGCATGCCCCGACATTGTCAGGCATGCATACAAGCATGTGGGGGCCATACAAACTACTAAGTACCATTTTGAGTTGCTGCAATAAAATTTCAGCAAAATGGACTAGCCTGCTGCATCATTTTTTCACTCTGATTTTCGGGGTGTCTTTGAATTCAGTACTCTGTAGGTTGATAATTTTAATTATCATCAAACGATGGGACATCCCTACGTTCTTAACACATTACCCAGTCCATATCAGTATAGATATCCAGCATTTCCCCATTGAGATCTAATGTGTTTTCAAAGTGTTTTTCGAGCAGTGAATATGCATACATACACATACTCGGAGACGTTGCAGTTGATGTGGGAGCCCAGGCGGATGAAGAAGGTGCACATCTGTCCCAGATCCACTGCTCTTCAGGGCACAACAGGTGAACATAAAGCCCAGGCAGCTCCTCCGTTCCATACTCCACCAGAACACCTCCACATTGTCAAGCTGCTGCAGTGACTACTGTCAATCCGCCTGCTCCGTCAAGTGGAGGTCACACAGGGCAGCACACAGGTCGTGGGGTCCCCAACTCACCCCCTGCCAACCCCTTCACCTCTCGCACCGTGTGCGCACCAGGTGAGCTCCAGGGGGAGCAAGGTCAGCTTTGCATTGATGTGGCTTGGGTACGGCAGGCAGAAGAAGAGCCAACAGAGCTCCCCCAGAGGGAAGCCATTCATCCTCCGGCCCTGCTTGGGCATTAGGAGAGGGTTTAGTGGCCACTTGAGGAGAGGAGCCTGGCCACCCCTGACTGTCACTCACACAGGGCATGACAGCCGGACAACGGACTCTAGTCCAGCCACTGCCTGCTTCCAGGGAAACTATGGAGATCAGCAAGGGGGAGAGAGAAGAATCGGTTGCCCTGAGCCTGGGGCTGCATGTCCGGGGCGTAGGGCAGTGGGAGTTGTGGGTGTGAGTGGCATGACCGGTGCCCAGGCGCCAGACTGCAATTTTTGGTCACCTTGGCAACCTGGCTTAAAGTGACACTAGACCATATTCTTCTATAAAATGAATTCCTACACATCTACTACTTAATAGCCCAGTAATACGTTACATAGTAGTTTATTTTGCCTTCTGTTTTTTTCTGCCTTTTTATAACATCCTCTGTGAGCTCCTAAACCTCTCTTTTTTCACCTCACTTCTGTTTGTTGGGAATAAACAGTGCGTATTATCTGCAGTTATATGCATTGCTCTATATACACTACAAATCCCACAGTCCTTAAACCAACTCGGCAGGTAGTAGGAGAGGGTGGCTATGTTCCTACATACAGCCACTCTATCAGGAAGTCAGATCACAGCAACCAAAAATATAAATACATTTGGAGGAGGCAAAGAATAATATAAGGGAGTTAAGAATACATGATTGAACAGAATTTTCTTTTTTGAAACCAGAGTCTAGTGTCACTTTAATTTCACATGGAGTGGCCATGCACATTATGTCATACCTACCTTCTGTATTGATGATTGGTCCAGGATCCTGTTCCCATGTCATCTGATTCTGCCTCTACTTCCAGGTCCTGCAATACTTATCTTTGCTCATGCGACTCCTGCCCAGGCATACAGGTGTTACATTGTCCCTGGGACCTGGCTTTATTCTCAGCATGTGCTGTATAGTGTACAGAGAGAAAATCGCTTGGGAAAGCCTTTTTTTTAGTATTTAGACCTCTCTTAGTCACTCAAAATGTGATTACACTCAGCTAAACAAGACAAAGGAATGACTCCTCCACATACCTCCCTCTCCTTGCCTGCTCTCCTCATAGGGAGCTGTATGGCAATTGAATGTGATGTCACCACTGGACTCTCTGCCTTGTGCTCTCGGAGAATGACTTACATTCATTGAGAAAAATGCAAGACATTCTGTAGTTATGATGCATTAGGGCAGCCACTTGGAACAGGAATCAAGAGACGTCAGCAATCACTGTAGTAGCAGCCATTACTACAGTGATCCTCTGCTTCCACAGCTATCCCATAGGTATGGCATATGCATATTTATATTGGTCCAAGGTGAACCAAGGCAACTGTACATTAAATCTGTACCTGGAATTTAGCTTTAAAGCAGAACTTCACCCAAAAGGGGAAGTTCCACTGTTCCTCCTCCTCCCCCCCCCTCCCCAGTCATTTTTGATGCATACTGTTTCTGGGGGGGGGGGGGGGGTAGTGTGGGTATCTGGTTTTGACAGGTACCCCCCTCCTAGGCAATTTGAGCAGACTTTCTCCACCCCCGCTGTCATCACAGGTCCCAGAAGAATGTGGGGCCATTCACACCAAGCGCAGCACGACACTGAGCTTATGCACTCTAGGCAACTGACTGAATCTGCAAGCAGTCAAAGCTGGCTGCCCACAGTTAAGATGCCGGTGCTGTGTACCAAAGCTTAGTGAAGAAACTGCAGATAAATACATAAATAAAATAAAAAATATATTTATAAATGTCCGTAATTCATATATATATGTCCAAACACCAAAATAAGTGATTAAAAAATCTCTTAAACAAGAAAAAACACTGTGTAGCAAAATCCACCACCGAATGAAATGGGTAAACTCACCAGAACTATTTGCTGATCAAATTATAAATCAACAAAAGTAGCAATTGCTCTGGGAGCGATGATCTGTTGGAGTATCCAGGAGCAATAGACTGCAATCAGCCAAATCAGCTTAGTGGATGGGACGTCAGGACGCTCCTCGAGACTGTCGGCTGTGATCGCGGTGAGCGAGGCTCATCCCTGCTTTAGCTTTTTGATACTGATATTGCTGTTATTGCTGGTGTCGGTTGGACACCTTTCTTGTGAGTGCATATTTAAGGCTACAATAAAAATGATCTTTGTTTTAATATACTGCACCATGATACTCTTCTTTGATTCCCCGAGCATTTCCAAAGTTATGAAGGCATGATGACCACTTGCAGTTAAGGCTGTTCTATGTGTGCTGATTTGGCTGATTGCAGTCTATTGCTCCTGGATACTCCAACAGATCATCGCTCCCAGAGCAATTGCTATTTTTGCTGATTTATAATTTGATCAGCAAATAGCTCTGGTGAGTTTACCCATTTCATTCGGTGGTGGATTTTGCTACACTGTGTTTTTTCTTGTTTAAGAGATTTTTTAATCACTTATTTTGGTGTTTGGACTTATATATGAATTACGGACATTTATAAATATATTTTTTATTTTATTTATGTATTTATCTGCATTTTCATGTGATTTGGTATTTAGTGCATTCCTTTATATATTTTTTGTCACTTACAGTTGCAAGAAAAAGTATGTGAACCCCTTGGGATTACGTGGAGTTTTGCATGAATTGGGCATAAAATGTGCTCTGAACTTCATCTAAGTCACAACAATAGAAGAACACAGTCTGCTGAACATAATACTACACAAACATTAGATGTTGCCATGGTTTAATTGCACATAACATGTAAATATTCACAGTGCAGGGAGGAAAAAGTATGTGAACCTTTGGACTTAATAACTGGTTGACCCTCCTTTGGCATCAATAACCTCAACCAAACGTTTCCTGTAGTTGCAGATCAGACCTGCACAACGATCTGGAGTAACTTTGGACCACTCCTCTTCACAAAACTGTTTCAGTGTAGCAATATTCTTGGGATGTCTGGTGTGAATCGCTCTCTTAAGGACATGCCACAGCATTTCAATCGGGTTGAGGTCAGGACTCTGACTGGGCCACTCCAGAAGGCGTATCCTGTGCTGTTGCAGCCATTGTTTTGTTGAATGACTTGTATGCTTTGGGTCATTGTCCTGTTGCATCACCCATCCTCTGCGGCGCTTCAGTTGGCGGACAGATGGTCGTACGTTTTCCTGCAAAATGTCTTGATAAACTCTGGAATTCATTTTCCCATCAATGACAACAATCCGTCCAGGCCCTGAGGCAGCAAAGCAGCCCCAAACCATGATGCTCCCTCCGCCATGTTTCACAGTGGGGATGAGGTTTTGATGTTGGTGTGCTGTGCCTTTTTTTCTCCACACATAGTGTTGTGTGTTCTTCCCAAACAACTCAATCTTGGTTTCATCTGTCCACAGTATATTTTGCCAGTAGTGCTGTGGAACATCCAGGTGCTCTTTTGCAAACTTCAAACGTGCTGCAATATTCTTTTTGGACAGCAATGGCTTCCTCCGTGGTGTCCTCCCATGTACTCCATTCTTGTTTAATGTTTTCCTTATTGTAGATGTGTCAACAAAAATGTTAGCATGTGCCAGAGATTTCTGTAGGTCTTTAGCTGACACTCTGGGATTCTTCTTTACCTCATGCAGCATTCTGCACTGTGCTCTTGCAGTCATTTTTACAGGACGGCCACGCCTAGGGAGAGTAGCAACAGTGCTAAACTTTCTCCATTTGTAGACAGTCTGTCTTACTGTGAACACATGAACATGAAGGCTTTTGGAGATACTTTTGTAACCCTTTCCAGCTTCATGCAAGTCAACAATTCTTGATCGTAGGTCTTCTGAGAGCTCTTTTCTGCAAGGCACGGTTCACATCAGACAGTGCTTCTTGAAACCAGTAAACCCAAAACAGGTGTGTGTTTTTTAAGGGTAGGACAGCTGTCAGCAACACATCCAATATCATCACACTGATTGGAGTCAAGGTTGGCTCACTCCTGGCTCCAATTAGCTCTGGGAGAAGTCATTAAGCTAGGGCCTCACATACTTTTTCCTCCCTGCACTGTGAATGTTTACATGTTATGTGCAATTAAACCATGGCAACATCTAATGTTTGTGTAGTATTATGTTCAGCAGACTGTGTTCTTCTATTGTTGTGACTTAGATGACGTTCAGAGCACATTTTATGCCCAATTCATGCAAAACTCCACGTAATCCCAAGGGGTTCACATACTTTTTCTTGCAACTGTACCTTTTCTTTGGTTAGGTTTGCAGCTTTATATATAATTTATTGGCACTGTGTCTATATATTTTACAGTGAAGAAACTGACTTGGGTAATGCCAGTGCTGGATCCCCGGACAGGTGAGTGACTGTTTATTAAAAGTCAGCAGCTTCAAAAACTGTAGCTGCTAACTTTTAATTTTTGCACATATGGCTTAAGAACTATGTTAACATTGAAATATCATTTTTTTCAAGGATCTCGGAGACCTACTCTCCTCCCTCTGCACAGGAGACGTCGTATCTATCTGAGGGTCCATGCAAAAATTGAAATCACCCGCCACAATTTAACCACCTTTTTTAAAATCCATTAATTTTTTCAGGGTATTTTTTAAGAATATCTCCGGTTTCTTATTCGGACAATAAATATTTGCTAATGTACAATCGATTTCTTGTAATCTTCCCTTTAAAAACAGAAATCTCCCTTCAGGATCTACCAATCTGTCCTCCAACTCAAACCTTGTGTTTTTCGCGAATCCTATTGCCACTCCCTTAGCTCTTCTAATCTGCACAAAACCACAATGGATAGTATCTAGAATTTAATTTCACAATTTCACATTTGTTTCTCTCCCTAACTGTGTGTCCTGTAAGAAAACCACTGAAGACAATCTATTCTGAAGCTTTTTAAATATCCGGAATCTCTTCCCAGGGCTGTTTAATCTATTAACATTATAAGTTACAAAATGTATCTCTTCCATTCTTCCCTTACTCTCCTCTCCTCCATCCCCTCTCTCCTCCTCTCGTGTGCGTTTCTTCCCCTTCGTCCTCTAAGACTACTCCAGTTTACTGTATCTCCTACTGTATTGCAGAGGCTAAATCTACTTACCCCCCCCCCCCCCCAGTCACCTCCCACCACCCTTCTCCCGCCCCTCCCATTACCCTCCTCATCCCTTAAGCTACTTTTTTGCCTACAAATCATTTGTGGTCCTAACCCCACTTTTGATTCAACTTTAAGGCGCTCCAACCATGTACATTTCACCAGCTACCTATCCTCCTCTATGTCCTGCCAATCTCTAAAAACCGGTAATAAGTCTCCAACAACCTAACCGAGTGAAAGGGTTGGAGGGAAACAATGGAGAGGGAGAAAAAATGACAAATAAAAAAAAAAAAATGTTATCTCTAACTCTGTTTCCTGACTTCTGATTGATCGCCTCCTGCCCTGACTACCGGCCTGTCCTTGGATTGCTCTTCTGCCTGCTCCCGCTTGATTGACCTCCTGTTATTGAACCTGGCCTGTGACCCGACTATTCTCCTGCCTGCCGTCTAAAGCCTGATCTGTCTCATTTAATACCGATCCCGGCTCGTCTGACTCCGCTTCTCTGTGCTCCCGCATCCATCCATCTGGCACGGATACATCTGCACCCTGCTCTGGTCTGCTACTCATCAGCCCAACTGCTATCTCCGGACAGATCTCAGGCCCTCATACCCCACCGTGATCTTGCGACCGCTGTCCCACTCTCAGCAGTCCTTGAGCCGGGGTTGTACGAGAGGTCTGCCTTTTCATGTCAGGCTCACTACCCAGGTACGTGACATCCTATCCCTATTTTCTTGATCTTCTATTTTATATAGCAAACTTCTTAGTTTTTTTCTCATTTCTATCAATCGTTTTTCTAATTTCTGGATAATTTGGGCATGTTTATCCACTTTTCCATCAGTCTCCTCCACTCTTGATAATATTTGCCCCAGATCTTTCTGTATTATCGCCATTTCTTGTTTTATTGATTTTTCAAGACCTTTAAACATTTCTGCTATTACTTTTTTAGTTGACATTTGCAAATACCTCTCTTTTTCTTCCACCTCCACTTCTTCTTCTTTCGTTTGTTGACTGCTATTACCTATTCCCAGGGATTGTCTAGGACAGTGGTGGGCAACCTTTTTTTTCAACTGAGCTAAATCTCGCCAAAACCACGATTGAAATTTATTTTGAGAGCCACATTTTTAAAACTGAAAATACATCCCCCATATAGTAATTCATCCCCCATAGTAATTCATCCCCCATATAGTAATTCATCCCCCATAGTAATTCATCCCCCATAGTAATTCATCCCCCATATAGTAATTCATCCCCCATATAGTAATTCATCCCCCATATATTATTTCATCCCCCATATATTATTTCATCCCCCATAGTAATTCATCCCCCATATAGTAATTCATCCCCCATAGTAATTCATCCCCCATATAGTAATTCATCCCCCCTATAGTAATTCATCCCCATATAGTAATTCATCCCCCATATAGTAATTCATCCCCCATAGTAATTCATCCCCCATATAGTAATTCATCCCCCCTATAGTAATTCATTCCCCATATTGTGTCAATTCACTTACCTTTGCTCCGCGCGTTCTTCTCGCCGTGTTCCCGCGCCGTTCTGGTCTTCAGGGCGGACTGTGAGAGGAGAGGAGTTTGTCACGCTGCCCCGCCTACATCCTGGCTGCCCCGCCTACATCCTGACAGCTGTAGAGTCCTGACTTTTGGGGCGGCCACCCGAGAGGAGGGAGGGGAGCGGGCGCCCGGCACACAGAAGAGCCGCATTTAAGTTTGTAAAGAGCCGCATGTGGCTCGCGAGCCGCGGCTTGCCGACCACTGGTCTAGGACATTCTTCCATACTGTTTTCTAGCTTACTACTTTCGCTTATTCCCTGTTGTCTTTCTGGGGTCAGATTCTCCGGTGTGGGTATATATTTTTTAATCGTACCTGTTAGGGTACCCTTGGGCCCACCTTCTTTAGACACTTTGTTTTTCATATCGTCGAGAGCTATTTCAATTTATCCAAGCACTGGGGGATTTACTTTTTTTTTTTTTCTTCCTTAATGTCACTTAGTATCATTTTAAGTTTTCCACCAACTTTAGTCCTTAGTTTTTCCTTTTCTCTATCTCCCCTCTACCAGGCTCTTATTTCTTCAGGGTCATTAGATTTTTTATTTTGTCCTCCTTCTCCTTTAGACCCCCTGGGTGAACCCCCCCTTTGATCTTAAAACACAGTTCAATTCATTTTGTTTTATTTATATTTATTCAGTATTCAATATAATTTTGCCGCTCTCACCCTCTTGTCATCTTCTCTGTTCTCTCCTGTGTGAGGCGGCTTCAAGTCCTTTCTTCTGGGGGCTGTTATTTTCTGACAGGCCCTCCACTTGGAACACTGTTTGCTGTTTGCTTTGGGGGGATTCTGCCCACTGACTCCTATGTTTCTGCGACCATAACTGTCCTGGGTACAGGAGGGGAGATCCGGCGTCTCCTTCTACCTGAGAACGCCGGCCGGCTTCTCCTCCTCCCAGTGCTCCCTTGCGGCGAGTCATGTGGCCATCCCAGCGTCCTCTGAGTTCCAGGCAACTTACCGCGCCGGAGCGGAATCGCAGCCATCCCGCCGCGGTGGTTATTGCTGGCTCTGCTCCACTTCTCCCGCCGGCTCGTACCCGCGACCTCCTCTCTACACTCCGTGGCTCTCCTTAGGCCCCCACTCCTCCAGCGAGACCCCCTCTCTCACAGGTAGGTCTCATTGTGAGTTTAGGGGCATTTTTCTTTTTGGCAGGGCACTTCGATGGACAGGTTTAGCTGGTTAGCTGAGAGCTCTCACATCGAGCTCTTCCTCAACGCTGTGGTCAGGCTCCCCCCTCCTGGTACTGCTATTTGATGCCTAGAGACAGATTAAAGGAACATGTTTACAATATCAGGAAAGGCATGAAGGAACATTCCTTTCTAAGCATTTTAGATACCATCATCACAGAGACCCCTCAGTCCTGAGATTTATGGGCATTGATTTAATTCGTCCACACTGGAGGGGCGATAATAAACGCCGAGCAGTATCAATGCTCGAGACCAGGTGGATTTTTGAGATGTAAACCCTAGCGCCCAAGGGACATAATATCGATATTGATATTAATTGTTTTATGGATAACAGTTGAATCATCTCTTGTTCCTCTTCACATGCGGTTTTTATCAACACATTTTTTATAGATATTCATTGATCAATGTGGTGGTTTCGCTTAACCATAAGCCGAGATTTTAAGTGCCTTTGTTTTATTTTATTTACACCCCACATCTGTGCCTCATACATTTGTCTCATCAGTAGGACGTATTACATTGCCCCTCAGGATTTATTCCCTTGCATTTATAATGGTGGTTATGTCCGTATAATATTTTTTTATATTTTTTATTATTATTACAAGTTTTTAATCATTGATTTATTTGATCTTGCGATGCCTTTTTTATCATGCTGCATGATCATTACAGGTCCGTTTTTTACCTTATATTTGTTTATTTACCATTTTATTATTTATTATGTTGTAATAAATTTGATTCTGATATTGTATATGTTTGTTGACCAACTGATCCCCTATATCTTATTTAAAGAATCTTGCGAGCCAAAAACAAACGGTCACCCTAATATAACATCAAATGTATAACCTCTATATGGTAGGATCGCAAACATCTAACACATAACAACCAATGTGTGAAAAATTATGAATATATCCCTATTCTGTTGCGCTCCCAAAACACTCCAATATATATATATATATATATATATATATATATATATATGTATAATCTCTGATCTATATCCTGAAAACATATGCAAAAAAGTGGGAAATGAATTATAAAAAATACCTTAACCAAATAACCTAATTAATTTAAAAAAATATCCGTGATTATACTGAAATAAAATCTGTGATTAAAAAGTGACCTAAATTAATATTACTTCACTTATAAGAAACAATACATACAAATATCTTGAATAAAAATAAATGAATTGATTAATATATCTGTGAAAACAGTGTCCCATACAAATAAAAGTGACTTTGTGCTTTAATTAATCTTCAATCCATGATTGCATGTAAATCCGTGACTGATTGTGAATCCTCCCATTAGTGCAGATGTACTCTCACCTCCTTATCTGCCTATAATTAGGCTATATGCGCTTTCGGTTCTCCTCCTATGGAACCTGCTTGATTAAGACTCTTTCTTTTAGAATAATGGATATCCGTTGTTACTGATATATGCTCTGGGATTGATCCCTTCTCCAGAGGATGCAACTCCTCTATACTCTCATCTCCATACGACTCTCCACATGGAAAAAAGATCTAAACATGGTGTTTTATCCTTTTTAAAGATTGGCTTTATTGACTCCAAGTATTGCACTCACGTGTGTTGTATTCAAATATAAGCGTTCCGCAACATAGACCGAGTCCTCCGCTGACTGTAAGAGGCATGCACCCGTGGTCCGGCAAACAAACTGACTCCCTCCGAGTGACGTTGCAGTCCCACCCCTACGCGTTACGCCACTGGTCACGTGGCTTCATCAGGGGGATTTGATTCAATCAAATCCCCCTGATGAAGCCACGTGACCAGTGGCGTAACGCGTAGGGGTGGGACTGCAACGTCACTCGGAGGGAGTCAGTTTGTTTGCCGGACCACGGGTGCATGCCTCTTACAGTCAGCGGAGGACTCGGTCTATGTTGCGGAACGCTTATATTTGAATACAACACACGTGAGTGCAATACTTGGAGTCAATAAAGCCAATCTTTAAAAAGGATAAAACACCATGTTTAGATCTTTTTTCCATGTGGAGAGTCGTATGGAGATGAGAGTATAGAGGAGTTGCATCCTCTGGAGAAGGGATCAATCCCAGAGCATATATCAGTAACAACGGATATCCATTATTCTAAAAGAAAGAGTCTTAATCAAGCAGGTTCCATAGGAGGAGAACCGAAAGCGCATATAGCCTAATTATAGGCAGATAAGGAGGTGAGAGTACATCTGCACTAATGGGAGGATTCACAATCAGTCACGGATTTACATGCAATCATGGATTGAAGATTAATTAAAGCACAAAGTCACTTTTATTTGTATGGGACACTGTTTTCACAGATATATTAATCAATTCATTTATTTTTATTCAAGATATTTGTATGTATTGTTTCTTATAAGTGAAGTAATATTAATTTAGGTCACTTTTTAATCACAGATTTTATTTCAGTATAATCACGGATATTTTTTTAAATTAATTAGGTTATTTGGTTAAGGTATTTTTTATAATTCATTTCCCACTTTTTTGCATATGTTTTCAGGATATAGATCAGAGATTTTACATATTTATATATATATATTGGAGTGTTTTGGGAGCGCAACAGAATAGGGATATATTCATGATCCCCTATATCTGCTAGGACCAAGGATTTTTATACACAAATATGTTTTTCAGACTCCTCAATAGGGTTGATGTATATACTTTCTCTTTATGAGTACTTCACTATTCGTTTTTTTGGCCGTTTTTATTAAGTCCTAATGGCGCTGGCACTTGTGGTACCTCCAGACCACAAGATGGCGACCGCGACTTTATAATATACGTTTTTTCCTATAGTATATCCTTTTGGTACTTTCAAACATTCCTTGAGGCATGTGTATTGCTTTATTGACTTCAGTGTCATTATCCCCCTTTTTTGGGTGTTTTTCCGGTACACCGGGACTCCAGTCATTCCAGGTAGTGTTTTGGTGATTGCTGTTTTCTTAAAAATGGTGCTCGATCGCGCACACGCTCGGGGCAATATAAAGGCTTGCATGACGTTAGTGGTCGGCACATCACTTTGATAACGTGCCGTACTGACACCACGACACCGCATCCTCATGAAGGTCTCGCGGCCATTTTTACTATTCATGATACCAATTCTTTGTGACCCACGTGGATGATTCTTTAATAAATAATACTACACTATAAGTGCTCCTGTTGTGGCTCGTTTTTGCGAGCTCTTTTCCCCAAGGTGGATTGCAATATTCCTGCTGGCTCTGTTCTTGGTGGAGAGTTTTTCCTGAGCCATCCCTGTAAAGCAGTGAGAAGCCAGTGGTGGTGCCAAAGTCATCCCTGGAAAGCTGTCAGAGGCCAGTGGTGTTTTCCTTGTCTCGATACCATAATTTTCCTGATGGAAGTTATCCATACCTGTGGAGGAGCTGGATATATTTCTATGCACATTTAATATGTGCTTCTGGTGAGTGCATTCATATAGCAGTTTTCAAGCACGGAGTCACTTTCACCCGTTCATGACTGAGATTTTTGGGACGTTTTGACAATCATCCGAATGATCTCATCAATTTATTTATATTTGACTGTTCACCTATATCACTTTATATTTATTTATAAATATCACTTACTCGCTGATATTTTGCGGGACACTCTAGCAATGTTATTAACTTTAGTGCCAATTCAGCGCCTTCACTTTGCGTATGTCACTATTGTCACTTTATTCATTAGCATTTTTGTTTTTATAATATTATGTAGCGCTGCATTCTACGTTTTTTTCATGGTTTTGAGGGTTCATCCTTTTATGCCAGCTGCTTTCTGATAGTCCGAGCGCTCGCTTCTTTTTGCTTTTTTGAAGCAATGATATTCTGCATATTTCTGATTGCATGCTTGGCAGATTTGTATCAGTCTTTGAAAAGGAATTCTTTTTTGAGAGCAGTAAGGGAGTCGCTTACAGGCATTCAGGAAGCGATACTGGTGTATCCTGGATGCCTGTTTTTTGACAGCCAAGCAAAGTTTTTGAATGCTAGATTTGCTCATGTAGACTGGCTCCATTCACTTAAATAGGTCACATTCAACCACAGTAATGTCTGGCGAATGTATCTGGGGTTATAATTTTTGCTGCAAAGGAAAACCATGCATGTGAAGGATTGTACATCTTCATCTCACTTCCGTGTCATTTTAAGGTGAGTGGTCAGGGGTAGTAAAACCGCAGCTCCACTGCCTATTTTTACCATACTTGGACTACAATAAGCCGTAAATGTAAATAAGAACATATATGAAATTTATTTTTCAATTTTCCTGGTTTATTTATGTTTAACCCCGTCCCTTTTACTTAGATCTATTACATTGATTTGCCTTCTCTATTATTCTCAGACACAAGAAACAGCTGAAACAAATTTGAACTGAACAAAGGCAGAGGATAGTTTGCTACTTCTTTTCTACTTCTAAACAGTTAAATTGTATACTTATTTACATATGTATACTGCATAAATGTATAATTATATTTTATAGGTTGTAACTATAATGTCTCCTAGTAGCTTTACTGATCCTTTAAACATAGAAGTGCTCATTGTTAGGCTGATGAAGTTTAAACCAAAGCATTATTATTAGTTCCCACCCGCAATAACAAACTCTAGGTGTACCTGCTACCTTACATTGAGTGACTTACGTTTGTGTGCTCTCATTACTTCTCAGGGCACTTTTGTGAATGTGCAGCCCAGCTCTCTGTGAGTACCTGTACCAGTGATAATGGCAACTCCAGCTCAGAACTGCCCTCACCCGTCATCTGTAAGTACTCCTGTGCCTATTGTCATTAAGATGTTGTTTGTAATTCTCAGATCCAGACTAACAACTTAACATGGCCATAGATGACTTAGGCCCTTTTCACACTGACAGTCTGATCGGGTCCACCTGTCAGTTTTTCAGACGGATCTGATCAGACCATCCATAGATCTCTACGGAGCGGCAGGTGTCAGCGAACATGTGTCCGCTGACACCCGCCGGCATCCAGTCCGATCCTGTACGCTAATACCCATCTGTCTGGCTGAGTGGATGACAGTCGGATGGAAATGAATAGGCAGTCCATTTCCATCCGACTGCCCCAGAGAGAACAGCTGGCTGTGTCTGTGTCCACTTGGCATAGACCTGTCATTTGCCTGCTCAGCAGGGATCAGCGGAGAGATCCCCCGTTAAGCAGGTGGATCCGCTTGACGGAGTCCGCCCTATTTGAAATGGGCCTTCGTTTTATTCGAGCAGCCAACTGATTGAAAAAAAAAACTGAACAGATTCTCCCACCCACACAAGTGAGGTGGTTGGGGAAATCATCCTGGACACAGGTGTGTGTGTGTGTGTGTGTGTGTGTGTGTGTGTGTGTGTGTGTGTGTGTGTGTGTCAGAGTGTGTCAGATAGGAGGTTTTTCTTTATCTGAAAATGGGATAAAAAGCATATAAAACTAGAGGAACCTTTGTCAAATCTCCTTCACTACTTGATGATGAAAAATCAGTTATCTTTCGTGAAATGTACCCCATTTCACCCTATTTTTTTGAATAGCGTAGATTCCAAACCCGCTGTCTACAATGATCAATATGCTGCAGCCACCGGACTTTCTGCACTGACGGTGGACTTCAACTGGAATAACAGTATGACGTTTATCAAAAGTTGCAGCAGCCAGAGGGACTTTATTACCAACAGGGACTGGTAATACCCCATTATCCAATGACAAAGTCTAGAGGTAGTAACATACTTCTGAGTGAACAAAGTGTCCATCGGGAATTGAGGGAATTAAGTAAAATGGGGAGAAGGGAGAGGCTGGAGTTGTAATAAATACCTTCAAATGAGAGTGAACTATGGCATGTCCAGAGGAGGTCGTTGGTCAGGGCATACTCAAGCAAGGTACAATGTAATTGAAGAGCAGGCGTCTGATAGGAGTGAGAGCTTTCAAATTAGTAGGTTGCGTGAAATGTGGGAGGCATGTAGGCATCGATCTTTGGGGTCCAGATTCTGCAGAATTTGGTTATGTTAATTACATTTTTAAATAAAAAAAACCTTTCTATTTTCATTACATACCTTATTAGTCTTAGTAAAATGTCTACCTATATGGTTATGCATCCGTTATACCAATTAAAAGAAGCCCAACCGTATATGCAAGTATGGTCCTAAGATCTTTTCTCAACCAAAGTGCTAAGACACAAATGATTTTTGATCAAGTTAGACAATTATAGGGTTATTCTAAATTATTTTACTCGGTTTAACAGATTATGTTGAGTTAAGTTGGTAATGAGCCTATTGAGTTAATTTGACAACGAGCCTATTAGTTAATTTGGGAATCGCTTGGAGATGTGTACTTGTGAATTTGAAAACGTATTATACAATATACTATATGTAAAATGAAAGAATATTTTATGTTATGTCCACAGGATTACTAATTTTCTTTTTGTTTGGTAATCAATGACTGAACATAAAGTCACATGGGGGGGATTTACCTAAACTGGTGCACTCAGAATGTGATGCAGCTGTGCATGGTAGCCAGTCAGCTTCTAATATCAGCTTTTTGAAGTAAGCTTTGACAACCTGGAAGCTGATTGGTTATTATGCAAAGTTGCACCAGATTTTGCACCGTGCAGTTTTAGTAAATAACCCCCCATAATGACTAAAGATCCACTGTGCGCAGACATTGTATGACATTCACTTTGTCTTTTGCAAAATGTAGATGATCATACTATTTAATTTCATGGGTGCTTGGGGCATGAGATATTTATTTGTTTTAATAGCTTAGATATGTACAGGATTTTAAATATGTTTTCATGGTATCTATTCGAATAGATGATGTTTGGCAAAGGCAGAAGTCTTTTTTTTTTATCTAATGTAACATTTTTTAAGGCATAACAAATAGATAAACCCAGGTTTCGCATGAAAAATCAGTCGCAGGAAAAACAGCTATCCACAGTGACATGTATACAAGCAAAGAGCTGTTTCGGAACAGGTTGCCAAAAAGTTACACAAGCCATGAAAAACGGGAGTTCTAAGATTTCTGAAATGTGTTGGAATACTCTATGAAGTTTTTGAACAAATAAAAGAACAAATGTATAAGTATCTTCTCTAGAACAGGGGTAGCCAATTCATTTTCCCAAGGGGCCACATTAGAAAGTGGGACTGTTGTGGACGGCTGAACTTAATTCTGCTCAGTATTTATTTTGGACCTGGGAAAGTCTATGAGTACTTAAACAAACATATGGACATGTGCACACGTACAGTACAGGACACCAGCTTCTTAGCATTTACACCTGAGATATATGCAGGTGATTGGACACTGGAAAAAAGGTTCCTTTGTATGCCCCTTTGAGGTTTATTTGATGGCAGTTTGGGGGTTTACACTGCACTGGTGCCATTTTTGGCCCAGGTAGCCACAATTCTAGAGGGCGTCTGTGATGGCATTATTGTGCTGTTGGATATTCACTCTATAGCACACTAGGGTATGCGGATTTGGTGGTGACAGCTCATTCTGAGCCTGTGGATTACACTGTGTGGCCTAACTTTTAACTTTTGAAGAGGCTCCTATGCCTGCATGGGCTTAAATTTCCTCTTTTGCTGCTTGATGGTGACCTGGATGCATCCCCATGTGTATGGAGCACAGGTCAGCTGTGATGCTTATACTCTGGGTGGCAGTCTATAGATGAATTACCAAGGCATTCTCCTCTCTATTCCATTATAGTGGGGAGCGTGAGTACCCCTTTTGGGCATCATTTTGTGAGCATGGCAGGTCAGAGTAGATTAGGCTCAGCCTATGGTTTCGTGGGGTTTATCAGTATTGCTGTCCATGGACCAGGTTGCTTATCCTCTGATAGCTGCCCCTTTTCTGACTCCCTTCCCTCTTCTACTAGACCACATGTCATGGCTTCCTCCTTTCTGTTCAGAGAATAATTTTTTGCCACAATGTCATTGCTCATGGACAGATTTTTAGGCTGTATTGAGGCCATAGGCACAAGAGTCAAAGGCTCCAGAGGAGGAGGATCTCTCAGCCTCAGAAGCCTGGGATTGGGAGGACACATATAGTGCTGGAGTTTCCCCTACATTGAAGGAAATCATTTCCTTGCTCATAGAGGCAGTACATTCTTGCTTGGCATTGAAACAGACTGAATCTTCACACCTCAGGGTGTCCAGTTTGGGATCTCTCAAAATCCCTAAACCAGCTAAAAAATTCACTAACTTTTTGAGCCTGTTGTCTATATGGGCTGGCTTTACACAGAGAAACTGTCCTCTCCTCCCAAGAGGTTTTCTCAGCTATATCCTATTAGGGAAAGCTTTTTGAGCAATTGGGCACTTCATGTTGTGCATTCTGTTATTTTCTGTCTTGATAAGACCCTCACTGTCCCCTTGGAGGATACTCCTATGTTCAAGAGTCCAGCAGATGAGAAATTAGAGGCTCTCCTAAAGTATTTTTTTTTCTCTGGCTGGTCCAGGTATGGAACATTTCTCTGTAAGAAAACCTGGCCTTTAAAACCAGCCAAATCCGGGGCCAAGGCCTCTTCCCAATGATGGGGTGCCCCCACTTTTTGGATTGGGGACATGAGTTCATGGCTTTCAGGTTCAACACACTTTGACCTGTGAGTGTTGTTTCTCAGGGCTACAGGCTGGAATTCTGTCTCCCACTTTGTGCTCTTAAACGTACCCCATTTCCCATCTCAACAGGTGGATCTAATGCAGGGTTAGGCAACCTTAAGGAGGTGGATACCTACCTGAACAACATGGAAGAAGTCAAAGATCACTGGGCACAGTGTCATTCAGTGTTGCCTTCTTACACCTGATTTAAACTTCTAATTGTCGTACTACTGTATCACAGTTGTTTGGATTGCACAGCAATCATGGGTTTAAATCAAGTGGTGAGGAGGCAACATATGGCCTCTTCACCACCTGTGAAACACACTCTGATTGCTTTTCAGAGGAGCAACAGTGCTTGCTGCACTTGTGAAAGAGAGCCCTTAATTGCATTCAGCAACTGCACCATTAGGGGGGTGGTAAAACCCTGTGGTTCAGTGGCGGTTTTACAGCTTCCAATCCCTACCCCTGCAGCAGCAAAAGATGTACACATGCCACAGCAGGAATTAAACCCCCTGTTGCTTTTGGTGGGTGCTACCACCTGCCAATCTCGTATTCAAGTAAACCCGTATCTCAATTCAAGTAAATGGGGCCACTCTGAAGTGCCACGTATGCTTCTGTGGGTCCAAGGGGTTAAAGCACGTGATGAAAAAGCAACACAACGCTGCCCACTTTAATCCCTTGTTTGCTCTGCTGCACAAGGCTGCAGGGCATTTGCAGAGTGGCCTCATTTGCTTGAATGGGTCATGTTTGGTAGCCAACCTAACTATGAGTTCATATGGAAATTTAGGTTCCATATTAGCACAGGGGGATCTCTGTCACCAACTATAGGGTTTTACCACCCTCCAAACGGCAAAACCTTTCTGTTGCATCCAGGAGTTTTGCTGCACTTTCAGAAAGTGCACCAAACCCACAGGATATAATAGACAACTATGGCTAAGCACAGCAAACCTGCAGGAAAGCTACAGATACACTGCACGCACCGTGTGGGTAAACCGCAGCGCATCAGTGTGAAAGCAGCCCTATACTATTATCGCCATTGTATTGCTTCACACTGACCTGAAGATCTCTTCTTTCCTGCTGCTGGCACCACTTTGGAGATCGCCAGCCGGGATAAGAGATAAGAGGTGAAGTGCAGTTGGTATCACTCCACATGGGATAGGAGCCAGCGCTACAGAGGAGGCATCGGCTTATGCGGCTCTTGCTTCAGACTACAGCTCCAACTCTAAAAGTAGTCCCTCTGCATTGCACTCTGATGCTCTGGAATGGCGGATCAGCAAGCACAGACCACGATCTACCAGTCACCTGGTGTCAGGAATGGACTGGCCAGCAATGGTGGGACTCACCTGCCTTTTGATCTGCAGTACCAGGGCTGGCCAGCGGGTGCTCCCAGCAATCAGAGACTCAACCTTTCAGCCAGCTAACACCTGGAACTGATTATACTGGTGTATTTAAGAGATGGCCAGACCCACAGACTCTGCCTTGGTGTTGTGTTTGTCCTGGGCCCTGTATCTGTCCTGCATCCTGTTTCTGGTCCTTTGCTGACCCTGCCTGATCTGAACTGCTGCTGACTTCTCCTGCTCTGATCCCGGCTCGCTCCTGACCATCCCTCTGCCTGACCCTCTGTACTACGCTGCTTGCTACCTGTTCTGATCCCTGGCTTGTGACCCTGACCATCCCTCTGCCTGACCCTCTGTACTACGCTGCTTGCTACCTGCTGAACCTGGCCTGTGACCCCGACCATTCTTCGCTTGCTCCCCCTGTACCTACCTGCCCAATTGATATTGACCCGGCCTGCCTGACGACGCTTGCTTGTATGTACTGTTATCTGTGGGTGGTTGGTTGGGTTTGTTTGCACTGTATTATGTTTAGTATTGCACTGCGTTTGTTTGTATTGTTAGTGTTAATAAATTATATTGTTTATCACATATCTGAAGTCTGCGTTTCCCTGCGTCAGTCACACACCTCTGGTCATACCTGGGAGCCCTGACACCTGGCCACGATCTACTGGTAAATCGCAATCTATGGGTTGCTGACACCCGCTGTGATGGCTTAGTGCAACAGCTTTTGTCTTGGGGCTGTCGCCTCGGTCCAGGCAGTGTAATTCTTTCAAGGACTTTATTTGAACCTCTTTATGATCCTGAAGTCCAGTGGGGAAATCTGCGAAATTCTGGAGTTAAAAGTTCTCAACATGTTCCTACAGATACAGATGTTTTTTATGGAGAATGTGAAGTTGGTCATTACCTCCATTCTTGCGTAAATAGAACAAGATCTAGTACAAAGCGTTCAGTTATACCACTAGTAACTGGTCTCTGTTTTGAATAAACCTGAGTTACAACCACACTCTTATATCTATCATATAGCCAACTTAACGGTCAAGTTCTAGCTTGTACAACTTTTGTGGAACTGTATCAAATGCTTTGTTGAAATTAAGAAAAGGCTATGTCCATAGTACCACCTTGCTCCAAAATATTTGTGATTTAGTCAGATATTACAGTCAAATTAGTCTGACGTTGTGCAATATTAGCTGTCTACCGTTACATTGGGGAGTTCATTTAGTTTCTCATAGTTGCAGTTCTGCACAATTGAATCAAGATCATTCTATAAATTGCACAGTTTGTTGAGTTTACTCTCTGTTTATTTCAGGTATTTTGGGGATAGGCATAATTATAAGTGTAATGATCCACAGATAATAGACTGTAATTTAAAAAGAAAAGAGCAGCAGGCAAAGGAACGTGATTAGAAGATTCAAGTTTTTCTAAGTGGATATATTTTCCCTGATCCCTTTGATCTTTTGTGAAGCTATGTCTGGTACACCACAGCTAAACCCAGCGTATCGTGTTAGTGTGTGTGCAGGGTCACTGTAATCTAATTTAAGCATTACATTCAGCCTCTCAGCTGTATTAGAATGTTTTTTACTTGTCTTATGTGAGCAGCACAACATATTTGAAGGCCAACACTATTTAAAACTGATATTTCAATTTTGGGTAGGCTCTACTGCGTATATTAACACCCAGAGCTATTTATATTCATTTGGAAAGTTAATTGAACAGATTTTCCCCTAATATTGTGTGTCTCTGTGCCCTCCCACAAGGATTCAGATTGAAAGCTGGGCACCTCTGGGCCAATGACCAGGCTGCCTTCATACTTTTCCCATTCTACTACTCAGCCAAGCAGTAAGCTTATACCTAGATGCCTATTAGTTTCACTGATTTCTGTCAATTCATTATGCCTGTTCTACTATGACCATAAGAGTAAAGCCTGACTCCAGCCTAAAGTTTTGTTTTTTGTTTTTTTTTTTATTTTGGATAAAGTGATGAAGACTTCATTTCTGGCAGGTTTTTATTTCTGATCGTCCCCCTTCTTATTATGCAGCAGAACAAGAAATGAGGGTGCTGGTGTCACCTGGTCAGGAAGGTCCAGACAACGTTACTTCTTGCAGTGACAGGAAGTGATGGTGTGCTAGCATAGATGATGAGAAAAATCTCACAGAGGTCCTAACCCTTCCCTATTGTACCAAAACAAAGGAGCAATTTCTTTCCATAGGGGCCCCCTGCACCCATTTATACGTACCTTGTCAGAATTCCCCTACTGTTCCTTTTTCCATTGCAGCCCATGACAATAACCAGTGCTTCCACACTTGCTTCTTCCCCTAGCATCTGATCCTAGTCTGGAATTTATTTGCTGTCAGAGCAGAGTAAAGAGCCAGGGGAAGAGTTGGCAAGGTAATTAATGGGTCAGGGGGGCCCTTTGTAGGAGTGCTAACTCTTTGCCCTGCATGGGCAAAGTGACAGGGCCTCTGTAAAATCCACCAAAAGGACATTCATAGGCAAATAAACAAGATAATGTCCCTCTATATCCCAGGATCCAGTGATAAATTATCCACAACAAAATTCCCAGTTCCACCCACCAGCTGCTGTGTTAGAAGTTCAAGTGATGATACCATGCTTCATTAAAGTGATTGTAAACCCTTACATATACCCAGAGAAGTGAGTAGCCTCAGGTGATAAATAGAGATGAAACAAATCCTACATGGGTTGTACAGTGGATATAAAAAGTCTACGCACCCCTGTTAAAATGTCAGGTTTCTGTGATGTAATAAAATGAGACAATGATAAATCATTTCAGAACTTTTTCCACCTTTAACCACTTGCTGACCGCAGATAGCCGAATGGTGGCTTCACCGCGGTCGGCCAGTTCTGGGTGGGCGTCATATGACGCCCCCCCAGAACAGGCCCTCCTGCGCACCCCCGGAGAAGCGAACACGGAGATCTCCATGATTGCTGTGTCCTACGGATACAGCTGATCATGTGATGTGGTAAAAGGCCAATCACAGTGGCCTTTTACAACGTGATCAGCCGCGTCAAATGACACAGTAGATCATCGGTAAATGCAGTTACCGGTTATCGGCTGCACTTTCCTCACGCTGTTACAGTGTGAAGAAAGTACTGCCGATAACCCGGCAATTGTCAGAGGACTGATTGGCACTGATCATCAGGGCACTGATAATCAGTGCCCTGATGATCAGTGCTCAGCACTGCCACCCACCAGTGCCCATCAGTGCCACCCATCAGTGCTGCCCAGCAGTGCCACCCATCCGTGCCCAGCAGTGCCGCCAGTCAGTGCCACCTATCAGTGCCGCCTATCAGTACCAATCAATGCTGCCTATCCGTGCCACCTCATCAGTGCCGCCTATCAGTGCCCATCAGTGCTGCCTATCAGTATAGCCTCATCAACGCACATCAGTGAAGGAGAAAAATTACCTGTTTACAAAATTTAATAATAGAAACTAAGAAAAACTTTTTTTTTTCTTTCAAAATTTGTGCTTTTTTTTTTTTGTTTATAGCGCAAAAAATAAAACACCCAGCGGTGAGTACATACCATCAAAAGAAAGCTCTATTTGTGTGAAAAAATAATAAAAATTTCATATAGGTACAGTGTTGCATGACCGTGCAATTGTCATTTAAAGTGCGACAGTGCTGAAAGCAGAAAATTGGCCTCGGCAGGAAGGGGATGAAAGTGCCCGGTAGGCAAGTGGTTAATGCAACCTAGAAACTGTACAACTCAGTTGAACAACAAACTGAAATCTTTTAGGTCAAGGGAAGTAAAAATAAAAAAATAAAATAACATGGTTGCATAAGTTTGCACACCCTTAACACCTTCCTGCCCGGCCTATAGCAGACTATAGCCTATAGCCAGGTGGGACATTCCTCCTTGTGACTGGGTAACATATGACGTCCTGTCAAAAACACACACGCAGAAGCACTTTTCAGAGGCAGGGGTTCTTTAGTTTGCATTAAAGAGCTTTAAAAACAGTTCAACACTTTCAGAAAGTAAGATTTATTACTAAAAGGTCAAAAGGGTGCAATAAAAATATTTACAGAAAAAGATGTAGCCAATATATATAAATATACAGAGAACAATAGCACAGCAAAGAGATAACAGAAAGGAATTTAGATAAAGTACTTGCCGTCAGCCTGGGTTAAGCAGATCAGGTTTCAGAGCAAAAGGGCCGTCTCCCAGAGTTGGTTCCGATGTTACAAGGGAGAATCTTCAACTTAGCTCAACTCAGCTTAGCCTAACTTCAAGCATCACAGCCTTTAACTAGGAACTCAGCAGGGTGTCTCCCTGAAACAGAGAACCAATTGCCTCATTTGGGCGGGTGTGGCAGGCGGAGACCCAAGCTATGACCAAAAATCCCTCGTAGCTTATATTATGGTTCATAACTTACCCTGGATACATATAACATTCTATCCATGAGTAGATTAATACGCAGAATCTTCGGCTGAACGTCTACATATGAAAGATGAGATACCTGCTGGGATGGTTAAGGAGATATTATTTTCTGCTCTCCTGTTGATCTCAGCTAGGGGATGGAATATATCAAATGATTTGTATTAAAGTGAGCCATCCGAATATGTGCTCCATGTTTGTGTAAGTCTTTCATAATCAAAGATATGTAATCATAGGGGAAAATGGATGTTTAAATGTGAGTCCGTTTTATGGCTTATCTGGAATGTCTTTGAATTCAGTGAAGGACTTGGTTTATGGTTTTACGATATCCCAGATTGCAAAGCTAACAGGCATCTAGGCACCAGCTCGGCTGGGGTTTTATAGCCATGGAGCTCTCCCACTGGGGCCTGTTGCCTTTTGAACTCTGCATCAAACAGACCACATGTCACTCAACAGAGAGGAAGGGGGGATGAGGAAAACTGATTTGGGAGTAGAAAATGATAGAAGATGGAGGCCTTTGCCAAAATGGAGGTTCGCATCCATCTCTGTGTGCATGATTGCTATACCTCCCCCCTCAGGTGGTTGCATGGGACGGAACTGCAATTTCCCTCCTGATGCAACCGACTTCTGCCGGCTCAACATGTCTCGATAACCCATCAGCATTGCCATGGGTGCTGCCCTTCTTATGCTGTATGGTGAAATCATATTGCTGAAGAATTAGGCTCCACTGAAGTAGTTTGCCATTCTCCCCAGCAACACGAATTAACCAGCTCAGAGGATTGTGATCGGTGATCACTGTGAAGTGCCGCCCATAAAGGTACATTTGCAACTTCTGGAAAGCCCACACAATCGCAAGACACTCCTTTTCAATCGTGGCGTACGCTACCTCCCTGAGAAGCAGGTTCCGGCTTAGGTAGAGGATGGGATGTTCCTCTCCTGCTCCATCCACCTGGCTCAGGACTGCACCCAATCCATATGCAGAGGCATCCGTCTGCACTAGAAAACGTTGGGTGAAGTCTGGAGCCTGTAGATTGGTGGCTGTCAGTTTGTCCAGAACCTGTGACAGATGCACCAGATGTTCTTCCCAGGTGGGGCTGAACACTGCGATATCGGCCAGGTAGGCTACTGCAAATGGTTCCAGCCCCTCCTGCAAGTCATTCATGACTCTCTGGAAGGTAGCTGGTTCATTCTTCATCCCAAAGGGTATGACCGTGAATTCAAACAAGCCGAATGGGGTGATGAAGGCAGACGTTTCCCAAGCCTCAGGTGCCAGAGGAATTTGCCTGTACCTCCTACTCAGATCCATGATTGTCATATAGCGGGCAGCCGCCAGCCTATCCAACAATTCATCAATCTGGGGCATGGGGTATGCGTCTGCAGTGGTGATGGCGTTCAATTTCCGGTAGTCCACACAGAACCTGGTCGTCTGATCCTTTTTGGGGACCAGGACTACAGGGGATGCCCAGGCACTGTGGGACTTCTGAATTACCCCCAACTGCAGCATTTCCTCAACCTTCCTTTTCATATCAGCCAGCACCTCCAAAGAGACGTGATAGGCTGATTGTTTAATAGGAGGATGGGCCCCTGTGTGCACTCTGTGGGCAGCAAGATGTGTTCTTTCAGGCTTCCCAATACACCTACTCCTATATACTGCTAGCACTTTCTCCAGCCCAGGTGCCTGAGTGGGGGTAAGGTGGGGGTCGATCGGGAAGGCTGAATCCACTTCTCTAGTGTCAGCGAGTAGGTCTAGGAGGGGGTCAGCCTCCTCGGGCTCCGGTTGGCTGCAGACTGGCATGACATAGGCCGTACGCTAATAGTGGGCTTTGATCATGTTAACATGGAAGGCCTTCTGCCGTCTGCTCCCTTCCCCCAACCTGACCAGATAGGTAACATTGTTCAGGCGCTGGGTGATGGGGTACGGGCCTTCCCAGGCAGCCTGAAGTTTGTTCTGCCGCAAGGGGAGCAGAACATACACCTGCTGACCAACATTGTATGTCCGCTCCCTGGCATTACGGTCATACCGATGCTTCTGCCTGGTCTGGGCCTGGGACATATTTTCCTGTACCATCCCCACCAGCATATCCATTTTATCCCTGAATTTTAGCACGTAATCTACCACAGAGACCTCAGGGTCAACAATTTTGCCCTCCCAGGTCTCACGGATTAGGTCCAGAGGCCCTCTCACCCTCTGCCCGTACAGAAGTTCAAAGTGCGAAAACCCGGTGGACTCCTGAGGCACCTCTCTGTAAGCAAATAGCAGATGAGGCAGATATCGTTCCCAGTCCTTCCCCTGGGATTCCACAAAGGTGCGCAACATTTGTTTCAAGGTGCCATTGAAACGTTCGCACAAGCCATTTGTTTGTGGATGGTAAGGACTGGCCATGATGTGCATCATCTGATCTGACAAAAAAACTTGGATCGCTAATGAGCTCGGCCGGAAACCCCACTCTGGTGAAGATCCCCAGCAGAGCATCCACAACCTTGTCCGCCCGGAGGGTGGAGAGAGCCACAGCTTCGAGATACCGGGTGGCATAGTCAACCATTGTCAGGATATAACGTTTGTCTGAGCTGCTAGGGATGGCTAGAGGCCCCACGATGTCTACTGCCACCCTCTTAAAAGGTTCGTCAATCACAGGCAAAGGTTGTAATGGGGCCCTGTGCACATCTCCTGCCTTGCCAACTCACTGGCAGGTAACACAGGACCCAACAGTAATCAGCTATGTCAGTGAGCATGGTAGGCCAGAAAAATTTGTGAACTAATCGGGCTCTGGTCTTAGTGATCCCCAGGTACCCTGCTAAAGGAATTTCATGAGCCACTTTCAGCAGCTGTCCCCTAAATGGATTAGGCACAACAAGCTGTCTCCTACCAATGTCAGCTCCACCCCTCTCGGTGGGCAAGCCCTCCCTATACAGCCTTCTCTGTTCCCAGTAGACCTTGTGTTTGTCATGCTCTGCAGGGGGGCGATTAGCCAGACTTCTGAGCTGCTCTAGAGTCTGGTCTGTCTGCAGTGCTGCCTCAAAGGTGGAACCACAAAGCCCAGTCAGCGGTCCTGTAGCAAACAATGACAGCTGCTGAGACTCAATGTAGGCAGAGTCCACTGGGTCAGAACAAGGGGAGGGGTCAGAGACCTCTTCCTGCTGTTCTGAGACCAGAGCCTGAGCCCTTGCAGCACTGCGGGTGACCACTAATATTGGTAATGCATCATTAGTATCATCATCATTATCATCATCATTATCATTATCAATATCATTATCAACAGTTACGTTTGCTTCATCAATGACACAGGAGTTCATTACCTCCCCCTTCAAGGGAGTCTCCTCTCCTTCTCCAGGCGGTGGAGAATTCTGTAACCCCACTCCACTCCCAACCTCCTCACTCTGTCTATCCATGGGTTGCCCAGATATTACCCCAACATCTGCACACAGTACCTTGGTATGTCCAGAGAGTTCCAGGGGGGCATCCTTAGCAGGGGCATAGTAGGAGATAAGGGTGCCCAGATCAGCATCCAATAGGATGGCTAAAGGGGATTTAATCTGAGACTCTGTTATGTCTCAGCCGGTGGTAGCCTCTAGTGTTCCACAGACCGGAATCCCCCAAGGCGCGGAGACCCAACCTGCTTGTTCACCGGGGCCCCTGATGGTGGGGATGGACTTGGAGCAGGCCGCGACCAGGTCACGGTGTCAGGGCAGGGCTGTGGAACAGACAGGTAGGCCTAGTGGCAGGGTAACGCACTGGCTGACGACAACCACCACCAACAGACCGAAGTCCCTCAGGGCGCGGAGTCTAAGTCCCAGGCTGCCCTTCACCAGGGCCCCTGATGGTGGGGATGGACTTGACGCAGCCAGGAACCAGGTCGCGGCCCCCGAGACACCCCGGCTGCGGTAATGGCCGCCGCCAATGGCGTGTAGCTGGTGAGAATGACAATAGCGTAGTCTGGCAAGCCGGGTCGACAACAACGGGACAAAACGGTACAGAACAGTAGACAGAGAATAACAGGTCACAGGCCGGGTTCAGCAACGGAAGGTCAGATCAAAGGAAAACACAGAGAATGGTCTTAGTCACAAGCCGAGTCAAATACCAGAAGAGTCACGAGCGTATACACAGAGCTGTAGCAAGACAAAGACACAAGACACAAGTGCAAAGAGCATGTGCGGATCACAGGCTTATATGTACTCAGCCACACCCCCCTTACTCCCCATAATCAGTGGGCAACGCAGAGTCCGAGGAGGCACACAACACCTTAACCGGCCCACGGATACACCCGGCCCCACACTGTGGAGACCACGAGAGAATCTCGGCTGTTTGCCAATTGAAGGTTGGATTGTGCATTTGGAGCCAGGGATACCCCAAAACCACCGAATAGTGCGGAGAAGAAATCACCTGGAAACAGGCCAACTCCCTGTGAACAGCCCCAATAGCTACTTCAACTGGCATAGTTTCGTGGGTAACCTGCGGTGGTTGCAGGGGCCTGCCATCTATCGCCTCAAGAACCAATGGGGTAACTCGAGCCTGCAGGGGAATGGAGTGCTGGGCAGCAAACGAGCTGTCCACAAACAACCCGCCGGCCCCAGAATCTACCAACGCCTGGGCCGTCACCGAGCCCTCCTCCCAAGAGAGGACAACGGTGATCAGTGGCTTATCTCTGCGGAACGCCGGGGACGAGGAGACTCCACCCAAGATCTGTCCCCGACAGGATCTCAGGTGCGAGCGTTTCCCGGACGGACCGGACAGGCGAGCAAACCCCAGCTGCATGGGCTCACCACCAGACAATCTATCCCCAGGAGGCGTGGGAGGAGAGGGAGGAACGGGTGGGACAGAAAACGCAGGTGCCAGTCGATTGGAAGGCCTCCGCAGGTATTCCTTGAGTGAAGGCCTCTCCCTGAGCCTGGTATCAATCAGGATCAGAAAGGAAATTAGTGCTTTCAGCTCCACAGGCAATTCCTTGGCTGCGATCTCGTCCTTTAATGCATCAGAAAGACACTGAGAAAATGAAGCCACTAGAGCCTCATTGTTCCAACCCACCTCTGCTGCCAGGGTACGAAACTCTATGGCGTACTCGGCAACGGTCCGTGAACCCTGATGCATAGACATGAGCAGCTTGGCAGCCGAGGCGGAGCGAGCCGGTACGTCGAATACCCTACGGAAGGCATCGACAAAACCGGAAAACTCGTGAATCACTGGGTCATTCCTCATAAGGGATTCGCCCAGGCCAAGGCCTTGCCTGAGAGCAGCGATATTAGGAAACCCACCTTTGACCTCTCAGTCGGAAAAGCGTGGGGTATTCGAAGTAAATCCCCACCTGGTTGAGAAACCCACGACACTGACTCGGCTCACCCCCAAAGCACTGGGCGCCGCAGCAGCCGCGGCGGTGGGCGCAACAAGCGGAACAGCAGCGGGAGCGACCACCGGAGTGACAACCGGCCTAATAGCACCAGGAGTAAGGTGCGCGGTGCGTGCAAGCAGAGTTTGCAATGCCTGAGCGAACTGATCCAACAGGAGATCCTGTTGATCCAGTCTGGCGACCAACATTGGAAGCGAAGGCGTACCTGCACCGTCAGGGTTCATGGCACTTGTGTAATGTCAGGGCAGGGCTGTGGAACAGACAGGTAGGCCTAGTGGCAGGGTAACGCACTGGCTGACGACAACCACCACCAACAGACGCGGAGTCTAAGTCCCAGGCTGCCCTTCACCAGGGCCCCTGATGGTGGGGATGGACTTGACGCAGCCAGGAACCAGGTCGCGGCCCCTGAGACACCCCGGCTGCGGTAATGGCCGCCGCCAATGGCGTGTAGCTGGTGAGAATGACAATAGCGTAGTCAGGCAAGCCGGGTCGACAACAACGGGACAAAACGGTACAGAACAGTAGACAGAGAATAACAGGTCACGGGCCGGGTTCAGCAACGGAAGGTCAGATCAAAGGAAAACACAGAGAATGGTCTTAGTCACAAGCCGAGTCAAATACCAGAAGAGTCACGAGCGCATACGCAGAGCTGTAGCAAGACACAAGTGCAAAGAGCATGTGCGGATCACAGGCTTATATGTACTCAGCCACACCCCTCTGGGGGATGGACCTCAGAGACCCGAAGGCATAAAAGATTCCCACCATGCTCAGCAGAGATCCAAGATGGATGCCAGCACATGGAGTAACATAACCTCTGGGAAAAGGTAGGACCTTGACACACGGCCCCTGGGTTCACCCAGCTGTGGTAGAAGCACCACTGGAGGTGTATAGCAGGTGAGAGCCTGTTGTGAGGAGGTAGCGAGAGCAGAGTCGGGCAGGCCCTGTCGGTAACGGTGCAGGCAGAACGGTACCAAATCAGTAGACAGAAGGATAAACAGGTCACAAGCCGGGTTCGGTAACAGGAGATCAGAACGTGCAGGATTAAACAGGAGAATGGTCAGACAAGCCAGGGATCAGAACAGGAGACAGACAGCAAATCGGGGTCAGGCAGGGTCGGCAACAAGGCAATCTTCAATACAGTAAACTCAGGATACAGGTAAGACCATACGGCAACTAGAGTCAGACCTGACCTGTTTTAAATAGGGCGCCCCGTGCCCTGATTGGTGCCAAGCGTGCGTCCGTGATCGCGAGTGCCGTCGCGGGTGCCCAGGTCCCTATGCTCGCACGCTAGTGCGGCCGGGCACACCGCGCATGCGCAAACCCGTACGCGATCGCGGCCAGCTCTGGGGTTCCTGACAAACTCCCACCTCCCTCATCCCCCTCACTGCACCCCAATCGATGAACACATAGGCACGGGGTATGCGGGAACGGGTTCCCCCCACTCCAGCGAGGGTAAGGAACTTCTCTGGGATGATGTCCTTGTCCTCTACACCTCTGGTTGGACTAAGGTGACTTCAGCTCCGGTGTCACGGAAACCAGTTGCGGTCCGGTTGCCGACTATGACTGGCTGTAGTTTGGTGCTGGTTCCCCTGAGGTTTACCACTGACCAACAGCACGGAGGAAGAGTAGCGGGCCGGTTGGCCCAGTGATGTCATCTTCTTCTGCTCAGGACACTATGTCCTGAGATGTCCGGTTTTCCCACAGGGGAAACATCTGCGGTTTTCAGTCAGAAATGGCTTGGACCCAAGTGCTGCAGGTGTTAGGTGAGGGGGAGCTTGACTCACCGGCATAGGAGGGGTTGCTATGGGCGATTTACCTCCTTTCCAGCTATTTGGAGGAGCCTTGCGAGGGTCAGACATCCATGTGTGGACATAGGTATCTGCCAGATCTGCTGCAGCTTTAGCAGATGCTGGTTCTCTCTCCAAGACAAACTGTCTGACATCTGCCTGGCAGATATGCAGTAGCTGATCTCGTATCATGAGATCCTCCAAAGACTCGTAGGAGTCAGCTTTCAATCCTCTAGTCCACATCGGAATGTGGTGCGTAAGCGACTTGTCACATCCGTGTAAGAGTCCCCAGGTCTCTTTTGCAAGGACCTAAACCACTTGCGGTACACTTCCGTTTCATCTGGTACTTCGGATGATGGCATCTTTTAAAGCTTCATAATCGTCGTCCTGCCCCTCTGGCAATTCGACAAACGCATCCAGGGCCTTGTCTCGTAGCCCTGGTGTCAGGTACCGAGCCCATTGTGCTTGGGGCAGATGGTACTGACGGCAAGTTTTTTCAAATGATAGTAAATACGTGTCAACGTCACTATCTTTTTCCATCACTGAAAACTTGGCTGCTGTGCCCATGGTCAAAGAGGCGTCCCTATGTTCTAAGAACCCGCAGTTCTGAACCTGTTGCTGCTGCTGGAGCCTCGCCATCTCCAGCTCGTGTCGACGATCAGCTTCCCTCTGCACCGCCTCTATCTCAGCCGCTCTTTCAGCCTGGCGTTTCGCAGCTTCTCAGTCAGCCGCTGCTTGGCATTCCGCTCTATCCGCCACTCACTCAGCCTGGCGTTCAAGGAACTGCAAGAATGCCCCAGGATCTGTCTCCATGATGCGTTTCACGGCTTCTTGCATCTGAGGAGAGTCTCTTCTGGGTACAGGCACTCTGGTGCTGGCCTGCTCGTGCGGTGGTGTGAAGATAACATTCGGTGATCCTCAAGTGTCAGTCTCTGTATGCCCATCCTGCGAGGCCGTCTCTGAGCCACTGGGATCGGAGGTAGCGGGAACCCCTTCATGGTCAAGTTCCCCCAAGTTCTGGTCTGCTCGGCTATCATACTCCAGTAGGTCACGAATCAAATCTTCACGAGATTTGCGACCGACGTCGATTCCTCGTGAGGTACATTCCGTACTCAAATCACTTTTGCTCATTTTCCTGTATTTTGCGCCAGGCATAATTGCAAGCAAAGATTGAATAGAAAGTAGAAAAAGGAAGGAGCTGTTGCTATATGTCTTTGTGTGTCTCTCTCTCTCTCTAAATAAATAAAAATATGCGCCGCTTGTTTCTAAGGTCTGTTTTTACAAAGGTTACAATCTTTCAGTGCAGAGCTACTTCCTAACAATGCACTGAAGCTCTAATGCAAACTATCCCACGTACGCTGCCAGCCAATATGTGACGATCGTGGCAGCAGACCCCAGCTCTTCTCACCAAACTCGTGACCGAAGGACTAGCCAATCTAAAACCGCGCTGTCACATGCGTAACAATGCCACACCCAGCTTGCACCTTGCACAAAGATTTTCCAGCTAATGGACCACAACCTGTGTGCCGGCAGCCTAGGAGCGATTGTTACTGGGTCAGGTTAATTACGCAATTAACCCTTCACACTGCCACCACCTCCCTTTTGTACAGAGAAAGAGGAAACTCGGCAATATCAGCAATAACACTATGATGTTTGCATAAGCGTCGGTATACCACTGTCACCGCAGGCAGCGATATACCGAAGTTTAAAACACACACACAGAAGCGCTTTTCAGAGGCAGGGGTTCTTTAGTTTGCATTAAAGAGCTTTAGAAACAGTTCAACACTTTCAGAAAGTAAGATTTATTACTAAAAGGTCAAAAGGGTGCAATAAAAATATTTACAGAAAAAGATGTAGCCAATATATATAAATATACAGAGAACAATAGCACAGCAAAGAGATAACAGAAAAGAATTTAGATAAAGAATTTGCCGTCAGCCTGGGTTAAGCAGATCAGGTTTTAGAGCAAAAGGGCCATCTCCCAGAGTTGGTTCCGATGTTACAAGGGAGAATCTTCAACTTAGCTCAGCTCAGCTTAGCCTAACTTCAAGCATCACAGCCTTTATCTAGGAACTCAGCAGGGTGTCTCTCTGAAGCAGAGAACCAATCGCCTCATTTGGGCGGGTGTGGCAGGTGGAAACCCAAGCTATGACCAAAAATCCCTCGTAGCTTATATTATGGTTCATAACTTACCCTGGATACATATAACATTCTATACATGTGTAGATTAATATGCAGAATCTTCGGCTGAACGTCTACATATGAAATATGAGATACCTGCTGGGATGGTTAAGGAGATATTATTTTCTGCTCTCCTGTTGTTCTCAGCTAGGGGATGGAATATATCAAATGATTTGTATTAAAGTGAGCCAACCGATTATGTGCTTCATGTTTGTGTAAGTCTTTCATAATCCAAGATACAGTGAGGAACAGAAGTATTTGAACACCCTGCGATTTTGCAAGTTCTCCCACTTAGAAATCATGGAGGGGTCTGAAATTCACATTGTAGGAGCATTCCCACTCTGAGAGACAGAATTTAAAAAAAAATCAGGAAATCACATTGTATGATTTTTAAAGAATTTATTTGTCTTGCACTGCTGAACATAAGTAATTGAACACCAAGAATTCTGTCTCTCAAAGACCTGTTACTCTGCCTTTAAAAAGTCCACCTCTACTCCACACATTAACCTAACTTAGTCTAACTAGTCTAACTAGTCAGACGCCAACTACTACCATGGGCAAGACCAATGAGCTGTCAAAAGATACCAGAGACAAAATTGTGGACCTCCACAAGGCTGGAAAGGGCTACGGGGCAATTGCCAAGCAGCTTGGTGAAAAGAGATCCACTGTTGGAGCAAATGTTAGAAAATGGAAGAGGCTAAAGACGACTGTCGGTCTCCCTCGGACTGGGGCTCCATGCAAGATTTCACCTCGTGGGGTATCACTGATGATAAGAAAGGTGAGGAATCAGCCCAGAACTACAAGGGAGGAGCTGGTCAATGACATGAAGAGAGCTGGGACCACAGTTTCAAAGGTCACTGTCGGTAGAACACTACGCCGTCATGGTTTCAAATCATGCATTGCACGGAAGGTTCCCCTGCTCAAGTCATCACATGTCCAGGCCCGTCTGAAGTTTGCCACTGACCATCTGGATGATCCAGAGGAGGCATGGAAGAAAGTCATGTGGTCAGATGAGACCAAAGTAGAACTTTTTGGTCTAAATTTCACTCGTCGTGTTTGGAGGAAAAAGGATGAGTTCCATCCCAAGAACACCATCCCTACTGTGAAGCATGAGGGTGGTAACATCATGCTTTGGGGGTGATTTTCTGAGAAGGGGACAGGACGACTGCACTGTATTAAGGAGAGAATGAATAGGGCCATTTATTGTGAGATTTTGAGCAACAACCCCCTTCCCTCAGTCAGAGCATTGAAGTGGCTGGGTCTTCCAACATGACAACGACCCGAAGCACACAGCCAGGATAACCAAGGAGTGGCTCCGTAAGAAGCATATCAAGGTTCTGGAGTGGCCTAGCCAGTCTCCAGACCTAAATCCAATAGAACATCTTTGGAGGGAGCTGAAACTCTGTATTGCTCAGCGACAGCCCCAAAACCTGACAGATCTAGAGGAGATCTGTGTGGAGGAGTGGGCCAAAATCCCTGTTGCAGTGTGTGCAAACCTGGTCAAGAACTACAGGAAACGTTTGACCTCTGTAATTGAAAACAAAGGCTTCTGTACTAAATATTAACACTGATTTTCTCAGGTGTTCAAATACTTATGTTCAGCAGTGCAAGACAAATACATTCTTTAAAAATCATACAATGTGATTTCCTGAATTTTTTTTTTTAAATTCTGTCTTTCAGAGTGGGAATGCACTGTCAAGGTCCTACCTTTTCCCTGAGGTTATGTTACTCCATGTGCTGGCGTCCATCTTGGATTCTGCTGTGCATGGTGGGAATCCTTTTATGCCTTCAGGTCTCTGAGGTCCACCCCCCAGAGGGGCGTGGCTGATGACATATAAGCCTGTGGCCCGCACATGCTCTTTGCACTTGTGTCTTGTGTCTTTGTGTTGCTATTACTCTGTTCTGACTCTCGTGACTCTCCTGGTATCTGATTCGGCTTGTGACTTGACTATTCTTTGTATTCTCCTTTGATCTGACCCTCTGTTGCTGAACCCGGCTCGTGACCTGTGATTCTCGTCTGCTGTCCTGTACTGTTTTGTCCTGTTGTTGTTGACCCGGCCTGTCTGACTACTCTTTTGTCTCTTCCACCAGCTACACGCCATTGGCGGCGGCCATTACCGCAGCTGAGGTGTCTCGGGGGCCGCGACCTGGTTCCTGGCTGCGTCAAGTCCATCCCCACCATCAGGGGCCCTGGTGAAGGGCAGCCTGGGACTTAGACTCCGCGCCCTGAGGGACTTCGGTCTGTGGGTGGTGGTTGTCGTCAGCCAGTGCGTTACATTGTTAGGCCTGCCTGTCCGTTCCTCGGCTCCTGCCCTGACATGCACCTACAATGTGAATTTCAGACCCCTCCATGATTTCTAAGTGGGAGAACTTGCAAAATCACAGGGTGTTCAAATACTGCTGTTCCTCACTGTATGTAATCATAGGGGAAAAAGGATGTTTAAATGTGAGTCCGTTTTATGGCTTATCTGGAATGTCTTTGAACTCGGTGAAGGACTTGGTTTATGGTTTTACGATATCCCAGATTGCAAAGCTAACAGGCATCTAGGCACCAGCTCGGCTGGGGTTTTATAGCCATGGAGCTCTCTCACTGGGGCCTGTTGCCTTTTGAACTCTGCATCAAACAGACCACATGTCACTCAACAGAGAGGGAGGGGGAATGAGGAAAACTGATTTGGGAGTAGAAAATGATAGAAGATGGAGGCTATTGCCAAAATGGAGGTTTGCATCCATCTCTGTGTGCATGATTGCTACAGGCTCCGCATAGGGAAGGGCTGTATGTTGCCCAGAGGTGATGGATGCAGTTGGGGAATCTGAGCGAGGTCGGGTGCCCACTGTGATAAGCTGGGTGTGCCGGGAGGGTGCGGAGCGGTTCACCAGGACATCCGCTCTGTCCCGCATGAGATATTTTAAATGTGCCCAATATGTTAGTTCATTATAATCTCTAATTAAAAATTTTCAATTTACTATAAATGTAGAACTAGAACTGGCATAGAATTGGAATATTGAAAGCCTCTATTTCCCACAAATCAGTTTATTATCTCAGTATTTTTTTGATCTCTTTAATAAACACCTCATAGAAACTCGCACTCTTTTCCTCTACAGTAGCTTGTGCTGAAATCATTGGTTTTGGTGACCAGGGGGAGTAGTGACATAATTTGCCATAGGACAGTGCTAGAGTTCGTGTGCTGGACTTGAGCACTGTCACAGTACAGACGGTCACATTCTCCTCCATTGGAACCACCGATTATCAGCTAAAATGCAGAAAATAGTAACAGGAGAGTGCTGGCAATTTATGTACAAGGAGGTCAGGGACTCAACGCTTTTTTGCCAGCAGAACAAAAATGCTGAACGCTCCTAAACACTCCTAAATGGTACTAAAACACTTCTAACAGTTCTTTTCTAACTTTTTTTCCCCTACATCTACTGTAAAAACGATAAAGCTCCTAAAACGCTGCAAAAAAAATGCTATTACCAGCGTTTTTTATCCAGAATTTTTTGAGCTTAAAAAAAGTGCTAGTGTGCATGGAGCCTAACATACATATTATATGCATGCATCCTTTAGTGAAAAAAGAAAAAAAAGTTATTTAAAATGAACATAACACAGAAATTAAATTTAACTCTCTGTGCTCTTGGTAGCGGAAGTGGGAGATTTGGTGTACTGCCACTATATATTCACCCAGCTTTGAGCTCATCCTGGCCTGCCTACATTTCCCCTGAGCCTCCCACATACAACTCATGGTGCATCCCGATATAACTTCACACCTTTGTGATTGCCAGCTGCTACTGTGTGCCTGAGATCCAATTTATCTGAAGTTCCTATGTGTCTGAGATCTAGGTTTCACTAGTATTATGCCCATCAACCCTCCTTGTCAGCTCAGCCATCACACTAGCTACATATACAACCCTTATGCTACTGCCAGCCCATGCAGCCTGACTTCCAGAAACTATCAGCAACTGCAATATCATTGGCTTTCTTCTAGAAAGAAGGATGATGACACACAGAACAATGATAATTAACATAAATGTTTGGGGATTTCTTCAGTGTTCTACCAGATGGAGACAAAAAAAATAACCTTGTTAAAGCAGAACTAATTTTTCAAAGAATAAAAGCGGGTTATAACCACAGTCAGGTTTTTTGTTGCGTTGAGAAAAGCCCTCTAAAGTGAGAAATCCTTGTCACCAAAACAAATGTCCCTATTTGCTCTCTATTCCAGTTCTTGTGACAACTCAAAATTTTGGAATTTTCTTTTTTCACTCTTGGTGATAACGGTCACTATAAACAGGGTAAATCTCATTAACAAGAACAAACAGACAAAAACAAAAACCTGACAAGCTTTCTAAGCCCTCTCCACTCTATCCAAAACATTTTGCCTTCTGTAAGGGTGAAAACCCCATTTAAATATAAGCAACCTTCCATGTTTTCGTGATACTGATATGAGGCTACAGTTATACAATCTAATATCTATTACGTAGGCCAGCTCAGCATGTATTACACTATGGAATAATGTTTGTGTTTATTGTATTTTGTAATACTGTGTCATATCCTTGTTGGTGTTTATTTACATGTTACAAGTGCCACAATAGCAGAACCAAGTCAACTGGTTCCACAGGCTCTGGCTGTGTACAAATATAGTTCATCCATGCAAAAGTTACTTTCGTTTTGGCATATAGAATTTATTATGATTTTGTGGAACTTTTTTGTTGACGTAGAGCTGTGCCTAAGCTTAGGCTAGGTTCACACTTCTGCAGGTGTGGGACTGTGTGTAAATCACACGCTGAAAAGTATGAGATAAATGGTCTGATGCATCCTGTGATGCGCCTCCATCCCTACTCAAACATATCTAAAAACATATTGTTTTGGCCTGGGACTTTAATTGAGGTGCAATATATATATATAGCCAATAGAAAATATTCAAATTTATTAGTAAGTAAATACAATTATCATAGGATGATATAAAAAAGGTACCATGCAGTCAAGTTGATTTGTAATAATCCCATTATATATTGCATATCAGATTACAATATTCCAAAGGTCAATACATGATTAGATTAAAAATGCATTCTAAAACTCGACATGCTTCGTGAATCTCTGTTCACATCATCAGGAGTAGATTCACCTATAAATATCTGTAGAATAGAACACATCAGTTGTAAAATACATGACATGATTGATAGTAGATAATGATATTCAAAAACCAAGGGTTACCATGTACCAACACTTACAAAATACGACATATGACACAGATGACAAAAAAAACTGATAGGGGTTATAACCCACCCTTACTCTATCCAAAATCAAGAAACAAAGGTTTGCCTTTACTTCTACTTTGAATTATATAATTTATATTTTTTTTTTACATTCCATATGCATGTTTTAATAGAAAATGAAATATGAGTAGATTTAAAAAATCGAATGTAATTTTTCCTGGGTAGCTTGGTTTGGAGACAAATTCAGGAGGAAATAATATACTGAATACCATCATTATATGTATTAACCCCATATAATTACCAGAATACAATTTTTCCTTACAATGGTCCTTTAACAAGAAAATATTTTATTGTAAAATTGCTGGGTAGGTCTTCCAACAACTACTGTATGTAGTGTACGGGCTTCCCTGATTAGATATGGATTAATTGTGTAGTTTATTACAGAGTTTTGGTAAATCTGAAATTCTGGTGTGAATAGGTCCTCAGACCTATCCATTGTGTTCTGGTGCATTGCTTTATGCAGATCAATGTGTATTGTGTGACCGTAGTCCAGTCATTTTGAATGAGCTGTCAACACACTGCAACACAAAAAAAAATAGACGGGGACCATTTTTTCACTGTATAACTAACACAGCACAACACACAGACCTTTCTTATATGTGCATTGTGGGGTGCTTTGTGGTGTGTTCGCATGTGTTGGGTGTCATTCAAACTGAGTAACAGGTCAATGTAGTGCACCATTGTTCACGCATTACCAAGTGTCCCAGTAACACATGGTAGAACTTGTTTTACCGCAAAATGCAGGTGTGAACGTGGCATTAAAAGACATGTCCAGCAGCTCATGACTGCCACTAAGGCTAGGTTCACCTCTATGCAGGTTATGGTTGATGCATTTTCTGTTGCGTTTTACGTTTTTGAACACGCGTTTTTGATGTATTCTCCGGGAGGGGGGCAGGGGGGAGGGTGTTGGCTTATAGGAAAGTATGACACATCTGTTCATGGAGTTCTCTGGCACTCAAGTCTCATCAAAGTAGTGCAGGAATCTTTATGTGACCCAAGTCACATGGTAGGATTAGGGTTAAGGGCTAGGGTTAAATATTAGGGCTAGATTTAGGGTTAGTGGTAATCATTAGGGTTAAGGTTAGTGGTAATTGTTAGGGTTAGTGTTCTAACAATTACTGCTAACACTAACCCTAGAATTTAATCCTAACCCTAGTCCGTAACACTAACCCTAACCTATAACCCTAAACCTAGCCCTTAACCCTAGCATGTGACTTTGGACACATAAAGATTCCTGCACTACTTTTTTATTATTATACAGGATTTATATAGTGCCAACAGTTTGCACATCTCTTTACAAAATGAAGGCAGACATTACAGTCACAATACAATTTGGTACAGGAGAAATCAAAGGGCCCTGCTCGTTAAAGCTTACAATTTACTTTGATGCTTACAGTAAGTATCAGAGAGCGTAAAGTTGCATCAAAGTCGCACTCCGTGAACAGAACACATACTTATTAGCCAAATAAAGATTCAAAACGCATAAAAAATGCAACACTTGCATTTTTGGTGCGGGTCCATTGAAGTCTATAAGTCTGTTACATTCAAAACGCAATCTGCTGTTGGAAAAAAAGTCTCTGACTCTTTCCAAAAAATGCACCAGCTCAAAGTGCACAGATGTCAACTAGATCCATAACCATGTTAAACGGATTGTAGTGCATTTCTGCAAAACGCACTAAAAACCACATACGTGTGAATCAAGGGTAAATGGACAGTTTAATTCCAGCACTGCAAGCTGTCTTTGAGTGTCTGTTCACAATTTGTACATGTATCATTGTGTGTTTCACCATACATTTTGCTGAGCTTTCATTCACTTCCATTGGTTTTAATGGGCTCCTTGATATGTGTACATTAACATTTTTAACAACCTGCGCCAATGCATTGTGCATACTTACAGTGGGGCAAAAAAGTATTTAGTCAGCCACCAATTGTGCAAGTTCTCCCACTTAAAAAGATGAGAGAGGCCTGTAATAGACCTCAACTATGAGAGACAAAATGAGAAAAAAAATCCAGGCAATCACATTGGCTGATTTGGAAAGAATTTATTTGCAAATTATGGTGGAAAATAAGTATTTGGTCACCTACAAACAAGCAAGATTTCTGGCTCTCACAGATCTGTACCTTCTTCTTTAAGAGGCTCCTCTGTCCTGCACTCATTACCTGTATCAATGGCACCTGTTTGAACTTGTTATCAGTATAAAAGACACCTGTCCACAACCTCAAACAGTCACACTCCAAACTCCACTATGGTGAAGACCAAAGAGCTGTCGAAGGACACCAGAAACAAAATTGTAGACCTGCACCAGGCTGGGAAGACTGAATCTGCAATAGGCAAGCAGCTTGGTGTGAACAAAGCAACTGTGGGAGCAATAATTAGAAAATGATAAGACATACAAGACAACTGATAATCTCCCTCGATCTGGGGCTCCACGCAAGATCTCACCCCGTGGGGTCAAAATGATCACAAGAACGGTGAGCAAAAATCCCAGGACCACACGGAGGGACCTAGTGAATGATCTGCAGAGAGCTGGGACCAACGTAACAAAGGCTACCATCAGTAACACACTACGCTGCCAGGGACTCAGATCCTGCAGTGCCAGACGTGTCCCCCTGCTTAAGCCAGTACATGTTCGGGCCCGTCTGAAGTTTGCTAGAGAGCATTTGGATGATCCAGAAGAGGATTGGTAGAATGTCATATAGTCAGATGAAACCAAAATAGAACTGTTTGGTAGAAACACAACTCGTCGTGTTTGGAGGAGAGAGAATGCTGAGCTGCATCCAAAGAACACCATACCTACTGTGAAGCATGGGGGTGGCAACATTTTGCTTTGGGGCTGTTTCTCCGCAAAGGGACCAGGACGACTGATCCATGTACAGGACAGAATGAATGGGGCCATGTATCGTGAGATTTTGAGTGCAAACCTCCTTCCATCAGCAAGGGCATTGAAGATGAAATGTGGCTGGGTCTTCCAACATGACAATGATCCCAAACATACCGCCCGGGCAACCAAGGAGTGGCTTCGTAAGAAGCATTTCAAGGTCCTGGAGTGGCCTAGCCAGTCTTCAGATCCCAACCCCATAGAAAACCTTTGGAGGGAGTTGAAAGTCCGTGTTGCCCAGTGACAACCCCAAAACATCACTGCTCTAGAGGAGATCTGCATGGAGGAATGGGCCAACATACCAGCAACAGTGTGTGCCAACCTTGTGAAGACTTACAGGAAACGTTTGACCTCTGTCATTGCCAACAAAGGATATATAACAAAGTATTGAGATGAACTTTTGATATTGACCAAATACTTATTTTCCACCATAATTTGCAAATAAATTCTTTCCAAATCAGCCAATGTGATTGTCTGGATTTTTTTTCTCATTTTGTCTCTAATAGTTGAGGTCTACCTATGATGCCAATTACAGGCCTCTCTCATCTTTTTAAGTGGGAGAACTTGCACAATTGGTGGCTGACTAAATACTTTTTTGCCCCACTGTAAATATGGGCCATTGAGAATGTGTGTGCATGCAACATGTCAGTAATAACGTAAATAAACCCACACCTAGACCCAATAAAAAACTTAGTGCTGCTGTTCATTGATGAAAAAACAAGATTTATCCTTATATTTTTTATTTCATTCAGTAATTTTTTACAAGAATAATATCTGTTTTTCTTATGATCAATTTTCATTATATATACTTTTTATATTGTTATTTTTGTATTTTTATTTAATTTCTATATAATTTCATTGTCATAATTATATGATTATTATGGTATCGATTAATTAATTTAGTTTTGTATGGAATATGATTAGTATTCTTTGATTTTTTTCTGATTTAAAACATTGTATTATTGTATTGTAATTGGTAGTCGCAAGTTTCCGATTGGGAAGTGAGTTAGCAGCAGCATAAGCCATGTAAGTAGAGTTAACAAGGATTAGCAAATCAGTGAAGAGAGAGGAATAATAACGAAGTATATTTTGAAGCAGGAACCGGAGATCACAGTCTTTGATAACGCCCTGGAGGAGGGGCAAAATGCGTTGACGCAATTTCCGGTTTTGATGGAGGCTTGGTGACGTCATGTCCGGTGAGTGGAGCGCATGTTAGCTGCGGCGCTCCAGAGCCATCTTGGTGTAGTGGAGGACACACTGTAGCCGGTCTGAGTTTCCAGGCACTGCTGCCATTTCATTTGCTATGGAAAGCTATAATTGATGTGATCTATTTACCTCTCTGATGGGAAAAAGTTGATCTAAGGAGGCTTTTTATTTACTTGTACAATGTGAGTACATATGATGCATCGGTGTTAATTAATTAAAAAATTATTTGCAGTATTACACTATTAGTGTCTCTATTATCTCTTTGCATTTCATCAACCTTGCGGTTGGTCGTTTGGAGCTTCCCAAGCTGGAATTTTCAAATTTGGAGGATATATTTTATCCATAAAGCGTGTTTGACTCTTAAGCCCTGTAGAATAGTCTGCCTTAAAAAAGATTTTACAGCAAGTACAATTATGTTATTTTCTTTATTGTCTATTGGGAAACACAGGATTGTACAATAGTCTATGACATGTGCTTTTGGTACCTGCATGTACTAATCTACATGTCATAGGCTATTGTACAATCCTGCTTCCCTCAGTGGACTTCAGTAGAAAGATTTTTCAGTACAAAAATCTTATTTTCTTTATCATCTGTGATTGGACACAGGGTTGTATAAGTCCTCATGCACACTGGACATTTTTACAGCTACTGTTTTTGGCTGTTGGCGTTTTCTTTTCTACAGCCAGTAAACTCCCCAGCATGTTATCATATGTGTCCGTGCACATATAGGCTTTAATCAGCGTGTTTTGACAGGAGCGTTTTTTGGCTGGAAAAAAACCCAGAACTAGTGGGTTTCGAGAGGAGTTTTTTAGCTGTAAAAACGCTCTAACGCTGGTAATCACGGTAAAATGCAACAAACAAGGATTTTTGGGTGGTTTTTTTTAGCAAAAATTCTATTTTTTGTGTACAAAAACGCCAAAAAACTCAAACGTGGAAAAACGTGGCTAAACACAGCTAAATGGTTAGCACTTCCGCTTGGCAGTACTAGGGTCGTTGGTTCGAATCTCAACCATGGCACCACATCTCTGGAGTTTGCATGTTCTCCCTGTGCCTATGTGGGTTTCCTCCGGGTACACCGGTTTCCTCCCACACTCCAAAGACATGCTGGTAGGTTAATTGGATCCTGTCTAAATTGTCCCTAGTATGTGTATGTATGAATGTAAGTTAGAGACCTTAGATTGTACACCCCTTGAGGACAGGGACTGATGTGACTGTATAATATATATGTAAAGCGCTGCGTAAATTGACGATGCTATATAAGTACCTATAATAAATAAAACAAATAATAAATGCAAATGCAAATAATGCAAAAATGCTGAAAAACTTAAATTTTTTTAACGCAACTTTACACAGCTAATGCTACCAGCGTTATTAAAATGCCCAGTGTGCGTGGAGCCGTACATGTGTTTTTGGTAGCTGCATATAGTCTACATGTCATAGATTATCTTGTGTTCCTCGTTGGGTTTAAAAAAAGGAAGCATAAGAATTTTTTTTTCTCTTTTGTTTCCTTTATTGTCCATTGGGGGACACAGGATTGTAGCATAATCTATGACATGTGGACAATATGCAGCTGCTAAAAAACACACGTGATAGACTATTCTTTAGTCCGTGTCCCTCAATGGATTTCAAGAAAAAAGATTTTTCTGTCAGCAGTACAGTATATTATTAGTTTTTTATGCCCTTTGTTATACAGATCATACTTAATATGTATGCTGGGAGTGAGTGTTGTGGGTTTAGTAAGCACAGCAGCATGCTGATGCAGACCTTAGCATCTGTTTTGTGTTATTCCTTCCTGTGTCTCCATCCTATAAACTGCTGGTTGTCATAGTGAAGTTTAGGCTGACACCTCTCACACTGGTAGGAGATCCCATTACACGCATGCTCAGTGTCTCTGCAGTCTCCCCCTCCCTCCCTTCAGCTGTGCTCTCAAGTCTCCAGCGGGCAGAGAGGACCAGTGTTATCCCTGATGGCATCTGCTGCTGTGTGCCTACAGCCAGCCTGGTCACCGCTGTGGATATAAAGGGAAGGATCGGCTCTTGTCATCTGCAGATGATGATCGCTTATCTGGCAAGAGGCAATCTGCAGGATATCCTCAATGAAGGCTTCCCTGAGGTATCAACATGAAAAGCTGTATGTGTGAGGGGCCAGTTGTGCTGCAGCTATATGACTAGGGGCGAACGGAGAAGTTTGCTGAACTTTGGGGGGTCCTGATTGCCTTTGTAGAGCTTAATGCCAGAGGTGGTCTTTGCATTGGGTATAACATTTACTATAGTATAGGGAGGAATTAATGAGAAACACACAAGCTGGTATTATTCCATTTAGCGAATAGATCACGTTACATAGATCTCTATTAACGTGAGGTCTTCTTATACTGTAGATGTGTTCTGTTTATGCTCTGTATGAGACAGGAAGCAGTGTGTGTCTGAGGGTTTCTATCAGATGTTATCAGTGTATGATCACAGCTTGTATTTCTCCAACATGTGTATACGTTTACTGTAACTATAACAATGTGTATATTGTTCCACAATGACATGACTTTCACATGGGCAGCATACTTGTCTATATGTTTGTAGGTCAGAAGATATCCCACACAGACTAAATTCTACATACAAATAGCTGAGAAGGTCAAATTGTTTACCCTCTAAACCAGATCAGGTTCTATTTAGAAAAATATTTATTGTAGATCAGACTTTCTCAACCTTTTAACTTCCAAGGAACCCTTGAAATAATTTTCAGGTCCTGGGAAACCCCAAATAAAATTAAATAATTGGATTCAGAAGAAAGAATGTATCCTACATTGGTGGTCACTGGGAAGAATGTATCAGAATACCACCCTTACAGACAGTGAAACTAGATAATTGGTGTCTTTCTAATGGCTTTGGCAGGAAGAGTTGGCCCTGGATATACAGTAGGCAGGCACCATCAGATGGGAGGTCAATTATCTTCAGATCACGGAACTCCTATCTACATCTGAAAGAACCCTGGTGTTCCATGGAACGTTGTAGATGAATGTTCGAGGCTGTTTGGATACACACACAAACATTCATATGCACGCACACACTGACAATTTGTACCCCTCTAGATTATTGTGTAATTCCTATTTATTGAAACCAATTGGAAAGTCTGATGTCTTCTTTCTGGTGACAAGGCCTTTAAGATCTGACGTGAGGTGAAGTAGCTGAACTTGTACCCATGCTGGAGATAATGAAACCTGGAGATCAGTATAAGGCCTAGGTTCACATCTATACAGTTTTCTTTTGCGGTGCGTTTTGTGTTTTTGCACACGCATTTTTTTAGGTTTTTTTAATACATTTTGCATTTTTATGCTTTTATTTTGGACAGTATGTTGTTGGGCAGATTAAAAAACACAAAACACGTCAAAAATGCTTCAAAAACACACTACATGTTTTTCTGCAGCATCTCCATTGAAGTCTGTTGAACTGGAAATGCACTATTTTGCTTTTTAAAAAGTCCTAGACCCTTTCCAAAAAGCCGCTGAAAAAAGCATAGATGTGAACGTGTCCCATTGGAAATCATGTTAAATGGACAGTGGTTCATTTTGCAAAAAGCACCAAAAAACGCATAGGTGTGAACCAGGCCTAAATGAAAATATTTACCAAATACATATATATATTTATTTATTTCAGGTACTTATATAGCGCCGTCCATTTACGCAGCGCTTTACATATATATTGTACATTCACATCAGTCCGTAACCCTCAAGGGGTGTACAATCTAAGGTCTCTAACTCACATTCATACATACATATACTTGGGCCAATTTAGACAGGATCCAATTAACCTACCAGCATGTCTTTGGAGTGTGGGAGGAAACCGGAGTACCCGGAGGAAACCCACGCAGGCACAGGGAGAACATGCAAACTCCAGGCAGGATGTGCCGTGGCCGGGATTTGAACCAACGACCCTAGTACTGCCAGGTGGAAGTGCTAACCATTTAGCCACTGTGTAATAATATATATATTGCATTTTAAAAGGTCACACAATGAGATATACTGGAAGTGGTTACATTAGGTAGAATCTAGGAGCGGATACTTTGCATGATATTGTGTATTTGGTGAAATATGTCATTCTGGGATGGCAGGATATGCTGTGACTGTGAGTTGTATGACTGCTGAAGCTCCCTCTGCTTGTACGATGCCTGTGTTTCTGGGGGTAGAATTTTCCCAGGATATGTCACAGTCTTGTCACATGGGACTAGGTTTCAGATTACAAAGACGTGTAAGGTTAGTTTACGTAAGCTTGGGATCTACAGATTTAAATGGAATCCCTACCTGAGCACACGTGCCACTGGAGATGCACTAATCTGCACGCTAACCCAGCTGTCTTTACTTTACCTGAAACGTGCAATGATTTATTGGATGATCATGTAGTAAAAAGCAGTGCAATATGCAAAACACCTCTATCTCATGAGGGTAACCTGCTGCTTTCAAGGCTTTTTGGTGGAGGTTTGGACTAACTGCACTCAGATGGTGCCTCTTCTGTTCTCTCCCCATCACGTTTTTTGAACAAACCCAAGTAAAGTATGTCAGTTGGATAAGAGTGAAGCACTGCACAGACAACATTTGTTCTTTTTCCATAGATGAATGTTAATCACTTGCCTACTAGGCACTTATACCCCCTGCCTGCCCAGACCAATTTTCAGCTTTCAGTGCTCTCACACTTTGACTGACAATTACTCAGTCATGCAAAACTGTACCCATATAAAATGTATGCCTTTTTTCACACAAATAGAGCTTTCTTTTGGCGGTATTTAATCAGCGCTGGATTTTTTATTTTTTGTGTTATAATTAAAACAAGATTTAGAAAAAAATGCATTTTTCTTTGTTTGCTGTTATAAAATTTTGCAAGTAAGTAACTTTTCCTTATACATTTTGGCCAAAATGTATACTTCTACATTGCTTTGGTAAAAATAACCCAAATCCATGTATATTATTTGGTCTGTGTGAAAGTTATAGAGTCCACAAGCTATGGTACCAATCATTGAAAACTGAAGTCGGGGGGGGGGGGGGGGATACTAAGAGCTCAGTTTTGGAAAGATTGAGTTTGAGGAAGTGGAGTGACATCCATGCCGATATGTCACTTAGTAGGTTAGTAATGCGAGAGGAGACTGAAGGGGTGAGGTGAGGGGTAGAAAGATAGATTTGTGTGTCATCAGCATAGAGATGGTACTTAAAGCCATGGGAGTTTATCAGGTGACCAAGGGAGGAGGTGTAGATGGAGAAGAGAAGGGGTCCAAGGACAGAACCTTGAGGGACCCCTACAGAAAGAGGGAGTGAAGAGGAGGAGGCAGAGTTATAGGTAACGCTGAAGGAGCACTGTGATAGGTAGGAGGAGAAACAGGAGAGAGCAGAGTCTCTGAGGCCAAGAGAGTGGAGTTATTTATTTTAGGTAATTATATAGCGCCTTCAATTTACGCAGCGCTTTACATATATATTGTACATTCACATCAGTCCGTAACCCTCAATGGGCGTACAATCTAATTTCCCTAACTCACATTCATACATACACATACTAGGGCCAATTTAGACAGGATCCAATAAACTTACCAGCATGTCTTTGGAGTGTTGGCCTGCACATCTGACTGTGCGGTGATAGGGGAATACTTGCTATTCCCGAGTTGGAGGGCAGCCAAAATAGGTTGGCAAGAGTGTCTGGGAGGTATGTTTGAGCCCTAATTCCTGGGGTCTGATGTGATGTTCTAGTTCTGGTACTGGGCCTTTCATCCAGGGGTCTAACGCCTTTGGCGTTTATCAATTAACCATTGGGGTGTATGGCGCTGCTGGTGGCTGCCTGGTTTTCAGAGCGCCATATCCTTTTTGGAGGGACACTTTCCTCCTCCGATTTGGTCGCTGATCCACTGCTTTCGAATTTATGGGTTCATACACAGAATTGGAATCAGATGATGAGAGCTCCACACTGCTCTCATCCATCATACTGAGCATATGAAACATCTCCTCACTAGTATAAATTTTTTTGATATGGCTGACTCTGGTGGCACTGTGACAAGTAGACTGCTAATAGTGGCTGTAGGACGAGTGCTCTGTTGATGGTGGCTATGTGACAGGTACTCTACTGACGGTGGCTGTGTGATGGGTACTCTGCTGATGGTGGCTATGTGACAGGTACTCTGGTGATGATGGGTACTCTGCTGATGGCGGCACTGATGGGCGACGTGCACTGCTGATGGGCACTGATGGGCAACAGGTGCACTGATGGACAATAGGTACACTGCTGATGGGCGACGGGTACACTGATGGGCACCAGTAACACCGCTGATGGGCAACAGGTACACTGATGGGCGACAGGAACACTGCTGATGGGCTACAGGTGGACTGATGCACGACAGGTACACTGATGGGTGACAGTAACACTGCTGATGGGCAACAGGTGGACTGATACATGACAGGTACACTGATGGGTGACAGTAACACTGCTGATGGGCACTGTGACAGGGGTACTGTGTTGTGTTTTGTCACAGTACAGATTAACAGTAACAGTGAGTTACCGGTCTGTGTTTACATTTGTGATCGGCTGTAATTGGACAAAGCTGATCACGTGGTAAAGAGCCACTGCGATTGGCTCCTTACCTCGATTGGTGATGTACTGTGTCCAAGGCCACAGCTCACCACCAACTGTCATGCCGTGCGCCCCCCAGGGGTGTGCATGCGCAGCTATAGTGGGAGGATGTCATATGACGTCCGTCCAGGACAAGAGAGCTCCTGCTTGTCAGTCATTTCACATATGGTGGGCGGGATCCGGTTAAAGTTGGGACAAACAAACATTGTTTAAATACAAGAGTGATGTGTATTCCTATTTGAATCTTGGTGTGTTGTGTGTATTTCTTCGAGATCTTTCAAGTAACTCAGTGTGTAACTTTTCCTGCAGGAGCTGCTTTTAGACTGGTTACCGCTGTTCTCTCTCCTGGGGCATGGTGACTGGTCTTGTATTCACCTCCTCCTGTAGTTTTCTGCAGGAAGTCTGTAGTGAGTCCTGCTGGGTCCCTCCTACAGCTCTGATCTCTGCACAGACTATGTACAGCTCAGTGAGGATGTTACTATTACTGTTACAAGGTAACATCTGGGTTCGCAAAGGCATTTGGAGCCCACAAAGTGGACTTATATACAGTACTTTGTAGCTATAGAGGAAAATAATAAAGGTTTTTGTGCCCAAGGAACTTCAGATAAAAGTGTAGACTAAATTCACAGTTGAAAGTTTTAAATTCCAAAAAGTTTTTACTTCTTTCCATCTAGTTTCCTAATCCAGACATATGTGTCACAGCCAGGATCTGACCTTCCTTATCTCAACTGCATCTAAAGCTATATGGGTTGGTTATGAACTTCCCCAGATTGTGATTGAATAGTGAAAGAACAACAACACATAGATGATGTCAGTCCTGTGTGCTCTCCCGCTTTTAACCAGCTCTTTTTGCACTGTGCAATGTACTGTAGTTAAAGCATTACTATACAGCATTACCAAATGTTTATCAGGAAACTCCAGACCAGTCATCCTAACTTCAATAGTATGTTAGATATTTGAGGGAAAGATAAGATAAGTGACAAGCAGCATGGATTTATGAAAGATCATATTTGTTAGACCAACCTGTTATCATTCTGTGAGGAAGTAAGTGAGAAATTAGATGGTGGAAGTTCAGTGGAAGTAGTTTAGACTTTGCTAAAACAATTGATTCTGTACCTCAAAAATGTTTTATCTATAAAATAAGGCCATTTGTAGCTGATTAAATTATGGAAAAAGAAATGTGAATCCCTTGGAATTAACTTGTTTTCTGCAGTAATTTGCCATAGTTGATATCTGATCCTCATCTATAGTAAGTCACAACAATTAACAAACACAATGTGTTTAAAGTGTTAATAAACCCACTACAGTAAAATCAGGCTGTAGATGCAGTAAAGAATGCTTGTTCTACTCACTGTGGAACCTAAGGGGTTAATACATATTGTGTAAAAAGGCTGTTTGACCCTGTCTTCTCTGATCCTCCCCTTCTTCTACAGTCCCCAATCCATCTGATAGTACACAGCCATAGGAGGCACTGTGCACATGCTCAGTTTGATGTGTATTGCTAGAGGGTTTTTTTCTTTTTGGGGGAAGGTGGATGTGCTCGGCACAGCACTGTCCTGACAGAGGGTCAGGAGTCATGCAGCCTCATAGGACATTCAGAGGAGAATGAAAACCCCTCCTACAAGCTTTAATCAGTGCTCGACTGGACAATAGAAGTCACAAGACTGCTATATACTGCTGGTGCAAAAGGTATTTAGCATTTTATACTAAAATAATTCTATTTCCCTGCTGTGGGTACTGTGGGAAACCAAATATAGTGAATGCAGTGTCATGGGTTCAGTATTACTTTAAGCTGCAAACAAACAGTTCTAATTTTTGTGGCTTTAGTAAGCACCCATTAAACATTCACAGTGCTGGAGGAAAAAGTAAGTGAACAAATTGACTAATTATGCCACGGAACACTAAGTGGAGTCAGTAGGCTGCGCACCTGGAGTCCAATTAATGAAATTAGTTTGGAGGTGTGGTTTAGATCTATTTTGATTTATAAAAGACACTCAAACATTTTAAGATTGCTGTTCATAAACATCAGCTGAGGTGAACCTTTCCTTTCAAAAACAAGCTCTCTGAAGACATATGATCTAGAGTAGTTAATCTGCATATGGCTGGAAAGGGATACAAAGCAATCTCAAAGTGTTTAGGCTTTCATCAGTCCACAGTTAGATGTAATGTCTATAAATGGAGGCAGTTTAGTGCTGTGGCTATTGTGCAGAATCCACAATAAGGAAAAAAGGGACCCAAAAGTAACAGCTAAGGACATCACTGTAACCGGCAAACATCCTTTTTCATGAGTCTAGCATACGTAAGTCTTTGAACAGGGAGGGTGTCCATGGCAGAGCACCACAGAGGAAGCTGCTGCTCTCCTAAAGAAAAAATAGCTTTTGGGAATTCATCTTGGATATCTTGGATAACTTCTCCATCCATGGAATTTCTTTGCTACTAAATATTCCACAGTAAACTGTTAGTAGTATTATAACAAAGAGGAAGCAACTTGGAACAACAGCAACTCAGCCACGAAGTAGTAGGCCATGTAAAATGACAGAGCGGGGTCAGGGCATGCCAACTGTCTGCAGAGCCAATAGCTAAAGACCTCCAAACTTTGTGTGGCCTTCAGATTAGCATGCAGTGGTATAAAGCATGCCACAATTGAACTCTAGAGCAGTGGATACGTGTTCTCTGGGGTGACAAATCCGATGGACATGTCAGTTGCCAGGAGAACGGTACTTGCCTGACTGCATTGTGCCAAGTGTAAAGTTTGGTGGAGGGGGATTATAGTGTGGGGTTGTTTTTCAGGGGCTGGGCTTGACCCCTTAGTTCCAGTGAAGGGAACTTTTATGACGTCAATATACAAAGACATTTTGGACAATTTCATGCTTCCAACTTTGTGGGAACAGTTTGGGGATGGCCCTTTTGTGTTCCAACATGATTGCGCACCAGTGCACAAAGCAAGGTCCATAAAGACATGGATGAGAGACTTTGTTGTGGAGTAACTTGACTGGCCTGCACAGAGTCCTGACTTCAACCCAATAGAACACCTTCGGGATAGATTAGAGCAGAGACTGTGAGCCAAGCCTTCTCGTCCAACATCAGTGCCTGACCTCACAAATGTGCTTCTGGAAGAATGGTCAAACATTCCCATAGACACACTGCTAAACCTTGTGGACAGCCTTCCCAGAAGAGTTGAAGTTGTTATAGCTGCAAAGGGTGGGCCAACTCAATATTGAACCCTACGGACTAAGACTGGGATGCCATTATAGTTCATGTGAGTGTAAAGGCAGGTGTCATATTACTTTTGGCAATATAGTTTGTGTGTATATATATCTATATTGAGAATTCATGGGGCCCTGCCACCCTCCACTATATGAGAATAAAGGAGAAGTATAGCCAAAGCTATTTTGGCTGTACTTCTCCTGTAGGTCACAGGGGTGCAGTTCGATCTGCACTCCTGTTACCCATTTTCAGCCAACAGCGGGCTTAAGTCCACTGTCAGTGGATACCACTCTGACTATCCAGGCTTTGAAAAGATCCTGCCCATAAGGTTGGTATCCACATAGAAGCCTGGACAGGCACCTGGCTGAGCCTTTCAGTGATCCACCAAGAGCCTGAGCCAGCCCATGCTGCCCTCTCCACAGCCCAGCGCTCCAGTGAGTGCTAGAGGGGCAGAGGGAGAGCCGGAGACTGACAGTCACGGCTCTCTGCTCAGGGCAGCGGTGTTTGATCGCTCAGTTCTCACTGTATAGCCGGTGAGGGACAGATGCAGCATCAGGTGAATGCTGCATCCACCTAGGTAAGTATAAATGTTATAAAAGTCCATAGTTCTCTTTTCAGAAATGGTTGGAAAAAATGACACAGTATTCTCAAAGGTGCAGTTTGAGAAGCTCCAGCATGTGTTTTGTGAGCAGAGAAAACTGTGTTTAAAATGTCCTCTGGGTTTGGTAGTCCTAGATAGGGGTCTAGAGTTTGAAGTCTCCAGAGTGTCTTGGGTAGGACAGAACCTTCAGTCCCGTGTCCTGGATTTTGTGAGATACCCGCAGCCTGTGTGAGTGCACTGGTACACAGGGTCCTTATAAGTCAGATCTGAGAGTAGCTCAGAGCAGTAGGAGTTGCAGTTGCTGCTGTTTGGAGGTAGAGCTGGGAGTTCCTGCTGGAGACTGCACCCCTTGTCAGGGGGATTCCTTGCCCAAGGACTGGGAGAGTCCGGACAGCTACGCAAGTCTGGGAGACTGAGAAGGCTGGTAGGTCCAGGAGTGAAACTGGAAGCCTCTAGAGCAGGCATCACTAAATGACGGACCAGGGTCCGGATGTGGACCGAGTCACTGTCCTATCTGGACCCATGCAGTTCTGCCATTTAAGAGCCCTTTCTTCCCCCAGCTGTCTCACGGTTGTCCTCACAGAGCTGACAGTGGGAGGCAGGACAGTTCTGGGTGGAGGGTGGGAGCTGCCTGAGGTTAACAAGCAGGTGATTGGTTGCTAGGATGAAGGGCAGTCCTAGCAATCTATCACTGTCTGTCAAGCACTGTCTGTGTAAGGTAGGACAGTAGGGGGGCGAAGTTAAAGGGGCTAAGGACATTAGTGTGAAAGGAGGCCGAGGACAGTAATGTGGGGGGGAGGGGGCTCTGAGGACAGTACTGTTGGGGCTGAGGACAGTAACATGGGGGGGGGCTTAGGACAGTAATGTGGGAGCTGAGGACAGTAACATGGGGGGGTCTGGGGACAGTAATGTGGGGGGGGGGGGGAATGATGTAAAAAGTGGCAGAGTACTCTGCAGTGAAGGGGGCAGAGGACAGTACTGATGGGGGGGATGATGACAAGGAAGTGTGAGAACACTACTGTGGAGGGGGTGATGTAAAGGGGGAGCTGAGGACACTCATCAAGACGGATCTTGCTGTGAATGAAGAGGGGACTGTGATGTGCAGTGGGGATTGAGGACACTGATGTGAGAACAGGTTCAAATCTGTAGATCTGTACATGTGCATTTGGTGTACGCGTTGTGGGTAGGTCAGCACTACCTGCTAGAAACATGAAAAAGTCCCTGACCCTTTTTTTCAAAATTGCACCCCAGCAACGCGTGGTTTGGCGCACACGAAAGTGCACCACTGGCCTACATGAGATGCTCTGATGCATGCAAATTTTACTGCCCAACCCGTGGTGAATTTTAATTCAATACCCCTGCTCTAGAGGATCAAGGTTAAGGGGCTGCAAAACCCTATCAAGAGGACAGAAGTGGGTCTGTACAGCAAGGTGCTGCAACTAAGGCTGGGAGAGCCTGAATAGCCCATGGTAGGAGACCAACTAGAGCAGCACTTCCCTGTTTGATTCCTAGTGTGAACGGGGGCTTAGTGATCCAGAAGTTGATAAGCGGAAGCATATTTCTTTTTGTTTACAAAAATGAATGTATTTACCTAAATACGCCGTGCATTTGTGATCTTCTCCCTTGGTATCTGTAAATACAAATATCAGCATTTTAAATGGAGAGTTTTTGACACCCTTGTGGCTATTCACTTGGCAGTCCCTGTGTATTTCTACTTGTAAAATGAAGTCATGTCTGAAGATTAATGATGAGTACAGAGCAGTCCAGCTGTCAGCCTGCAATAAGTAATATTTATTGATTTCAATGCTGGGAACAGCTACTGTATGTTCTAGTCATGTAAATTTTTATGTTAGAGTCTGCTAGTAGTAAGAACATAAATGAAGAAAGCATTTGAATCTACTGAAGCTAAATACACCCATATAGAAAATTAGCTTTTTTCATTGTCTGTGTTTGCCAAGTAACAATTCAAATATGTTTTGTTTGCTGGGATGTGTTATTTTAACCAGTTGCTGACCGCAGATAGCCGAATGACAGCTACACTGCGGCCGGCCAGTTCTGGGAGGGCGCGCACCCAGCGTTCTCCGTGATCGCTGTGTCCTACGGACACAGCTGATCATGTGATGTGGTAAAAGGCCAATCACAGCGGCCTTTTACCATGTGATCAGCCTTGTCCAATGACACGCTGATCACAGGGTAATACAATTGCCGGTTCTTGGCTGCACTTTCCTCACACTGTCACGAAAGTACTGCCGAGAGCTGGCAGTTGTTAGAGCAGGGATCAGCACCAATCATCAGGGCACTGATGATCAGTGCCTTGAGGATCGGTGTCCAGCAGTGCCATTCACCAGTTCCGCCCACTTGTGTCCAGCAGTGTACCCACCAGTGCCACCCAGCAGTGCACCCATCTGTGCCCAGCAGTGCAACCACCTGTGCCCACCAAAGCCACCCAGCAGTGCCAAACAGCTGTGCCCAGCAGTGCCCACCAGTGCCACCCAGAAGTGCCACCTACCTGTGCCCAGCAGTGCCACCCACCTGTCCCCACCAGTGCCACCCACCAGTGCCCATCAGTGCTGCCAGTCAGTGCCCAGCGGTTGTGCCAGTCAATGCCCAACTTTTGCTCCAGTCAATGCCTAACAGTGCCACCAGTCAATACCTAGCAGTGCTGCCAGTCAGTGCCCAGCAGTGATGCCAGTCAGTGCCATCTATCAGTACCCATCATCAGTGCCACCTCAGTGCTGCCTATCAGTGCCCATCAGTGCTGCCTCATCAACGCTCATCAGTGAAGGAGAAAAATTACCTGTTTGCAAAATTTTATAATAGAAACAAAGAAACTTTTTTTTTTTCACATTTTTTGCACTTTTTTTGTTTATAGCACAAAAAAGTAAAACCCCCAGTGGCGAGTAAATACCACCAACAGAAAGCTCTATTTATGAGGAAAAAAATGATAAAAATTTCATATGGGTACAATCTTGCATAACCGTGAAATTGTCAATCAAAGTGCGACAGCACTGAAAGCTGAAAATTGGCCTGGTAAAGAAGGGGGTATAAGTGCCCGTTAGGCAAGTGGTTAAAGATATAAAACATGTCTGGAGCCAAACCATTTTATTTTGGTTGGGGTAGGGAATGGTTAAAAACCCTGTTTTCTTTTTTCTGTCCTTGTCCCATGGGAGAGCTTTATTTTCACTTTCTGCCCTCTTGAGCAATGGTTCTCAACCACTGGTCTTTGCCCCACTGCTGGGCCAGGACCTGGGCCTCCAGCCATCTGCTAATCTCCTAACCTCCCACAATGCCCTCCAGTTCCCTTAGTGTCACTTAACCGCCCATAGTAGTCTGCAGTACCCCTCAACTTCCCACAGTGTTCCTAGGCCCCCTGATAGACCTTAGCCCACACGGGTCCCTAAATTGCCCACAGTGCTACAACAGCCCCCTGCAGTGCGTGCCCCTTAGCCTGCTGCAGATCCTCCAGCCCCCCCAAAGAAACCCCAGCCTCCAGTGGTTTCCACAGTGCCTACCCCCAGTCCCTTTAGTGTACTCCAGTCTCCTACAGGGCCCCTGAAAAGCCCTCTCACTCCTGGAGAGAACTCTAGTCCCCTCCAGAGAACCCATCTTCCACAGTTGCTCCAGAAACCTCATACCCTACAGGGCCACAAAGTCTGCTGCATAAACCCCATACCCCCTCCAGCACCCCCATCTCCCCTCAGTAACTCCCAGCCCTATCCATAATTTGTATTTCCATACTTTTCTTGTGTGAATATAAACTTTTTACTAATAGGGCATGGAAGGGTTTGGAAGAATTTATTGGACTTGTTCTCCTTAAGATTGAGATAGCACCTGTCAGAATACCCAAACAGCAATTTTGGACTGGAATTTTCTGCCTGGTTCCTTCAATTTTTCAATGAAAGGATGTCAAGTGGAAGGTGGCAAACAAGACCAGCCACGTAAATAATTTCAGCCAGTTCCTTGGAACCTGCCAAATTCGAATTGTATGTACCCAACTTAAGGCTGTTATCAAAGAAAAATGTGTCCACTTTAGAACATATCTTCATTACGTCTGTTCTGGTGACAACTGTAAAATTTTGGATCTCCCATCTATCTCACTGGCAATGGGATATAGAGAAGGTGAATCTCCCCAGGGGGAACACAGGCAGCAATAAAAACCTGACAAAGGTTTTAACACTTTCACACTTTATCAAAAACAAAAAGTTTGAGGACTTGTTTACACAAGATGTGTTAGGGCTGCGGTGGCAACTATTTCCAGCACAGACCCAAATCATAGACAAGGCAACATTGTTTTCTATGCTGTCCGTTCACACCACTGCAGTGCTGTACTATGCGCTGAAAAATATCATTGTATGCAGTACTTTATTCAGTGTGGATGAGCACAGTTTTCCTTAGGATCCGAGCGGGTCAGGTGAGTATAAGCTTACTCCTCACCCCTAGGAAAAAACGATCAGCTGATCCATGCAGTAGGGGCATAGCCCCACTGCATGGTAAAAAAAAAATATTAACTGGCGTTCTGCTTTAAGGGAATCTCTTTGTGACCCCCAGGTCACCATAACTAGTGTCCTCATTGGAAGATTTCCCCTCTATTTTCTGGAGACAATCCAAAATTTTCTTTTACTTTCAGTGATAATGGTAAACAAATATAAATAGTCATCAAATAAAGAGGACGACTCAACCTAATAGGGGCACAGATAGCAATAAAAAAATTACAGGTGTTCTAATCCCTCTCTGCTCTAAAACTAAAAAAAATGTTGCTTTTAGGCTCCATTCACACTAGTGCAACTCCAAAGTAGCGCAATTTCGAGTGCGACTTTGGAGTGCAACTTTGATGCAGCTTTGGATGTGTGAAACTTGGATGTGACTTTGGCTTTGACCAATGATAATGGACAACTAGAAATAGTGATGTGAACCCCCTGTGCTATCAGTAAATCAATATACAGTGAATATGTATTGCCACCTGTATATGTGTAGACATCAAACGTGTAAAATCAATAGTGAATAAGCTGCTGCTAAACACCAATTTGTGTTCCCACAAATGTAAGCAAATATAGAACTAGAAACAATGTAGCGCTGCTGACAAATATTACTAGTGTATGAACTGTGAAATATAATAAAATAAAATTACAAGAATACTAATGTGTCATTCTACATGCAGAATCTGAATTTCTCAAATATTCATCAATATTAAATCATAAGATTATCAATTGTCATTTTAAAGTCCAAAATAAACAATAAAGTTCATGCTGCAGTCCATCAATACATTCTTCACATACAGTCAGGTCCATAAATATTGGGACATCGACACAATTCAAACATTTTTGGCTCTATACACCACCACAATGGATTTTAAATGAAACTAAGATGTGCTTTAACTGCAGACTGTCAGCTTTAATTTGAGGGTATTTACATCCAAATCAGGTGAACGGTGTAGGAATTACAACAGTTTGCATATGTGCCTCCCACTTATTAAGGGACCAAAAGTAATGGGACAATTGGCTTCTCAGCTGTTCCATGGCCAGGTGTGTGTTATTCCCTCATTATCCCAATTACAATGAGCAGATAAAAGGTCCAGAGTTCATTTCAAGTGTGCTATTTGCATTTGGAATCTGTTGCTGTCAACTCTCAAGATGAGATCCAAAGAGCTGTCACTATCAGTGAAGCAAGCCATCATTAGGCTGAAAAAACAAAACAAACCCATCAGAGAGATAGCAAAAACATTAGGCGTGGCCAAAACAACTGTTTGGAACATTCTTAAAAAGAAGGAACGCACCGGTGAGCTCAGCAACACCAAAAGACCCGGAAGACCACAGAAAACAACTGTGGTGGATGACCGAAGAATTCTTTCCCTGGTGAAGAAAACACCCTTCACAACAGTTGGCCAGATCAAGAACACTCTCCAGGAGGTAGGTGTATGTGTGTCAAAGTCAACAATCAAGAGAAGACTTTACCAGAGTGAATACAGAGGGTTCACCACAAGATGTAAACCATTGGTGAGCCTTAAAAACAGGAAGGCCAGATTAGAGTTTGCCAAACAACATCTAAAAAAGCCTTCACAGTTCTGGAACAACATCCTATGGACAGATGAGACCAAGATCAACTTGTACCAGAGTGATGGGAAGAGAGAGTATGGAGAAGGAAAGGAACTGCTCATGATCCTAAGCATACCACCTCATCAGTGAAGCATGGTGGTGGTAGTGTCATGGCGTGGGCATGTATGGCTGCCAATGGAACTGCTTCTCTTGTATTTATTGATGATGTGACTGCTGACAAAAGCAGCAGGATGAATTGTGAAGTGTTTCAGGCAATATTATCTGCTCATATTCAGCCAAATGCTTCAGAACTCATTGGACGCTTCACAGTGCAGATGAACAATGACCCAAAGCATACTGCAAAAGCAACCAAAGAGTTTTTTAAGGGAAAGAAGTGGAATGTTATGCAATGGCCAAGTCAATCATCTGACCTGAATCTGATTGAGCATGCATTTCACTTGCTGAAGACAAAACTGAAGGGAAAATGCCCCAAGAACAAGCAGGAACTGAAGACAGTTGCAGTAGAGGCCTGGCAGAGCATCACCAGGGATGAAACCCAGCGTCTGGTGATGTCTATGCGTTCCACACTTCAGGCTGTAATTGACTGCAAAGGATTTGCAACCAAGTATTAAAAAGTGAAAGTTTGATTTATGATTATTATTCTGTCCCATTACTTTTGGTTCCTTAATAAGTGGGAGGCACATATGCAAACTGTTGTAATTCCTACACCGTTCACCTGATTTGGATGTAAATACCCTCAAATTAAAGCTGACAGTCTGCAGTTAAAGCACATCTTGTTTGTTTCATTTCAAATCCATTGTGGTGGTGTATAGAGCCAAAAATGTTAGAATTGTGTCGATGTTCCAATATTTATGGACCTGACTGTACATATCATTCTTGACTTTGTTCTATTCAACACCAATAGTGAATGCATACAACTACTGATTGTGTTTCAGCATACCACGTGCTCCCTGCAGGCTCTCAGAACTCTCACCTTAAATACACATATACCAGCATATATGATCAAATTCTCCAAAGGTACCACTACAGCCTCTGTCCACTGGGGTCTCCCTTGTTATGCTAGTTGGTATCTTGCCCACCACACTGTGAGGTGCTTGTGCCTTTAAGATGCTATGAATATTCGTACGACCAGAAGCAGAGCTCTCAACAAAGTAAGCATAAAAAAAGGACTCCCATAGTGTAGTAATTTCATAAAACTGGCAGATTTGTTAACCACTTGCCTAGCGGGCACTCTTACCCCCTTCCTGCCCAGGCCAGTTTCTCCTTTCAGCGCTGTCTCACTTTGAATGACAGTTGCGTGGACATGCAACACTTTACGCATATGAAGTTTTTATTATTTTTTTTCACACGGAGATTTCTTTTGATGGTATTTAATCACGTCAGTTTTTTTTATTTTTTGTGCTATAAATGAAAAAAGACCGAAAAGTTTGAAAAAATGTGTTTGTTTCTGTTTATAAAATTCTCCAAATAAATTATCTTTCTACACAAATTAAGGCCAAAATGTATTCTGCTACAAATCTTTGGTGAATATAACCCAAATCAATGTTTATTATTTAGTTGGTAGGAGAGTTATAGAGTCCACAAACTATGGTATCTAAAAATCGATAAATCCTGATGTAGTGACGGCCTATCTTATTTCTCAAGGCCCAAAAATGCCAGGACAGTACATATACCCCACAAATGACAGCTTTTCGGAAAATAGACAGCCCGAGGTATTTAGTAAGAAGCATGGCAAGTTGTTTGAAGTTGTCATTTTTCATCATAATTTTGTGGAATATAAAGAAATGAAAAAACATTTTCACAATTTTTTTTTTACATGCTGTCACCAATGCAGTAGATGATGATCATCATCATCATATAAAAGGTCTGGCGATCATCAGGGACATTTACTGGCAACAGTATGTAAAAAATAATAAAAATAATAAAAATGTTTTTTTTTTTTCTACTCCTGTGACCAGAGCAATACAATTACAATACAATTGTACTACTCTGGGCAAGTGATCAGATTTCTTTTTTTTTTAATGCATTATGCTTGCTTATACCAACAGATTTCATTGGTATAAGCAAGCATTTTTACTGAATGAAACTAATTCATTCAGTAGTTTTTTGTGATCAGCTGTGATTGACCACAGCTGATCACATGCTACATATGGGCTGTGATTGGCCCAGTCTGTACATGTAACCACTGTGACCAATCACAGCTAGCAGCACAGTTTGTAATGAATGGCATGAAAGGAAGCCATTCATTGTTTACAGCTGTCATGTGACCTGCTGTGATTGGTCAAGCGGCGGGTGAACATTGCTTCCTTAAATACATCCTTAGATCTCAATGGGATGGTGGCCGCTGTACTATAGCTCACGCTATACAATGTCTCGGTGGCCATCTTCCCAGTGTTTATTTCACTGTAGGATGGCGGCCTGTATACTATAGCTGTTGCAATGTCTCAGCAGACATTGCAAGTGAAGTGTGATGTGTCAGGATCTGCACCTGGATGCTGTGTCTCCCAGGGCACATTAGTGGCTGAGCGATCAGCACATTGCTAGTGTGAATGAGCCCTTGAATAGAGGTACACTTAATACAAAATCACAAATAAAGCAAAACTTGTGAGTAATCTCAGATCAAAGCTGTCTGTTGGGGGAGTGGATATAACACTCAGATTTGCGCTTTTTTGGTTCATATGCACATAATCTCCAATAGCAACTGTGCAATGGTTGTAAAATTCACGCATACAACAAAGGTGCGTATTGTGGACAGCCTTTGTACTGTTTTTTGTTAATCTTCTTTTCTGACTCCTTGTGAGTATGCTCAACCAAAGGATTGCAGCTTCCATTTGAGACTTCGTAGACAGATTATTTGATTTCTTTTAAACTGTACTTAGGGATTTGTGAGATAAACCATTTTGATATTGTCCCATCCTAAGAACAGTTTTGGCCTATATTAAAGTGTTGTTGGGTTTAAAACTTTGTAAACAATGACTTTGGGACATCTGAGTAAAAAAAAAAGTGGCATTATATGTTGGCAGCACATTGATTTTCTAGTGCAGTTCTATGGTTGCGCACATCACATTTAGGAATTGCTGTAGCACAGTGCATTCATGGCCTCTTGCTTGCGAGCACCATATGGATCTCCTGCTTCATTTGCTATGTGTGCTTCTCGCTGTAGTACTTTTTCATGACACCAATCAAATGATAGATACTACATTGAAACATTTAGGATAGATCTTACATAGTGAAATCATTCATGGAAACAGGAATAGCTTTAGAGATGATTGGCCCGTCAGTTTCTTCCAGACTTGATTATCCACAATGAAATAAACCCAAATCACCTAAAAAAGTAAAGTCCAAGAATGAGCACAGACTTGTTTGTCAGGTCACTTATACAATTGCATGTTAATGAAACAACAGTGTTGAGAATTGTCTACTTAGAAGCACACATTTTTAAAGCCCTGCAGTTTCTATTCTACCATTGTATTAGTATGGAAAAACACGTTTGCTGCCCTTTCCCTTGGGTTATATCTATTTCCAATAAATATAAAGTTAAAAGATATTTTATATTAAAGTGCTAGTAAACCCGGTACTTAAAAAAAAAAAAAAAAAAAAAGTCCCCTGCAAGGCAATGTCATAATGTGCTAGTATGCATTGCATACTAGTACATTATGTGAAACTTACCTTAAAACAAAGCCCTCCAGTGGCACACTGTCTCCGCTGACAGGGCTTCCATCTTCACCCAGTCCTTCTTCTGGGTTCACAGGCTCCAGCGGCTTGAATGGCTGAGCCACGATTACGTCACTCACGTGCATGTGTGCAGGAGTCACTTTTTTTGGCTGTGATGGAACGGCACAGGCATGCTGTTCCCTCAGAGCGTATGAGCCAGTGCTGCTTTACCGGTAAATATTTCCTCAATGCACGTTTAGGAGAAGTCTACAGTATCTACAGTAAGCCTTATGATAAGGCTTTACTACCACTTTAAAACTGAAAAATTAGTCTTGCAAGTGCTGGGGGATACTTTACTTGTTCTTCCCTTTCAGCCATCACTTTTTCTCTTGCAGCAATCTTTTCTTTCCAAAGCTCCAGGTTGTTGTCAGGTCCTCAACATCCTCACCTGCTGTGCAGGATTGCTGGTCCTGCATTGTATGACATCAGAGTGCCGGGGACGGATGGAACAGCGAAGTGGAGCAGATTCAGTGAACCAGTTTTGCAGCTGGGAGGCAGTCTGGAGCAAGGAATAAAGTATTGGGACACCTGCCTATACACGTACGTTAACATTATTGGCATCACAGTCTTGGTCTGAAGGTTTCCATATTGCTTTGGCCCACCCTTTGCAGCTATAACAGCTTCAACTCTTCTGGGAAGGCTGTCCACAAGGTTTAAGGGTGTGTCTATGGGAATGTTTGACTATTCTTCCAGAAGCGCATTTGTAAGGTCAGACACTGATGTCGGACTAGAAGGCCTGGCTCAAAGTCTCCACTCTAATTCATCCTAAACGTGTTCTATCAGGTTGAGGTCAGGACTCACTGATGAGACGTGCAGGCCAGTTAAGTTCATCCATCCCAAACTCGCTCATCCATGTCTTTATGGACCTTGCTTTGTGCACTGATGCGCAGACATGTTGGATCAGGAAAGGGTCATCCCCAAATTGTTCCCACAAAGTTGGGAGCATGAAATTGTTCAAAATGTCTTGGTATGCTGATGCTGTTAGAGTTCCCTTCACTGGAACTAAGGGGCCAAGCCCAACCACTGAAAAACCACCCCACGCCATAATCCCCCCTCCACCAAACTTCACACTTGGCACAATGCAGTCAGGCAAGTACTGTTCTCCTGGCAACAGCCAAACCCAGACATCCATCGGATTGCCAGACAGAGAAGCATGATTCGTCACCCCAGAGAACATGTCTCCACTGCTCTAGAGTTCAATAGCTGTGTGCTTTATGCCACTGCATCCGACACTTTGCATTGCACTTGGTGATGGAAGGCTTGGATGCAGCTGCTCAGCAATGGAAACCCATTCCATGAAGCTCTCTATGCACTGTTGTTGTGTTAATCTGAAGGCCCCATGGAGTTTGGAGGTCTTTAGCTATTGACTCTGCAGACAGTTGGTGACTTCTGCACACCGTGCGCTTCAGCATGCACTGACCGCACTGTGTAATTTTACGTGGCCTGCCACTTTTGTGGCTGAGTTTGCTGTTGTTCCCAGTTGCTTCCACCTTGTTATAATACCACTACCAGTTGACCGTGGAATATTTAGTAGCAAGGAAATTTCACGGATGGAGATTGCACAGGTGTCAACCTATCATGGTACCACGCTTGAATTCACTGAGCTCTCGAGAACGACCCGGTCTTTCACAAATGTTTGTAGAAGCAGTCTGCATGCCTAGGTGCTTGATTTTATACTCCTGTGGCCATGGAGGTGATTGGAATCCAATGATTTGGAGGGGTGTCCCAAAACATTTGGCATAATATTGTAGTTGCTTTTTATGTTCGTGGAGTTCAGAGTCAAATTATTTTTTTATGCCTGGATATGGTTGAGAATCATTGGGGACACTAATCTAGTAGTTTAAAGGCTCACTGCCTGTGTTAGATGGGGGACTTGCTTCCTTTGTTATTAAACTACAGGATGTGCATTAACAAATAAGCTACCACTTCCTGAAGTACCAGCGAAACAAGTTACGGATCTGTAATCTGTATGTAAAATTTTGTCTAGATGGCTTATCTTTAAACATCAACCAATGATCCACTGAGTGCAAGCCATGGAAAAAAAGAATCATGAGCAATTACTAGCCAGTGGTTCTCAGCATTTTTCACTTGTGCCCTGAAAATCCCTGATCTATATAAAGCCACAGTACAAAATGCATAAAATCTAAGGTGCATGAAACACAAAAGAAAACTATCACTGAGGAGAATGGAGGAAACTGCAGACAATATGAAAAGTTGCCTTGTGTACCTGCAGCAGCCTTCCAAGTCTTCATGTCACAACCAAAGCCATGGCCATTCTGAGAGGCAAAGCTCTATCAATTCCAGGTTGTGTCGGATCTAGGGCTGCAACTAACAGTTATTTTCATAATCAATTAGCTGGCCAATTTATTTTTTTATCTATATAATCTGTATGAAGGGTTGAGGAGGGTAGTACTGAAGGCTGAGACTTTTTTGCATGGATATAATAATTTTAAGTATAATGCACAATACTGGTAAACATTTACTTTACATTTAATTGTAATTCCTTATATTACCTCCAGTCTATCAGCCTGCAGCTTCCCTGGGTTCAGATACTGATCTTCCATGCACAGAGCCCTTAAAGTGATTGTAAATGTTGGATTTGTCCTTAATAACAAACTTGCCATTGTTACCTGTTCTGTGCAATGGTTTTGCACAGAGCAGCCACAACCCTCCTCTTCTAGGGTCCCCTGCCAGTGTTTCTGGCATCTCCTGCCTTCAGAGTGCCCCTATAGCAAGCTGTGAAGTATAGTATAGAGTGCCCCTATAGCAAGGTAAAAAAGCTTCTACCTTTGCAATCACTTTAAATCACTTCCTTCTCCTGCCCAGGATTACATGTGCCATGAAGCATTGCTCTTCACACATTCACAAGTTTTCAGGCACTTACTGACCTGTATGAACAGTGTACTGAGCTACAGGTGAAACTCGAAAAATTAGAATATCGTGCAAAAGTTCATTTATTTCAGTAATGCAACTTAAAAGGTGAAACTAATAGATGAGATAGACTCATTACATGCAAAGCAAGATAGTTCAAGCCATGATTTGTCATAATTGTGATGATTATGGTTTACAGCTCATGAAAACCCCAAATCCACAATCTCAGAAAATTAGAATATTAAATGCAATCAATAAAACAAGGATTGTACATAGAACAATATCGGACCTCTGTAAAGTATAAACATGCATATGTACTCAGTACTTGGTTTGGGCCCCTTTTGCAGAAATCACTGCCTCAATGCGGCGTGGCATGGAAGCTATCAGCCTGTGGCTGAGGTGTTATGGAAGACCAGGATGCTTCAATAGCGGCCTTCAGCTCTTCTGCATTGTTCGGTCTCATGTCTCTCATCTTTCTCTTGGCAATGCCCCATAGATTCTCTATGGGGTTCAGGTCAGGCGAGTTTGCTGGCCAATCAAGCACCATAATCCCATGCTCATTGAACCAGGTTTTGGTGCTTTTGGCAGTGTGGACAGGTGCCAAGTCCTGCTGGAAAAGGAAGTCCGCATCCCCATAAAGCTTGTCTGCGGGAGGAAGCATGAAGTGCTCCAAAATCTCCTGGTAGATGGCTGCGTTGACCCTGGACTTAATGAAGCACAGTGGACCAACACCAGCAGATGACATGGCTCCCCAAATCAACACAGACTGCAGAAATTTCACACTGGACTTCAAGCAGACCCATACTCTGGGTCCTTGGTTTCCAAATGAGATGCAAAAGTTGCTCTCATCAGAAAAGAGGACTTTGGACCACTGAGCAACAGACCAGGTCTGTTTTTCTTTAGCCCAGGTAAGATGCTTCTGACGTTGTTTGTTGTTCAGGAGTGGCTTGACAAGAGGAATACGACATTTGAAGCCCATGTCCAGGATTCGTCTGTGTGTGGTGGCTCTTGATGCACTGACTCCAGCCTCAGTCCACTCCTTGTGAAAGTCCCCAACACTTTTGAATGGCCTTTTCCTGACAATCCTCTCCAGGCTGTAGTCATCCCTGCTGCTTGTGCACCTTTTTCTTCCACACTTTTCCCTTCCACATAACTTTCTATTAATGTGCTTTGATACAGCACTTTGGGAACATCCAGCTTCTTTTGCAATTACCTTTTGAGGCTTTCCCTCCTTATGGAGGGTGTCAATGATGGTTTTCTGCACAACTGTCAGGTCAGCAGTCTTTTCCATGATTGTGATTCCTACTGAACCAGACTGAGAGACCATTTAAAGGCTCAGGAACCCTTTGCAGGTGTTATGGCTTAATTAGCTGATTAGAGTGGGACACTTTGAGCCGAGAATATTGCACCTTTTCACAATATTCTAATTTTCTGAGATTGTGGATTTGGGGTTGTCATGAGCTGTAAGCCATAATCATCACAATTATGACAAATCACAGCTTGAACTATCTTGCTTTGCATGTAATGAGTCTATCTCATATATTAGTTTCACCTTTTTAAGTTGCATTATTGAAATAAATGAACTTTTGCACGATATTCTAATTTTTTGAGTTTCACCTGTATATACAAATATGTAGTCTGTATTCTGAAAGTGTAAGAAAATCCTACATTTTGGGTTGTTAATGAGGATGCTAGTTCTAGTGACCCTGGTGACATCCAGGGATTCCTCTCACTTTCTGTTTTGGTTGTGGGACAGAAAGTGAAGGGAAAGTTCCCTAATGGGACACAGATGGTGAAAAACCCTGACATGGTATTTTTATAATTTAATATTTTTAAAGTGCTTATAACCTTTCCTAAAATATATAAACTTGACTGGGGTGCAGACATCTTGCCTGCAATTACCTATAGACCTGTGATCCATTCCTGTGTCCCTAATGGAACCCCTTGGTCATGTTACAATTTGACATTTGAAAGACAGGGCATCGTTTATTGTTTGCGTTTTTGCTTTCAAAGTCCATGCTCTGTGCCTATCCAACTTGTTCCTCTCTGCTGCCCCTCTTCATGCATCTGCTCCATGATTACAAATTGATGTCCAATGACTAAGTAGTTAGAACTTCTGCCATGCAGCACTGGGGTCCCTGGTTTGTATCCTGGTCAAGGCACCATGTGTATGGAGTTTGCATATTCTCCTAGTACTTGCATGGGCTTCCTCCCACACTACAAATACATGCTGGTAGCATCTGTGGCCAACACTGACCAAAACGTAAAGAAGTGAACGATTACATGACCGCTGACCACTTAGTTTTTGATCCGATCCAAGTGAAAAGCAGTGACTGTCAGTCTCTGCTCTTCTCCAGAGCTCACTAGAATGCTGGGCTGGGGAGGGGGTGGGCACAGCTGTCAGCTGCATGCTGAAAGATGAATCCAGCTGTCAATCAGGTAGCAGTGTTATTCTCAACAATATTGTCAGGATCCTTCTCAAGTTTGGCATAACTGACTTCCCAAGGTAGGGACATCTATAAACCTGGCCGAATGGGAAAGAAAAAATAAATTTGGGTGGAGTTGGGCTCTAATCTTGCATTATTTCAGAAAAGCTTGCAACAATGTTTTCTTTGATTGGCAGCATCACCCCACCTAAAGCATGAATAATAATGTGCCTGGGGACTGCTGGGGTAGGGCATAATTACAATTAAAAAATTGATTTCTGTGTGCTCTTGTGCAGACTGGCAGATTTCTAGATTTCTAGTGCAGATTGACACAGCTCTCTGAGCAGAAAAATATCACAGTTGCTTGTTGGAACTTACTTCACACAGTAAGCATTTGCTTGTGGTTTATGCAAAACCAAATTTGTTTTTATTTACATATTTAGCTTATTCTGTAGTTTACAGCATATTGGCTTGTACCAAGTTTCATGTCTGGTTGAAATACACTAGCATGTGCGATTCCTTTGTATCCTGATTGATTGGAAGATATTTTCTTCCATTAGAAATCCCACGATGATAAGTGACCGTACTAAGCTGTTAACAACCTGTACAGGTGCTGTATGTGCTAAAATTGTGGTGGTTCTTTGGAGTGATGCACATCCATGGTCTAATGTGGCATAATTTGCCGATAATCAGCATGTAATTTGGATGCAAATGGTTCAATTTTCTGACCAGTATATACAGTGGGGCAAAAAAGTATTTAGTCAGCCACCAATTGTGCAAATACTTTTTTGTCCCACTCTACAGTGCACAGGCCAATAGTCTGACCGATTGGTTTGTCTGACCTTACTAGGCCTGTGTTTGTTGCATAGACAAATCATTTATTATCAAAGTATATGTCCAGGCAAAACTTTTCTTTCTATAGTAGAGAGTAGGAAAAGGACTACCTGAAGCCTGGAACCCAAGGACATTACCAAAGACTGGGTTTCCTCCTTTCTGATGCTTTGCAGCCTCTAACTGCAGCTGTCTTTGTTTGTGGGTCTTTCTGCCTTTAGTTTTGCATTCAGCAAGTGAAATGCATGCTCAATTGGGTTGAGATCAGGTGATTGACTCGGCCATTGCAGAATATTCCATTTCTTTTCCTTCAAAAGCTCCTGAGTTGCTTTTGCGGTGTGGTTTGGATCATTGTCCATCTGTACTGTGAAGCACCGTCCAATACACTTTGCTGCATTTGGCTGAATCGGTGCTGACCGTATATCTGTAAATGCTGCAGAATTCATCCTTCTGCTTCTGTCACATCATCAATAAACATCAATGACCCAGTGCTACTGGAAGCCATGCATGCCCATGCCATCACACTGCCTCCACCATGTTTTACAGATGACGTTGTCTGCTTTGGATCATGAGCTGTTCCAAGCTTTCTCCACGCTTTTTTTCACCCCGCCATTCTGGTACAGATTAATCTTAGTTTCATCCGTCCAAAGAATGCTTTTACAGAACTGGTCTGGCTTTTTTAGATGTTTTTGGCAAAGTCTAATCTGGCTTTTCTATTCTTCAGGCTTATGAATGGTTTGCACCTTGTGGTTAACCCTCTGTATTTGCTCTCGTGAAGTCTTTTCTTGATTGTAGACCAGTGTTTCTCAACCTTTTTTCAGTCAAGGCACCCTTTAAAATTATGGACAGTCCCGAGACACCCTCCAAAATTATGGACAGTCTTGAGGCACCCCATTCTAAAATGTAAAAAACTACTCTAATAGTTTTATTTTACACAGCAACATCCACACATGGACACCCAACTCTAGAGGTGATTCAGTCTTCCAAATCAAATACACTTTTTCACACTAGTCCTGACTAGTATTCCAGTGTTTCTCTCAGTTTTACTCTATCACTGAGCTTATGTGACCCCAGCACTGACGGAGAGGGGCAGGGGAGGGTCAAACAAGGATGTGCAGGCAATTGACATCCTCCTTATCAACTGATGATGTCAATGGTTGTCAGGAGGCCGGTGGCTAGAAGGTCGTAATGGCGCACAATGAAAACCTGTGGCTTAGTGTAACAAAAAGGCAGGCTTGTTCCACCTGCTGGCTACACATTTTGTGCAACTTTTAGACATTTTGCCAAGGCACCCCTGAAGAAACCTCGAGGCACCTGGGCACCCTGGTTGAGAAAGGCTATTGTAGACTTTGACAATGCTATGCCCACCTCCTGGAGAGTGTCTTTCACTTGTCTGGATGTTGTGAATGGGTTTCTCTTTACCATAGAGAGGATCCTGAGATCCTCCCAACACTATTGTCTTCTGTAGACATCCATGCCTTTTTATGTTGCTGAGCTCACCAGTGCATTCTTCTTTCCTCAGAATGTACCAAACTATTGATTTGGCCACTCCTAATGTTGCTGCTATTTCTCTGATGGATTTGATTAGTTTTTAAAGCCTTACAATGGTCTGTTTCACTTGCATGGACAGCTCCTTTGAACACATGATGTAGGCTCACAGCAATAGATTCCAAATGCAAACACCACACTTAGAATCAACTCCAGACCTTTTACCTGCTTAATTGATGAAGAAATAATGGAGTAGCCCACACCTGGCCATGAAACAGCTTTTGATTCAATTGTCCAATTACTTTTGGTCCCTTGAAAAAGAGGGGATGGCTACTCTTAAGAGCTGTAATTCCTAAACCCTTCATTCAATTTGGATGTACATACCCTCAAATTAAACCTGAGAGTGTGCACTTCTCTATTATATAACTATAGCCCATAGTTATATAACTATAGCTTGAATATGTTTTGGTAAATGCCTGAAAAAAAAACTAAAATTGTGCCTGTGTCCAAATATATATATGGAGCTAACTGTATGTGTTAAGTCTCTCAACATAGTACCAATTTAATAACACAAACATGTAAAGAATTAAAACTAACATTTACTAAACTGATAACAGATGACATGTTAGATAAACAGCAGTCTCAGGTCTCTCTCAATTTCCATCCATCTCAGTGAGAGGGCCAAGCTTACAGACAGCACAGCGGGCTGTGGAGCTTCGTTGGTCTTACAGCCCGCTGACCTGGCAGGATGTACACTGGGCAAATGCTACAATTGATGGAAGAGTGGTGGGGTTCTCAATGTATGAACTGACCAAAGTGCACTAGTTTCAGATCATGTGACCTGAAGCAGCCATGTGACCCAATACATTTTCAGCTTTAGCAGAATCCTCATTCACATTCATTGAGGCTCCATTCACACTAAACTTGAGCATTTTTTAGGCGTTTTTTCAAGTGGGTTTTTTTCAGGCGTCTTTGAGCATTTCTTTGAGCAGATTTGCAAATATTATTGGTGTTTTTCAGTCGTTTTTCATTTAGGCGTTTTGCTATGGCCAATAAAAATCGAAAAGTAGCACAAGTACTTCTTTGAGCAACAGGCGTTTTGCTACAGGCGACAGAACGCTCAAGTGTGAACAGGGGCCGTTGGAAATAATGAGATTTTACTTGTTGAGCATTTTTGAGCGTCGAGCTTGGAGCTGAAAAACGCTAAAGTGTGAATGGGATCTGAAGTCTCGGCTGACATTGGCACCATGGTGTGTGCTCATTAGGACACATGAGCACTGCAGGACCAGCTGTTTCCAAATTATATGTACATTTGTATATAAAGCATTTTAGTTACAAATCACATTGTGTGTTGCCTGTGTTTATTGTATGTTGTACCAAGTTCACTAACATGCCATATTTATAGTTATTTACCTATGTGATATGGTTCGTCTGCGCAGAGCAGCCACATTACATACAGAGTTAGGCCCAGTACACATGATGAGAAAATCAGACAAAAAATACCACTTTAGGCGAGATCGATAATCTGCTCATCAGTACACAGCTTTTGAGAGCCGATCATGACAGTTCATGTGAAAATATCTGAAAGGACAAGCACAAAAATGTTTCTTCTTTAATCAGTACAATATTCATCTGGACAAAATCGAGTGACCAAAACCGTTCATGCTCTGAAATAAAAGTTCAATACATTATGATACAATACATCACTTCCGAGGTTGTATTCTGTCTTATGAGAATCTTAATAACTTCAGTAACCTATTCATTTTCAATATGAAACTAGCATGCAAAAAAAAATAAACTGACGACCATCCATCCGATTATTCTCATTGTGTGTATGAGGCATTACTCTGATGCAATTTACTCAAGACTTTCGAGTTTGAATGTATCCCTTATCTTTCTTTGTGCTGCTTTGCGGGTCTCCTTGGCAATGATAAGATTAATATTCTGCCTAATTAAAAGCTAAGTTCTTCAGTATAGCTTTTTATAATCTTTATTCCATGGGATTCATGGTCCTTATCACATTTTTCCAAGCAGAACAAATGCATTTACCTCCCCCCCCAACCCCACCCCCTCATTTTCACATCCTTTGGGCAGAAAAACATTTAGGGAATCTGAGGAGTCCTTTATTTAAAACATAGCTCCATATTCTGTTACTGAAAAGCAAGAAAATGGCAAAAAAAAGACCTGCCTAATTGTAGTGTCTTACCATGTGGTCATTTTAAATGAATTGCTGAAATAATAATAAATGAGTTAAGATATTTGAAGTGCTAAAGGTATTAGTTTAAACTCTGCCCACTTGACCTTACATAAAAGCTTCACCCCTTCCCAGACACCCCATCTGGTGCCTGCACATTAATTTGGATGAATTGTTCTTCTGGGAGATTGTTCAGATTTATGCTGTAATACCATTTGCATGCTTTTATTGGCCAGTAATTGCAGCCTAAATAATAATGGGTGTCAGTAGGAATTTTCAGGAAGTGAAAGGGGGATGGGTCAGCTGTCACAACTCTAGGAAGTGTAGAAAATTGCTGCTTACTGAAGCTCTGGATTCGACACACCTGGGCTGCAGAAGAGTTAATCTAAGGCTGTCCATACATTGTACACTGTTTTCTTTAGATTTACCAAAACCATATCATATGAGGTCAAACCTAAACATTTTCAATTTGTATGCAATCAGACATACCCTTGTACTACAAACGAATAGAAGAGGGCTTACTAGCCTTGTGCCTTATTCCACAACAGTTATTAAAATACATCATAAGTACTACTCACACACACATGAATAAAACATCACTTATCAAGCCACTCATTCGTAGCTCAAAAGTCCTGGACTCAGCAGTCTCCAGAATGTATGGGGACCGCACCAGGATCCCAGCTGACTGACGCAGTTCAAAGGAATATTCTTCCTTCCTTTGAAATGTGTCAGCCAACTGGGATCCTGGTGAGGTCCCCCTATATTCTGGAGGCTGCTGAGTCCAGGACTTTTGAGCTACGGACAAGTGGCTCGAAAAGTGATCTTATATTCATATTCTTGTGAGTAGTGCTTATGATGAATTTAAACAAATGTTGTAGGCTAATGCACTAGGCTGGTGCACCCTCTTTTGTTCATTTTAATGAAGGCTGTAGGGACATCTGCAGTAATAGAGGGCAGCAAGGCTTGGAGCGATTACCCCTGTGACATGGAGTACCATCTATACTTGTGCCAGTCTATCACACTTATGCATAAGAGATATTTGTTGTTGTCTTTGTACTACATAGTTGAAGGTAAATCTAAAGGAAATTGAACAAGAAAATTGTATAATGTATGTCCAGATTAAATGTACAGTGGGGCAAAAAAGTATTTAGTCAGCCACCAATTGTGCAAGTTCTTCCACTTAAAAAGATGAGAGAGGCCTGTAATTGGCATCATAGGTAGACCTCAACTATGAGAGACAAAATGAGAAAAAAAATCCAGACAATCACATTGGCTGATTTGGAAAGAATTTATTTGCAAATTATGGTGGAAAATAAGTATTTGGTCAATATCAAAAGTTCATCTCAATACTTTGTTATATATCCTTTGTTGGCAATGACAGAGGTCAAACGTTTCCTGTAAGTCTTCACAAGGTTGGCACACACTGTTGCTGGTATGTTGGCCCATTCCTCCATGCAGATCTCCTCTAGAGCAGTGATGCTTTGGGGCTGTCGCTGGGCAACACGGACTTTCAGTTCCCTCCAAAGGTTTTCTATGGGGTTGAGATCTGGACACTGGCTAGGCCACTCCAGGACCTTGAAATGCTTCTTACGAAGCCACTCCTTCGTTGCCCGGGCGGTATGTTTGGGATAATTGTCATGTTGGAAGACCCAGCCATGTTTCATCTTCAATGCCCTTGCTGATGGAAGGAGGTTTGCACTCAAAATCTCACGATACATGGCCCCATTCATTCTGTCCTGTACATGGATCAGTCCTCCTGGTCCCTTTGCGGAGAAACAGCCCCAAAGCATGATGTTGCCACCCCCATGCTTCACAGTAGGTATGGTGTTCTTTGGATGCAACTCAGCATTCTCTCTCCTCCAAACACGACGAGTTGTGTTTCTACCAAACAGTTCTATTTTGGTTTCATCTGACTATATGACATTCTCCCAATCCTCTTCTGAATCATCCAAATGCTCTCTAGCAAACTTCAGACGGTCCCGGACATGTACTGGCTTAACCAGGGGGACACGTCTGGCACTGCAGGATCTGAGTCCCTGGTGGCGTAGTGTGTTACTGATGGTAGCCTTTGTTACGTTGGTCCCAGCTCTCTGCAGGTCATTCACTAGGTCCCCCCGTGTGGTCCTGGGATTTTTGCTCACCGTTCTTGTGATCATTTTGACCCCACGGGGTGAGATCTTGCGTGGAGCCCCAGATCGAGGGAGATTATCAGTGGTCTTGTATGTCTTCCATTTTCTAATTATTGCTCCCACAGTTGATTTGTTCACACCAAGCTGCTTGCCTATTCCAGATTCAGTCTTCCCAACCTGGTGCAGGTCTACAATTTTGTTTCTGGTGTCCTTCGACAGCTCTTTGGTCTTCACCATAGTGGAGTTTGGAGTGTGACTGTTTGAGGTTGTGGACAGGTGTCTTTTACACTGATAACAAGTTCAAACAGGTGCCATTGATACAGGTAATGAGTGCAGGACAGAGGAGCCTCTTAAAGAAGAAGGTACAGGTGTGTGAGAGCCAGAAATTTTGCTTGTTTGTAGGTGACCAAATACTTATTTTCCACCATAATTTGCAAATAAATTCTTTCCAAATCAGCCAATGTGATTGTCTGGATTTTTTTTCTCATTTTGTCTCTCATAGTTGAGGTCTACCTATGATGCCAATTACAGGCCTCTCTCATCTTTTTAAGTGGGAGAACTTGCACAATTGGTGGCTGACTAAATACTTTTTTCCCCACTGTATATGCAGGCACTAGTGTTGGAGTGTTGACCTGTGTTGTAGTGTTGGAGCCTGTCGTTACTCTTAGGGCTTTGACCGCTGTACTTTCACAGTTTAACTGTCAAGAACATGTTCTCTTTACTATGGCTGGCCCTCTCTTTTACAACCAGTAACATATAGTAAATGTTAAAGCGATCAAGGGGTTAAAATAGGCTCATGATTGAACTAGGAGCAATAAACTTGTTTTGCATATAACCTAAAGCCTCTCTGCTTTTATTAGACGTGGTCCCAGATGCTATACAAATCCTCATCACTTGTGCAGTGGCAGAACACGGGTGATGAGACCTCTCTCCTGTTCAGATCTCATTGCATATCTGCAACTCATGATATCAAGCGGAAGATAATGGAAAACAGTGTCAATTTTCCTTTTTCAGGACCACTAATTCAGTCATGAAATGAAAAACTGTTTAATTCTGATATAAACTCATTTTGCAGTCTCAGCATTTCCTGACAGGGATGATTTATGTGAAAGTGACCGGTAATGTGACATACAGCCATGACAACTGTATAATCATGGAATGCACAACTTTGCCTGTATATAATTTAAGGTGGGTGGCACGAATGAGTAAAAGAGGAAGCGGCTAGACAAAAGTAGGTTCTAAATACTTGGCTGAGTAATGGACTCTTCTTACAGTTAATTTAATCAAATCAAATGTAATGCACACTACTCTTGGATGTTATAGAAACTAAAAAGCATGATGGGGGTTTAGATAAAGGAGGTCCTCTCATATAAGTTACAACTGTGAATATTTATGATGTTTATTTTACTTATTAACTTTATTTTTATTATCTGCTGTCTGAACTGTTTATGTAGTTATCCAAACAATATAACATAGGGTTCGCCCAGGTAGCTAAACATTAAATAAATCAGAGGATAAGCCTAATGCAAATATGGGAATATTTTTGTCAATTGTTGTCAATAAAGAATTGTCATTAAAATGAATCTGTCCTGTACATCAGTGTGTCCAAACTAACATTACTGTCAAAGGGCAGACAGTTTGTGGTACCTGCAAATGCTTTTGATATTCATCATTCATTTAATTGATTTCTGTGCACCCTGGAAGACTAGGATCCTGGGTGCACAATTTACAGGTGGACTTTTGCCCAAGTTAGAGATAAGCTCTTCTATATTAACAGGTGAAACTCGAAAAATTTGAATATCGTGCAAAAGTTCATTTATTTCAGTAATGCAACTTAAAAGGTGAAACTAATATATGAGATAGACTCATTACAATGGGGCAAAAAAGTATTAGCCACCAATTGTGCAAGTTCTCCCACTTAAAAAGATGAGAGGCCTGTAATTGGCATCATAGGTAGACCTCAACTATGAGAGACAAAATGAGAAAAAAAATTCAGACAATCACAATCACTAGCATAAGACCTGATGTTGAATAACAGACTGTGGGTGTAAGCTAAGAGTAACACAGGCATGACATTTTGTAGAAATACATTGTGAGCTGAAGTTGGTGCACGCAGACAGGCAAGGTGGAATGTTGGGCGTTTAAACATTAATGGAACTACTTAGCTGTATCTTCACTAAGCAGGCTGTGACTTTAACAAAGCGTGTCTTTTGGATGAGTGAATTGCTCCATGTCTGAATTAACTTATTCCTCTGTGAAAACAGACCATGTCTGGGAAGGCAAATATTGTATCTATTTATATCCTGAATGAGTGAACTGAGCATGCATGTTACTATGTCAGCAATATCATTGATGGCCAGGATCCTTCAGCATCTATCTCACCGATTCATGGGTAGCAGAAATCTCCTAAACACTTATCCAGGCTTCAAGGAAATACATTTTATTTAAAAAAAAATTTAAGACTGTGTCATTATGTATTCAAAGTGTGTTTAAGTTAGCATTAACAATTTGCAGACAGGACACTGGAAAGCTGGCTGCTGAAAGGAAATTTTCTTTTTCTGCCATGTGTGAAATTTTAGGACTGCACGCTCTTGTTTCTAGTTTTATCTAGGTTTAACTTGATGTACATGATCTACATATTATATTAATCTGAACAGTTTACAAGCGTGTAGCTGAATGGAGTAACAGAGGGTGGCACGTCACATCACCATCAGGGTTCATATAAAATAAGGAGTTTCTGATTATTATCCATTCAGATTCTTCCTTTTGTTCCCTTGTAATGTTTCACCTCTATGTGTTTGTAAAACCTGCATTTTAATGAATGTTACTGCAAAGCACAGTAAATTCACAGTTTAATTTAAATGGCATCCCAAAAAAAAAAGCACCTTTGCAATAGTACGTGCCAATGTACATGTGAATTCTTTGTGTTGTGATATGCTGCATTACCAGAAATAGTGCAATTACATTTTTGCATCTGAGGCTTGATAATGGCCAGTTGAAATTGAATAGATTTGATTAACACAAGATAACGCATGTGTTAATGCACACTGAGAGGTGTAAATGGGTCCTTAGTATTTTGTTTATAAAGAGAAGGTAAAACCAGAATTGTCCTTGTGCTTGTTTTCTTTGTCTTTTTATGGATTCTTTAGGTTATTTTTGGTTGTATTTATTGCAAAATGTGGAAGCAAAATATGGTGAAAAAGCAGTGAAAACAGGAAATAAAAGAGCAAAATAGAACAAACCAAGTATGCCATTCATATGTTTAATATAAACTGGCTACAAACCTTAGTGTGTAATAATAAAACACACAGTCAGAATTACCTTTGTGTAAACTGCAATTCAATATAATCAGGAGATTCAGACATATAGACAGAAGAAGCAATATGCAAATCCTGACAGTTTCTTGTAAAAGTCCAACTAAGCTGTGCTGCTTTTGACCTTCTAAGCTTCCCTGTTGTCTATAGGAGTCTGTGTTCAAAGGCTTTTGCTTGCAGGCCCTTAGGGGTGGTACACACTGAAACCTGGTGTGGTAAAGGCCTGTTCCGTGCTCTTGCGAGACACACACAAGTGCCTTGTGTTCTGGTATGTTTGCAAGCCCATGAAAATAAATGGACCTTCATAATCAGTACCTGTGGGACTGCACAGGAACTCACGTGCACTAGTGTGAGCCGGCCCTAAAAGTGGTCATAGATGTTTTTCGTCTGACTAACAAAACAGATTTCTCCATCCACACACAGGTGGGTGGAGGAATCCCCATTTTTGGGACAGTATATTTTGGCAGTAGGACCAGGTTCTATCAAAATACACTGATCAACAACGGTTTTCCACCTTGTCTGTTCAATAGAGGTTGATCTACCAGTTGACTTCTGTCAAACAGGGAGGGCCACACACTGATCAAAATTCAGTCAGTCCCTGCTGAACCAACCAGATTCTAAGCTGTCCATCACATTAAAGTGGCCCTGTGGTTACTTCTGTAATTAACCAATTGCAAAGCAGTTTCTGAATGGCCCTCATGCCCATTCACAGAGGATCCAGAAGACCGCGAGGATCACTGTAGTAACTACGCAAAAAAAAAAAAAAAAATCAATTTAGCTTAAATACCAGGTACCCCACCACATACTGTTTGAACCCGTGAGAGGAGATACAGCAGATATCCATGCACCCAGAAGTTTACCTGTAGCAGCTGGGGAGTAGTGAGCCAGCTGCATTTGATGACTAGCATTGATGCTCTTTATTGTAGCCTGGACTTTTACAAGGAATTCTGTAGTAACCGGTAAAGTGTAATGTATTTTCACCTTTTCAGTTATTATTGCAGTGTTTACCCTAAAGTAAATTTTGGGTCAAATAACTCTTTATTCAAGGATTTCAAGGTACATGGAATAACAGGACAACAGGCAGTGTAGATGGATGGGGTGAAATGTGTCGGGGCGCGGTTTGTGAGCGGTGTAAGCTGAGGCTGCCACACATACACTGATACAGATCGGGATCGGGAGCGACGTTTTTTTCTCTAAACAAAGAGACATGAGACATATATATTGAGAATAGATCAGATGAACTTATATGCTGAAGGCCTTACGTGCACAAATGAAAGTCATGAAAGAATGGAGGAATGGGGATAGGGAGGAGAACAGGGTGGAAAACCAGGGAAATGGGATAATCAGTCAGAAGTAAAGGAGGTGGAGGGTCTACCTTGTCTCCAGAACAAGAGAATTGTCTGAGGCTCTAATGAGTTGTGGGAAATGATCTATAGGAATATGTCTAGTTCACTGTGCGACCAAGGCTCGGAGTCATTGTATGTCCACCAACAGGTCCATGTGGTGTTTCCTGTACATTTTCCAGATCAGTGTTGTCCTCTGCTATTAGTTTTTTCATTGCCATGATGTTGTTGAGTATTTGGGCCCAGTCCAAAAGATGTAGAGGAAAAGTACTTTTCCATTAGCGAGAGATGGCAACCTGAGAAACCAACAGGCAGTGTCTCAAGATGCCTTTTTTAATTTTAGAGAAGGACACAGGGATCATCATCAAAAGGGCAACCTAAGGAGATTCCTGAATGTCAGAGATACACATAGAACTGTAGGAGGTAAACCTAAAGTAATTTTGATATGATGTTTGTATTCATGTATACAGACTTTTTCTTCTTAGGGTTTGTAGATCAATACTAGATGCAAGTAGACCAGCTGCTAAAGTTGTTTTGCCTAATTGCTACAAATGGAGGTAAAGCCAAAACATTTTTTTGGATTTAATGTGGAAGGGTTAGAACCTTTGTCAGGTTTTATTTACTATGTGAATAAACCACACCCTCTTATACCAAATATAAAGTGGCTACAATGTCCCCTTAGCTGCCACGATAATACTTATACCCAGGAAGCTCAAAATCAAGATGCATTCAATAGCAACCAACAGAAAAGTTCAAAGTCAAAAACATTAAAAAATGTCCAACAAAAAGTATCAAGAAATTCCCATATAAACTGGTGATATCTTCATACTTTCCAACAATTCCCCTTTTTTCTCCAGAAGTGACATCAGACGTTGCCAAAAGTGTTGCGGCGGCCATTTTGAATGAGGTCCAGACTGATCACATACACTAGAAAGTGAGCAGGCTTGAAAGAGAGATACAATTGCTGTGAATACTCTGCAAATGTAAGCGCTTTTAATAAAGTAAGATGTTTTTGACATAAGACGTTAGTATGCCAACGTTGGATCTCATGGTATAAATGAACCATGCAATCTGGTTGTAGTTAATTTTTAAAAGTAGTGGTGCAATGCAGTACAATGTGAGCGCATTCAAAATGAATAGGCTCAAATCGCACCACTCTGAATCACATGTGAGCCAAACAAAAATGCGCTGAACTTTCCTGTCATTCATAGTGTGAGATTATCAGCTCAAAGATGCATGAAAGGATGAAAAGGACTATTTTCTTAAAGTGGAACCTCAACGGTCTGAGGTCCCTTGCCAGCATCTTCTTACAGGTGCGGGTCTTTGACATCTTTATTGGCCAGCGGAGGATGATGTCACTCCTGTGCATGTGGAGAACAGTCATCCTGGCATACAGACACTGTGCCTGAATGTAAACTGAATTGCACATGTGCAGCTCATTGTACACTCTACAGATGACTGTGAACAGTGAGGTAGTTTTGTTTTATCGCAGAATAGAAATGTCATGGCTCTTATGCAATTACGAGCCTGTCTCATCAGTTTTTTTTTTATAATTAAAACTTTATTTAAAAAAACATGGCAATTATTTGTAGTACAGTGTGCTTTAGCAGCTTAATGCTCTCTAGTTAGGATTTAGATCTACATTACGTTATGTGCACATAAGACCAGTTTAGATTTTACCATACCACCAATAAACTAGTGTATTCTGTATGCAATAAAAAGTTAATTCCTAGTTGTAGTTAGAGACCATGTTTTAATGCAGAGGTCTTATTATGATAAAACAGACTACTGCTCAGCCTCAGATTTTGCTGCATTAGACCCAGGCCTATGTACCTATTAACATATTTAGATTTATTTATAAACCAATTGCCCTGCTATCATGTGTGGAAAATGACAAAGTTATTTATAATCATTTTAAAGGACAAAGATTTCAATGTGAATATCTTCTTAAAAAGGACACAACTTTGTGGCTGAGCCAAGGCTTGGTGAGACAGCTTACTAATGAGTTAGAGCTGGAAACCATTGTTTGCCTTATTGCCCCCCAGATAGACATTGGCTTTTTTGCTGCAAATTAATTGACCTACAGTATGTGCTGGCTGAAGCCATGCCAGTTCTCATGGTAAGCCAGTGCTGGACAGTTGTGTGTGCATAGTCTCCTTTGTAGTTTACAGTCAAGCTGTTCCCAGGGAAATATTTTGGGGTTTTGCCTTGACACTGGAGAACAAAGTGCAGTATTAAATAAACATTTCAGTGACTCTGCCATCTGCTGTTTGTTACACTGCATATTGAAACCTAAAAAGTGCACAGGTTTTTGCATGTGATGTGTAATGGCCTCATACCTGTACATTTACATTACACATAACATTTCTTTTTGCTTTGGATAGAGTAGAGAATTGAGAAGACCCGTCAGGTTATTTTTTTTTTTTGGCTGTCTTGGTCTTGTCAGGGAGATTTCGCTTTCACAACAGGAAGTAAGAGTCAATCTGCAAAGTTGTAAGCAAAAAGGTTTCCCATTGGACGAGTTCCCCTCACCTTTTGTCCCCTCTGGATTTCCTATCTCTTTCTGTAGCAAAGACAATGACCACCAGTAGACATGTGCACACTGGAAAAGTTTGTTTCTTTTCACTTTCGGATGCATTCGTTAACAGAAGAATTCATTTTGGATGTGTTTGTTAATGGACCCTATTCGTTTTTGGAATTCATTTCATATCTTTGGTTTTCAGTTAGTTTCATTGGCAATAGCCTGATTGCTAAGGAGCGAGCAGCCACCGTGTCCTTAACAACTATTATTCATCTACTGTCAGCAGGATTCCCCGCTGTCAGCAGAATGGAAACAAATGAAGTGGCAGTTAATTTTTTCTTCTAAACAGTGTGGGGGTCCCCCCCAATCTTCAGGTGACCCTGCCCCCATGTTAACCTGTCATTTGGTGACACAGGACCAGTCGTATTCAGCATTTTTTTTAGTTTATTGTTTGTGCGTGTCAGCGTTCATCATGATTGACGTTGGGCCTACTTCGGGAGACATTTATTTTTGGTGTTGGTGGAGGGGCAGGGGAGGGTAATAAAGGACTTATCAAAAACTGTGTCTGTGGGTTTTTTTTTTTTTTTACCTTTTACACTTTTTTTGTGGGGAACCGCGATCTGGGGGCCCCCTTGCTAAAGGGAGTTTCCAGATTGCAATAAGGACCCCCCCCCCCGCACGCAGACACTCACAACCACCGCCCTGGGTTATGAAGCCCTTGTTCCCCATCGCCGAAAACATCCCCTCCATGTTGAGGGCACGTGGACTGGTATGATTCAGGCACTCACTCACCTATTAAGAAGGGCCTGGTATGGTATGGGGGGGGCATGCTGTTTTTTTTTTGTTTTGTCTTTTTTTTTTTTTCTTCAACCGGCAGTTCTTTTTACATTTGCTAACCGTGCATGAATCATGGTAGTTAAGGACGGTACGAGTCTGAACAAACTGAATTGCACATGTCTAATAACCTGGACTAATATAGGTGGTGAATCTACCCAGCAGGGATCTGGGCAGACAAAGACCGGGGATATATACTCATGCAAAACAAAAAATGGCTTTACATATACTTTTAAGTATAAAAATGGGAGTTGTTTGCCATTACAACTACTCGGGTATCAACTTTTATATTGTCATTCGATTTATTTCTACAGGCAATGCCTCCTTGTTTCCATTATTCAATTTATGCAGAAAGGAGCAGTTTTGTTAGTACAGGGTAATATGTTATGGGGTAGTTATAGCTGGAAAGGCATTTGCCTGACTACTGCTTTGCATTGCTCACTAATGCAAAGTACAATTACCCTTTGTTCTTGTTAGAACAGAGAAGGTCATTTTAATGTAAGTCAGTTAATTTGGTCTTCTTCCTTGCCTTGCTGCATTAATGCTAGCACTTTGTTCCTCCATCTACACAATAAAGGTAGATGGAGGAATTCTTCCCACTGAGATATTGTATTCTAGTAGCACATCCACTATCCAAATACACTGATCAGTGGCTCCAGCTTCTGTTGTGTGGTCCACATGCTAATTGAAATTCCAACAGGGACTGGCCCAGTTTTGATCAGTGTATGGCCAGCTTTAATAAGCAACTTATATCACCTTATTTATTTTTTGCCTCCTTCTCATTACCCATGAATTGTTTTACACATCCCAACCAACACAATATCATTATCATCATGGTCTCCTACTTCAGAGTACTCGGAGCCCCCTTCACATCGGTGTCCTCAGAACCCCCCCACAGTAGTGTCATATTTTACAATTAGTACAGCAGCAGCATAGCAGAGGGCAGGAGGCAGATCAGGTCTGGACAGAGGTGGATTTTCTTCCCCTTCTGAATGTTGAAGGCCAGTCCTGGATCAGTATCATGTGTTTCTGTGGTTCAGGCTGGCCTGCCTACACCATGAGAACATATAAGGACTGTGCAGTGCTGTTAAATAGAGGACTCTGGGAAATCTAGGATTTGACATCACCCTTCAAGTGGTGCCCAGGTAATGTGTCATACTGCTATACCCTGGAAATGCATCTGTTGCTATGTGATAAACAAATATTTACACTGATACCATTTATTCAAATAATTGTCTGCATAAAGTCATCTTTTCTGTCCTCAGTGATTTTTTTACACCTATAATGTTGTGATGTTCATTAAATATTCAAAGACTGTAGTCACAACTTCCCAAAATTGGTCCACCTTTGGTGGCCATACACATAGAAATTTGTGATTGATCTAAGCCTGAGAGATTGCAAAACAAGTAATTATCAAATAAAATAACAAATGAATGCGACATTGTTCATGTACTTTGCAATAACTGAAAATATGATTGATCATTCACAGCTGTATTATACCAATTAAAAATGATGGTTTTATTGATCTGTATTATGATTGGCTCTCTGGCACACACACACACACACACACAGATATTCAAGTGAAAAGTGATCAATAAAATTCCACCACAGCTGATTCATACAGCAGAATCTAAAGCTGTTATGAGCTCTCACAATCGATTGAATGGAGAGTCTCTGGTTTGCGATTTCTATTTTATTAAATCAGCTTAGCCACATTGAGCAATCACATTGATACATGTGTGGCTACCATAAGCCATACAGTACATGTTCCAAAGCCATTAGTTTGGGTTGTATTAACATGTAATGTGGCATGTAAGTTTTCTGTGCAGCGTGTGGGATTTTTTCTATTAAAAAAAAAACAAAAAACATAAATATGGCATTATGTGCTAACCAGTGAATTACTGTGCAGCGGACATGGGAGTTGATAATATAATTTCAATATCCACCTTATTTAAAGCAAAGCTTTAACCCCAATCATTTAAATGCAAGCAACCACTGGGTATGAAATAGTTACAATTGTCTCTAGTATCACCAGCCCTGCTGAAATGCAGTTGGAAGAGATTAGCTGGGATGAAGCGATGGGATGATTAAATTGGTACCCAACCACCACTGCTTAAACACAAGGTTTAGTCTGACAGTCGGCACCCCACACGTATTGATTTTTGCTTTGTCTGATAAATGTAATCTTGAGTGACTGTTGCATGGCAGCTCGATATCTGAAATACAGCCAATGCCTGAAGAGCCGTCTTGGGTAAGGAAAGCCTCATAAACAATGTCTACAGTATAAGAGACACAGATGGGCCATTCTTCCCTGGCAGTAAAGGCTCAGACCTTCTTTTCCCATGTAAACAAACATTCATCGCACTGACAGCACAGCCTATTCCGTGCAGCTGGCATATGTTTGATGAGTTTCACAGAACCCATGCCATGAATACTTGTATTTAGAGGGGAAATGCAGTTGTGGTTTATGGACAAAGCTTGCTGTTTTTTGTCATCTGCTAATAAAAAATGGGGCAATAAGTGGTCAAATCAAGCAGCTTACCAGCAAGTAGAGAATGTGCCCTCTCACAGGAAGCATATTTGTTAAATTAATTGAACAAATAATGAATCTTGATACCCAACAATTGAGCACTTCTGGGCCGGCTTTGGGAGAATTCAAGGAGCAAAGCTTTAAAGTGACACTAAACCATATCCTTATTTTTTCAAAAATAGCTCATACATATCCCCTAATTATTGGCCCTGTAATACATTGTTCATGGAATTGTTTCTTACTGTTTTTTCTGCCTTATTTTAACATTCTTTGTGAGTATCTGATCTTCTCCTTTCCCCTCTCACTTCTGTTTAAATGAGCAGTTAGTTGTGGTCATGTGTGCGGATCTGTGCGCACTACACATCCCATAGTCCACACTTGCTAGTTAATTTTGGAAATGAGAGAGAGAGGGTGACTACCTTCCTAATGACAGTGGGACCATGAAAAACGAATGTAGTCACACTATAATGGGAAGTCATATCACAGCAGCAAAAACAAAAGTATTTGGAGGAGGCTGAAAACAGTAGAAGGTAGTTTTCTGAGTTAAAATACACACTTAGAATATATGTTTTTTTATACCTGGAGTTTAGTGTCACTTTAGGTGCCATGTGCATGTGCTATCCATAGCAAGCAGCCCAAGCTGGTTGCTGCTTGTTACTGCTTGTTACTGCACTGTGCCCTCAGCAATTTGTTTCTAACAAACATCATTGTAAAGCTTGCATAAAATCTAAAGGGATGATTTTTCCATTTTTTGACCAAACTATATTGGGTCTACTGTGAAATTGTTTGGGATCTTTTGTTATGCCTATTTACACAAATTTCTAATATACATAAAAAATTTACAATATTACATTTATGAATATGCTCAAAACTGATGTTGTCAGAAAATATTTTTAAACTGGAGTCATTCATTTGCCTGGTCCTTCTGTTTGTTCAGTCCTAGGCAGCCATTTTGGTTCCTTGCATAACACAGATCTCTTCATGTTTTAGAGCAGGGGTGTCCAAACTTTTTTCAAAGAGGGCCAGATTGGATGAAGTGAACATGGTGGAGAGCCGAACATTTTTCCAAACATTCTTTGAACCATTACAATTAAATGCAAATAAATTATTTTATGCCAAGTTACTGTATTTTTCGCCGTATAAGACGCACCTAGGTTTTAGAGGCAGAAAACAGGAAAAAAAAATTCTGAACTAATGGACTGCAGACACAGTACAGGAGATGACCAGAGACTGCGGACAGCACAGGGATGACCAGAGACTGCGGACAGCACAGGGATGACCAGAGACTGCGGACAGCACAGGGATGACCAGAGACTGCGGACAGCACAGGGATGACCAGAGACTGCGGACAGCACAGGGATGACAAGAGACTGCGGACAGCACAGGGATGACCAGAGACTGCGGACAGCACAGGGATGACCAGAGACTGCGGACAGCACAGGAGATGACCAGAGACTGCGGAGAGCACAGGAGATGACCAGAGACTGCGGAGAGCACAGGGATGACCAGAGACTGCGGACAGCACAGGGATGACCAGAGACTGCGGACAGTACAGATGACTGCTGACCTTTGGGGAGGTGGGGAGCGGGTACCTGAATTTGACAGGTACCCGCTCTTACTTCCGCAGTTGTTCTTTGATCTTACCAGTTCCTCGATCCAGCCGCGTGCTGTCTTCCCGGCTTCTGTAATGGCGCTCGGCATGACAGCCGGGTGCCCAGTGCGCATGAGCAAGAAGCACTTGCGCTTTGTGATTGGTCCGGCGGCTTCTGGGATCTGTCGTGTCCCAGGTACCGCCTTACCATTCACAAAAAGCACCGCTTCCTGCGCATGCGCACTTGGCACCCGGCTGTCATGCCCAGCGCCCACACTACAGAAGCCGGGAAGACAGCGCGCCGCTGGATAGAGGAACAAGTAAGGTCCCGCTGCAGAGCTGAGCGGCCGGCCCGGTATTCTGACACGGCCGCGGTGGAAATACCGGACCGGCCGCTCCATATTCGCTCCATAAGACACACTGACACACTGACATGGAGGGCCGTATTAAACCGACCCTCGGGCCGTAAATGGCCCGCGGGCCGGACTTTGGACATGCCTGTTTTAGAGGTATCATTGAACATACACATCAGCCTTTGTATGGCTCCATCAGTTTGTTAGATCTGCCTTTAGCTGGATTGAGTTCTTCTGTTTCTCATTGACAATGAGAATCTCTATTTCTGACTTCCAATCTTGCTTGTAGCAATTACTATAAAGTTAGTTTCTCTGATGCTTGTTTTGTTTTAAAATGTTACATATTTTAATTGTATGACATGCAGCAGAAGGAGAGATGCCATCACTCAGCTGTAAAATAGTTATGGCTTTGGTGGGTGAGTTCATCCATTGGCAGCAACCGAGGTAAGTTATCAACTGGTGTGCACATATCCTTTTTAAAGTTCCAAAAAATAAAGTACAAAAGGGTACTTGCCACCTTTCTAAGTTCAGGCGTTTTTAAACTGATACTTTTTTTAAAATCTGTTTTACTATATGTATACAATTACTGTAAACATTTACTACATGACATAGGATTCCCGGAGCACACCAGAGGAAGCCTGCTTTAAAGCTGGCTTTGTGTGACTGAAAACACAGATGAGGCTGTCCAATAAAGGATGATTCACTGCTCTGACCGATTCCCTTGTGTGTGTGGTAACTTGAGCTACTGTTCTTTGAAAAAACATGTATTATTAACAGTAAAAATAAAGTTACAGTCCATGTGGAAACAGAGACATAAGCTACATTCACACAGGTGATTTAGGCTGGTGTGAATTGCAGTGGCTGGAATCTTCTGGTTGCGGCTGCTGGCCCTGTTCACTATAATGAAAAGTCACAGATGTTCACAGCTCTCCACACAGCCAGCAATTACCTGTGGTGATCACTGCTAGATGCACATTATGGATACACTTTCTTTTGGAACTCATGCTGGTGACCTCTCATTATAGTGGATGGAGCTGATGTTCACACCTTCTGCTGCATGTCATACAATTAAAATATGTAACATTTTAAAACAAAACAAGCATCAGAGAAACTAACTTTATAGTAATTGCTACTTGCAAGATAGGAAGTCAGAAATAGAGATTCTCATTGTCACTGAGAAACAGAAGAACTCAATTCGGCTAAAGACAGATTTAACAAACACTGATGGAGCCATACAAAGGCTGATGTGTATGTTCAGTTATACCTCTAAAACATGAAGAGATCTGTGTTATGCAAGGAACCAAAATGGCTGCCTAGGACTGAACAAACAGAAGGACCAGGCAAATGAATGACTCCACTGCAATTCACATCGACCTACATTTCTAGTGTGGTTGTAGCCTAATGCCCCTTCTTAATAATATGAACAAAGAAAGAAAATATATACAAAACAACTTTTTATTCCTTATAAATTAAATTATATTGTACAAAAGTGTACATAGTCTAAGACAGTTTTCCAAGAACTTCCAAATGACTTAGTTTTGGATTTGATATCATTTCCTGTTATTTTGTTGCAGGCCTCAGTGTGTCTGAGTGTGTTTTACATCCGACTGACTCAGCATATTAGATTATACAGAGTTCATTACAGAGCGGATCTGATCTAGCAAAAAGCAGGGCTTTATCCTGTCACAACAATCAGAGGAGGGTTTTAAAAAGGAGACCGCTGCAAAATCCCTAGTGACCTGTTCTTTATAAAGCATAAACTGTGTCTGTTTTTTCTGAATAGTGGAATGTTGAATGTGTGTGATAACCTTTTTCTTCCACCTTTTAATGTATCTGTTTTGCATTTTGAATGGACTCTGGATACAATGTTTATCTTAAGTTATGTAGCCACCATTAAAAATTATGACTAGCTGAACAATTCTGTGATGATGTAGAATGTATAGTATGACATCCTAGATTGATTGATTGCATATATAAAATAAACTTGAACCCATAGGTGAACCTTATATATAGTAAATATGTAATTTAGTTTAGAAGATCGTGTTCTTATACTTTATTTTCATCCAAGCCTCCAACCTTAGGTTAGTTCTGTTTATTTATACTTTACATAAGCAAGTACAAGCATTATTCTTTTTACCAATTTTTCACTACTGAAGTTTTTTTTTTAAACAGTTAATTGCTGTCCCAGTCCCGTGAAAGAACTTGTGCCTGCAATAGGCTTGCACAAACTGTAGGGCCAGCTTTTGTATATTTTTGCATGGTGGGATGACACACAGACACAGGGAAAATCTGTAAACTCCTGCAGGCATTGTACTTGGTGTTAATTAAAGGATAAGTTAACCTTTGCAAAAATAAATAAATTAATAAATAATTGCATATCTTTTTGCAGGTAAAAAAATTTGAATTTATTATTTTTTTGTGCAATCTCAGCCTCCTGCAGACTGTCAGTGTAGCTGTTTGCCTGTACCTTGTATGGGTAGGCCGTAATTGAATGACAGGAAGCATCAATGAACTACCTAGAGCACTCAACAGCTCCCTGGTAGTTAATTGAGAACACAAGCCATCAGTCGCAAAGGCTGTCAGTACTTGTAGTTCTCGCATTCACAGAACTGTGTGAATGGTTGTATTTTTTTAATTGTGACAGCAGGAGCTATTACAAAAGGTGAACTTATCCTTAGGGCCCTAGAGCTGTAAGGCAAGCAAATGGATAAAGGCATATTGGGACCTAGGCAAGGTGGTAGCTTTGATTCCGCCCCATTCCAATCTTTTTGATTGACACTGATAAGGATTTCAATAGGTACAGAAGCTGCCCTATTTGTACTGTCTGTACTGGCACGGCTCCCATGGCATACCAACTGCCTACATGTGCATGGATTTTGTAGCTGGGCCCACTGAGATCCACTGGGCCCTAGACATCTGTCTGCCTAGTGGATGATCTGGGTCTGCAAGTGTGCTAACCAGTATCAGATATGACATGTTTAAGATGCAGGAGAGCATGCCTAAAGCACAAAAAAGTAAATTGACCCTCATTGTTTTTTATTTTTACTTTTTTATCTCTGAATTAAACTGATTGTAAAGGAAATAAAAACAAACAAACATGTTTACTTATCTGCTTTGTGCAATGGTTTTGCACAGAGCAGCCCTAATCCTCTTCTTCAGTCCCTTGCTGTAGCTTCTGGCTCCTCCTCCCCTCTGAGTGGTTCCATAACAGCCAGGGAGAGAGAGAGAGAGAGAAACCTACGGTAAATATCCAAAACTGCAACTGCATAAAAATTGCAGTAAAAATGCATTGGTGTCCAAGCTGAATGAACCACAGCTGTATCGCACTGCTGGTACTCCTGGAATCACACTTCAAAGCTGAAGGAATTTGCACCGCTTCTGTGTGAACCTAGCCTAAAAGGTGTTTAACATCCTATTTAAATATCTATCAGGGTTCTGAAAGTAAGGTTCCTTCTTCTAAGTTAATTTCACCCACTGAAAACAATTTGGGGGACATTCAGCCTATCTGTTTTTGTTCAGTTATATTATTATAATAATATTATTGGTAATGCAACATGGGGACATCATAGGTTGGTGAATTTCATTATCACCTACTTTAAGACAGGATCTAAGTCGTGGAGTGGAGAAGGCTGATAGGTTGAGTGTAGTGTGCAGTTGGCAAAGTCACAAACATTCTGCTGATCCAACACATGAAAGTCCTGCTCTGAGCAACTTCTTCACCTGTGCTTCTATTCGCCTGGAATTTGATGGTTTGACTAAAGATATTTTCTTCTAACAGTTATATATATTTGGTATTTTTCTTTAGTATGTCTAAATAAAAAAAAATTAAATTTTGTCTTTCAGCAACAGCTACAGGCCTATGTCGCCTGGGTGAATTCACAGTTAAAGAAAAAACCTGGGGTTAATCCTGTACAAGACCTGCGTCTTGACCTTCGGGATGGGGTGGTTCTGGGTCATCTGATTGAAATCGTGGGTAAGTAACTGTAGAGGTGGCGAGGTGTATGAGGGGCGTTCAAGTCAAACCAGGACTTTTAATTTTCCATGTTTAAAAAGAATGCTAGCGTTGCAAGTGTGTCCTATTACTCAGTGGTGTATTTAGGTTTTGTGCTGCCCTAGGCAACACAAAAATTGGACGCCCACCCTCCACGGCGGAGAGAGCCTGACAATAACCAACAACACCCCTGCCCCACCACACCCCCTACCGGAGAGAGCCTTCCACTAACGTGCGCAACCCCCTCCCTCCCCGGCAAAAGAAAGAAAGACACTCACCTTCACAGCTCTGGACATCCCCGGGAACGACAGTCAGGCTCTGCATACACCATCAAGCAGCTTGCAGCCTCTCTCGGATCCCACCTGCTCCCCTAAAAAATGCCGCCCTAGCAAATGCTTTATTTGCCTTGTGTTAAATACACTCCTGCTATTACTGATAGGCCGAACATATCTTACGGGCCAGTTCAGAGACCGTTATTCAAGATGGCAGACAACAGTGCATGCATGGAACAGCATGTGGTGACTAGGTTTCTTGTGAATGAAGGCATAAAACCCACAGATATCTACAGAAGACTTCAAACGCAGTACGGTGATGAGACGCTCAGCCGCAGTAAGACTTTTGAATAGTGTAAACATTTCAAAGATAGATGTATATTTGTCAGTGACGATTGTGGCCGTGGTGGTTCCTAGCCCACAGCAGGCATTCCTGTGAACATTCAGCATGTGGAACTCCTGATTCTGGATAATTGATGCATAATCTGGTTCAAGCATACTGACAAATCTTTGTATGCTTTCCAGGCATTAGTTAAATGCTGGTATAAGTATATAAATGTAGCAGGGAAGTATGTTGAACAATAAATTTGTTCTTTTATTATATAAACTCAAAAGTTCCGGTTTGCCTTGAATGCCCCTCGTAAGATTTTTGAGGAAATACCGTTCTTTTTCTACTAATTATCAATTAAAATTGTTGCTATTGCATAGTTACATCGTAAGGTTAAAGTGGTATTATAGGTTCGGCTTGACCACTTTACAACCTCGCTATAGCCGAATAATGGCTACAGCACAGTTGTCCAGTTCTGGGAGGGCGTCATATGACATCCTCCCAGAATGTGTCCCCCTGCGCTCCCCTTCAGACACAGCTGATCAAATACAGTTGGATACCGCTGCGACAGATGGGAGCGGCTTGCCCTTCTGGAAACTCGCGTTAGAGATCTGGAGGAGCAAGTTGAAACACTGGGCAGAACCGACAACCTTGAAAGGGGTCTTCTGCTTTCTGAGCAGGTAGCTAATGGGATTGATGTGGAGGGGCTAATCAGGATTATCAGGTAGGAGATGGGTTACTGTAATGAGAGGGAGTGGTAGGTGCTCATAGAAAAGGAAGGCTGGCCCTGGGTTTGTGCACCCAAACAGATTTGCCAAGTTGGGTGAAAATGTGGGGGTGGAAAGCTCAGGGGTGGCAGCCCTGGATGTCACTGCTATCCCTAACAGCCAGGAGGGCCGACCATCTGGGAGTGGTGGTGAGGGTAGTGCAGGAAGGCCTAGACGGCTGGTGGTAGTTGGGGATTCTATAATCAGAAGGACTGAATAATTTGCCGCCAGGATCGCCTCAACTGAATGGTTTGTGGTCTCCCTGGTGCCAGGGTTCGGTATGTGGTGGAACGGGTTGATAAATTACTGGGAGGGGATGGGCATGACCCAGTTGTCCATGTTGGAACCAAAGACAGAATACATGGAGGGTGGAGGCTTCTTAAGGATCAATTTAAAGAACTAGGCTGCAAGTTGAAGGGAAGGACCTCCAAGGTGATATTCTCTGAAATATTACCTGTGCAATGCGCAACTCAGGAAAGATGGGGAGATTAGAGAACTCAATGCATGGCTAAAGACCTGGTGTAAGAGGGAAGGATTTGGGTTTCTAGAGCACTGGGCTGACTTTTCATTGGGGCGCAACTTATATGCTAGAGATGGTTTGCACCTAAATGGAAGGGGTCTGCTCCGCTGGGGGAGAGGTTTATGGGAAGGCTGGAGGAGTATTTGACTAGAATAGAGGGGGAGGGAGAATTAGATTATAACGGGGTAGACAGATCAGACAGGGATCAGTACCTATTGGTGGGTGGAATGGGGAAAGATGGGGGGAGGCCTATGGCAGATGATAAGAAGGTTCCCATATTACAAACAACTAGTGGAATTGGTACCATTTGTATGAAAATAAAAAATATGCAAAATATGTGTACACAAGGTGTCAATGAATTAAAGTGTTTGTTCACAAATGCCAGAAGTCTGCCAAGCAAAATAGGTGAGTTGGAAGCTTTGGTGCATGAACAGAACTATGCTTTAATTGGTATTGCTGAATCTTGGCTTCATTCTTCACATGACTGGGCCAATAATATTCCTGGCTATGTTCTCTTTCGGAGAGAGAGAGAGGGTAAACAGGAAAGGTGGTGATGTCTGTCTCTATGTGAGAAGTGATCTCAGAGCGAGTGTGAAAGAGGACCTAGTTGATGGAGAGTGTGATGAGGCTGAAGTATTATGGATGGAACTGCACATGAGGGTGCATACTACAAATGTAATCATTGGAGTTTGTTATAGGCCTCCCATTGTTAATGAGGAGGTGGAGACTCAGCTCCTTGCACAGATCAAAAGGGCTGGGACAGTGAATGGGGGATTTTAACTACCCAACAATTGACTGGAATAATGGTACTGTAGGAACAGCTAAAGGGCAAACATTTTTATGGACTGACCATGGTGGCCACTGAGATCTCTCGGCAGATGTATTAATTTACAGCCACCCACCTGACCACCAGAGAGGGAGCCCTTACAACCCCCATAGGGCAGTACCTGAGCTATCACCTGAGGGGATCCCTGGATCATCTTGATGTCCCACTAACAGCTTCTAGGACCATTGAAGGAAATATATTGGATTCCAGACACTACCAAGACTAGCAGATGACATCAGGATAATTATACACAAACGCTCATTAAATTGCGCGTTCTGGTGAGTGCGCATTCTTTCCACACTTTATATCACAGCACCCTACTAATAGGAGGATACAGTCACATGAGAGCACCTGAAGTCACTTCAAGTCACCTAATGAACTGTTTATCTAATGATGTAGATACGTGTACTACTCATACTGTATTTCCCTTTTTAGCGCTGCACTTTTTGATTTACATTGTTTGAGGTTTTTATGGTTACCTGGTGCACAGCTGCTACATATATATATATTGTTTTGTGTGTGCGCTCGCATATATCTGTTTTATTGATTTTTAAACCTACTACAGGACAATTTTATGGTACAGTTCATAGAGGCCCCAACTAGGAATGATGCTCTGCTGGACCTGGTAATCTCAAACCATGCAGAGCTTATTACGAATGTCCATATAAAAGAACATCTGGGTAGCAGTGACTATAACATGATTTAATTTATTGTTAACTGTAAACAGCAAGCACATATGGGAAAGATTAAACCGCTCAATTTTAAGAGAGCTAATTTTTCAAGGCTGAGAGCTGCTTTCGTTAGACTGGGAGGGAATATTGATATCAATGGACACAACACAGAAATAGGAGTTCTTCAAAAAGACTGTATGTGAACACACTGCAAAATATATTCCCATGGGCAACAAGTTTAACCATTAGCCGCCCGGCGGCTGCAAAAATGCATCAGCTTTCCGGGTGCACTCCATTTGGCGTGCTCCCGCACATGCGCAGTTTGCGCGGTTGCAGAGCAGCGCAGCAGCACGATCTGTCACCGGCAGTGTACCTCGGACACGGCTGATGACAGATCTGAGTACCGGCCCCCGTTGCCGGTACCATGTGACCTGCTGTGACCAATCACAGCAGGTCACATGATAGTTGTATACAATGGATGGCTTCATTCATGCCATCCATTGTACACTAGTGCCTAGCTGTGAATAGTCACAGCAGGTCACATGCACATGTCATGTGATTAGCTGTGGCCAAATCACAGCTAAGCACAAAAAAAAAAAAAACCTGAATGAATCGATTTCATTCAGGTAAATGCTTGCTTATAGCAAAGTAATTCTTTGCTATAAGCAAATTGTGTAAAAAAAACAAATACTGATCACTTCCCCAAAGTAGTACAATGTTACTATGGTAACATTGTACTACTTTGGTCATAGTAAAATATGAAAATAAATCTTAAAAAAAAATTAAAAAAAATGTAATAACAAATTAAAAAAAAAATATATATATATATATATATTTTTTTTTCATACTGTCACCAGTCAGTGTCCCTGTTCACCGTCATGCCAGTTATACGATGACGCTGTACTGCACTGGTGACAGTATGTAAAAAAAAAAAATAGTGAAAATAATTGTTTTAATTTTTTCATTTTCCGAAAATCTATGACAAAAAAAATACAACTTCAAAAAACTCGCCATTCCTCTTATGAAGTATGTCCGACTGTCTACTCTGCAAAAAGGGGTCATTTGGGGGATATCTGTACTATTCTGACATTCTTGGACCTCAAGAAATTAGATTGGCTGTCAGTACTTCAGGATTGATCAATTTTCAGATCTATACCATAGTTTGTGAACTCTATAACTTTCCTACAAACTAAATAATACATCCTAATTTGGGTTATTTTCACCAAAGACATGTAGCAGAATACATCTTGGCCTAAATTTATGAAGAACAATTATTTATTTGTAAACTTGTATAACAGAAACAAAGAAAAACGTGGGTTTTTTTCAAAATGTTTGGTCTTTTTTTGTTAATTTAGCAAAAAATAAAAACCCCAGCGGTGATTAAATACCACCAAAAGAAAGCTCTAGTTGTGTGAAGAAAATTATAAAAATTTTAGTTTGGGTACAGTGTTGTAGGACCGCGCAATTGTCATTCAAAGTGTGAGAGCGCTGAAACGTGAAAAATGGCCTAGGCAGGAAGGTGCAAAATTGCCCGGTATTGAAATGGTTAAAAGGCTAAAAATCAAACCTATGTGGCTTACTGCCAAAGTTAAAAAAGCTATAGATAATAAGAAAAGAGCTTTAATTAAATATAAAAATGAAGGAATGCTATCATCGTTTAAACATTACAAAAAATATAACAGAATATGCAAAAAGGAAATAAAGGCTGCAAAAATTGAAAACAAACAACAGATTGCAAAAGATAGCAGGACCAACCCCAAAAAAATGATTGAAATATATTAATAGTAAAAAGGTCTGGCCCGAGCATGTATGCTCTTTACAAAATAATTTAGAGTGGGTGACTGGAGACAAAGAGAAGGCAAATTTATTAAATACCTTCTTCAGTTCTGTGTATACAAAGGAGCATGGGGGAGCTCTTGTCCATAATGGGTATGGTGTTGACAGCTCCAGATGATCCACATTGGCTCACAATTGATATGATCGAAAAACACTGTATTTAGACAGAATAAAGGTGAATAAAGCACCTGGCCCGGATCGCATACACCCACGGGTCCTTAAAGAATTGAGCTCTGTAATTTCAAAGCCATTGTATGTAATTTTTAGGGACTGTTTAATGATTGGCATAGTACCACTGGATTGGCGTAAGGCCAATGTGCTGCCAATATTTAAAAAGGGGTCAAAATCTTTACCAAGTAATTATAGACCTGTTAGTTAAACTTCTATAGTTGGGAAGATACTGGAGAGTTTAGTAAAAGACCACATAGATGAGTTCTTGCTGACAAAAAATATTTCAAGCAACAGACAGCATGGATTCATGAAAGACAGAAGTTGTCAAACAAATCTGATTTCTGAACGTGGTGAACGTGGTATACTTGGATTTTGCAAAAGCGTTTGACACAGTTCCCCACACACGGCTAATGTGTAAGGTAAAGCCTACAGGCTTGGAAAAATCTGTATGTAAATGGATAGAAAACTGGCTAAAAGATCGTATTCAGAGAGTAGTGGTTAATGATTCATACTCTGAATGGTCTAGGGTTGTTAGTTGTGTACCCCAAGGTTCAGTGTTGGGACCTTTACTTGTTGATATATTTATAAACAATATAGGGTCTGGGATTATAAATCCCATTTCAGTCTTTGCAGATGACACCAAGCTGTGCAGTGGAATAACGTCCTTACAGGATGTCTCCAATTTACAAGCCGACCTCAATGTACTGTTTAGTTGGGCAACTATGTGGCAAATGAGGTTTAATGTTGATAAAAGTAAGATTATGCACTTGGGGGCTAAGAATATGCATGCATCATACATACTGGGGGGGGGGTACAACTGGGGGAATCAATGGTGGAGAAGGATCTGGGAGTTCTGGTGGATCACAAGCTTATAAATAGCATGCAATGCCAAGCTGCAGTTTCTAAAGTGAGCAAAATCCTCTCTTGTATTAAAAGAGTTATAGACTTCAGAGAGAGAGATATCATATTACCCCTGTACAAATCATTAGTAACACCTCATCTGGAATATGCAGTTCAGTTTTGGGCACCAATTCACAAAAAGAACATTGGGGAACTGGAGAAAGTACAGAGAAGGGCAACCAAACTGATATGAGGCATGGAGGAGCTCAGCTATGAGGAAAGATTAGAGGAACTGAATTTATTCTCTCTTGAGAAGAGGAGATTAAGGGGGGATATGATCAACATGTATAAATACATCAGTGGTTCATATAGTGAACTCGGTGTAGAGCTATTCACCCTGAGGTCATCACAGAGGACAAGGGGCACTCTTTACATCTGGAGGAAAGGAAATTTAATCTCCAAACACGGAAAGGTTTCTTCACAGTGAGAGCTGTGAAAATGTGGAAAGATTGTTTTAAAAAAGGTCTGTATTCTTTCCTAGATACACAGAATATAACTGGATACTAACATTTATAGGTAAAGTTGATCCAGCGAATATTCGATTGCCTCTCGGGCGATCAGGAAGGAATTTTATCCCCTGCAGGAGCAAATTGGATCATGCTTTGCTGGGTTTTTTTTTTGCCTTCCTCTGGATCAACTGTGGGTTTAGGATTATAACTTTTTTTTTTTTTGTTAATGGTTGAACTGGATGGACTTTTGTCTTTTTTCATCCAGACTGACTATATTTGTAACTATGTATGTATGTAAGTTGCTGGTTATCAGCAGCACTTTCCTCATGCTGTCACAGCGTGAGGAACATACTGCCGATAACCGACAAATGTCACAGAGGACATTCGCACTGATGATCAGTACCCTGATCATCAGTGCTGCCCACCAGTGCCACCCATCAGTGTTGCTCAGCAGTTGCGCCCAGTCAGTTCCATCAGTGCCGCCTGTCAGTGCCCATCAGTGCTGCCTTTCAGTGCAGCATCATCAGTGCCTCCTCATCAATGCCCATCAGTGCAGCCTATCCGTGCAACCTCATCAGTGCCTATCAGTGCAGCCTCATCAACGCACATCAGTGAAGGAGAAAAATTACCTGTTTGCAAAATGTTACAATAGAAACAAATAAAAACAATACATAAATAAACACCTCAGTGGTGATTAAATACCACAAAAAAAAGCTCTATTTGTGTGGAAAAAATTATAAAAATTTGATTTGGATACAGTGCTGCATGATTGCGCAATTGTCATTCAAAGTGCAATAGCACTGAAAGCTGAAAATTGGCCTGGGCATGTAGGTGTTAACAGTGCCCAGTATGCAAGTTAAACAAAATAATAACAAGCACATCATTCTTACCTGCTCTGTGCAATGGTTTTGCACAAATAATTAATAAAAATTTAAAAAAAAAGTAAGGGTAGTTTGAAAATGTATCCAAATCTCCCTTATCTCTGCAGGGGCTATGCTCCAGAGACTACCGATAGGTGGCAAGAAAGTGATGCGATGCCATTTGTGGCGACAAATGCACAGCAACTGCATGAATTGCACGTGGTTTCAGGGTGTTTTCGGAGCTTTCCTAATGATTTGAATGTGTAGTGTTCAGCAGGCGCCATCACTACAAGCCAGGTCAACTTTGCCACGGGTGCAAAGCATCTCAGCCTCAGGATATAAACACCCGCTTCCTATTGCAGCTTAAAGGCGGGTGGTTGGTGGGTGGCAGAATGTAGGTCAACCGCAAATTTTGTCGGCCCCCAAATGCAGTCTAAACAAAATCTAAGGCCTCGTTTACATGGGGCATTACTACTGCAGGGCTGTGTTTAGCTACACATAGATGCACAGGTGTTCCGTTCATCCTCCTAAAGGCAGTTCCATTGATGTCAGTTGGGATACAGCAACTGCAGAGGAATGCACGGGTGTTCCGTGCATTCCTGTGCAGGCAGTCCCATCTATATCAGTTGGGACGCAGCGGCTGCATGGACACAGCCACTTCTCCCAACTTGACATCTATGTGTACCTATGTCCCTAAACCCACACTGTTTTCGTTTGGGGCCATGCTCCTATACCCACACGGATGTCAGATCTGTCCTTGCAGTGGCTGTATCCCAAATTACATGAATAGGACTGCTTGCACAGGGATGCACAGAACACCAGTGCATCCCCATGCAGGTAAACATGGCCCTCCATGGGCATACATTTTAGCACATTCCATTGAATGAGGCCTTAGTAGGAATTTTGTAAGTTAGGTTGTGTTTATGTGAACTAAAAAGGATTTGTGTGTTTTTTTAGTGAAAATAGCAATTTGATAAACATTTGCACAACTATTGTGGGGCTGAAAAAATTCGGTAGCACATTCTTTTTATTCTACTGGTCGTGTGCTTTCAGAAAATGTATGGTTTGGGGAGTCTTTTACAAACTCTGAAAGCTGTAAAGGTGTCAGGTGTCAGTGAGAGGAATAGTGCCCCATTCTTGGTGTCCGTGTGAGGAATAATGCCCTTTCATTGGTGTCAGTGGGGTGAATAGTGCCTCATCATTAGTGTCAGTGGGAGGAATAGTGCCCCATCATTAGTGTCAGTGGGAGGAATAGTGCCCCATCATTGGTATCAGTGGGAGGAGTAGTGCCCCATCATTGGTGTCAGTGGGAGGAATAGCGCCCCATCGTCAGTGGGCGGACCTCTAATAGGAAGAGGTGGTGCCTAAAGAGGAAGGGGTGGAGTTTGCAGATGAAAGGGTGGGACAAATTTAGATGCGGGGGGGTGCCCGATTTTAGTCTTGCCTAGGGCAGCACAAAACCAAAATACACCACTGCGTCCAACACAAAAACAGAGTGCCAGATGCGTATCTTATAAACAATAATAAACAGAATAGAGAACGATAGAGAAAGATAGTAAAATAAAGAGATATAGGACTTTCCACTCTCCAGAAGTTACCTGCTTCCTACAGCTGGGAGGGCCCAGAAACCCTCCATAAAAAAGAAATATCACGGTTCCTCAGTGGAATGCCAAAGCTCCCAAATCTTACTGTGTTTGTAAAGGTTACTGGTGAGTTGTGCCGTAAGAGACTCCGTAGGTTCAGCATCCTTGATTCTGGTATAAAGTTCAATAGAAGTGGAAGGTTCTCTTATTTTTTAATTAAACACTCTGTTTAATACATGCTAATATTCTGCTAGGTTTGCTTTCTTGCATGCCATGGCTAAGCCTGTGTTCCACAAAGGACCTCAGATCTTTTTCCATCCTGGATCCCCCCCAAAGTTTCTCCCCCAGCGAGTAAAATGTATTCCTGTGTTCAGGCGCCAAGTGCATTTCTTAACATTTTTTGACATTGAACCGTATTTGCCATGTAATTGCCCACATCTTAATTTTATTGAGGTCTTTTTGTAAGGTTTCTGATCCTGTTGTAAAGTTATAGCCCTGCTTGTCTTTGTATCATCAGCAAACACTGAGATTGAGCTATTTATACCAGCCTCTATAGCATTTGTGAATAAATTAAACAGAATTAGTCCAAGGATGGAGCCTTGGGGTGCCCCACTTACCACTCCAGAATATTCTGAGTTCATGCTATTGTAAAACCGAAACACAGGTGCCTAAAACTTGATTACCAGTGTGTGTGTATAAGGTATGAGCTTGAGCAAGTATTTGGTGGGAGACCTTGTCATTCAAAATACAATGGCACAATCACCAGCAATAGTCATCAGTCAAAAGGGTACCACACTCCCTCTGAAGGGGAGACTGTGAAAAATGGGGATTTTTAGGTGCCCACATAAACAAAAAGATATGAAAAATAAGAGAGACAAAAAACTATTTTTATTTTACAAATGAAAAATTCTGTCTTCATATAAAATTATTCAAAACCAGCTACAGGCTCAACGAACGCCAAAAATAGGCGGGTAAGCCTAATTATTAGCTCTCTATCCCATATAATAAATATTGATACGGGTTAAAACTGAAAAAAAATGTATAAAAAAACAAACAGCTGTAAAAGACTGTGTACAGTCGGTTAATCAAAATACCCATGCAGAGTAGCTTATATAAAGAGTTGTATACAAAACTATATTGTGCATCTAATCAAAGTTACAAATGAGATCATTACCTTGCAAGAAGGGACAGACAAACACCAGTCATAGTAAATTAAAATTAAAAGAAGCTATCCATACTAGTACGTATGCTTATGGTCAGTGATGTAGATCGAAACTGCCCTTGAGCCAAATGTGTTTAAATGCACATCATTGAGTGAGAAACCAAGTTGAAAAATAGCTCATGAAATTGTATTCAATAAAGACATCATGGTAACCAGCATGACACAAATGAATGATATAAGCTGTAAGCTATTATATTCACATCATTCAGATGGTTACCGTATATACTCGAGTATAAGCCGAGTTTTTCAGCACATTTTTTGTGCTGAAAAACGGCCCCCTCGGCTTATACTCGAGTCAACGCCTGCAGGGGGCTGCTGTCTCTTACCTGGCTCCGGTCCCACGACGATCCGGTCCAGGAAGCGTGGCTGCTCCTTCATTCGGTTCGTCCACTGTATGTTCGCGCGGCTGCTCGGCTCCGCCTTCTCACCGGTGATTGGCCGCCAGAACTGTAGCTCAGGAAAGGCACACAGGCGGCCAATCACCGGCGAGGAGGCGGAGCTGAGCGGTCCCGCGAAAATCGAGTGAAGGAGATGCAGGTAAGTGTGCCGTGCTTAGGTGCTGCTGCAACCACATATGCTGGCTGCAGCAGCACCATACTGGAACAGGGGTCAGCAAGTGTCAGTGGGAGGAATAGTGCCCCATCATTGGTGTCACTGATATGATGGGGAACGATGGGGAACGATGGGGAACTTTTCCTCCCCCCCACTGACACCAACGATTGGGCACTATTCCCCCCCCCCCCACTGACACCAATGATGGGGCACTATTCCACCCCCCACTGACACCAATCATGGAGCACTATTCCACCCCCCACTGACATCAATCATGGGATACTATTCCTCCCCCCCACTGACACCAACGATGAGGCACTTTTCCACCCCCCCACTGACACTAATGATGGGATACTATTCCTCCCACTGACACCAATGTTGGGACACTATTCCTCCCACTGACACCAATGATGGGACACTATTCCTCCCACTGACTCCAAAGATGGGGCACTATTCCACTGACACCAATAATGGGGTGCTATTCCCCCCACTGATACTAATGATGCGGCACTATTCCTGCCACTGATACCAATGATGGGGCACTATTCCTCCCACTGACACCAATGATGGGGCGCTATTCCTCCCACTGACACCAATGATGGGGCACTATTCCTCCCACTGATACCAATGATGGGGCACTATTCCTCCCACTGATACCAATGATGGGGCACTATTCCTCCCACTGATACCAATGATGGGGCACTATTCCTCCCACTGACACCAATGATGGGGCACTATTCCTCCCACTGACACCAATGATGAGGCACGATTCTTCCCACTGGTGTTCCCACCCTCGGCTTATACTCGAGTCAATAGTTTTTCCCAGTTTTTTGTGGTAAAATTAGGTACCTCGGCTTATATTCGGGTCGGCTTATACTCGAGTATATACGGTAATTGATTTTCATTCCACCTGTGAACTCAACATAATGCATAGCCATCATATTTGCACCCGTGCTGGGTATCTGAAACTGCGTTGCTGTAGAAATATAAATGTGAGCAATATAAAGTCAACAGGAAATTCCCACTCTAGGCAACCCCCTCCAGTCATAGATATTGAGCTCCATACATGGTGAATAAGTGGAGCAACAGTAGCCGGCACCATGAACTACTTAGTGCAAGAGTAGCAGAAGTTGTAGATTAATCAATAAATCACTCTGCAACCTATAACCTAAAATTATTCCAATAGTGAATCCCAACTATGTAGCCCAAGAAAAAGTCAAACTTTCACCCTTGAAAGCAAATATTAATAATGACGCCTTTTCCTTCACCTCAACTCAAAAACCAAATTCACCAAAATTTCTTCAAATTAAAATCTACAAATTGATATCCAAAAATTGGTGTCCAAAAATTATTAGTGTCCAAAACATTTTTTAGTCCACCAAAAATATATTAATCCTGTTTTTCCAATTTTATTATTCCAATATTACGGACCAAGTGGTACCTCGAGAAAATAAAACTAAAATCGTGTATTACCTTCCAATAAATATATATAACCTTCAAATAAATGTATATACTTTTAAACAAATAAGTATATACTATATCTGTGCAAAAATATATGTGTAAAAATATTAATAGATTCAACTGTGAGTAATGTGAATCATCCAAAATCACGATGTATACACTCCAATAAACTAATAAAAGGTGAAAAATTGTGTACACTCCAAAACAGCAAAAAAAAAAACCCCAAAAAATAAATTTTAATATAAATATATTAATAAAATTACTAATAAAATTAAATGAAATAAAGTGAACACTCTGTGACCACCTCTAAATGGAAGAATGAATACAATTACCCACATGGAGTAAAATCAAGCTTTAAGGGATATTCTGATGTTTTTAGTAGTCACTTCCAAGCTTTCTTTCACTGTATATAGGGTACACCTCCACTTCTCCATAATCCTCATAAAGATAGAAAAGACCCATGTAGCATATAATATTGAGTATATAAAAATTTAATGCAGCATCTTACATTAGGGACTTGTGATATTCAGCATAGGTTCCCATGAACCAGCCTCAGCAACTTCCTTATCTTAAAACCCCCTTTTCCAGTCAACAAAATGGCTGCGCCGCCACTTCCTGTTTTGCGTAATACGTCAGTCGTCACGTTCACTGATGCGTTTCGTCACTTCCGGACTTCTTCTGAAGGGATCAAGACGTCTTAGAGGCGGTTCCTTTTTTCTTTTTTTCTTTTTTTTTTTTTTTTTGTATTTCAATGGTTTTTATTAATTTTAAACAGTATAAAACAGAGGCAACAAAACACACCCACGCAGGGGCTATCAATTGCACCAATAAAAAAGGCACAATAGAGCAGACAACGCTCTAATTCCAATAAGGCAAAACGTATGCCCACGCAGGGTCTATCAATGGCACATAGGTTACAATAACATCAGTAAGACTCTGACTATCGCAACTAAAGACAGTTGTCCACTGTCACATCAAAACAAACAGAAAAGGAGAGAAGAAAAGCAGAAAAGAAAGGGAAAAAAAACAAAAAACAAAAAAAACCAAAGAGCAGGGGTCCACTAGCGCCAATACCAAACTCCATTACCTCCCCACACTGGCCGGGGGTAGCGTGGGAAAGGCGTATTGCAACCACGGCTCCCATACTTTCAAAAATTTATGTTGAGAGTCGTTGCATATACTCGACATCTGTTCGTTGAGCATCATAGTAGTCATACGATCCCGCACCCCCTGGAAATGTACAAACTGACTCTTCCAGGCCTGAGCAATTGTCCTAGTAGCCGATAAAAACAAATAGGAAGCCAACCGCTGCTGACGAGCCAAAAGGCCCGGTATGGGGCAATGAAGCAAAGCATACCGAGCATCCCGGCGTATGGAGAGATGGAACAAAGTGAAAAGGAGGCCAAACACACGAGACCAAAAACGAACCAACCTCGGGCATGACCACCAGATATGCAGTACATCGCCACGATGGCCACAACCCCGAAAACATCGATCACTACAGGCAGGGTTAACATGGGCCAGACGAGCCGGAACCCAGTACCAACGGAACAATACCTTGTAGGCTGCTTCCAGCGTGGTCGTATTAAATGAACATTTAGCTATGAGTGACCAGGCCCTACTCCAGTCCTCCGGATCCACAGCCACTCCCAGGTCGCGTTCCCACTGAACAACATATGAAAGAGAAGTGTGAGACGAGCGTCTGTTCAAAGCTGCGTAAAGAAGGGAGATAAGGCCCGGGGCACCCGAGTGCTGCTGGCAAAGCCGTTCAAAGGCAGATTTCTGATATGGGAAAGCAGAAGTGGCTCTCAGCGAAAGTAGCCAGTGCCGCAATTGAAGGTACCGAAAAAATTCCGCTGGGGGAACATCCCGAGACTCCCGAAGGACATTCCAGGCGGGAAAGGACCGAAAAATCAAAAAGTGTTGCACCTGTGAGAAACCATGAGCCACCCACCAAGAAAATGCCCTCGGGCAATCTAGACCCGGTGGGAAAAGAGGGTTGTTAACGATTGGAAGCAAGGGCAAAAAGGGTGACATCAGGCCACTGGAGTAACGTACCGAGTCCCAGACTTGTAGGCCATGGAGCAACATCGGACTCAGCGCCATAGGGCGCAGGGCAGGGGGAAGCCATAGGAGTGTCGACAGTGCAATAGGGGCACAATTAGGTAGTTCCAGCAGGACCCAGAGAGGAACATCGGAGGAAGCGTGCAACATAGACAGCGGGGCAATCTGGCTCGCCTGATAATACTTAGCTACATTGGGTACCCCAAGACCACCCTGGAGTCTATGAGCAAAGAGCGTATTTCTAGAGACTCTGGGGTGTTTATCGGCCCAGATAAAACGCATAAACTTCGCCTGAAGCAACCGAAGAAAGTGAGGGGGAACCCGCACCGGGAGGGTGCGAAAATAATATAACAATTTCGGCAAGATGGTCATTTTCACTGAATGAACCCGTCCTATCCAAGACAGGTGCGGAAATTGCCAGGAATGCATAAGAGAAGATAAAGAGCTAAGCAAAGGATAATAATTTGCAGCAAAAAGGGAGTCATAGGTGGGGGTCAAGCGAATGCCCAAGTATTCCAGAAAAGAGGAAGCCCACCGGTAAGGGAAGTGGGATTGTAGGCGCGAAACCAAATCTGAAGCCAAAGTAATATTGAGAGCGACGGTTTTATCCAAGTTGATACATAGACCCGAAATCAAGGAGAAGCGCTCAAGAACTCGTTGCAAGTTAGGAAGCGTCGTCAGAGGATTAGTAAGGGTCAAGAGGGCATCGTCCGCAAAGAGGCTCAGCTTAAACTCCTGTCCCGCGTATGGAACCCCCGATATATTGCAATCGGTCCGGAGCGCTAAAGCCAGTGGCTCGAGCGCCAGGACAAAGAGCTCTGGGGACAGCGGGCAACCCTGCCTCGTCCCTCGCCCAACAGGAAAGGGATCCGAGAAATACCCAGCGTATTTAACGGAGGCCGAAGGAAAGAAATACAAGGTCTGAATCCAAGAGAGAATAGAATCCCCGAAACCCCAACGAGACAGCACAAACCGCAGATATTCCCAAGATAGAGAATCAAAAGCTTTATATATGTCCAAGGACAGTAGGAATCCTGGGATTTTCCGTTGTTGCAGAAAATGTATAAGATGGACCACCTTACGGACATTATCACCCGCCTGCCTCCCAGGGACGAACCCTACTTGGTCCCGGTGGACCAGGCTACACAAATATTTATTGATGCGAAAACTAAGGATCTTGCCCAATATCTTCAGGTCTTCATTAAGAAGAGAAATGGGCCGGAAGGCTTGCGGTTCCTGGACATCGTCGGTCGTCTTAGGAATCATAGAGATATGTGCCCTAAGTGCGTCCGGAGAGGGCAAAGAGCCCTGTCGTAACTCATTGAAATAGGCCGCTAAAAAGGGCGCCAATAGGGCTGAGAATTTTTTATAATAGAGACCGGAGAAGCCGTCGGGACCTGGGGCCGCGGTGGACCGTAAAGATTTGATCGCTTGGAGCACTTCCGGTACGGTGACACCAGCGTTGAGGGCCGCCTGTGCTGCCTCGGTTAATCCAGGAAGATGGAGGTCTTGAAAGAATGCCTCTGCCTGGGCCACAGGGAAAGGATCTGGGGCAGCATAGAGGCGCGAAAGGAAGTCCGAAAATCGGGAAACAATCTGCTGGGGATTAGAAGTACAGCCACCTGTGGAAAGTCGAAGTCGAATCGGTTTATGGGGTTTCCCCACAGAATTGAGTTTCCTGGCTAGCATGGGACCGGGCTTATTAGCGCAGGAGTAAAATTTATGTCTGGTCCAACGCAGGGCCGAGGCGGTTCCTTTTATCCTGACCTACATAATTGGCAGGAAGCTGGAACCGCCATATTATTCAAGGGCACACGGCCGCAGACGGACACCATTGCTTCCCTTAAACTCTGATGACCATACAATCTTAACAATAAGGACACATTACATCAAAATACATACAAATTAGTAACTAAACCTCTTGAGCACCACTCTAATGAGATACAACCTCCACCAACCAAGGATTACTACTATACCTCTATATACTGCTAAATCCGAAATACCCCAGGACCTAGTATTCAGGAACGCATTTAAAGCAGCAGTATCTACAGCAGCAGTATTAATTCCTATGCAATATCCCCTACAGCAACAGTATTCATACTATATCCCTATATCTCTATAATAAGTACGTTGCTACATAAATTAACTCAATATAAATAAACGTTTTATAATTATCTTTTTGATAATTATTCGTAGCTCCCTCTACTGGTAAAATCCTATACTCTAAAATGTCATCTTTATTAAATATCATTAAAATACAATTCAAAAATTGATAATATATTTATACACCTACAACTTGTACCATAAATCTCATAAAATTATTATTAAATATATCATATTTAAAATTAAAATACCTGTATAAAATACAATTAAAAAATGAAAAATAATATATTTATACACCTACCACTTATACCATAAAATCTCATAAAATTAATATTAAATATATCATTGTATTTAAAGTTAAAATAACTGTATTAAATCAATATTAAATATTTGTATACCTGTGACACGTATCATAAAATTCCATAAAAATTCTTAAGCATATTTATTTCACCCTGTAAATATTATCTTATTGCATCTAAAATTCCTAAAAAAATACAAAAAGAATTATTCTTATTTTTATTATATTTTTAAAACCTCATAAAATTCTATCCCCTATTAAAAATCTGAAATAAAACAATTCAAATCTAATTCTACATTCAGACCTTTCGATTTTAACGTGTTCAACTGAAAAATCCATAGAGTTTCATTCTGTGATAACCTCTGAACTCTGTTACCACCCCTCCAATGTGTCTCTACAGTACCAATTCCACAAAATTTTAACAGACTAGGATCTGAATTGTGAAATTCTTTAAAGTGCCTCAACACACTATGGTCCTTTTTCCCTTTCTTAATATTAGCTACATGTTCTTTCAGCCTATCACGAAGGGATCTTTTAGTTCTGCCTACATATTGTAGTTGGCATGGACATTCCATAAAGTATGTTACATACTTTGTGCCACATGTAATACATGTTTTTACCAAAAATTCTTCTCCAGTAGTGTGCGATCTAAATTTAGGAATCACTTTTTTGTTAATGCCAGTAGTTGTAAATATCCTACATTTCTTACAGGGGTAAAACCCTTTAAAATCAAACATTTGGATACCTTTCTTATTGGGAGGTGAGATGACACCCTTAACTAGGGTACTTCCTAAATTATTCGTTTTCCTATAAATAAAAGGCGATTTCTCTGGTAAAACGGGTCCTAAAATAGTATGTTTTTTATGTGGCCAATACCTTTTTAAAATATTTTCCACATCTTTAAATTGAAAATTAAAACGTGAAATAAATGCATAATCAGCTTTCTTGTTATCTTGTAATTTTACATTATTATTTCTCTAAATTTTTCCATCACCCAAATAGTTCTTACTAATTTTAAATCTAATTTTTTCTAATGTTATTGGGTGCATGAACCTTTCTTTAATCAGGTTAGATTGTTTAATATAGTTCTCCAACCTAGAACAGTTCCTCATAATAATAATAATTATTATATATTATAGCGCCAACAGCGCTTTACAATATAACGGGAGACAATACCGCAACAATACAGTTCAATTCAAGAGAGATAGGAGGGCCCTGCTCCTTGGAGCTTACAATCTAGGAGGGAGGGGCTAGTGGTACAAAAGGTAGTAACTGTGGGGGATGGACTGGTTGGAAGAGTAGAAGATTCCATTATTAGCTGGGGGCAGGATAGGCTTCCCTGAAGAGATAGGTTTTCAGAGATGGCCGAATAGTGAGCAGAGTAGGCGATAGTCTGATAAATTGGGGAAAGCTCTGGAGAAGTCCTGGAGACAAGCATGGGAGGAGGAGACAAGGGAGCTAGAGAGTAGGAGGTCTTGTGAGGAGCGGAGAGTACGGTTTGGGTGATATTTAGAGACCAGATCGGTGATGTAATTTGGGGCAGAGTTATAAATGGCTTTATACGTTATTGTTAATGTTTTGAATTTTATCGGTTGGGCAATGGGAAGCCAGTGGAGGGATTGACAGAGAGGGGTGGCAGATACAGAACGATTAGAAAGGTGGATGAGTCTGGCAGCAGCATTCAAGATAGACTGAAGAGGGGATAGCCTGCGATTAGGTAGGCCAATGAGGAAGGTGTTATAATAGTCAAGGCGAGAGATAACAGGGGAGTGAATAAGTTGCTTAGTAGTTTCCGAGGTTAGGAAAGGGCGTATCTTGGAGATGTTGTGGAGGTGAAGTCTACAAGATTTGGACAATGAATAGATTTGGGACTGAAAGGACAGATGGGAATCTAGGATTACACCTAGTACCCTGGCATGAGGGGAGGGAATGATGATTGTGTTATTGATCTTGATGGAGAAGTCAGGGGAGGGGGCACGGGCTGGGGGGAATACTAAGAGCTCAGTTTTGGAAAGACTGAGTATGAGGAAGTGGAGTGACATCGATGCCGATATGTCACTTGGTAGGTTAGTAATGCAAGAGGAGGCTCAAGGGGTGAGGTGAGGGGTAGAAAGATAGATTTGTGTGTCATCAGCATAGAGATGGTACTTAAAGCCATGGGAGTTTATCAAGTGACCAAGGGAGGAGGTGTAGATGGAGAAGAGAAGGGGTCCAAGGACAGAACCTTGAGGGACCCCTACAGAAAGAGGGAGTGAAGAGGAGGAGGCAGCGTTATAGGTAACGCTGAAGGAGCGCTGCGTTAGGTAGGAGGAGAACCAGGAGAGAGCAGAGTCTCTGAGGCCAAGAGAGTGGAGTTTTTTGAGGAGGAGGGGATGGTCAACCGTATCAAAAGCCTCAGAGAGGTCAAGTAGTAAGAGAACAGCGTAGTGGCCATTGGTTTTAGCAGTTAGTAGATCATTAGTGAGTTTTAGTAGGGCAGTTTCAGTGGAGTGTAGTGAGCGAAAGCCATACTGTAAAGGGTCAAGAAGGTTGTTGTCGGTGGGGTGGGAGCTCAGGCGAATGTAGACTAAGCATTCTAGGAGTTTAGAGGTAAATGGCAGCAGGGAGATGGGTCTTAAGTTGTTCAGATTGGTGGGGTCCAGGGAGGGCTTTTTAAGTATGGGAGTGATGTGTGCATGCTTTAGAGGGGAGGGGAAGGCACCAGTAGAGAGGGAAAGATTGAAGATGTGAGTGAAGGAGCATAGGATGGAAGAAGAGGGTGACCATAGTAGTTGTGAGGGGACAGGATCCAAGGGGCAGGTAGTGAGACGGGCTTCTGAGAAAACCTTAGTGACCTCTTCGGTAGTAGCAAAGTCAAAAGAGGAAAGTGTTGAGGGAGGTTTACTATAAGGTATGCTAAGTGGGATGGATGTCTGTGCAGTGGTGATGCCCCTACAAATTGTGTCAATCTTGTTTTTGAAATGATTTGCAATCTTGTGAGCAGTGAGTGAGGTATTGGGTGGAGGTGGAGAAAGTAGAGAGTTAAAGGTAGAGAAGAGACGACGAGGACTGGATGAAAAGGTATTAATAAGAGTGACAAAGTAGGCTTGTTTGGCAGCATGAAGGGAGGAATTGTATGTTAAGAAAGCAGATTTAAATAGGGTGAATGCTTGTTGAGATTTGGTTTTACGCCACAATTGCTCCAGCGCACGACTATGTAGTTTAAGATTTCTGGTGTCATCAGTCTGCCAAGTTTGTAATGGTCGGGGCCTGATGCTTCGTGTTGTTAGAGGAGCAAGTGAGTCTAATGTGGATGAAAGCGAACTGTTGTAGACAGCAGTGGCCAGGTCAGGGCAAGACAGGGGAGAGATTCTGTCGTAGAGTTGGTCATTTGCAGAGTGGAAAGGAGCAGTGTTCAAGTTGTGTAGGTTTCTGCGGGTAATTGCTGCTTGGAGGGATAGGTGTTTGAAGACGAGGACACTGCAAAGGTGATGAGATTGTGATCAGAGAGAGGAAAGGGGGGTGAGGTTGTAGGGAGTGCAAAGATGGGAGAAAACAAGGTCTAATGTATTCCCATCAGAGTGAGTGGAGGACTGTATACACTGTGCTAATGCAAAAGATGAGCTTAAGTTGAAGAGTTGGGATGTAGCCGGGTTGTTGACGTTAATAGGGATGTTAAAATCTCTGAGAATGATAGTGGGTAGTTCAGAGGAGAGAAAGTAGGGTAGCCAGGAGGAGAAATCATCAAGAAAGCGGGACACCGGTCCAGAAGGCCGATAGATCACTGCAATCCTCAGAGAAATGGGAGAAAACAGCCGGATGGTGTGAGTCTCGAAAGAAGAGAAGGAGGGTTAGGGAGGACTTGAAAGGTGCTCAGTGGGGATAGAAGCAAACCAACCCCTCCTCCTTTCCGACCACTGAGTCTGGGTGAGTGGGTCCAGAGAAGGCCTCCATAGGAAAGTGCTGCGGGAGAAGAAGAATCCGCTGCTTGAAGCCAGGTTTCTGTAATTGCTAGTAGGTTAAGGGAGCGGGAGACAAAAAGGTCATGGACAGAGGTGAGCTTATTACAGACAGAGTGGGCATTCCAAAGCGCACATGAAAAAGGGAGGGTGATTTTTGGGAGCACGGGGACTGATATTAAATTGAGGGGATTGCGTCTATTCCCGGAAGAAAGAGGATGCCTGGTGTGGGGGTGAGATACTGGAGGGCCAGTGTTTGGGGAGATATCCACAGAGGTTAGGAGAAGAAGAAGGGTGAGGAAAGTAACATGGGAGCGGGATGTACATGAGTGTACATGCCTTCCAGTCCTGGTATTTGGGTCAGCAGGAGAGTGAAGTATCAGCAGGAGGTGATGAGAGCAGTAGTAGGTAGATGGTAGCAGTGAGGGTGAGATGTACAAGTTTTGGGGTGGAGCAAAGGGGTAAAGAAGTGAGATTTTGAGAACACAGGATAGTGTGAAAAGGAGTAGTGGAGGGGACATATTAAAAGGTATACTGAGTGGGACTCAGACTTCTAGGAGATGTTTCCCAGGGTGTTTGCTTGCAGTCTGTCCAGTGTGCAGTAGAATTTCTTGCTGTTGTTGTATCTTCCTGCTGCTTGAGTTATCCTGCTTTAGTTAAACTGCTGTGTTCAACTGCTTCTTAGCACTCCATCAAAAACAGCACTCATGCAAAAACAGCACCCCATCTGTGACTGTGCCCTCCGATCTGATTCTGGTGAACTGTCCTTTTGGTATTCCCTGGATCCACTGGGGATGGTGACAACTATTCGTGGGAATATACCCATTTCTATCTGTCTCTTTAAAAAATGTTTTAAAATATAATTTGTCATGCTTAAAGATATTGAGATCTAAAAAATTGGCCGAATCCTTACGAATACTATAAGTAAAACCAAGCTCATACTCGTTTTTTCCGATATATTTTAAAAAAAATTCAAAATTTTCCACCGTACCTTTCCAGATCAACAAGATGTCATCTATAAATCTTTTCCATACCTTAAGGCCCTCACAATTTTTACCATAGATCTTTGTGTTCCCATTTTGCTAAGAAAATATTGGCTAAGCTGGACGCAAATTTCGCACCCATTGCTACATCCTTTTTTTGCTCTTAGTACTCCCTGTCGCAAACGTGCGCAACAGAGACTGACGCAGTCCGCCATTTTGTTAAGAATCTCGATTTTCTCCCCTCACTCTCCTTCCCCTCTCCCTCCTCACTCTGAGAGTCACAGTGACAGTGTATGTGTGTGTTAAAAAATGTCACAGGAAAGTCATAGGGAGGGAGCTATAAAGGTCCCCCAGGGAGCCGGGGCCTAGCTGTCCGAGAACCTGTGCATTTCACACCTCGGAAGAGATAAGGCAAGCTTTCTCAGAAGTTGAGAGAGACTCCAACCTAATAAAACCTACTCAGCATAGGTGACAGAATCAGATAACACGTCTCAAAATCCATGTTTCCCCTATGTCTCATATCTTGGAATATGACTTACAGAAAAACCGGACATATCGTCAGATGGACGATGAGCAGGCAAACAGTTTGATGGGTCACTCGCCTTGTCTCGGACACACAGGAAAGCAGAAAAATAGATCTCGCGAACCGTTCAGTGTACACTTTCATAATTCATATCTAATCAATCCTCAGACTTGTCTGCATAATAATCTACCTGCAGGTGGGATGTCACTGGTGCAGATGGAAAGTTATAGGCCAAAATATGAGTTATGGGAGATTTTTTGCTCTAGTTGAGGCATTCACCAATATCTCCACGCCCTAAGCGGAGATTGGTCCTTGACTTCAGAGCCACCCCCTGCTGGGGACTACAAAACAGGCTGTCAGGACTAAGAGTGGGTTGTTGAAGAATTCTCCCATTGACCATCGTAACATCAAAGCACCCTTCTGCTCTGAAACTTGGATCTGCTAACCCAGGGCTTGGGCAAGTACTTTAACCCTTTCACCTCTCTCTATCTCTTTGCTGTGCTATGGTTCTTTGTCTATGTATATATATATCTTAGGTACATATTTTTCTGTAAATATTTTTATTGCACCCGTTTGACCTTTTAGTAATAAATCTTTCCTTCTGAAAGTGTTGAACTGTTTCTATAGCGCTTTATTGCAATATACGAATTCCTGCCTCTAAAGAGAATGCTACTGTGTTTCTTTAAACCTCTGTATAACCGGCCTGCGGACCGTTTCATACAGACGATTTTCTCAATCATTATAGTGTTATAGCTGATAACGCCGAGTTTTTTCTTTCTCTGTACAAAAAGGAGGTGGTGGCAGTGTGAAGGGTTAATTGCGTAATTAACCTGACCCAGTAACAATCGCCCAGGCTGCCTGTACATTGTGGTCCATTCGCTGGAAAATCGTTGCGCAGGGGGCAGCTGGGTGTGGCATTGTTACGCACATCCCATCGCGGTTCTAGATCGGCTAGTCCTTCGGTCACGAGTTTGGTGAGAAGGTCTGGGGTCTGACGCCGCGATCGTGACACTCCTCTTTATACCAGAAATAGTTTTTGCTCATACTAAATTCCAATAATTGTAAAATAAATTTTCTTTGTTTAATATGTAAATTAGTATAATTTTTTAGAGCCCATTTTATGGATTCAATACCATCAATATGTTTGATACTGGTATATAGAGAGTTGACATCAATGGTTACCAAATATATTTCTTGTGGGACCAGCATACCCTCAATGAGATTAATTACATCCTGACTATCCTTCAGATATGAGGGCATTTCTTTCACTACTGGCTGTAAATAAAAATCAACATATTGACCCAAACTAGAATGTATGGAACCTATACCATTTATAATAGATCTCCCTGGGGGTTTAGTGAGACTTTTGTGTATTTTAGGTAAAATATAAATAAAAGGCACTTTACAATGTAAGGAGATAAGATATTTTGCTTCTTTTTCGTTTAAAATTTTGTCATCCTTTGCTCTATCCACTAGTTTTTGGAGCTGTTTTTTATATAAACTGGTAGGGTTCCTATGAATTTTTACATACGTGTCTAAATCACTTAAAATAAAATCCATTTCTTCTTCATGTTTTCTTTTATGCATCACTACTACTCCCCCACACTTATCCGCGGGTCTTATTACAATATCCTTCTTCTTTTTAAGTGTAAGTAGACCCTGATGGAATATTTCCTCTTCTCTGAATTTTCGAGTATTTAACTCATATAAGTCATCTATGACCATCTGTTTAAACACTTCTATGTTCTGGTTTTTAGCATTAAAAGGATTGAGCGTAGACTTATTCTTCAAATCACTATGAACATAATTTAGCCTCGTCATATGATTGGCCGACAGAGAAGAATTTTTTGGACACTAATAATTTTTGGACACCAATTTTTGGATATTAATTTGTGGATTTTAATTTGTAGAAATTTTGGTGAATTTGGTTTTTGAGTTGAGGTGAAGGAAAAGGCTTCATTATTATTAGACGTTGTATATTGGAATTGGAAAGCTGCTTCAACGGCAGTGTAATTGTAAATGTCCATATAGTCCAAAGGAGGATAGCTGCTCTTTCAATACAGACATATATATTGTGTGAAAGTCTAGTACAGTTACAGAGAGAGAGAGAAATTGTGGTGGTTAACAAATTAGAAGATAACGAAACTCGTCTGTATAAATAAATCAGTCACTTACTGCCATCTCTGATTACTGCGATGCAATAATCGATCTCTCTAATGCTATCACATCCTTATTGCACTGCCGTGGGTATTTCTCCAAAGTATACATAGGAGGATAATGGTTACCCTGATGTGGTGTGCATCACACACCAGGCTCTGTCCGGTCATACAAGTCCATCTTGGGGACACTTGTATACGTTGTTTCCGGACATGATGATGTCACTACGTTGACGCATTTCGTCCGCCAATCATTGTGGACTTTGTCAGAACTAGGAGGAGACAGACGTATGCTGCTTTATATACCTTATCTCATGCATATGGTACTATCATTGCACCGTCTTGTGTTGCGATGTCATCATAACATCCCAAAACCAATACAATTAGACTCTGAAGAGATATCAATGAGCCTCCAATTAGGGATGGTCAATAGGTGAGCATCAGAGTCTATTATCATAGATTTTAACTCTTAGTGATGTTTTGGTTTATTCAAAGGAACAATTATAAAGTATCCTGTTGTTATCAATAGAAAAGGACCTAAGGAGAACAAGGGAGTTTATTCAAGAAATACTTTGAAGTTTAATTCAGTGTTCAACCCCTTAGGTATTAAAGTGCCAAGCATATAAATCCAATATTTTTCAGGGCAGGACAGTTAGAGGGCCTAAAAGTAAAAGGTATAATTTTAATAAATTTGTCACGTAGAAGAGGAGATTATGATAAGATTTTGCTTTAAAAAAAAAGAAAAATATTGGATATTTATATGGTTGGCACTTTAATACCTACGGGGTTAAACACTGGATTAAACTTCAATTTATAACATTTGTATCATGTTTTTTTCTGGATTTTTGGTTTATATTCTGTTTCTATCATTTAATATACACCTATGATAAAAATTATAGGCCCGTTATTTTTTTGTGAGTGGGCAAACCTACAAAATCTGCAGGGGATCAAATAATTATTTTCCCCACTGTGTACTGAGCTAACTACCTCAAAACACTTACCAAGTAGGGTAACACTAATAGAGGAGCCAGCTAATTCCAAAATGTAAAAGTGGGAATAGACCGGTAGTGAGGCAGCCCTTCTTAGGCAGAAATAATATGACATCAAATGGACGAGAACCCTTTCAGCTGTAGATCAATAGAGAAACAAAACTCCAATCAGAGGGGTAACATTCCAATAAAGAATCATCTTTCTTTTCTTTCCTCCTGTCAGCATATATGCATGCAGCACACCCGATTGGTCCCTAGTGCTGCCCTTCCTCCCAGAGAGCTGCTGTGCAGGTGATTGCAAGAGACTCATACAAAGTTAAATTTAGATTTTGTGATGTTTTAGGCCTGGTTCACATCTATGCAGGTGGTTGCAAGTGTGGGAATCACAGCGATACCCACAGTTAAAACATGCTCATGTTTGAAAACTTGCAGGACTGCCATTTATTCTGAATAGGACCCCCACACATCTAAAAATATAGCGCATTTGCGTGTGCAAAGCACCATGCATTTTCTGTCCGCTGCATTTTTAGAATGGTGCAGGAAACTTCCTCCTGTGGGAAATGCAGGCACAGCATCCCATTAAAATGAATGGGCTGCCGTGCCCATGCAAACACAGGCCGCAAACCCGCATAGATGTGAACCAGGCTTAAATGAATGTATAACTGCGTTAATTGCTAGATTTTCACATCTACTGTGACTTCTGTTTTAATAGATTACATGCGTTGCAAAGATTACTATGTCCACTCCACCACTGCTTATGGTTGAGAGGAGTGCATGATGCTTAAAGTGGAGTTCCAGTCAAACTATAAAAAAATAAGTCAACAGCTACAAAACTGTAGCTGCTGACTTTTGAAAAAACAGCCACTCACCTGTCCCTTGATCCCGCGGTGTCCTCCCTGCAGCCCATTTTACCGGCCGTCCTGTATTTCCGGCATTGGCATCTTCAGTGCTGTCACCTGGCTGTGACAGCTTGTGGTTTCACAGCCGGATGCCCACTGCGCATGCATGAGTAACACTGCACTTGCTGAATGGTCCCGTGGTCTTCTGGGACCTGTCACATGTCCCAAAAGACTTTGGGGAAGGAGGGGGCAAGACAACTTTCGCTTCCGATTGCCTAGGCCTGAAATTGACAGGTACCCGCTCCACCCCTCCACTCCCCAAAAGTGCCAATCCTTAACGGGTAGCAGGGGACCAGTCTTTAAAGCGGAACTTCCCCGTTTGGGTGGAGCTCCTCTTTAAGTATTGCCCCTCATCACGTCAGAGACGCTGGCATCTGACTGCTCACACCCTGCTAAGAAATGGATGTATTGGTTGCAGTGACAGAGAATCTCAGAGAGAAACTAATCATCACAGTAGAAATATTTTATCGACAGGGTAGAAGCCTTGGAATAATGATTTATTGATAGTTAAATTTTGGGAAAGGGAAGTAAGGGTACAATGACAAGGGGATAACATACCTTTTATCTCACATGCTCTTTTTATTTTTAAATGAGTGGGAAAAGTTCTGGATTTTTCCAGGATGAGAATAGCACCTTTCTAGCCATTCAGGTTACACATGTGGCCTAACCGTCTGAGATTCAGTGGTATTTTCCATCTGTGTGTCTCCTTTTTTTTTTTTAAATCAGAAATGACATTTATTAATGTTGAAGTCATACAAATCTCAAAATGACAAAGCATATACAAAATGATATCAAAGACTCATTCATCAATAAACCAAACAGCATATTAAATAAAACCTTCCAGTGCTATCAATTCAACAAGAAATTTAAGAGTTTCTGCATCATTACAGAGATAACTTATTACAATGCAATCAGATGACATGGTCATTTTGCACGTATAAAACAATAGGAGTAACCCCACAACAGTAGACCCGCAGGAAACAGAGAGCACTCCGGCCACCACCAGGGACTGCAGGTGAGGCATAGGCTAGCCATGAGAAAGTGATAATCAAATTACAATTAAAAACAATTATAACAGCCTATGCATTATTAAATCAAAAGGGGCTAACCCTGGAGTGGCCAACCAAGCATCCCAAAGTTTCTCAAATTTGCCTGAACATCCTCTATGCTGGTAAACTAAACAATCCTATCGTAAAATAATTCCCATATTTTGCTTCCAGTCGGCAACAGTGGGAGGAGTAACCGAGGCCCAGTGCACTATATACCCTGTTCCAAATTATTATGCAAATTCTATTTAAGTGTCACAAAGATTGAATATTTTGTTTTTCAGTTTAACTCATGGATGGCATTGTGTCTCAGGGCTCTTTTGATCACTGAAAACAATCTCGGACACCTGTGATAATTAGATTGGCAGGTGAGCCCAATTTAAGGAAAAACTACTAAAGGACAGTGTTCCACATTATTAAGCAGAGCACCATTTTCAAGCAATATGGGGTAGAAAAAGGATCTATCTCTCTGGTGCCGAAAAGAGTGAAATAGTTCAATGCCTTGGACAAGGTATGAAAACATTAGATATTTCACGAAAACTTAACTGTGATCATCGCACTATTAAGAGATTTGTGGCTGATTCAGAGCACAGACGAGTTCGTGCAGATAAAGGCACATTGAGGAAGATTTCTGCCAGATCCATGCATCGGATCAAGAGAGCAGCTGCTAAAATACCATTACATAGCAGCAAACAGATATTTGAAGCTGCTGGTGCCTCTGGAGTCTCACGGACATATAGGTGTAGAGTCCTCCAGAGTCTTGCAACTGTGCATAAACCTTCTATTCAGCCACCACTAACCAATGCTCACAAGCAGAAACGGCTGCATTGGGCAGAAAAATACATGAAGACTAATTTTCAAACAGTCCTGTTCACTGATGAGTGCCGTGCAACCCTGGATGGTCCAGATGGATGGAGTAGTGGATAGTTGGTGGACGGACACCCTGTTCCAACAAGGCTGCAACAGAGCTGGTCGGCTCCTTTAGGGTCCCCGAAGGTGTAAAGATGACCTCTGCAAAGTATGTGGAGTTTATGACTCACCACTTTCTTTCCTAGTACAGAAGGAAGAACTATGCTTTCCGTAATAAAATCATCTTCATGCATGACAATGCACCATCTCATGCTGCAAATAATACCTCTGCATCAATGGCTGCTATGGGGATAAAAAGAGAGAAAGTCGTGGTGTGGCCTCCATCTTCCCCTGACCTCAATCCTATTGAGAACCTTTGGAGCATCCTCAAGCAAAAGATATATGAGTGTGGGAGGAAGTTTACATCCAAAAAGCAGCTCTGGGAGGCTATTCTGACACCTTGCAAACAAATTCAAGCAGAAACTGTCCAAAAACTCACAAGTTCAATGGATGCAAGACTTGTGAAGCTGCTATCAAATAAGGGGTCCTATGTTAAAATGTTTAAAAAGTTAAATGTTGTTAAAAGTTTGATTGAAATAGCTTTTGATTTCAGTAAATATGCTGCAAACACAACAAATGACAATTTTCAGTTCTTTACAACCGATAAAGTGTTTTGAAACTTACTGTGCGGAATAATTTGGAACAGTGCATTGTAAGTTTTTTATGTTTGAAAAAAATACTGTTATCATTAGGAGGTTTGTTCAATAAAATTTGAATTGTACTCTTAATAGTTGATAACATGAGAATTATGCTGACTGTTATTTACATCAGTTATTTAGGTAAATGAGAAAAATATCATTTGCATAAAAATTTGGAACAGGGTGTAGAAGAGTTTTGCGTGCCAGGAATAAGGCCTTGGAAAGGGCCTCCAATATAAATGTATCCTGTGTTACTGCATCTAAAATACCCAAAAGGCACTGCTTAAGATCCTAAATTAAATTAGTTTGAAACCCCAAATAAAGGGTAGTTACCACCTCCTCCCAATACCTATGAAGTTTCGGACATCTCCACAACATATGTATCAGATCCCCGTGGTCCCATCTACCACACAGGGGGTCCTGACGAAGCCCCATCTTGTACAATTTTGCAGGGGCGTAATGAACCCCAAGTAGAATGTACAGTTGAGAAATGCGATGGGAAACCGTCAATGAACTAAGATGTATGGAATGCAAGGCAGCCTCCCACTGGTCATCCTTGAAAATCCCAACATCTCATTCCCATTGCTCACCGGCCCTACTCAGGTATTTTTCCAAATAATCTGTCAAAAGCATAGTATAGCCACGAGAGATAAGCCCCCTGGTCACCGTAGCAGATTGTAAGTAATTAAAAATAGGGGTTGGAGAGGCGTGCCAGAAGGCCGATGGGTCCTGAGCAGTGACTGCATTTTTCAATTGCAAATAGTAAAATAGCGTCATGGATGGGAGTTTATACCTGGACTGCAAGACATCAAAAGAGAGAAGCTTGCCATTGCTAAATATATGTTTCAGGCGGGTGATGCCATAAGCTTTCCATTTAGCAACATTATTATTATTATACAGTATTTATATAGTGCTAAAAGGTTTGCTCAGCGCTGTACATTATAGTGGGGGACAGTACATGAGACAATACAGTAACAATACAATGCACGGGGGGGGTCAAGGGCCCTGCTCTTTCGAGCTTACAATCTAGGAGGGAGGGGATAGTGGTACAGGAGGAAGTGGCTGTGGGGGATGGAGTGGTAGGAGGAGATCGGCTGTCAGGAATGGACTTGCCAGTAATGGTGGGACTCACCTGCCTTGTGGGCTGCAGTACCAGGGCTGGCCAGCGGGTGCTCCCAGCAACCAGAGACTCAACCCTGCAGCCAGCCAAACACCTGAAGTTGATTATGCAGGTGTATTTAAGGGATGGCCAGACCTGCAGTCTCTGCCTTGGTGTGTGGTTTTCCTGGGCCCTGTATCTTGTTCCTGCATTCCTGTCCCTGTCCCTGTCCGATTCGTTGCTGACCCTGCCTGATCCGGACCTCTGCTGACTTCTCCTGTTTTATCCCTGGCTTGTGACCCCGACCATTCTCTGCCTGACCCCCTGTACCTACCTGCCCAATTGTTATTGACCCGGCCTGCCTGACGACGCTTGCATTGTATGTACTGTTATCTGTGGGTGGTTTGGTTCGTTTGCACTGTGTTATGTTTTAGTATTGCACTGCGTTTATGTTTGTATTGTTAGTCTTTAATAAATTATATTGTTTATAACTTATCTGAAGCCTGCGTTTCCCTGCGTCAGTTCACATACCTCTGGTCATACCCTGGAGCCCTGACATCAGCTGTTAGGTGAGGGCGGGGTAGGCTTCCCTGAAGAGATGGGTTTTCAGGGTGCGCCTAAAGGTGAGGGTAGGTGACAGTCTGATGGATTGGGGTAGTGAGTTCCAGAGGATGGGGGAAGTCCTGGAGAAGTGAAGGGAGTTGCAGTAGTCCAGACATGAGATAATAAAGGAGTGAACGAGTAGTTTAGTAGTGTCTGGGGTTAGGAACGAAGTATTTTGGAGATGTTGCGGAGGTGGAGCCTGCATGAGTTTGCCAGCGATTGGACATGGGGTTGGAAGGACAGGTTTGAGTCTAGAGTGACATCTAGGACTTTGGCTTGCGGGGTGGGACTGATGGTGGCGTTGTTGGTCATGATGGAGAGGGTGGGGGGGAGGGGGGCACGGGCTGGAGGGAAAATCAGGAGCTCGGTTTTGGAAAGGTTCAATTTGAGGAAATGGAGCGACATCCAGTCTGATATGTCGTTCAATAGGTGGGTGATACGGGCGGAGACTGAAGGGGTGAGGCGAGGGGTGGAGAGGTAAATTTGCGTGTCATCGGCGTAGAGGTGATAGTTGAAGCCATGGGAGTGTATCAGTTTGACAAGGGAGGAGGTGTAGATGGAGAAGAGAAGGGGCCCGAGGACCGAGCCTTGGGAGGACCCCAACAGAGAGGGGGAGAGAGGGGGAGGTGGTAGCATTATAGGTAACGCTGAAGGAGCGTTGGGATAGATAGGAGGAGAGAGCAGAGTCTTTGATGCCGAGGGAGTGTAGTTTAAGGAGGAGGGGGTGGTCGACTGTGTCAAAGGCCGCGGAAAGGTTGAGGAGTAAGAGGACTAAGTAGTGGCCATTAGCTTTGGCGGTTAGCAGGTCATTAGTGGTTTTTAGTAGGGCGGTTTCGGTGGAGTGTAGGGGACGGAAGCCAGACTGTAGTGGATCGAGGAGGTTGTTGTCAGTGAGGTGGGCGCATAGGCGATTGTAGACTAAGCGCTCAAGGAGCTTGGAAGTAAATGGCAGCAGGGAAATGGGCCTAAGGTTGTTCAGGTTGGCGGGGTCCAGGGAGAGTTTTTTGAGTATGGGGGTGATGTGCGCGTGCTTTAGGGGGGAGGGGAATGCGCCAGTAGAGAGAGAGAGATTGAAGATGTGGGTGAGGGAGCGTAGGATGGAGGAGGAGGGTGACCGGAGGAGTTGTGTGGGAACAGGGTCAAGGGGGCAAGTGGTGAGGCGGGCTTCTGAGAAGACCTTAGTGACCTCCTCAGTGGTAGCAAGGCTGAAGGAGCGGAGTGTTGGGGAGGTTATAGTGTGCGGGACGTTAGGTGTGGTGGGGGGTAGGGCGGTTGCGTGGTCAGAGGAGGGGAGAGTTGGTGGGGTTATGGTGGGAGGGAGGCTAGGTGGGAAGGTAGGTTGAGCATTGTCGATGTCCTTACGGATTGCGTTGATCTTATTTTGGAAGTGATTGCCAATCTCGTGGGCACTGAGTGAGGTACTGGGTGGGGGTGGGAGGGGAGAGAGTAGGGAGTCGAAAGTGGAGAAGAGCCGGCGAGGACAGGTGGAGAGGGTGTTGATGAGGGTTACGAAGTAGGCTTGTTTGGCGGCATGGAGAGAGGAGTGCAGGTGAGGAAGGCGGATTTGTAGAGGGAGAACACTCGAGGCGATCTGGTTTTGCGCCATAAACGCTTCAGCGCACGACTGCATCGTTTAAGATAGTGTGGTCGTTCTGCCAGGTTTGAAGCGGTCGGGGTCTAATGCTATGTGTGGTTAGGGGTGCTAAGGAGTCCATGGCAGCTGACAGCGAGTGGTTGTACGCAGTAGTGGCCAGGTCAGGGCATGACAGTGGAAGGATACTGTCGTACAGACGGTCAGCTGCGGAATGGAAAGGGTCCAGGTTCAGGTTGCGGAGGTTACGGCTGGTGATGGTTTGACATTTGGGAGAGGAGGCGTTATAGGATGGGGAGACGGAGAACGTAATGAGGTTGTGGTCAGAGAGAGGGAAAGGAGTGTTTGTGAGGTTGGGGAGGGTGCAGAGATGGGAGAAAACGAGGTCCAGGGTGTTTCCATTGGTGTGGGTGGAGGACTGTGTGCACTGTGTGAGTGCAAAAGAAGAGGTTAAATTGAGGAGTTGGGATGTAGACGGATTGTTGACATTGATAGGGATATTGAAGTCTTCAAGGATGATGGTGGGTAGCTGAGAGGAGAGGAAGAAGGGCAGCCAGGCGGAAAAGTCGTCAAGGAAGCTGCATACTGATCCAGGAGGCTGATAGATTACTGCAATCCTCAGAGGGGTGGGAGAGAAGAGTCGGATGCAGTGGGCCTCGAAGGAGGAGAAGGATAGAGAGGGGGGGTTTGGGAGGACCTGGAAGGTGGTCAGCATTGACAAGAGCACACCGACCCCACCACCTCTACGGCCGCTCGGTCTGTGTGAATGGGACCAGACAAGACCTCCATAGGAGAGTGCCGCAGGGGAGGCGGAGTCAGTGGCTTGGATCCAGGTTTCAGTGACCGCTAGGAGGTTGAGGGAGTGGGAGATAAAGAGGTCATGGATGGCAGTGAGCTTGTTGCAAACCGATCAGGCATTCAGGAGTGCAACCGAGAGTGGAGGGATGGATGCGGGGGGGAGGGGGACAGGTATAAGGTTGAGGGGGTTGCGGCGGTTCATGGGGGTAGGAGGGTGCCTAGTGGGTGAGTGAGGTTGTGATGGACCAGGGTTTGGGGAAATATCCCCAGAGGTTAGGAGAAGAAGAAGTGTGAGGAAAGTGACATGGGAGCGGGATGTACACGAGCGCACATGCCTTCCAGGCCTGGTGTTTGGGTCAGCAGAAGAGTGAAGTACGAGCAGGAGGTGATGAGAGCAGTAGTAGGGAGATGGTAGCAGTGTGGGTGAGGTGTACAAGTTTTGGGGTGGAGCAGAGGGGTAAGGAACACAAGAAAGTGATATGAAAAGGAGGAGTAGAGGGGACATATTAAAAAGGTACTCGGAGTGGCAACATATTATAATTTGGCCAATTCTGGTATTGTCGCATTGTTCCATATGGGACTATAACCTGTATGGCCCCTAATCTGTTGCAATTGCTTAACCTTAAGCCAAATTTTCTGCATTAGGCAATATGTAGGGAAGGATTAATTAGGTTTACAAAAAGATTGGGTCTCAAGATCCTTGGGTAAAGAGCCAGAGGCAGTGCAATGCAACATCACTTTTAGAGTAGAGTCAGCAACCTGAGCCGGGTCAACCCCTCCCTGCGCAATACCTTTGTGAAAATGCTGCAGCTGACTAGCAAGGTAGTACAACTATGGGTTAGGCAAAGCTATCCCTCCTCTATCCTTGGGACGCTGCAATTGTTCCAGCCGAAAGCCTAGGGGAATGCCCCCCAAAAGCAACGAGAGAAAAATGGTATTTATAATAGCAAAAGATTTCAACGGAATCATGACTGGGGAGTTATGAAGGAAATATAACAATTGAGGCATAAATACCATTTTTTATAAGATTAGCTCTACCTGCTAAAGATAACCAGAATTTGAACCATATCTTGACCTTATCTTTAAAGCGATTCAACAAGGGAGCTACATTAAGGCGACAATAATCTTAATAGATCAGCACTAATGAGGATACCTAAATATTTGAAAGAGGTTGTAATCACCACTGGACAGAAAGTGGGCACTATGGGATCCACAACCTTATCCAGTAGTAACAAAGCCGATTTAGACCAGTTAATGACTAGACCCGAATAATGGGCAAACTGTTAAATGATATGCATAACGGTACGCAAGGAAGGTCCAGTGTCACCAAGTAAAAGCAAGACGTCATTATCATATAGCAATATTTTTTCTTGATGTGTACCATATTTGAAACACACAACATCTATACTAGTCCTAATGCGTGCCGCCAAAGGCTCGATTCCAATGCGAACAAAAGTGGGGAAAGGGGGCATCCCTGACGGGTGCCTCTGGCCAAGTAAAAAGTTGAGGAAATTGCTCCACCCTTTCTAATCGCAGCACAGGCAGAGTGATATAGAAGTTCACCCAATTTATAAACCGGTCACCAAAACCGAATCTCGTGAGAATCCGCCATAGGTAATCCCATTCCACGCTATCAAATGCTGTAGTGGCATCTAAAGACAGAAGCGCTCTAGAGCCCCCGTTGTCAGCCGGCGTCTGCATACTAATAAACAATCTATGCAAATTAACAGCAGTAGACGTATGTGGCATGAAACCTGCCTGATCAGGGTTTATGATAGTAGTAATGACTTTATGTAAGCAAAGCGCTAATACTTTGGACATAATCTTTACGTCAAATTGTAATAGAGGTATGTGTCTATATGAGCTAGGGTCAGTGGCCATCTTGCCCGGCTTGAGTAGCAAGACTACCGTGGCCTTGATCATAGAGGCAGGTAGAGAGCCCCTGTCATATGCCGTCTGAAGCACAGTTAAGAGTTGCAGTAGCGTGGTTTCAGCATATACCTTATATACTTCTATCGGGATACCATCCTCCCCCAGAGCCTTGTTATTCGGGAATAAAATAGTTGCCTGGACAAGCTCATCTACTGTAATAGAAGAAGTCTAAATAAGATTTATGAACAGGAGCTAGTGTAGGTAAAGGGTATCTCCAACATATTCGTCTAGGGCCTCTAGAGTAAACGTGGATTTAGAAGAGTAGAGATTAGTGTAATAGTGGACTAGCTCTTCCATATCATCTGAAGGAGTGTTTACCAAAGTGCCCGTCGAAGAGATCAATGACCCGATAGGCTGCACTTTGCATTTTGAGTTTGAGTCAGCCTAGCCAACAGACGTCCAGTTTGCCCACCTTCCTCATAGATTGATTGTTTGGCAAAGAAACGTCGCTTTTCAGCCTGAGAGTTAGTCATGTGCAGGAGAACCTCCTGCGCTGACATCCACCCCTGCCTATTAGAATCAGTGGGGTCATCTATATAAGCACACTCCATTAGCTGTTCCCGATGAGTGACCTGAGCCTCAAATTTCCTTGGTTTAGTTTTAATTGCAGAGATCTCAGACATGAATACTCCTCTGAGAAATGCTTTAAATGTGTCCCAAATAAGTAAAGAGTCTGAGGAAAGGTCATTATATTGGAAAAAAATGAACAATCTGTTGTGTCACCGATTCATGAGAAGGAATCATCTTCAACCAAAAAACATTTAGTTTCCACGAGGCCCTAGGGAGGGATGACCCAGGACCAACATAGAGCTGGAGCACCAAGAGGGAGTGGTCAGGCACACTTCGTGGGCTGTAGGAAATTGTTTTGACAAAGGGACCTGCTAAGGAGTTACCTACACACAGATCTATTTGGGACAGGGTACCCAGAGTTTTGGAAAAACAGGAGAACTGACGGGTAGCCGGGTACCGTATCCACCAGAAATCCACCCAGCCCACCTCAGTCAAAAAACGACTAAGGGGGAGAAACAGTGGGAGTCCCCTGAACATCCGGGTCGTCCAATGATCCTGTAATCCTATGGGTATAATAAAGCATGTCCCTGGAGCCCTCCTTCCCCATTGGGCGGCCTGGCTTACCAGAGCTTCCAGCGGTCTCTTTCAGCTTATCACCTCCTCCTCTGCGTGCACGTTGCGGCTGTGGAGTGCCAGCACCATGATGGATGTCCATGTCGGCTGTTTCTTCCCTATTTTTCCGGGTCATCGTGGCAGGGAAAAGCTCACCCTGAGCATGTAGACCGCTGCATAGGAGCAGTGAAGAGTGCATAAATCTCACCAGTACAGGATCGGTGACAGGATGGTTAGCGGGAGCTCAGTGAAGCACAGCCGCTCACATGCCCTGCGCGGCCATGCCCCCTGTGTGCCTCTTTAAAATCTGGTTTCACTGCTTTCTGTATTCCATCTGAATGCACAATATATGCACTATATTGCCAAAAATATGGGGATGCCTGCCTTTACACACATGAACTTTAATGGCATCCCAATCTTAGTTTGTGGGGTTCACTATTGAGTTCCCTTCATTGGAACTAAGGGACAAGCCCAACCCCTGAAAAACAACCCTACACCATAATCCCCCCTCCATCAAACTTTACACTTGGCACAATGCAATTGGGCAAGTATCGTTCTCCTGGCAACCACCAAACCCAGACACGTCCATCAGATTGCCAGACAGAGAAGCGTAATTCGTCATTCCAGAGAACATGTCTCCACTGCTCTAGAGTCCAGTGGCTGCGTGCTTTACACCACTGCTTCTGATGCTTTGCATTGCACTTGGTGATGTAAGGCTTGGATGCAGCTGCCATACGAAGTTTGAAGGTTTTTAGCTATTGACTGTGTAGACAGTTGGCGACTTCTGCGCACTTTGCTCTTCAGCATGTGCAGACCACGTTCTGTCATTTTACTTGGCCTCCCACTTTGTGGCTGAGTTTCTGTTGTTCCCAGTTGCTTCCACTTTGTTATAATACCAGTAACAGTTGACCGTGGAATGTTTAGTAGCAAGGAAAGTTCATGGATGGACTTATTGCACAGGTGGCAATCTATCACAGTAACATGCTCAAATTCACTGAGCTCCTGAGAACGACCCATTCTTTCACAAATGTTTGTACAAGCAGTTTGCATGCCTAGGGGCTTGATTTTATACACCTGTGGCCATGGAGGTGATTGGAACACCTGAATCCAGTGATTTGGAGGGGTGTCCCAATACATTTTGCAATATAGTGTGTGTGTGTGTATATTTCTACTAACAATTATTGTGAAGCTAGGAAGTTTAAAAATGTCAAGAGAATAATAGGAGTGTGCTGCTGTAAGGTACACTCATAGGTCATGTTCATTATTGCAACTTCTTGATCCCTTATTTGTAATCTGACAGGTGTGACCAAGCAGCTAGTCAGCAGCATGACCATCTGTAGGAAAGTCTTACATCAATGCAATTTATTGATTGGCTTGCATTAATGTGAGATGTACTTAATAGATTTTATATGGATGGATTTGTTGGTGCTTGCATAAAAATTCAACAGTGGAGTGGAATTAGCTCATAGTGATCCCAAGAAGTATGCAGACTCAGATGCTCAAGTGCTGCTTTTGTCCGTATCTGCCAAAATATCAGTGGTAGGTGCACTGACAAGAACTCTGTTGCTTCTCATGCTTTGGATTTCTGTTTATATACAGTTGTGTTCAAAATAATAGCAGTCAGACATCACTAACCTGATCAATCACTGTTTTTGGTAGAAATGATATTTCTACATGGCAAATAATTTACTACCAGGTGTAGTAGAGTAATAGAAATCCAACAGACCCAACAGTCATGACATGCATGCTGCTGATTCTGTGTAATTGAATCACTAATTGAAAGGGGCATGTTCAAAATAATAGCAGTGTGGAGTTCTATTAGTGAGATCATTCATTCTTTGAAAAACAGGTGGCAATTATTGCCCTTATTTAAGGAAGGCAGGCAGCAAATGTTGTACATGCTGGTTACAGTGCATTTCTCTCTGAAATTCTGAGGAAAATGGGTCGTTCCAGACATTGTTCAGAAGAACAGCGTACCTTGTTTAAAAAGTTGATTGGAGAGGGGAAACATATAAAGAAGTGCAGAAAATGATAGGCTGCTCAGCTAAAATGATCGCAAATGCTTTAAAATGGCAACCAAAACCTGAAAGATGTGGAAGAACGCGAAAAACTACCATTCGAATGGATAGAAGAATAGCCAAAATGGCAAGGACTCAGCCAACAATCAGCTCCAGGAAGATCAAAGAAGGTCTAAAGTTACCTGTGAGTACTGTTACAATTAGAAGACGCCTATGCAAAGCCAAGCTATCTGCAAGAAGCCCCCGCAAAATCCCACTGTTGAAAAAGACGCGCTGAAGAGGTTACAATTTGCCAAAGAGCACATTGACTGGCCTAAAGAGAAATGGCGCAACATTTTGTGGACTGATGAAAGTAAGATTGTTCTTTCTAGGTCTAGTGGCCGGAGACAGTTTGTCAGACGACCCCCAAGCACTGAATTCAAGCCACAGTACACTGTGAAGACAGTGAAGCATGGTTGCGCAAGCATCATGATATGGGGATGTTTCTCATACTACGGTGTTGGGCCTATTTATCGCATACCAGGGATCATGGATCAGTTTGAATACATCAGAATACTTGAAGAGGTCATGCTGCCTTATGCTGAAGAGGAAATGCCCTTGAAATGGGTGTTCCAACAAGAAAACAACCCCAAACACACCAGTAAACGTGCAACATCTTGGTTCCAGACCAACAGGATTGACGTTATAGAGTGGCCAGCCCAATCCCCAGATCTTAATCCAATAGAAAACTTGTGGGGTGACATCAAAAATGCAGTTTCTGAGGCAAAACCAAGAAATAGAGAACTGTGGAATGTAGTCCAATCATCCTGGGCTGGAATACCTGTTCACAGGTGCCAGAAGTTGGTTGACTCCATGCAACACAGATGTACAGCAGTTCTCAGAAACAGTGCTTATACAACTAAATATTAATTAAGTGATTCAAAGGAAAGCAAAATCTTCAAACATTTTTCAGTTTATATAGCGAATGTTTGAGTTTGTAAAGAAGAATACAAACACTGCTATTTTTTTGAACAGTCTAATATTCACTTTTCTTCAATTTTTTTAGAGGAACAACACAAATTTGATATATTTTTCTTCATGTTTTGATTTGGAATAGAATGTGTAGTGTTCCCAATGCATTTGTGTGTATGGAAATAAAAGCTATTAGAAGGATTTTGAGCTTTATTCCCTTTTTTCAACACACTGCTATTATTTTGAACACAACTGTACCATTTATAAATCAGTCTACAAGGCAACAGACAAAATAGAAATATTTGCTAGCAAGCACAGCTATTTTGAAGAGTCAACTTAAAATTGAATTATAGCTAAAACATTTTAGTTTTGGATAGAGTAGGGAAGGGTTAGAACCCATGCCAGTTTATTTATATTTATGCTGTGTGGATCTGTGTCCCATTAGGGAAACTTTTGTTCACTTCCTGTCCCAGAAAGGCAACAGGAAAAGAAAATCTCCCAAAGTTAGGGGAATTCCCCTCTTAGACAGTTGTCCCCAGAACAGCGGTCATCATTGGAAGATACAGTTAGGTCCATGTATATTTGGACACAGGCATAATAATAGTTTTTTTCAGGTATTTGCCAAAACATATTCAAGCTATAGTTATATAATGGATATGAGCTGAAAGTGCACACTGTCAGGTTTAATTTGAGGGTATGTATATCCACATTGGAGGAGGGGTTTAGGAATTACAGCTCTTAGGAGTAATCATCCCCCCTTTTTCAAGGGACCAAAAGTAATTGGACAATTGAATCAAAAGCTGTTTCATGGCCAGGTGTGGGCTACTCCTTTGTTATTTTTTCATCAGTTAAGTAAGGTAAAAGGTCTGGAGTTGATTTTAAGTGTGGTATTTGCATTTGGACTCTATTGCTGTGAACCTACATCATGCATTCAAAGGAGCTGTCCATGCAAGTGAAACAGGCCATTGTAAGGCTTCAAAAATGAAACAAATCCATAAGAGAGATAGCAGCAACATTAGGAGTGGCCAAATCAACAATTTGGTACATTCTGAGGAAAGATGAATGCACTGGTGAGCTCAGCAACTTAAAAGAGCATGGACGTCCACGGAAGACATCAGTGGTGGATGATTGCAGAATCCTCTCTATGGTAAAGAGAAACCCATTCACAATATCCAGACAAGTGAAGGACACTCTCCAGGAGGTGGGTGTATCATTGTCAAAGTCTACATTCAAGAGAAGACTTGACAAGAGCAAATACAGAGGGTTCACCACAAGGTGCAAACCATTCGTAAGCCTGAAGAATAGAAAAACCATATTAGACTTTGCCAAAAAAAATCTGAAAAAGCCAGACCAGTTCTGGAAAAGCATTCTTTGGATGGATGAAACTAAGATTAATCTGTACCAGAATGATGGGAAGAAAAAAGTTTGGAGAAGGCTTGGAACAGCTCATGATCCAAAGCAGACAACGTCATCTGTAAAACATGGTGGAGGCAGTGTGATGGCATTGGCATGCATGGCTTCCAGTAGCACTGGGTCATTGGTGTTTATTGATGATGTGACAGAAGACAGAAGCAGCCGGATGAATTCTGCAATGATTAGAGATATACTGTCAGCCCAGATTCAGCCAAATGCAGCAAAGTTTATTGGACGGCGCTTCATAGTACAGATCGACAATGATCCAAAACACACTGCAAAAGCAACCCAGGAGCTTTTGAAGGAAAAGAAGTGGAATATTGTACAATGGCCGAATCAATCACCTGATCTCAACTCAATTTCACTTGTTGAAGGCAAAACTAAAGGCAGAAGGACCCACAAACAAAGAACAACTGAAGACAGCTGCAGTTAGAGCCTGGCAAAGCATCAGAAAGGAGGAAACACAGTCTTTGGTAATGTCCATGGGTTCCAGACTTCAGGCAGTCACTGCCAGTAAATGATACAAAACCAATTAAAAATGAACATTTTATTTATGATTATATTCAATTGTCCAATTACTTTTGGTCCCTTGAAAAAGGGGGGGATGGCTACTCTTAAGAGCTGTAATTACTAGACCATTCCAATTTGGATGTACATACCCTCAAATTAAACCTGAGAGTGTGCACTTTCAGACCATATCCATTATATAACTATAGCTTGAATATGTTTTGGTAAATGCCTGCATTAAAACTAAATTGTGCCTGTGTCCAAATATATATGGACCTAACTGTATAACCTTAGATTTTGTTCTGGAGACAACTCTAAAATTATGGATCTCCCCTCACTTTCTTTCTGGATGACAATGGTCACCAATACATGTAGTGCATATAGAAGGATGGGTCTCCCCTTATTAAGATACCAACAGCAATAAAAACCCTCTAACCTTTCCCCGCTCTAACCAAAATGAAAAAAAGAAGGTTTAGGCTAGAGACACACTTAAGTATAGAGTTACAAAATAATGGCAAATACTATCTACAGTGATGATGTTTTAAAATGGAGCTAGATCCTAACAATATTTGTATTCATTAAACCTTGTTTATGGTTGCTTTAATGATTTCTTGAGATTTATTGCCTGTTATTAGTTTTTATTCATAATAATAATTTTATGATTTTGCCATTTAGAATCTGAAAAAAAGTTTTGGCAATAGTGGATATAAATAAAAGCAGAAAATAAAATATGTACCACAATTTTTCTTTCTGGAAAAGCTCCAGCATACTGGTGGGTGTAGACTCTGCCTCTTTACTCTCATAGGACTGTTTAATTATAAAATTGTGCACTCCCCCAGCCACATAATTGTAATAAATATAAATTCAGTTTTCCACATTTTCTGACAGCTCTATGTCCGCACACTGGTGGGCAGCAGCAGATTATAAAATCTTTCAGTCAAAGTTGATAGTTGTAAGACATGCATGCTCAATACAATAGTAAGTCATACAAGTGTATATCAAGGACCAAGAGGCCGCCTTGTGTATTGTTTTTGGGGAGCCACGACCAGCTGCTACCCATGATGCTGCCTTACCATAAGTGGAATGAGGCATAACATTTCTGGTAACAAAGTCCTTAGATTTGTAGTCCAATGGGATAATTTTGACTATCCATGATGCCATCGATCTGTCAGCAAAAAAGGGGGATGAAGGGATTTTTAACTCCTAATGCAGCAATCTCAGAAAATCTAATTGCTGTAATTGTGATCAAGAAAGCAGTGTTTAAGGTGAAATTCCAAATCGAACTATTTGGAGGCAAACATATCCGATGTTAGGACTTCCAAGACTAGGTAAGCCCCACTTTGGAAAAAGCAACAATCTAGGTGGCCTCAGTCTTATTACAGCTTTGAAGATCTAAATCATTATGTGATCACTGTGTATTTGAAAATGTTGAAGTAGCAATATTCATTGCAAATACTTCTGGAAGTAGGGACCCTTCACTGTTGTCCACTGGACCCAGGAGAGGTAATTGTCTTGAGTATAGGTCTGGCCTGGGCTGCACACAGCAGATAAGTGAGCTAGATTGACCCAGGCCCATTCCAAAATCTAACTGACTTCCTTCATCAGCTCGCTACTTGTCCTTTCACATAAGCTGCTGCTGTCACATTGTCCAATGAAAAGCTGTAAACCAAGAATATAGGAATCCATTGGTGAGTAAAAGAGAATCCTCTTCATAATAGCAATGAGAGAGCAGGCTTCCATCTTCTCTGCATTGAATGGTCTTTAGGAAGGGTTGGTATATTTGAGTAAGTACTATAAGAGAAAAGCATACTGCTAGGATGCTAAAATATACACATGAAGGGCCCCCCCCCCTATATAAGACTTTAATGTAGTGATAATAGTACATAAACTCATAAAAATGTCTTTAAAAAAGATACATGCTTTATTCCATAAAAATACTTGTAAAAAAATACATATTTTTTAGAGAACATTGACTCTGACAGTACTACAAGGTACTTCCTTCACAACATGAAAAAAACTCGCAAAGAAAGGGAGACTACCCTGAAGCATTTTGATTATTCCATTCTTCTTCAGGGGGGCATGGATACAAGAGGAATTTCTAAATAGACATATAGAGGTAAATGATAATGTACACATAGGTAAATGACATTGCCATAATAATACTTACAAAAGGATTAAACAGGCATTGATCAGAGCAATTATAAAATAATGGTGTCCAGGATGAGACTGCATATTCCAAGGCCTCAACAGCATGAACCATCAAGAAGAGCAAGGGTGGTCAGATATCCATCTTATGGCTGACAGCAACTGGGGAACAACAACACTCAATGTTCCTCTATAAACATCATAAAAGATATAATGTAAATTAGATACAAGGCTAATTGGACAGGTGTAAAAATTGATATTCTGATCTATAAGAACAAGACTAACCATATTGAGAACACAGTAAATGAGCACAAAAAACTAAAGTGTTTATTGCTATTATGGTGAAGACATCACAGATCTCACAGAACTGCAGATTTAAAGCAGTTATTTGCTCTATAATGAAAATAAAATGTAAAATATATGGGCATAACTGCCTATATTGATACAAAAAATTGCTATTGCAACTATCCATCATGCTTACTGAGATATAGAGAAATAGAGATATTCCAAATCCCAGTAGACAAAAGCTGTGTCCAGGTTCTTTGTCTATAATAAAGAATCAAGCAAAACTATGAGAGTACTGACAGGACTTCCCATAGTAAAGAATACTTCCCTTCACCAACAAAGCAAAAATTGTGTGCTTACCAAAGCATCATGATTACACAGCGATCCACGCTCAGAACAGGAAGCCAAGCCAGCTAGAACAATACATACAATATATATGGATCTCAATTAACCACTTGCCATCCTGAGGATTTACCCCCCTTAATGACCAGGCCTCTTTTTGTATGGCGCTGCACTATTTCAACTGATAATTGCGCAGTCATGCAATGCTACACCCAAACTAAATTTACATCCTTTTTTTCACACAAATAGAGCTTTCTTACGGTGGTATTGATCACCTGTGCGCTTTTTATTTTTCACGCTATAAACAAACAAAAGACTGAAAATTTTGAAGAAAAACTATATTTTTTACTTTCGGCTATAGAAAATATATAGTAAACTCAAAGGTAGTCATAAATTTAGGCCAAAATGTATTCTGCTACATGTTTTTCATAAAAAATCCCAATAAGTGTATATTGATTGCTTTGTGTGAAAGTTATAGCGTCTACAAACAAGTATAGATACTGCAATTTACGCCATTTTTTGGTTATGTAACGCTGCACTAGTTTAACTGACAATTGCGCGGTTATGCAATTAAATTTCTGTCCTTTTTTTCACACAAATAGATCTTTCTTTCAGTGGTATTTGATCACCTGTGCGCTTTTTATTATTGGCGTTATAAATTTAGGCCAAAATGTATTCTGCTACATGTTTTTGTTACAAAAAATCCCAATAAGTGTATATTGTTTGCTTTGTGTGAAAGTTATAGCATCTACAAACTGGTATAGATAATGGAATTTACACAGCTTTTACTTTCTGACTGCTTATCACATTTCTTGAGGTGCTAAAATACCAGGACAGTACAAACACTCCCAAATGACCCCATTTTCGGAAAGTAGACACCATAAGCTATCTGTTGAAAGGCATATTGAGTCCATGGAAGATTTATTTTTTTTTGCCACAAGTTTTTGGAAAATGACAAAAACATTTTTTTTTTTTTTTTTAGACAAAGTTGTCATTTAAATGATATATTTCTCAAACAAGCCATGGGTATATGTGAAATTACACTCCAAAATACATTCTGCTACTTCTCCTGAATATGGGGATACCACATGTATGAGACTTTTTAGGAGCCTAGCCACATACAGGAGCCTGAAATCCACTGACCACTTTGAAAGCCGGAAGGTGCGCAAGTCCTCATTTCTCTTCCTCACTACCTGTCACAGTTTTGGAGGCCCTGAAATGCCAGGATAGCACCAAATGACCCCTTTTTGGACAGTAGACACTCCAAGGAATTTGAAAAGCGACATGGTGAGTATTTTGCAGAGCTCATTTTTTCTCACAAGGTTTTGAAATATATAAAAAAAAAAATAATAAAATATGTTTTTGTTTTCTTTCTTCATTTTCTAAAAACTTGTGGCAACAATCAAGATCTGCAAAATACTTATCATGCTTCTTACCAAATTCCTTGGGGTGTCTACTTTCCAAAAAGATGTCATTGGGGGGGGTTGGTGCTATCCTGGCATTTCAGGGCCTCCGAAACTGTGATAGGAAGTGTAATGAGGAAATAAAGCCCTTTAAAATCCTGAGGGTGCTTATTGGATTTTGGGGTCCTGTACTTGGCTAGACTGCCAAAAAGTCTCTCACATGTGGTACCCCCATACTCAGAAGTAGCAGAATGTATTTTGGGGAGTAATTCCACATATACTCATGGCATGTGTGAGCAATAAATCATTTAAGAGACAATTACTTTGGGTGTCTACTTTCCAAAAAGGGGTCGTTTTGGGGGGTGGGAGCATTTTATGCGCAGCATAAGAAGTTTTTGCCACACATCATTCATTCTTCTAACCACCTGAAGACCAAGCCTTTTCTGACACTTTTTGTTCCCATGAAATAAATCTGTATTTTTTGCTAGGAAATTACTTTGAACCCCCAAACATTATATATATATTTTGCTGCAATTTTTTGTCACATAGTACTCGCACACTTTTTTATTTTTAATGCACAAAAACACAAAATATTGGCTAATTATTTGGTAAAATATAAAAGATGAAGGTATGCCAAGTAGATAGATGCCAAATATGACATGCTTTAAAACTGCGCATGCCCTGTGCAATGGTGACAAACTGCATACATTTTTAATATCCATAGGCAACGCTTTAAAAGCCTTTATAAGCTACGATTTTAGATGTACAAAGGAGGACTAGTGCTAAAATTACCTCCCTTGATCTGACATTTGCGGCGATACCTCACATGCATGGTGCAACCGCTGTTTACATACCGGCACAGGGTCAACGCGGGAGGGTCAGGGTTTTTTTTTTTTTTTTACACTGTCGCTTTCATTTTTTTTTATCACTTTTAATACTATCACAGGGAATGCAAATATCCCCTATAACTTCATGGGCATTATTGTCATATATTCTTTTTTGAGAAATCTGGAGTCTATTAGACTCTAGATATCTCCTCTGCCCTTACATTATCTAACCTCGCCAAGATCAATGTGATCAGATGCTTTCCCAATTTACAAATGGCGCTGTTTATATCCTGCAAAACTAAAGTGATGAAATGCTTGTAGCTTCTGATTGCTTAGACTATAGAAATGATGGCACCATTCCGGTCTCCAACCAGCTCTATGGTCATCTGGCAGAAACACTGGCTGCATTCTCAGGTTCCCCCGATGGCACGGGACTGCCCGAGAAGGCCATGGAAAGGAGGGGGGGGCATTGTCTCCCACTGCTTGTAAAAGCAATCCTGCAGCTAATTAGCCACTAGGATTACTTTCACATGAAACCTGATCACCGGCTGAAAAAAACGGTACCAGGATGATGCCTGCAGCTGTAGGTATCATCCTGGTATAACCATTAAAAGTCCAGTGATGTACCAGTACGTCGCTGGTCCTTATTGGGTATATATGCTTTTTTGGGGGTTTTTTTCGTATGCAGCCTGTGGGCTGAATGAAAAAAACAGAAGAAATCTCTGCCAGAAAAAGTGTGTGGTATGCCCACCATTAGAATATACCGCCCCTCTTCTAATGGTGGGCACATATTATGTCGCACGGTGCCACATGCGCCAATTCCAAGTTTGTACAAATGTCTATAGTGGCACGCTTGAATAAAAATTGTCCACGTATAAGTGGTAACACATATGGAAAAAGGATGAAACCAAGTCCCAAACTATCTTGCCACTACTCCCCGTGTAGTCTGGGCATTCGGGGTCTCCACGTGACTATATTTTCCCTCGTGAATCCGAAACTTATATGTATAGCCTGTTACCCTCTCACAGGTCTTCTACATCTTGTCCCCATATGTAGCACGCTTGCTGAGGAGAAATTGTTTGAATGCAAGGCGGCCAGAAAAATTAATGAGGGACTGATCAACTCAGATTTTTTGCTGGGGAGTATAGATATCTGCAAATTTTTGGTTAAGGTGATTTATGAGGGGCCGAATTTTGTGGAGCCGGTCAAATTCAGGGTCACCCCGAGGATGACAGAGTGTATTGTCGTTGAAATGCATAAACACATTATATTCTCATATCTCTGCCTGACCATGGCAGCAGAGAACACGGGCATATGATGAATTGGGTCTGTTGACCAATACAGCCGCAATTCATTTTTTTTAGTAATGCCCATGTTGAGGGTTAGGCCCAAAAAAAATTTAAATTTGGAAACCCTAATGGGCTTCCAAGCTAATGGTCTGTCAAGGTTTGAATTTGGGTTGGTGGCGATAAATTGTTGTGCATATAAATTGGTTTGATCCACAATCAATGCATACAGATCTTCCATGCAAAACAGCTCCAAAAAATCAAGGGGAGTAGTTAACCTTGCTGTCTCCACCTGATTTCCGAGTTGAGCAGTGAATGGGGGAAGTACGGGTGCTGATTCTGCAAACACTGCGGTTTTGTGTGCAATGTATCAAGTGACAGTGACCTACTGACACTGCACTTGCTGGGGGAGAAGTGGGGGGGGGGGGCGTAAGCATAGGGGCTAAACGCAGGTGCTGGCAGGTGCTGATCTTGCTAACGCTGTGTTTTTGGGGATGCTATACTAATGTGAACACTAGTATAGTGCTGATCTGATCAAAAATATTGATCCGTTTAGACACTAGCAATGGAGGTTTATTGTGTATGAGCGTGTTCCTGGCAATCAAGGGGTTAAATGTGATTACTGGTGTACTGATGGGCAAGCTGACACTATCTGGGGGGGCGTGAAAACCATGGGAGTGCGAATCACATATATATATATACGTGATTTTGTGCACCCTTGCTGCCCTGTAGCAGTATTTCTGCTATAGGGCGGTCACGAAGCAGTTACAGAAGCGGTTTGCGTTATGGCGCTGCGTTTCTTTGACAATTGCGCAGTCATGCAACGCTGCACCCAAATTAAGTTTACATCCTTTTTTCCCATGAATTGAGCTTTCTTTTGATGGTATTTGATCACCTGTGCGGTTTTTATTTTTTGGGCTATGAAAAAAAAAGACCCACAATTTTGAGAAAAAAAACCTATATTTTGGACTTTTTGCTATAAAATATGTCCAGTAAAACAATTTAACAATCTAATTTTGTCGTAAATTTAGGCCAAAATGTATTCTGTGACATGTCTTTGCTGAAAAAAAAATCCCAATACGTGAAAGTTATTGCATTTACTAATGGGGGTATAGATACTGGAATTTTTTTTTTATATACTAATAATGGCGGTGATCAGCGACTTATGCGGCCATCAGTGACTTATATTGGGACATTCTGACACTGGGGGGGAACTAACTTGGTGTCACTGACATTCCCAGTGACACCAATACAGTGATCAGTGCAAAACAAAAGCACTGACACTGTACTAATGGGACTGAGAAGGAATGGGTTAACATTTGGAGGCAATCAAAAGGTTAACTGTGTGAGTGTTTTACTGGGGGGTGGGGGGCAGGGTGTGATTCACTGTAAGCACACTGATCGGTATGGCTCTGCTCAGCCATCCCGACCAGCGTGCCCAAACTGACGGGGAGAAGGGCTGCATTGTAAACAATCCAGCCCTTCTCCGTGTCAGTTTTTTCCGGCAATCACCGGGCTCCGGTGGGTAATCACCAGCTGGGACCTGGTGATTGACACCCGGGGCTGAGATCGGCAGTGTGGTTAGGGCAGGAGCGCACCTCGCATGCGCCCCCTACCCGGAAATGCAAAATCATGTGTGTATATATATATATATATATATATATATATATATATATATATATATATGTGTGATTTTGCGCAGCGGGTCCGCCCTGCCGCAGTAAATGTACTGTGGGCAGGCGTTAAGTGGTTAAAGATGATTATCTTTTCAAAGAGTAATCTGATGAACCTGTGCTAACAACAAAGAGATGAAGCAGAAATGGCACCAAAATGGCGTCTCAATATGGCCTCCCCCGGCATCTGCCACCAACACCCGTTGCAAAAGCGTGACGTCACGATGCCGCGCCAGCGGGCGAATGCGTTGCACCACATGACGCTGCTGATATGGGAAGTTGCCCCCTACAGGCTAGTGGATGAAGTGACCTTCCTCCACACCACAGAAGGCATTGGATAGTCCACAGGGAAGACCTCCCTGTAAAGCCTGTCATATTCTGCACCAGGTGCTCAGAAGAGGGCCACCCATCGAAACTGAGGCCAGTGTCAACCTGGAAGCTATCTATCAAAAAAGACAGCAAGAAAATTACATTAATCATAATATAAACTTAAATCAAATATATAAACTGTTGGCGCTATATAAATCTTGTATAATAATAATAATATTAATAATATAATTCAAATACTACAAAAAATACAGGATGAAAATATAATAACAATAATGATAATAGTGCACATCCCTACATAGATGCCTGAGGCAAGTATCAAGGCATTTATTATTATTATATTTTTGATAAATATGAGTGAGCTCAAAAATTATGGGCAACTAGGAAATTATGCTTTCCAGATAGAATGAGAAGTTCAATCTGTTTTGCCAGAAGTAAATCCCTTCAAGAAAGGACAAATGGATATACTGTAGCTTCATTCAAGCCTGGAGGAACTGTAGTCTGGACTCTTATAAATCCATTTTTGTTCTAATTGGAGAAGATTTTTGTTCCAATCCCCCCCACGATTAGGAATATGCATCCAATCCAGGGCAATAAATTTGACTTGGGGGACTCTGTAATTGTGGACTAATGCTGCATCTCTGCCAGTATGGAGATTCTGATTTCCTATTTGCATACTATAAACATGTTTGTAAATGCGGCGCCATAATTCCTGTTTGGTCTTACCAATGTAAAATGCACCGCATTCACACGACATGAGATATACCACCCCTCTAGTCTGGCAGTTAGCGAAATGTTTGAGTGCATAATGAGTTTCATTAGGTAATAAAATTACTTTTTTCTTATCCACCAAAGGACAGTATGGACAATTCCCACAGGGATATGTCCCCAAATCATGACAAAATCATGACAATGCTTGTCTCTAGATTTCTCCTTATATTTACTGTGGACAAGTTTGTCCCATAGGGAGCTAGCCTTTCTAAAAGTTATAGAAGGTGTAGTGTCCACAAACTGTTTCACCACATCATCATCTGTAAGGATTGGCTAATGGCGTTGCAAGATTCGTCTAATGTGTAAATGCTGATTGGAATATCTCAACACTATACGAGTAGGTTCCTTTACTGTCTACTTTTTTCTTCTATTGAAACAAGAGGTTATGGGGGGCGCTCATGAGCAGTGCACGATGATGGCTGCCTGCTGATCCCGCTCCTCCACTGCCGGGCACATCAGCTCCTTCCCTGCCTCCTGGGGAGCCTGCTCTGTTCCCCACCCTTGCCCTCACTCTCCACTTACCCCCCCCACCTATGGGGAAGAAATCCACGCCCTTCCGCGCCTCCAGCGCTCGATTGTCGGTCCGGTCCGGCGATGCGGCCTACTCGCCGGCAGAAGCCTTGGACACCCTCTTGGACCTGTAGAGCTTGCCTGACATCCCTGCAGACCTCCCACAGCCCCCTTTGCGGGACGGTGACCTCCCACAGCCCCCCTTGCGGGACGCAGACCTCCCACAGCCCCCCTTGCGGGATGCAGACCTTCTGGCCAGGTTTAAGATCATGCTGCAGCAGGAGCTTCACACTGCCACCTCCAGACTAGCGACTCATCTCACCAAGGAAATTCGGGGATTCGGCTACAGTGATTGAAAATCATGAACAGGACCTTTCAGATCTGAGAAGAGAGCTTGACGTGGTTCTCTTGCGTCTAGAAGATTTTGAGAATAGATCTCGTTGGGGTAATCTTCGCCTGTGTGGCCTGCCCGAAGCCATGGTTGACCTCACGTCCACTGCTACTGCGCTTTTTCAAGAGTTGGATCCGGCGATACCGATTGACCGTCTGGAGTTCGTTCGTATTCATCGGGCCCTGGGTCCGAGGAGGTCTGAGGGTCCTCCCAGGGACATCATAATTAAATTCACCTATTACCGTACGAAAGAATCACTCCTTAGCTCTGCGCAAGACAAGCAGGATCTTCGCTTTCAAGGTTATCCGTACCAGCTGTTTGCGGATCTGGCACCATCCACCATACAGAAACGTCGTCAGATGAAACCCTTCACGTCAGTCCTCTTGAACCGTCACATCAAGTACCAATGGGGCTTTCCATTTAGGCTTACGTTTGCGTACCAAGGTCGAAGCCACGTTGTCGACAATCTGGAAGAGGCCAAGTCGACCCTTGAGGCGCTACACCTTCTGCCTTCACGGGTTACCTCTGACAGCCCGGTGCCACCCCCCCGGTTCACACCCTCCTTCATCTCAGCTGGGGTGTATATGGAAAAAAGTTGGCAGCCGTAAACGCTCCCTCCCTAGTACCCCTCCATTGTCCAGATCCTCCTGCTCCGATCCAGGTTGAGTACGGTTGGATGGGTAAACTTTTTCAATTTTCAGATTGCTTAATCCACTGCCATGACTCTCCGCGTTTCTGATGGGGCGGAGACCTTGACTGGCCCTTGTTGTGCCTTTTTATATATAGCAAGGGTCTACCTGGCTCGTGGTCCTATGCCTTATATGGTTGGTGCTGGCTTCCGATCTATTGGGGCCGTGACCCAGGAATGCCTCATTTCTATTATGCTGTCTGTGTACCTATTTACATTTTCTTTATATATTATGGTGTCATGTTATGCATTTCTTAAGGTAATGTACTTGACGTTGTCTTTTTGCCTGTTATGTCCCGCCCCCCCCCCTTTTTTTTTTCCTCCCTTCCCTTCCCCTTTTTTTCCTCCTTTTCCTTCCCCTCCCCCCTTTCTTCCCCTCCCCATGAAGGTTCTTTTTGTATTATGTTGTATATGATGCACCCATGTGCGTGGTGGTAGACCTACCCTCTATGTGTGTCCTTGCGGTTGGGACACAATTTCCACTGACTGTGGTTTCGTTACACTCCCTTAGAGTGTACATTTTCTTCTTCTGTCTCTTGTTTCTGTCTGTGTTTTTTTCTCCTTTCTCACAGATCTGGCGTAGCCCAGGGTAAGGTTGCATTTGAGGATTGGACCATTATTCCTAGCGTATTTTGGCAGCTGAATTCCCTTGACTCAGTATGGCTTTAAAACCTTTGAAGATTTTTTCTCAAAATATCCGACCAAGCATTCTAAAGTGTTCCATCATCTTAAGACCCAAGACTTGGACGTAGTCTGTTTGCAGGAGACAAGGTTTTCTCAATCCTCTGCACCGCACTACCTCTCTCACCATTATCCAACCTTTTTCTCTGCTTCGGCCCTTGAGAAGCATAGGGGCGTGGTGATTGCTTTTAGACACAATCTATTGTTTACTTGCAACCTGGAAATAGCTGATCCCACCGGCAGGTATTTGTTTCTCTGGGGTACCCTTTGGGACCAAGAGGTGACCCTGGTGGGTTATTACGTGCCAAATAGATTTCAACACAAATTTTTTTTCTCACTTGCTGAAGGTGATTTCGCACCACCAACATGGTATTCTCTTATTGCTGGGCGATTCGAATGTTGCTCTTAATTCCTCTGTCGATCGCCGTTACCCGACGGGAGGGACCCCTAGCCACGACCTTTCTCAGGAATCTAAATTGCGTGATACGCTGCAAGCTTATGGTTTGGTGGATGTCTGGCAGGAAATGCATCCTACGTCACAGGAATACACTTTTTATTCGGCCCCACACCTGAGCTTTTGTAGAATAGATCACGTTTTCATTTCCTTACAACATTTATCTTTAATTCAATAGATTGTCATTTCGACCTCACCCTGGTCTGATCATGACCCATTGGTTTTTTCACTGTGTCTTTCTAGTATGGCTTGTCCCTCTTTTCTGTGGAGACTCAATGAATCCCTGCCCACCACTCAGGCTTCTTGCTCCCAGGTTCTTTTGCACATTCAATCCTATTTTATGGACAATGTGGGTTCTGTATCCTCGGCCGTCTCTCTGTGGGAGGCTCACAAAGCCACCATTAGGAGTCACTTGATTCAGATTGCCTCGTCCAGGAAACGGCCAGAGAGAAGAGGATGTTGGAATTGACCTCGCGATTGGCTGTGGTAGACGCTACTTGGAAAGCCTGCCCGACTACGGCCAATAGGAAAGCTTGAGATGTGGTGGCTGCTGAACTTGATCTTCTTTCCACTACACGAGCTGACATAGCCGGACATAGGTTTTATATATGCGCCAATAAACAGGGGCCAATGTTGGCCAAGAAACGTAATTTGCTAGGTTGCACGCATAAACCTGTTCAACTCCGAATGAGGGGCAGTGGCCTTACCTCGGACCCTGTGAAGATTACACATAGATTTGCAGATTTTTTTGTCCTCTACCAAAAACCGAACACTTTTGTCGCTGAACATACTGACAGTTTTTTCGCTGAGCTGCACCTACCCTCTTTATGCGTTGCAGCCCGAGATGCCCTGAATGTGGATATCTCTGAATCTGAACTTTACCAAGCCATCATTCTTTGAAGGCCTCCAAGGCTCCAGGCCCAGATGGGTTTTCTGGGCTCTACTATAAAAAATTTGCCACTGTACTGGTTCCTCACTTGGCGGCCTTTTTCAATTATTTGAAGCAGGGTTCCCGGCTTTCTTTGGAGTCTCTTCAGGTGCATATTACTATGATCCCTAAGACGTCTGAAGATGTCTTTGAACCGCAAGCTTTCAGACCGATCTCGCTACTAAATGTGGACTTGAAGATTCTGGGAAAGGTTCTGAGCACCCGAATTAATAAGTATCTACTCTCACTTATTCATCGAGATCAGGTCAGCTTCGTTCTGGGGCGACAAGCTGCTGATAACATCCGTAAAGTCATCCATCTCATTCATATCTTACATCGCCGCAGGATACCGGGGTTTCTTTTATCCCTGGACATTTATAAAGCGTTCGATTCGCTTTTTTTGGAGTATTTGACATATATGCTGTCTAGATGGGGGTTTGGTGATGCATTTCTGGCTTGGAACTCAGCTTTATATTCGTCTCCCTCGGCCTCTGTTAAATATGCAGGGTTTTTTTCCTCATCATTCCCTATTTTCAGGGGCACGAGACAGGGATGCCCATTATCACCTGCTCTTTTTGTTCTCGCTCTTGAACCTCTATGTCAAGGTCCTACCTTTTTCCTGTGGTTATGTTACTTCATGTGCTGGTGTCCATCTTGGATTCTGCTGTGCATGATGGGAGCCCTTTTATGCCTTCAGGTTTCTGTGGTCCATCCTCCAGAGGGGTGTGGCTGATGACATATAAGCCTGTGGCCCGCACATGCTCTTTGCACTTGTGTCTTGTGTCTTTGTGTTGCTGTTACTCTGTTCTGACTCTCATGACTCTCCTGGTATCTGATTCGGCTTGTCTTGACTATTCTTTGTATTCTCCTTTGATCTGACCCTCTGTTGCTGAACCCGGCTCGTGACCTGTGATTCTCGTCTGCTGTCCTGTACTGTTCTGTCCTGTTGTTGTTGACCCCGGCTTGTCTGACTACTCTTTTGTCTCTTCCACCAGCTACACGCCATTGGCGGCGGCCATTACCGCAGCTGAGGTGTCTCGGGGGCCGCGACCTGGTTCCTGGCTGCGTCAAGTCCATCCCCACCATCAGGGGCCCTGGTGAAGGGCAGCCTGGGACTTAGACTCCGCGCCCTGAGGGACTTTGGTCTGTGGGTGGTGGTTGTCGTCAGCCAGTGCGTTACATTGTTAGGCCTGCCTGTCCGTTCCTCAGCTCCTGCCCTGACACTCTAGCTGCAGCCATTCGAAATCACCCGGATATTTCCGATGTCCTCTATGCCGGCACTCAATACAAGGCCAACTTTTATGCGGATGATGCTCTTTTGGTTTTAACCAATCCTCTCATCACTCTCCCCAATCTCAAGGTCATATTGGACCATTTTTTGACTATATCTGGCCTTCGCATCAATTTGTCTAAAACCACGGCATTGAATATTACGCTCCCTACCGATCTGGTTGAACGGTTGCAGACACAATTTCCTTACCGTTGGGCATCCCATTCCCTGGCTTATCTTGGCATTACACTTACTTCCTCCTACTCTGCCTTATTTTCGGCTAATTATTACCTCTTATTGCGCTCTGTTACTTCCCTGCTTCATTCTTGGCAGTTTCCTTCTTTATCATGGATTGACCGGATACATGCTGTCAAGATGACTATCTTGCCAAAGATCCTGTACTTTTTCCGCACTCTCCGTATTCAGGTCCCTGCGTCTTTTCTTCGTGTACTGCAAAGCCGGATTCTCCGTTTTATTTGGGCTCATAAATGTCCCGGAGTGCCTAGATCCACTCTGTATACTCATAGATTACAGGGAGGTTTGGGAGTTCCACGTTTCTAGATACTACTTGGTGGCTCAGATTTCCCAGTTGTCTATGCTTCATGCCACGACAGATATCCCGTTATGGGTACTCTTGGAATTACCCAACTGTGCTCCGCTTTCCTTAACTACATTGCTTTGGCTCCCACCTAAGTTGCACCCTCCAGATTTGAGCCCTATCATGCTTCACAGTTTATGAACCTGGGATTCTGTTAAATATTCAGGTAATTTGATATCATCGTTTCTACCTCTTTTGCCTAATAATGACGCATAATACTTTATTTCCACCAGACCTAAAATATCCCCCTTCTTTCTCTTGGTGGACCTCCCATGGTTTTGTTATTGTACATGATTTTCTGAGTGCTCGTACGTTTCCATCATAGGAGTCTCTTCGCGAATCAAGGGGGGTCCCGCCACGGGAATATTATCGGTATTTGCAATTGCGCCACTGGGTCCTATCCCTTCGTCGTACCTCTACATATCCTTACCACAAAACGCCCTTTGAACACGTCTGTCAGCATTCCCCAGGGTCCCCTGGTCTCATTTCTGTAATTTATGCCTCTCTTAACAGTAGGTCCTCCTCACCACCCCTGTCTTATGTCTCTCAATGGGAGCGAGATCTGGGTTTCTCGATTGCGGCAGAGGATTGGCATAGGGCCTGGGGGATGGTGGCGAAATGTTCATTCAATACAGTCACTCTTGAGGCAGCCTATTAAGTTCTACTACAGTGGTACTGGGTCCCGGCTCGGACTGCTCACTTTAATTCGGCTGGCGGAGATATGTGTTTCCGGAACTGTGGTCTACGTGGGGACATATTGCAAATTTGATGGTCATGCCCACGATTGAAGCAATTATGGCGAAGGATATAGTCCAATCCTGCCAATACAAAGTCATTCATAGGCCAGCCTTGAATTGGTCGTTGAGAAAGAATGCGTCATACAGCAGCAGCATCACGATCATGGGGATTTGCGAATTACAAAGCCTCAATGTCAGTGGTGACCAGAAGGGCTTCCTTAGAAATGCTAGAATCCTCAATGTTCTGCAAAAATTGAATAGTGCCCTTTACAAATGAAGGTAGTGATGATACATGAAGTTGTAAATATGAATCAATTACACGCCTCAATTTTATTTTATAATTGCTCTTATCAATTTCTGTTTAATCCTTTTGTAAGCTTTTATTATTATGGCAATGTCATTTACCTACTATCCATGTGTACATTATCATTTACTTCTATATGTCTATTTAGAAATTCCTCTGGTATCCATGATCCCTGAAGAAGATCAAAAAATGGAGTGATTGAAACGTGTTGGGGTAGTCTACCTTTCTTTGGGAGTTTTTTCATGTTGTGAAGGAAGTACCTTATAGTATTGTCAGAGACAATGTTCTCTAAAATATATATATATTTTACAAGTATGTTTATGGAATAAAGCATGTATCTTTTTTAAAGAAGTTTTTATGAGTATATGTACTATGGTCACTGCATTAAAGTCCCATATAGGAGGGCCCTTCATATATATTCGTATTGGGGACGCGCAGCTCGATACTCGACTTTTTGGTTAGGATGCTAAAATATAGTCTGTCATAGCAACCCACCTTTCCAGCACAGAACAAACCTTGGCAATATACAGGGATTAAGCCAGTATGTGAGGAAGATAGATTGGCGGCTGCATCACCACAAGTGCAGCCATTCACATTTAAATAGGCTGCCCTATGACAGACACCTCATAGTCCTAGGTGGACAAAGAGCATATGGAGTGTATGCACCACCTGCCAAATAGTAAAAACTGTGGCTGATGTGTGCACAGTTTTATAGATTAGCTATCATATGACTGTTGTGGGGAAGGAGTCCACACTTGTAAGTATGCTGCCATGGCGCTGTCGGCAAAAAAGTTTTAATTAAATGCTTGATAATACTGGTTAATTAATGCATTTGAAACATTGCTTTTCTCTTCCACAGCTGGCGAGAAGCTCAGTGGAATTCATCAGCAGCCAAGTAACACACAAGAAATGAAGGACAATGTGGAAAAAGTACTACAATTTATGGCTTCTAAAAAGATCAGGATGCATCAAACAACAGCAAAAGGTAGGTGTAGTAGTGTAAAGTTTAGTCCAGCATTTGTTATGGCTGGACATTAAGTTATATCACTTTTTAGATGGAAAAAACCTACATGGTACTATGAAAATTGGGTACCCTGCCTTTTACTCTTGCTATGGCCAAACTGTTACTGAGAATTGTATGTGAATGTTTTCATTTATCCAGGTCTTGGTATAGCTAATAATATGCACATTCATCTGGACTTGTTCTGTAGTTATTGATTTTTGCAATCCATTCAAGTTGCTTCTTTGGTCCTTTTGAGTGTCAGAAACATGCTTCAGGATTTATAGTCACCCCGGTAACTCAGTCACCTTAATCCATTCACCTTGATTGTCTAAGACAAAAAAGGAAGGTGTGAAATTTGTGACACCACCCTTTTCTAATTACATAATCCAGTAACCTTCATGCAATAAAGTTTGGGTCATGTGTTAATCATTTGAGCTATATTGCTGTGGCAGAGATGTTAAGACAGCCTTATGTGTGGTTGACAGATAGGGGTTTATTTACTAAAGCTGGAGAGTCCAAAATCAGACTCCCTTCTGCATAGAAACCAATCAGCTTCCAGGTTTCATTGCCAAAGCTTCATTGAACAAGCTGAGGTTAGAAGCTGATTGGTTTCTATGCAGAAGGGAGTCTGATTTTGGACTCTCCAGCTTTAGTAAATAAACCCCATAGTGTCAAAGGTCCCCACCCCTCTTTCGGGACAGTTGTTCCAGTTTAACATACTGTAGATGTAGACTTTTTCGTGCCTCTTTCAAATAATTTGTATTTTGTGTCCAAAATGCGCACCTCATTGTCCTTACCATGTAGGAAGAGTCCTAACCTGCAGAGGCTTCTCTCCTATGCTGACCCATCCATTTTGTCTTCCCAGGATTTTTTCTTCCCTCACTACACTGAGCTGCATATACCAGGTTATATCACATGTGTTTGGGTTTTTGCAAGCAAGCAAAATTACCGTATTTAAGGTTAGCAGGAGTTAACAGTGTGTCTACTATAAATGTGGAATGTGTTCCTATACCTTCTAGATCAGGCTTTCTCATCTTTTTTTTTAACATGGAGAAACTCTTTAAAAACTTTCCTGGTGCCTTCATGGCAGCATACACATAATTGGCTGCTCCACCAATATCTAACCCACAGGACTAATACAACTCTATAAAAGAAAGCAAAGCCCCTAACCCCCGACCCATTCTCTTTTCCTCATATCCCACAGGATCATGGTTTCACCAGCCCTTGCCTCACCCTTATGGTGCCTCTATTCAGGCTCACTCTCCTGATATAAGGTCCCTCTAGGCAACTAAACCTGCTAATGAGTGGGGGAGCTCATTTTTTTGTGGATCTCTTTTGGGTTATAGATGGAAGGACTCTCCATTTGGTTCATAAGGCGGTGCTGTGGCTCCCTTTTTTCCTTTTTTTTTTGTGTCTGTCCCTCAGTGTGTGTTGTTGTCTCCTTTTGAGGCAGCCATAGAGTAATCATCTTTTTCTGGAAGCAGGAATCTTATGCAGCTGGGTTCAGGCGCTTGATTACCTCAGGCTGTGATTTCTGCCTTCTTTCCTATTTAAGCTACTGTTTTGCTGGATGGTTCTGGCTTTGCTGCCTCTGCTGACATCTGTGGTGCCAGAGCTCACTGCTTTCCCAGTGCTACTGCAGATTGTTCCAGTCATTGATCTTTCGGCAGGGGTTACTATCCCAGTGGAGAAGAAAGTCCCTATCACAGCAAATAGTCATTACTCTGAAAATTAAGTCTAGCCTGTGGTGATGGACAAGGTCCCAAAACCACTGCCATCTTGGTACCATCTCCTGGGCCATTCATACATCCGAAGCAAGTTGGTTAGATTGGGGTTCCCATTGCAGGGAAGATGGCAGTTCGACACTAGAAACGTGGTGTCCAACGTTCTAGAGCTGAGAGCAGCCTGGATGGCCATATATCATTAAGCTCCCTCTCTCGGGAAGATTTCTTCTGTTTCATATGGACAACAGGGCTGCTGAGGCCTATGACCAAAATCAGGGCGGTACACACAGCAGGTCCCTAATGGAAGGGGTAGCTAGCTCTGATTCTTACATGGGCAAAGAAGAACCTGATAAATCTCAGAGTGACCTACATCCCAGCCTTTCAGAATCACCAAGCAGATTTACTGTCCATGAATATAATCAACGAGGGGTCACTGAACCAGAGAGTGTTTCATTGGATCTGTCAGCAATGGGATCACCCCTAGATAGACCTTTTCACCTTGCCTCTGAACACCAAAACTCCTGTCATTTTCATGCCAGAGGTCAGCGGGGATTGATGCGCTAGCTCAGCCGTGGAAGTTCCATTTGGCTTATGCCTTTCCCCCACTCCCACTAATCTTATGTTTTCTATGTTTTCTCCAATGGCTCATCAGGGAGAGAGTGATGGTAATAGCAGTAATTCCTTATTGGCCATGGAGACCATGGTTCACCCTATTGTCCTAGATTGTAAGCTCGAAAGAGCAGGGCCCTCGATCCCCTCATGTTTTGCATTGTATTGTATTGTTATTGTTCTGTCCCCCATTGTAATGTACAGCGCTGAGCGAACTATTGGCGCTTTATAAATACTGTATAATAATAATAATAATAATAATAATTGTCACATCTGTCACTCTGCAAATCTCTCCCTCTCCTGAGAGTTCTAAACCTTCTTACGCAAGGGGACTTAGTCCATAGGCATCCAGAGACATTGAATTTGAGGGCCTGGAAGTTGAGCAGAGGAGACTGGAAGGAGTAGGGTGTTCCAGCCAAGTTATAAAAACTCTGCTTTAAGCAAGGAAAACTTCCACAAATTACACCTATTACAGGATTTGGCAGAAATTCCTTGTGTTTGCACATAGGAACCATTTTGACCCACTTAGACCGAAAGTTCAGAATATTCTACAATTTCTCCAAGCAGACCTAGACTTGGCATTATAAAACACAGCGCTACAGACAAATAGTACACAAATCACTCTGTGCCCACTTATTAAAATATATAAATAAATATAGTGCTACCAATGTCCAACTATTCATGCGTCAGCCAAATGAAATCGCATACAGAACAGTCCCCATATAAATATCCACCATGTGATGTGTAAACACTCAATAATGTAGCCTCCAAACTGAAATCCTCTCTGTGCCAGAAATGGGGCATCAGATCCCCTCTCCAGCTTTCCGGGATCAGTCGCACTCACACCAGTAAAGATTCACCGATTAGAGCAACAAAATTGCACTACCTCCGGTATTGCACCTCACCCAAGGCCGTTTTGTGAATGTTTACATGTTATGTGCAATTAAACCATGGCAACATCTAATGTTTGTGTAGTATTATGTTCAGCAGACTGTGTTCTTCTATTGTTGTGACTTAGATGACGTTCAGAGTACATTTTATGCCCAATTCGTGCAAAACTCCACGTAATCCCAAGGGGTTCACATACTTTTTCTTGCAACTGTATGTAGCACATCAGTACAGTGGCCGAATGTCACTTCCAGTTCCGGCCTCATTTTGTTGTAGTACAGAAACACATAAGGTTACTTCCGGTTCCAGCGCCATTTTAGTGTAGGGCACTTCTGGTCCAGCGCCATTTTCCTGTAATCCATAGGATCATATACAGGAACGACAACACATTGTTAGTACTAGTAAAAAAACCTCATACAAAGAGGATTTTTAAAAATTATAAATGTCATTGCCAATATTCATGGGGGGTCACATTTACAATATGAGATATAAAACACAACAAAAAAGATTACCGTTTTTTCCGGCGTATAAGACGACTTTTCAACCCCTGAAAATCTTCTGAAAAGTCGGGGGTCGTCTTATACGCCGGTGCGAGCCGGGTCAGGGCGGCACTTTTTCGAGGGGCGGCGCGGCGCCGCCCCCCCTCCTCCTCCGACAGACACTAAGTACAGGGGTGGGCAGAGGGGCTGCTGTACCTTACCTGGCTCCGGTCCCACGACGATCCGGTCCAGGAAGCGCGGCTGCTCCTTCTTTCAGTTCGGCGGCTCGATGGTCACGCGGCCGCTCGGCTCCGCCTCCTCATCGGTGATTGGGCGCCAGCACTGGAAAGGCACACAGGCGACCAATCACCGGCGAGGAGGCGGAGCCGAGCGGCCCCGCGAAAATCGAGCGGCCGAACTGGAAGAAGGAGCAGCTGCTCCTCTCCCCCACTGACACCAACGATGAGGCACTATTCCTCCCCCACTGACACCAACGATGAGGCACTGTTCCTCCCCCACTGACACCAACGATGAGGCACTATTCTCCCCACTGATACCAACGATGGGGCACTATTCCTCCCCCACTGACACCAATGACGGGGCACTATTCCTCCCACTGACACCAATGACGGGGCACTATTCCTCCCACTGACACCAATGACGGGGCACTATTCCTCCCACTGACACCAATGACGGGGCACTATTCCTCCCACTGACACCAATGACGGGGCACTATTCCTCCCACTGACACCAATGACGGGGCACTATTCCTCCCACTGACACCAATGACGGGGCACTATTCCTCCCACTGACACCAATGACGGGGCACTATTCCTCCCACTGACACCAATGACGGGGCACTATTCCTCCCACTGACACCAATGACGGGGCACTATTCTCCCCACTGACACCAATGATGGGGCACTATTCTCCCCACTGACACCAATGATGGGGCACTATTCCTCCCCCACTGACACCAATGATGGGGCACTATTCCTCCCACTGATACCAACGATGGGGCACTATTCCCCCCACTGATACCAACGATGGGGCACTATTCCTCCCACTGACACCAACGATGGGGCACAATTCCTCCCACTGACACCAACGATGGGGCGCTATTCCTCCCACTGACACCAACGATGGGGTGCTATTCCTCCCACTGACACAAATGATGGGGTGCTATTCCTCCCACTGATACCAATGATGGGGCGCTATTCCTCCCACTGATACCAATGATGGGCCGCTTTTCCTCCCACTGACACCAATGATGGAGCACTATTCCTCCCACTGACACCAATGATGGGACACTATTCCTCCCACTGACACCAATGATGGGGCACGATTCTTCCCACTGACACCAATGATGGGGCACTATTCCTCCCACTGACTAATGATGGGGCACTATTCCTCCCACTGACTAATGATGGGGCACTATTCCTCCCACTGACTAATGATGGGGCACTATTCCTCCCACTGACTAATGATGGGGCACTATTCCTCACACACTGACACTAATGATGGGGCACCATCATTGGTGTCAGTGGGAGGAATAGTGTCCCATCATTGGTGTCAGTGGATGAAATAGTGCCTCATCATTGGTGTCAGTGGGAGGAATAGCACCCCATCATTGGAATACCATACTGAAATAGCATACCATATTGAAATCAAATCTGATGTTTTTTCATTTTTATTTGGTGTGCGTTGGAAGAGGGGTAGTCTTATACGGCGAGTATACCTCAAACCCTATATTTTAGCAGGAAAAGTAGGGGGTCGTCTTATACGCCCAGTCGTCTTATACGCCGGAAAATACGGTACTACATAACAAATATATTATATATAAAAATAAAAAAATATGTATGTATCTATAAAGAGAGAGAGAGAGATGTATACAAGTCTATCGAAAACAAAAAAAAGAAATAAGTATTTAAAAAATATATATATACTGTATAAAAAGTAAATATAACATGAAAAATATCCTAACTAGATGAGATGTTAGTCAGTGAGAAATTTAGCTGGTATCTACAATATGTCCCAATCTATATTCAATCTGAAGGGGGCATATGACTTTAATTCATATAGCCACTTCATCTCTAGTTTGGATACCTCACGTGTGTGGTGGCATCCTCTCCAGTGAGGTTGTAATTTGTCTATAGCCATAAACTTAAGACCTCTAGGGTCCCTATTATGAAATTGACTAAAATGGGTAGATAAACCCATTATATGTTTTTTATAAACCTTTTTCAATGTTATACACATGCTTTCTAAGTCGATCTCTCAACCTACGTATCGTCCTCCCCCATACTGCTTGTTGCTCGGACATTCCAATAGTTAAACTACCGTATTTTTCGCTCCATAAGACGCACTTTTTTTATCTTATGGAGCGAATATAAAGTGTCCGGTCCGGTATTTCTGCCGCCACCATGTCAGAATACCGGGCCAGCCGCTCAGCTCTTCTCTCCTGCAGGGCCTTACCTGTTCCTCGCTCCAGCGCTGTACAGTCTTCCCGTGCTGGCTTCTGTGACAGCCGGGTGCCCACTGCGCATGCGTGAGAAGCGCTCCGCTTTGTGAATGGTCCGGTGTCGTCTGGGACACATGACAGGTCCCAGAAGGCGCCGGGCCATTCACAAAGCTCAGCGCTTCTCGCGCATGCGCAGTGGGCACCCGGCTGTCATAGAAGCCGGCGCGGGAAGAAGAGGGAAGGACAACTCCACGAAAGTGGGAGCGGGTACCTGTCAAATTCAGGTACCCGCTCCTCCTCCCTCCCCAAAGGTCCACAGTCTCTGGTAATCTCCTTTACTGTCTGCAGTCTCTGGTCATCCCCTGCACTGTCTGCAGTCTCTGGTCATCTGTACTGTGTCCACAGTCTCTGGTCATCTCCTGTAATATGTCCGCAGTCTCTAGTCATCTCCTGTACTATGACAGCAGTCTCTGGTCATCTACTGTGTCCGCAGTCTCTGGTCATCTCCTGTACTGTGTCCGCAGTCTCTGGTCCTCTCCTGTACTGTGTCCGCAGTCTCTGGTCATCTCCTGTACTGTGTCCGCAGTCTCTGGTCATCTCCTGTACTGTGTCCGCAGTCTCTGGTCATCTCCTGTACAGTGTCCGCAGTCTCTGGTCATTCCATGTAGTATGTCTGCAGTCTCTGGTCATCTCCTGTACTATGTCCGCAGTCTCTGGTCATCTCCTGTACTATGTCCGCAGTCTCTGGTCATCTCCTATACTATGTCCGCAGTCTCTGATCATCTCCTGTACTGTGTCCGCAGTCTCTGGTCATCTCCTGTACTGTGTCCGCAGTCTCTGGTTATCCCCTGTACTGTGTCCGCAGTCTCTGGTCATTTCCTGTACTCTGTCCGCAGTCTCTGGTCATCTCCTGTACTGTGTCCGCAGTCTCTGGTCATCTCCTGTACTGTGTCCGCAGTCTCTGGTCATCTCCTGTACTGTGTCCGCAGTCTCTGGTCATCTCCTGTACAGTGTCCGCAGTCTCTGGTCATTCCATGTAGTATGTCTGCAGTCTCTGGTCATCTCCTGTACTATGTCCGCAGTCTCTGGTCATCTCCTGTACTATGTCCGCAGTCTCTGGTCATCTCCTGTACTATGTCCGCAGTCTCTGATCATCTCCTGTACTGTGTCCGCAGTCTCTGGTCATCTCCTGTACTGTGTCCGCAGTCTCTGGTTATCCCCTGTACTGTGTCCGCAGTCTCTGGTCATTTCCTGTACTCTGTCCGCAGTCTCTGGTCATCTCCTGTACTGTGTCCGCAGTCTCTGGTCATCTCCTGTACTGTGTCCGCAGTCTCTGGTTATCCCCTGTACTGTGTCCGCAGTCTCTGGTCATTTCCTGTACTCTGTCTGCAGTCCACTGGTTCAGAATATTTTTTTTCTTGTTTTTCGCCTCTAAAACCTAGGTGCGTCTTATGGTCAGGTGCGTCTTATGGAGCGAAAAATACGGTATATACTTGGAAACACAAGTGATAAGTTGATCTATATGGTATTGTCTATTTGTAACCATAGAGGAAACGTTAGTAATTTTCTTCTTCCTTTTATTGTTTACTGTGCATATCATGCACCTGTTACATGGATAAAAACCTTTCAAATGTTTAAAGAAAGAGGGATTAGGTTTAGGAGGAGTTACTATATTAGGGGCCATATGGTCGCTCAAATTAGGAGCTCGTCTGAAAACAATCTCAGGTTCATCTGGCAAGATGTCTCTAAGTATGAAGCCCGCCTCACCACCTGCCCCCTCGACCCTGTCCCCTCACAACTCCTACGACCTCCCTCCTCCTCCATCCTACGCTGCCTCACCCACATCTTTAATCTCTCCCTCTCTTCCGGCGCATTCCCCTCCCCTCTGAAGCACGCGCACATCACTCCCATACTCATAAAACCCTCCCTAGACCCCACTGACCCGAACAACCTTAGACCCACTGTAAGGGACCGCCTGGCGACACCACTAGCACTCCACTAATCAGGCGTCCCCAGCGCACGGAGTCTAAGTCCCAGAGTACTTGTTCACCAGAGCCCCTGATGGTGGGGATGGACTTGGAGTACCCCGGGACCAGGTCGTGCATACTGAGGACACCCGTCAGTGGTAGGGGTGGTCGCCAGGGGCTCCCACGGGAGAGAGCCTGATATGAGGAGGTCTGGGAACCCCGCTGGGAGGAATGGATGGATGGATGGCGGAGCAAGTGCAGAGTCAGGCAAGCCGGGTCGGTAACGGGGAGGACAGCACGGTACAAGGCAGCGGGCAGAGAATAGTCGGGTCACACGCCAGGTCAACAACAGTAGGTCAGATCCAATAGGGGACATACGGAAGAGAGGTCAGGCAAAGCAAGGGTCTGGGCAGGAGAATTCAGCAGTGGTCAGGTACAATCCGGGTCAGCAACTTACAGGTACAGGTACAGGTTCAGATTCAGGATACAGGATACAGGGCAAGGACAAGACCAGAAGGCACTGAATGACAGCTCAGGGCCGTTTAAATATCGCGCCCTGCGCTGCCATTGGTGCCCAGCGGGCGGCCGCGGCTCCTACTGCGCATGCGCGAACTCACGCGCCGCGGCCGGACCTAGAGCCCGCGTCCCTGCACAGGGCGGCATACTGCGCCTGCGCCGGGACCATCGCGGCGGGGATCGAGGGGATCCCTGACATTGCCCCCCCCCTACGGGCAACCTCCGGATGCCCACCCGATCTCTCCACCACGGGTGGTCATGAAGAAACCGCCGGACAAGTCTGGGTGCATGGACATTATGGGCTGGTTCCCAAGAATTGTCCTCGGGGCCATAGCCCTTCCATTTTATAAGAAATTGGGTCTGGCCCCCCCTTCTTCGGCACTTCAGGATCGTTTCCACCTCATATTCTTCTTGTCCCTCCACCGTTATGGCCTCCGGAGGTCTGGATTCTCGTTCTGGGAAGGCATCCGGGATCACAGGTTTAAGTAAGGACACGTGGAAAACAGGATGAATTTTGAATGTTTCAGGGAGGGTAAGTTCATATGTTACCTCGTTGATCATTCGCTTCACACAAAAAGGCCCCACGAATTTAGGTCCCAATTTCTTTGAGGGACAAAGCATTCTCAAGTTGGTTGTTGCCAACCATACCTTATCCCCAGGCTTCAGCAACAGATTCCCTCTTCGCTTCTTGTTATATGCATTCTTGTTATCCTCCTGGGCCCGAGCGATGGCTTCCTGTAGCACTTTGTTGTTCGAGGAGAAGAAGTTTACTGCGTCTTGCGTTGCCGGAACTGGGCATTCAGAGACCAAATCAGGAAGAAAGACAGGGTGAAATCCGTAGTTAGAGAAGAACGGAGATTGCCCTGTCGCTGAATGGCTTGCGTTGCTATATGCAAATTCCGCTAAAGGTAACAGTGGTAACCAATTATCCTGAAGGAAGGATGTGTAGCAACGCAAGTATTGTTCTAGGGTCTGGTTGGTCCTCTCGGTCTGTCCGTTGGTCTGAGGGTGGAAAGCAGAGGAGAGGGACAACTTGATATCCAGGGCCTTGCACAGGGCCCTCCAAAATCTAGATGTAAATTGGACCCCACGATCCGAGACAATGTCCTCCGGGATTCCATGTAATCTTACGATTTCCTGGATGAATATTCGCGCAGTCTCGGATGCAGACGGAGTCTTCCTTAATGGTACAAAGTGAGCCATTTTCGATAATCGATCGATGACCACGAAGATCGCGGTGTGTTCTTGGGATGGTGGGAGCTCGACTATAAAGTCCATTGCGATCCCTTGCCACGGTCGTTCAGGAATCGGCAAGGGACGCAGCAGTCCCCAAGCCTTGTTCCTCGATGGCTTGTTTTTCTGGCAGATGGTACAGGATCTTACATAGAGTTTACAATCCTTGGCCATACTTGGCCACCAAAAAGAGCGTTGGAGAAGCTCCAGGGTCTTGGCTGGGCCAAAGTGTCCCGCCATCGGGTTGTCATGGCAATGTCCCAGGACAAGGGTCCGGACCTCTTCAGGGACCATGACCAACCCATCCTTCCATAGGAGTCCCCCCTTGTTCTGGAGGGACACACCAACTGGGACTGACGCGGCCATGGATGCCTCCAATAGCTTGGACCGAAGGTCCGTCTGGAGCGCCAAGAAATTTCCTGCAGACAGAATCATATCAGGTACCGGATCTTCTTTGGAGTCTTCAAACATGCGAGAGAGTGCATCAGGTTTCGTATTTTTAGATCCGGGCCTATACGTGATGTGAAAAATGAACCTGGAGAAGAACAATGCCCATCTTGCCTGCCGTGGGCGTAAGCGTTTGGCGGTCCTCAGGTACTCGAGATTCTTGTGATCTGTGAAGATCAAGATGGGGTGTGAGGCACCTTCTAGCAGGTACCTCCATTCTTCGAGAGCTGTTTTGATGGCCTTCTGGTACTGTAAGGGACCGCCTGGCGACACCACTAGCACTCCACTAATCAGGCGTCCCCAGCGCACGGAGTCTAAGTCCCAGGGTACTTGTTCACCAGAGCCCCTGATGGTGGGGATGGACTTGGAGTACCCCGGGACCAGGTCGTGCTTACTGAGGACACCCGTCAGTGGTAGGGGTGGTCGCCAGGGGCTCCCACGGGAGAGAGCCTGATATGAGGAGGTCTGGGAACCCCGCTGGGAGGAATGGATGGATGGATGGATGGCGGAGCAAGTGCAGAGTCAGGCAAGCCGGGTCGGTAACGGGGAGGACAGCACGGTACAAGGCAGCGGGCAGAGAATAGTCGGGTCACACGCCAGGTCAACAACAGTAGGTCAGATCCAATAGGGGACATACGGAAGAGAGGTCAGGCAAAGCAAGGGTCTGGGCAGGAGAATTCAGCAGTGGTCAGGTACAATTCGGGTCAGCAACTTACAGGTACAGGTTCAGATTCAGGATACAGGATACAGGGCAAGGACAAGACCAGAAGGCACTGAATGACAGCTCAGGGCCGTTTAAATATCGCGCCCTGCGCTGCCATTGGTGCCCAGCGGGCGGCCGCGGCTCCTACTGCGCATGCGCGAACTCACGCGCCGCGGCCGGCCCGGACCTAGAGCCCGCGTCCCTGCACAGGGCGGCATACTGCGCCTGCGCCGGGACCATCGCGGCGGGGATCGAGGGGATCCCTGACACCCACCTCCCTACTGCCATTTACATCCAGACTCCTCGAGCCCTTAGTTTACAATCGCCTAAGCTCCCACCTCAACGACAACAACCTCCTCGATCCCCTACAGTCTCGCTTCTGTCCCCTACACTCCATCGAAACTGCCTTACTCAAACTCTCCAACGACCTTCTAACTGCCAAAGCTAATGGCCACTATTCATTGCTCCTACTCCTCGACCTCTCTGCGGCTTTTGACACAGTTGACCAACCCCTCCTCTTCAAGAAACTACACTCCCTTGGCCTCAGAGTTTCCGCTCTCTCCTGGCTCTCGTCCTACCTATCACAACGCTCCTTCAGCGTTACCTATAACGCTACCACCTCCCCCTCACTCCCCTTCTCTGTTGGGGTCCCTCAAGGCTGTGTCCTCGGGCCCCTTCTCTTCTCCATATACACCTCCTCTCTTTGCCAACTCATACACTCTCACGGCTTCAACTACCACCTCTATGCCGACAACGCGCAACTCTATCTCTCGACCACTTGCCTCACCCCCTCAGTGTCCGCCCGAATCACAAGCCTACTGAATGACATATCAGATTGGATGTCGCTCCACTTCCTTAAACTGAACCTCTCCAAAACCGAGCTCCTAGTCTTCCCCCCAGCCTGCACACCACCCCCCGCTGACTTCTCCATCACGTCCAACAATGCCACCATCAGGCCCGCCCCGCAAGCCAGAGTACTAGGTGTCATTCTAGACTCCAATCTATCCTTCTTTCCCCAAGTCCATTCACTAACAAACTCATGCAGACTCCACCTCCGCAACATCACCAAAATATGCATGTTCCTAACCCCAGAAACCACTAAGCAGCTCATCCACTCCCTCATCATATCACAACTCGATTACTGCAACTCCCTCCTCATTGGCATGCCTCGCCACAGACTATCCCTGCTTCAATCGATCCTGAATACGGCAGCCAGACTCATCCACCTTACCAACCGCTCTGTTTCCGCCACCCCCTCTGCCAATCCCTCCACTGGCTTCCGATTGCCCAACGGATCAAATTCAAACTCCTAACACTGACGTGCAAAGCTGTCCATAATACTGCCCCAAACTACATCACCGACCTAATATCCAAATACCACCCAAAACGCACCCTCCGCTCATCACAAGACCTCTTTCTCTCTAGTTCCCTAGTCTCCTCCTCCCATGCCTGCCTCCAGGACTTCTCCAGGGCGTCACCCATACTCTGGAACTCCCTACCCCAATCCATCGGACTGTTACCTACACTCCTCTCCTTTAGGTGCACCCTGAAAACCCACCTCCTCAGGGAAGCCTACCCCACCCCCTGCTAATTCACGACCTCCTCCACTCTTCCTACCACTCCATCCCCCACAGCTATTTCCTCCTGTACCACTATCCCCTCCCTCCTAGATTGTAAGCTCCAAGGAGCAGGGCCCTCGAACCCCTCGTGTATCGCATTGTATTGTTATTGTACTGTCGCATGTTCTGTCTCCCATTGTAATGTACAGCGCTGAGGGAACTGTTGGCACTTTATAAATACTGTGTAATAATAATAATAAAGTATGGGGTCTGCTTTGAGAATACCCCATCTCTTTTTAAAAATGTGTTTAATCTGGTAGTATTGAACTGAAAAGTTAGCGATAAAAAGGCTAAATTGTTTGTTAACTTTCTTATCAGTAGGACCCAATAGGGATTTGCTATCCATAGTAGCTACTTAATGTCTAATGGAATCTAGGGAGAGTCGGTCATAACCTTTTTCCAAAAGTCTACTTTTTAATAAATTTGCTTGTTTGTAATAATTAATAATTTAAGTTGCATCTCATCCTCAGGAATTGCCCCTAAGGAACATTTTTCAACCACTGAGGGTGATGACAACTGTCCAGGGGGATACACCTATTTCTATGTGATGCTTTAAAAAAGATTTAGTGAAAATAACTCAATCTGTTACTCTTAAAGTGTTACTAAACCCACAACAGTAAAATCAGTCTGTATGTGCAGTAAAGCATGCTTGTTATACTCACTGTGGAACCTAAGGGGTTAATCCTCTACGTTGTGTAAAAAGGATGTTTTGATCCTCTCTTATCTGATTCACCCCTTCTTCCAGTGTCTCCCAATTATCTCCTGATAGAACAGAGGCTAGGGACAAGCTGCACATGCTCAGTTTGGTGTGTACTGCTAGAGAGTTTTTATTTCTTGGGAGAGTGCATGTGATCAGCACAGGGCCAATCTGCACTCTCCAGACAGAGGTCAGGGGTCCTGCACCTTGCTACAGGAGAATGAAAATTCCTTCTACAAGCTTTAACCAGAGCTCTGCTGGACACTGATAGAAGTCACAAGACTCCTATAACTGCTGATGGGAAACGGTATTTAGCAGTTTATATTTACTAAAATAGTTTCATTTCATGTTGTGTGTACTGTGAGATACCAGATAGAGTGAATGCAGAGGCCTGGGTTTAGTAACACTTTAAATTGAGATCTAGGAAGTTGACTCCTGTATGTGTAAGACAAACCATGGGCGGCACTACTGGGCACTGATGGGTGGCATTGCTGCGCAGCACTGATGGGTGGCACTGGTGGGAGGCACTGCTGTGCACTTGTGGGAGACACTGCTGGGCACTGGTGGGTGGCACTGATCATCAGGGATGATGATCAGTGGATCATCAGTGCCCTGATGATCAGTGCCGATCTGCTCTGTGACAGTTTTCTTACACTGTGACAGCATGATAAAAGTGCAGCCGATAACCGGCAACTGCATTTACTCGGTGATCTGCTGGGTCATTGGACACAGGCCTCTGTTATTGGCCTTTTACCTCATCACGTGATCAGCTGTGTCCGTAGGACACAGCGATCACGGACAGCAGCGGACTCGGGAGGGCACATTCTGGGAGGACATCATATGACGCCCCCCTAGAACTGGACAACTGCACTGTAGCCGTCATTCGGCTATAGTGTGGTTGTCAAGTGGTTAATCAGAGAAGCAGCCAAGAGGCTCATGGTAACTCTGGAGGAGCTGCAGAGATCTACAGCTCAGGTGGGAGAATCTGTACACAGTACAACTATTAGTCGTGTACTCCACAAATCTGGCCTTAATGGAAGAGTGGCGAGAAGAAAGCCATTGTTGAAAGAAAGCCATAAGAAGTCCCGTTTGCATTTTGTGAGAAGCCACGTGAGGGACACAGTGTGGAAGAAGGTGTTCTGGTCAGATGAGAACAAAATTGAGCTTTTTTTCCTAAAAGCAAAACGCTATATGTGATGGAAAACTTTCACTGCACATCACCCTGAACACACCATTCCCACCGTGAAACATGGTGGTGGCAGCATCATGTTGTGGGGATGCTTTTCTTTAACAGGGACAGGGAAGCTGGTCAGAGTTGATGGGATGGAGCTAAATACAGGGCAATCTTAGAAGAAAACCTTTTAGAGTCTGCAATAGACTTGAGAATGGGGCGGAGATCCACCTTCCAGCAGGACAACGACCCTAAACATACAGCCAGAGCTACAATGGAATGGTTTAGATCAAAACATATTCATGTGTTAGTATGGCCCAGTCAAAGTCCAGACCTAAATCCAATTGAGAATCTGTAGAAAGACTTGAAAATTGCTGTTCTCAGATGCTTTCCATCCAATCTGACAGAGGTTGAGCTATTTTGCAAAGAAGAATGGGCAACAATTTCACTCTCTAGATGTGCAAAGCTGGTAGAGACATCCCCATAAAGACTTGCAGCTGTAATTGCAGCGAAAGGTGGTTCTACAAAATATTGACTGGGGGGGGGGGCTGAATACAAATGCACACCACACTTTTCAAATATTTATTTGTAAAACAAAATTTGAAAAACCATTTATCATTTTCCTTCCACTTCACAATTATGTGCCACTTTTTGTTGGTCTATCACATAAAATCCTAATAAAATACATTTATGTTTTTGATTGTAATATGACAAAATGGCACTGTATATCTTCTCCACTTTACCACTCCAGAAACATGACAGATTATTTGTGGTGCCTAGTGTGTCAAGAAGAGGGCAAGCTGCATCAAAGAATACAATAGCCGGGTGGATTGAGCATATTATATATAAGGCTTACCAGGCTAGTGGTCTTCTTGTCCCTCAGGAAGTGAATGCAGACTCAGCAAGAGGAATTTCATCATCATGGCGGCTCTGTCAAAAGTCTTTCCAGAGATAATCTGCTGGGCAGCAAGAGGTGGTCTTTGTTCTCAACGTTTATATCCCACTACAGCTTGGATCTAGCCAGTCTCAAAGTCTCAAAATTTTGGGAGGAAGAACTTGCAAATTTCTGTTTCATAAAAGCTAATTAAACTTTTGATTTCAGCAACATTTCCCTCCCTAGCAGCAAGTTATTTACCATGTGTATGCTGCCATGAAGGCACCAGGAAAACAGAGAATTAGATACTTACCTTTCTGTAATTTTCTTTTCCTCGTGCCTCTCCATGGCCTCATGCTTCCCTCCCGTTTTTTTTCTTGTGGCTGGTTTGGGTCTATGAGAATGGAGTGGGGGTTGCTTTCTTTTATAGAGTTATAATAGTCCAGTGGGTTGGATGTGGGCAGTTGTTTATGCTGCCATGAAGGCACCAGGAATGGAAAATTACGGTAAGTATTCTGTTTTTAGTTTTATAGCTCAACAGGTCCAGTTGAACATGACTAACTGCTGCTAGCTATATTGATGGTGGTTAACAAAGGAAAAGCTGTAGGTTCCAAACCATTTGTTTTAGGTTGTTTATCTTTGTCATTTGGCAGTGATAACCAGCCAATGTTTTAAATCCACTGATCGTTTTGAAATGCTGTTTTCACTAACATCTGCTTATGCATTTTTCATCATATACTTGATTTCAATTAATTAGATTTGCAACATGACTGCTTTAAAGTGAACCTTTGCATTGTCCATATGTAGCAAAGAAACAGGTTATTTTTAATACCCCTCTTCCTTTCATCACATAGGCACCTTTCCTTTCTATTGCCACCCCTCATTTGGCTGCTGGGGGCTGCAGTTTGTAAGTTATAAATTGCTTAAAACTGACCATAGATTATTATTTGTATTTATATTAAAAAAAAAATCAAGTGGATTCCTCCATCCACACAAGCAAGGTGGATGGAGGAATCCACCCCATGATGATACAGTGGGGACTCCTCTGTCAGAATACACTGATTGATTTCAGCTTCTGATCGGAAACATTTTCAAATGTTCCAGCTCGATAGTTAGATCAACTTCTGCTGAGCAGGAGCAGCTGCACATGGATCGAAATTCACCTAAATGCAGCCAATATGGCAGCATGCAATCACTCTGTACATGATCTGAAGCTTTGCTGGATGCCCTTTCATATTGATATTGTGTGTATAGTACAGTGTCTATACACCAAAAGCGCAGTAGCCCATTTTCTTACACGTGTGTTAGTCAAAATCTTTTTGCTATATTCTTACCCTTGCTGCTCAGAAACTCCTTTTTGTTGAGCTTGACATGAATCAAATGAAATTCCACACATTGGTAGCTTTGCAAAGTGTTACTTATTGTTCTTATCTGAATAGAAGGAAGTCTGTTTCAGAAAAGTGTAATAAACACAGAAATGAGAATGACATGCTGATTATAAGATAAAACTACATAAGAGACATCTGCTGCCTGATCTCAATGCCCACACACTGCTGGAGTGTTTTCCATTGTTGGGATCTATCATCAGAGGTTATATGAGGGCACCATCATTTTTCATCAAGTCTAGGTGTGCACATGAATAACTAGTGGAGCTCCACTTAACATCAAGTACAATAAAGTTAAAAATACAAATTTAACTACTATGCTGCCTTAGAACCTTAGGCAAGGTTTACAAAAGCTGTCTGCAGTTCTTCAGTGGATCACTGCCGTTAACAGTGAAAGGGGGGACAGTTATTGCCACAGTGGCGGCATGTGTAAACCTCAGTCCAGCTGCCATTGCAGCTTAAGGGGGGAGGTTGGAAAAAACGCTTCTCAACTGCCTGTCTGCTGTAACTCCAGTCTGCTGTAATATCATTATGCTTATATTGTATATTAGGTGATATACACATCTATTGCTGTGGTACCAAGGCGATTCATTGCTAACATATATAAGTTTAGTGTGCAGCAAGACCCGAGAACACCATACACAGGGTATTCATACTAAATCTAATGTACTAAGGCAGGCCATAGTTGATGCAATTTTTTTTCCCGCAACCATGGGTTGCAGGAAACAAAATTGCTCAATCCCCCCTGTGACAGTCGCAGCGTCAGACCTCCAGCCCTTCTCACCAACTTGTGACCGAAGGACTAGCCAATCTAAACCCGCGCTGTCACGTGCGTAACAATACCATGCTCAGCTGCACCCTGCACAAAGATTTTCCAGCTAATGGACCACAATCTATGTACCGCAGCCTGAGAGCGATTATTACTGGGTCAGGTTAATTATGCAATTAACCCTTCACACTGCCACCACCTCATCTTTGTACAGAGAAAGAGGAAACTCACCAATTTTAGTAGTAACACTATGATGTTTGAATAAACATCTGGATACACACTGTCACCGCAGGCAGTTGTATCCAGAGGTTTTAAAACACACAGTAGCACTCTTCAGAGACAGGGATTTTTAGTTTGCATTAAAGAGCTTTAGAAACAGTTCAACACTTTTCAGATAATAGGATTTATTACTAAAAAGGTCAAAAGGGTGCAGTAAAAATATTTACAGACAAAGATGTAGCTAACAGAAAGAAGTTTAGAGAGATAGAATACTTGCCGTCAGCCTTGGTATAAGCAGCGTTCAAGTGTCAGAGCAAAAGGGTGCCTTTTCTCCCAAAGTTGGTTCCTGATGTTAAAAAGGGAGAATTCTTCAACTTCTCCAAGCCTGACAACCTCTTTTCTAGGAACTCAGCAGGGTGTCTCCTTAAAGCAGAGAACCAATCGCCTCTTTTGGGGAGGGGTGTTTAGGTGGGGAACTCAGGCTATGACCAAATCCCTCGCAAGTTATACCATGGTCAATAACCTTCCCTAGGTACATGTAGCAGCCTAGCCACTAGTAGATTAATGTGCAGAATGATATCCTGAATGTCCAGACATCAAATATGCCATATCTTACTAGTTCAGCTAGAACTATATGGCTTTCTATTCTCCTGTCGACTTTAACTAGGGATGTAAGGTATCGGGTGACTTGTATTAAACTGAGCTATCCGAATATATGCTTTGTTCGATTGTATGTATTCCCTATTTTAAGTTATGAAAAGTGGTTTTTAAATGAAGTGTATGTTTTACGGCTATTCTGGAATGTGTTTCATGTCCAGTGAAGGACTGGTTTATAGCTTTACGATCATCTCAGATCGAGAAGCTAACAGACACCCAGGCACCAGCTAATTGGGGTTTATAACCATGAAGCTATCCAGCTGTGCCTGATGTCTTGTGAACCCAGCATACACACACACCACATTCCTGAGGGAGGGGGATTGGAAGGAGAGAGAATAATACAAGATGGGGAATCTTGAGCAAGATGGATGACCGTGTCCATATCAGTGTGCACAATTGCTACACCCCCATCAACACAGTCAGTGTTGATGTGGGGATCCCACCTGTGGAGCTATTGTTTTCACACAGTGGGGGATTGGGGGGGATGCTGGCATCCTTGCTGGGAAATCACAACAATTGTTGGTAGTGGCTATAGCCTCTGGCAATAATCCAAATCGAATATTATCAATCCAACATTCTGGTTGTACCCAAGTCAAGCTGATTGACAGGAGCAGGAGTCAATGGCTTCCACTGCTATCAATCTGCCCAGGGAGGAGGGACAAAGTCAGGAGAGCTGCAGCTCTGGTGCACAACACTAGATGGTGAGGGGGGGGGGGGTGTATGTGACACAAGTTTTTTTTTTTTTTTACCTGAAAGCATAGCATGTATACATGTGAAAAAACTTGGGGCTTTAGAACCACTTTAAAGAGAGATGCAACAAAACCTACTGTATACCTCAATGTTTATCATTCTATGTCGTTGACTTGCATTTGAATGAACTCATTAACATTGAGGATAGTGTTAAAGAGGAGTTCCTGGATCCCCCCAAAAAATAAGTCAGCGACTACAAATAGCTCATAATGATGATCTTGTTATCAAATAATTAGACAAGGGAGGGGGCATTGTCATTCAAAACAAGTCCGATTACATCAGGGAGGCAGAGAGGCTACTTTCAGATCAACACACTTATAAAGAACTTCCAAAAGAACCCTTGGCTGCATGTAAAGTAGAACTGAAAGCCCTAATAGACACAGCGTACCATGACAAGAACATAGATATACAGTAGGTGGATTCCATTTCCTATATAAAGAATTGTATAAGTACCCCTACTGTTACCATCTACCGAAGGTGCACAAAAACTCCACTTGTCCCCCCAGCAGACCCATTATTGTGGCCATGGAGAGCCTGACCAGCGGACTCTCCCAATATGTGGATTCATTTCTACAACCCATAGTACAGGCACTTCCTTCATATTTCTGGGATTCACTGCACTTACTTGAGACCTTGTCCAATTACCATTGGGAAGACTCTTCCCATTGTCTCTCCCTTGATGTAATTTCGTTGTACACCTGCATCCACCATGAGGTTGGCCTTATGGTGGTGGGACACTTTTTTTGGCTAAAGAGCCAGGTCTTCACCACAGACAGGCGCAGATTATTGTTATTTTTCATTTATATTTATTTATATTTAACTTTATTGCTAAAGAATTTATTTTTATATAATCGCTCATCTCTACACCACGTTAGTACAGTATCTCACAGAAGTGAGTACACCCCTCACATTTGTGTAAATATTTTATTATATCTTTTCATGTGACAACACTAAAGAAATTACAATTGATACAATGTGAAATAGTGAGTGTACAGCTTGTATAACAGTGTAAATTAGCTGTTTCCTCAATATAACTCAACACACAGCCATTAATGTCTAAACCGCTGGCTACAAAAGTGAGTACACTTCTAACAGAAAATGTCCAAATTGGGCCCAGTTAGCCATTTTCCCTCCCTGGTGTTATGTGACTTGTTAGTGTTACAAGGTCTCAGGTGTGAATGGGGAGAAGGTGTGTTAAATTTGGTGTTATCGCTCTCACTCTCTGGTCACTGGAAGTTCAACATGCCACCTCATATAAAAGAACTCTCTGAAAATCTGAAAAAAAGAATTGATACTCTACATAAAGATGGCCTAGGCTATAAGAAGGTCTGGAGACTGTATATATCTTTTATATATTTATCTGTTGTAGTATGCCCCTTTCCCATCCCCTTCCTTTTCTAGTGTCTGTGTACAGCTTTTATTGCTTTTTATTATGTACTCCACTGTGATTGTGATTTTTATTTGTATTGTCGAACATTGTGGAACTAGTGTTGTTCAAGTTTTTTGTCCATTCTATTTTATTATATTAACATGGGTTTGTAAATCCTGTCCTGCGTGGACCAGAGGTGCCAGATGCATGGCCCCTATTATTACCATTCCACATTTGCCCCTCGGTGATCCCATGGCACCATACATAATTGTTTTCTCTTCCCCTCTGTCCCTGACAGCTTTCTTTTTCACTGCTCAGCTGGCTCTGCACATTCTCTAACCTGATTGGCTCCATCGGCCGTTTTTACAGCCTATAAATTTCTTCCCTTCTCTTTGGGTAGGCCATTTTGATAAAGGAGGTGGGGCCTCAGAAACGCATTGCGGCCTGCCCACTTGTCACTCACCAACACCTGTCACTATCCTCTGTTAGTCGGCGGGATGCCTGTGCCCTGCAGCTGTCATCAGTCAGTCCACACTGGAGAGAGCTGTGTCTGCACACCACCCTGGCCAGCAGAGCTGTTTACTAGAAGTGAGCAAAATAAAGTGCTATGGTTTTACTTCACTCTTACCTGGCACCCCGTTTTTGTTCCTTTACAAATACTGTAGCTGCTGACTTTTAATCTATGATTGTCAGCTCCATCTTTTGGCCATATTGCTTTTTTTTTTTTCCATGACATACCTCAATCAGGAAAATACCTCATTATGGCCACTATACAGAGCCAACAATCATAATAAATAAACATATTAACCGCTTCCCAACCACCCTATAGCAGAAATACTGCTACAGGGCGGCAGGGGTGCACAAACATCACGTGCATTTCCTGGTAGGGGGCATGCCTACCCGCACCGCCATTCGTAGCCGTGGCTGTCAATCACCGGTGATTGGAAATAATGGTGATAAATAGTAAGCGCTCATAAATAATGCAAGCAGCTGAACATATAGGAAAACACATAAAAAGTCCCAAAATACATAAACAGAAGAAATGCAGCGCTCTTAAAAATGATATTAGAAATAATAATAGACACAGTCCAGTAAAACAACAGTGTTCCTTGTTTCCCAGTGTAAATGGTAGAATTTTGCACTAACCAGAACGCGCATGGGTAATGCGCATATGTGTATATATCCTGAAGATCCTTTCTCCACTGAAGGCTGGTCAGGTATATGGCTTGGAAGAATGAAGATCCTGCGCCCTCATGTGGTGGGAAATGATCCAGCAGGTCAGAGCAATGACGATCCAGATGAGCCTCCACAAGGAACTGGCACAGGAATCCCAAGGGCTGCAAGGATGGAAAAGCTCCTCACAGGAGACACAGGGGAGCACTCATAGTGTAGTAATTTAAAACTTTATTTGAAAGCAGCATAGGTGCAGAATACAGGAGAATAGCCAAGTATGGGCAAACACACTGACCCTATTGGATGTCAAAATGGCCGCCGGGCCTCCTCGTGGCACCGGCGGCTTGATGTCAACGGCGTCCTAGGGTCCCACCGGTGCAGCCGCCGGTGCATACTTGGCTATTCTCCTGTATTCTGCACCTATGCTGCTTTCAAATAAAGTTTTAAATTACTACACTATGAGTGCTCCCCTGTGTCTCCTGTGAGGAGCTTTTCCATCCTTGCAGCCCTTGGGATTCCTGTGCCAGTTCCTTGTGGAGGCTCATCTGGATCGTCATTGCTCTGACCTGCTGGATCATTTCCCACCACATGAGGGCGCAGGATCTTCATTCTTCCAAGCCATATACCTGACCAGCCTTCAGTGGAGAAAGGATCTTCAGGATATATACACATATGCGCATTACCCATGCGCGTTCTGGTTAGTGCAAAATTCTACCATTTACACTGGGAAACAAGGAACACTGTTGTTTTACTGGACTGTGTCTATTATTATTTCTAATATCATTTTTAAGAGCGCTGCATTTCTTCTGTTTAATCACCGGTGATTACTCGCTGGCTCCCGGTGATTGTTGAGGATCTCCGACAGGGAGAAGATCTGTTTGTAAACAAAACAGTTCTCCTCCCTGTCAGCTGGTGCACACTGTTTTGGATGACTGTGCACAGCACAGCCATGCAAAGCAGTGTGATTACAGTGAAGCACACACACAGCCCCCTTTGTAAAACAGCACACAGCACACTGTTAACCCTTTGAATGCCCCACATGTTAGCCTCTTCTTGCCCAGTGCAATTAGCACAGTATCACTGCTTTTTTTTTTTTTAGCACTGATCACTGTATTGGTGTCACTTGGGATGTCAGTGACACCAAGTCAGTTCCCCCCCAGTGTCAGAAAGCCCGCCACAGTAGCTGATTGCCGCCATTACTAGTAAAAGTATATATTTTTTTAAAAATCCCAGTATATATACCGCCATTTGTAAACACTGTAACTTTCCTGTAAACCAATTAATTTACATGTATTGGGATTTTTTTTAGCAAAGCCATAGCTTAAATTTATGACGAAATTAGATTTTTTTAATTTTTTGCTGGACATGTTTAATAGCAAAAAGTCAAAATATTGTTTTTTTTCTCAGAATTGTTGGCCTCCTTTTTTTATATATCGCAAAAAATAAAAAACAAAGGCGATCAAATACCACCAAAAGAAAGCTCAATTTGTGGGGAAAAAAGGTCGTAAATTTAATTTGGATGCAGCGTTGCTGGACCGCGCAATTGTCAGTTAAATGAATGCAGCTCTGTAACGCAAAAAATGGCCTAGTCAGGAATGGGGGTAAATCCTCTGGAGGGCAAGTGGTTAAGCAAAATATGGTCAGAATTTTTGATGTCTGGGCAAATTTTTGTGATATTCGTCTAACATTTTTTTTATAAATAGACCCTCTAGTTTTGGCACAATTAATTGCAGTGCAATTCCAGGATAGTTCAGGGAAGGCAGGACCAAATGCAGCTTTTATAGGTAACATGCAGATTTAAATATAGCATTAGCACTCTATATATCTTGGTCTCTTGATCATTTTGACATGCTGTTTTCTCAGATGCTAACCTAAGAATATGCACATTTTCTTTATTTTTTTCCACAGATATAGTTGATGGGAATTTAAAATCCATTATGAGAATTATATTGACGTTGGCAGCTCATTTTAAACCTGTGTCAGGACGATCCATCAACCACAATGTGCTGGGAGCAGCCGGAAAGGGCCAGTCCATGTTCTCTGCCAATCATCGCCCTCAGTCTACTACAGCAGTGGCCCAGGGTGCAGCTGCTGCTCTCGCTGATGTTCGGCTGGACATGTCACGCTCAGGGCGAGATATTTCCCGCTACAGACAGAGGTAAGTGATGTGGACCCTGAGCAGTGAACTCTGTGTACACACAAAAAGTCTTTACGAGTCACAAGCTGGTGTATTATAGGGAGCAAATAAGCTAGTGTTTTCCCGCACCCCGTCTATCCAGCATGCAGTACTTTGCGGGCCTGGAACAGGCTGGAAATAACTTCCTTCTGTGGCCAGGATATTCTGGATAAGAAATAGGAAGATCATTCTGGATTAGACTGTGGAGGAGAGTGGAGCAATAAAGGAATTATACCTACCCGGGTTAAAAGGGAAAGGCGCTGTTTGACTTAAACATTTATAGGTGAAAATAAGGAGGTGAGAGTACATATGTTTGTTGGCGGAGGAGAAACACAGGGTGATCTTGCACACGGAAGGAAGGTGCACAAATATTTACAAGAATTGAGTAACCTTATTAAGAAGAATTTATGTAGTGTATAAGAACTCTGTATGTTATATGGGACTTCTATGTCGCAAGATGAATCACATTGAAGCTGGGAGTTTCCATAGATGCGCTGAAGTTATTTTGTAGGGTTTTTTTTGTGTACACACTGATGTTTAAAAGTAAATGATAGTTTACAGATAATGTAATTTCTTTAAATATGCCCATTAAAATGTATTGTGCTCAGTTTTCCTATGAAATATCTACAGTTAGAATATTTGCCCTGAGAGTTTGAAGGAAACAAATGAAATCGATCAGAAAACTGCCAATAGTATCCAGCAAACACTGGAAGTAAATTAACTCCACTAACTTTACTTCGATTAGTATTCTCTGTGATGCACTCTTGCCAGATTTGACAGAGCTCCTTACAAGTTATGATGATGGATATGATGACTTCCTGATGCCTGTGGTTGGTAGTGGTTACCGTCTCTGCTTGCTGTATTACTACTTGAATTCAAACTTCTGCAGCACGTGGTTGGTATCTTTAAAGTGGTTGTAAAGGATGAAGTTTTTTTTATCCTGATGCATTCTCTGCATTTAGGTAAAAAATCTTCAGGGTCCGTGCACAGTGGGCTTAAAAAAACACCAGTTCTGATGGCAGAAAAACAAATGCTCATATAGAGCATTTTTTTTACAGGCATTTAGGCACGCTTGGTGATGTTTTTTCTGCTAGAAAACTCCTATCAAAAACGCAAACCAGAAGGCATTTGTTTTCTGCCTCCAAACGCTGAGCTTAAAATATGTCTTAACGTCCTAATGTGCATTGACACATATGATAACATTGAGCTGCTTCTACAGATAAAATGCTATACTCCTGTAGAAGCAACAAATTTTAAGCCCAGTGTGCATGGATCCAGTGCAGGTGTCGTTTCCCCCCCCCCCCGACCCTTTCTTTTACTTACCTGAGTCGGATTTTGATTCAGAAATGTGTGTGAAAACAGCAGCTCTTTCAGCTCTCTCCCTCCTCATTGGCTCTTGCTGCTGTCAATTACAGCCAGTGAGAAGGGAGCTGGGGGAGAGGCCAAGCCACTCTGTGTGTCTTATGTTGACTCGGGTGTGAGCCTACACGAGTGCCCCCATAGCAAGAGGCTTTCTATGGGGGCACTCAGCCGGGGGGAGGAGCAAGAAGCTCCAGCAGGGGACCCCAGAAGAAGGGAATTGGGGCTGGTCTGTGCAATAACATTGCACAGAGCAAGTATGTATAATATGTTTCTTATTTTTAACAAATACACTTTGAACCTTTACAATTACTTTAAGACACCTTGCACATCAAGGTGTCTAGCTGTTTTGCATCCCTGAACATGTAAGCTGTGTTCTTTTTTATATCCCAGGAATTTTCAGGTTTGACTAGAGTTTTCCTATAACATAATATGTAGATTAACTAAGTATGAAGGCCGTGCTGAGAGAACATTTCTTTATATTGTCTTTGAGAGCAGGAGCATTCAGCTGTGCTTGCTTTTTGCTGTGGGACCATGCTGTCACTTACAGCTCTCAGTCTCTTCTCCTGTCAAGAACCAATCAGCTATCAGTTCCTGAAAATGTCATCCTCACCATGTTAGCTATAACATAGTTGTGACGATCACGGCGTCAGACCCCAGCCCTTCTCACCAAACTCGTGACCGAAGGACTAGCCAATCTAAAACCACGCTGTCATGTGCGTAACAATGCCATTCTCAGCTGCACCCTGCACAAAGATTTTTCAGCTAATGGACCACAACCTATGTGCCGCAGCCTGAGAGCAATTGTTACTAGGTCAGGTTAATTACGCAATTAACCCTTCACACTGCCACCACCTCCATTTTGTACAGAGAAAGAGGAAACTCGGCAATATCAGCAATAGCACTATGATGTTTGAATAATCGTTTGTATACACAATGTCACCGCAGACAGATGTATGCAGACGTTTAAAAACACACAGTAGCACTCAGAGGCAGGGGTTCTTAGTTTGCATTAAAGAGCTTTAGAAACAGTTCAACACTTTTAGAAAGTAAGATTTATTACTAAAAGGTCAAAAGGGTGCAATAAAAATATTTACAGAAAAGATGTAGCCAGTATATACAGTTGCAAGAAAAAGTATGTGAACCCCTTGGGATTACGTGGAGTTTTGCACGAATTGGGCATAAAATGTGCTCTGAACATCATCTAAGTCACAACAATAGAAGAACACAGTCTGCTGAACATAATACTACACAAATATTAGATGTTGTCATGGTTTAATTGCACATAACATGTAAACATTCACAGTGCAGGGAGGAAAAAGTATGTGAACCTTTGGACTTAATAACTGGTTGACCCTCCTTTGGCAGCAATAACCTCAACCAAACGTTTCCTGTAGTTGCAGATAAGACCTGCACAACGATCTGGAGTAATTTTGGACCACTCCTCTTCACAAAACTGTTTCAGTGTAGCAATATTCTTGGGATGTCTGGTGTGAATCGCTCTCCTAAGGTCATGCCACAGCATTTCAATCGGGTTGAGGTCAGGACTCTGACTGGGCCACTCCAGAAGGCGTATTCTGTGCTGTTGCAGCTATCGTTTTGTTGAATTACTTGTATGCTTTGGGTCATTGTCCTGTTGCATCACCCATCCTCTGCGGAGCTTCAGTTGGCGGACAGATGGTTGTACGTTTTCCTGCAAAATGTCTTGATAAACTCTGGAATTCATTTTCCCATCAATGACAACAATCCGTCCAGACCCTGAGGCAGCAAAGCAGCCCCAAACCATGATGCTCCCTCCGCCATGTTTTACAGTGGGGATGAGGTTTTGATGTTGGTGTGCTGTGCCTTTTTTTCTCCACACATAGTGTTGTGTGTTCTTCCCAAACAACTCAGTCTTGGTTTCATCTGTCCACAGTATATTTTGCCAGTAGTGCTGTGGAACATCCAGGTGCTCTTTTGCAAACTTCAAATGTGCTGCAATATTCTTTTTGGACAGCAATGGCTTCCTCCGTGGTGTCCTCCCATGTACTCCATTCTTGTTTAATGTCTTCCTTATTGTAGATGTGTCAACAAAAATGTTAGCATGTGCCATAGATTTCTGTAGGTCTTTAGCTGACACTGTGGGATTCTTCTTTACCTTATGCAGCATTCTGCGCTGTGCTCTTGCAGTCATTTTTACAGGACGACCACGCCTAGGGAGAGTAGCAACAGTGCTAAACTTTCTCCATTTGTAGACAGTCTGTCTTACCGTGGACACATGAACATCAAGGCTTTTGGAGATACTTTTGTAACCCTTTCCAGCTTCATGCGAGTCAACAATTCTTGATCGTAGGTCTTCTGAGAGCTCTTTTCTGTGAGGCATGGTTCACATCAGACAGTGCTTCTTGAAACCAGTAAAACCAAAACAGGTGTGTGTTTTTTAAGGGCAAGACAGCTGTCAGCAACACATCCAATATCATCACACTGATTGGAGTCAAGGTTGGCTCACTCCTGGCTCCAATTAGCTCTGGGAGAAGTAATTAAGCTAGGGCCTCACATACTTTTTCCTCCCTGCACTGTGAATGTGTACATGTTATGTGCAATTAAACCATGGCAACATCTAATGTTTGTGTAGTATTATGTTCAGCAGACTGTGTTCTTCCATTGTTGTGACTTAGATGACGTTCAGAGCACATTATATGCCCAATTCATGCAAAACTCCACGTAATACCAAGGGGTTCACATACTTTTTCTTGCAACTGTGTGTATGTATATATATATATATATATATATATATATATATATATATATAAATATACAGAGAGCAATAACACAGCAAATAGATAACAGAAAGAAATTTAGAGAGGCAAAGTACTTGCCAAAAGCCTTGGTTTAAGCAGTGTTCAAGTTTCCTGAGCAAAAGGACCGTCTCCCAAAGTTGGTTCCGATGTTACAAGGGAGAATCTTAAACTCAGCTTAGCTTTCTGCTCCAAGCATAACAGCTTTTCTGGGAAATCAGCAGAGTGTCTCCTTGAAGCAGAGAACCAATTGCCTCATTTGGGGAGGGTGTTGGGCGGAGACCCCAGCTAGAACCAAAATCCCTCCCATGTTGATACCAGAGCAATAACTTCCCCTGGATACCGGTAACATTCTATCCACGAGTAGATTAATATGCAGAATTACCCGCCGAACGTCTAGATATGAAATATGACATACCTGCTGAGACGGTTAAGGAGATATCATTTTCTGCTCTCCTGTAGATGTCAGATAGGGGGTGTAATATATCAGGTGACTTGTATTAAAGTGACCCATCTGAATATATGCCACGTCTCCTAGTAAGTCTTTCATATTCCAAGATATGAAATCATAGGGGAAAATGGATTTTGAATGTGATGTCTGTTTTACGGTTTATCTGGAATATCTTTGAAGCTTAGTGAAGGGCTTGGTTTATGGCTTTACGATCCTTTTCCAGCAAGAGTCTCGCAGACATGCGGGGGCCAGGCTAATTGGGGTTTATAACCATGAGCTCTCCCGCTGGGCCTTGATGCCATTTTGAACTCCGCATCCTGGGACCACAAGTCACTCAACAGAGAGGGAGGGGGGATTTGGTGGAGAGAGAGAGAGAGATACAAGATGGAGGATCCTTAGCAAGATGGGTGACCACGTCCATCTCTGTATGCACAATTGCTACAATAGTGTTCACATGAAATTTTTTAGGACACACACATACAGTGTATTGATCAAGCAATACAGTTGATTTCCTTCTCTGTGCACTTTTTCACAGAGACTGTAGTGTTTTACACCCCAGTCACACCAAAGCAGACTTTGAAATCACGTGCTTTACAGTGAAGTCGCACAAATTCGGATGACAAAGTCGGATGACATGCTGATTTCAGGTGAGATTTGCAAGACATTGACACAGATGTCTATGCAAATCACAGCATAAGTAGTGCAGGTACTACTTTAGAAATCTGTGCGGTACCGACTTGGTCTTGGACTTGGATATGACTGTTGTAATTGTGGACAATATGGTGCGACTTGGCATGCGATTTACAAGTCGCATGGCATGCAAATCGGATGCCAGTTTTCATCCAGTGTGATTGGGGACTTAACCCCTTCATCTCTCACACCTGTGCACCTCCTATGGACCAGAGCAACTTTTACTTTTCTGCTGTGGGCTTGTTAGTTCAACAATAAAGTGGTTATTATTTAAAGCTGAAGTTTATTCTGCTTATATTTTGCCTTCCCTTGTCCCTCCTCTTTAAAGAAATTTTTCAGTGAAGTGAAAAATATTTTTTTAATTAAAAACATTCCATTTTCATTGCATATCTTATTTTAGATCCAGTAATAGCATCACTAGGTCTCTGTGCTTCTCAATGCAATGGAGGCAGATTAGGGCTGTTGGAAGAGTCCTGGAGGGTGTAGCTCCTCTCAGGAGCAAGAAGTAGGGCTGCTTTTGAGAGGGGTTCTGTAATATCAAAATAATGTGATAGGTGGATATCAGTCTGGAGGAGGGGGCATTCCTAGGCTGGTGTGCATGCAAATGGTAACACCCTTGTGATGCTAAACCTACATGATTAAAAGAACTGAAATCCAATGAATGAAAGGGTGGGCAAGGGACAGTAAGGCAGGAGAGGAATGGGCAAGATGATGCTGGAAATTAGGCAGTCTCTATCTGACTTTCTGCAGCTTCAAAGAAACACTGTGAGAAGCCCACTGTGTGCAGTGAAATCAGAGTAAGCTCTTGTGGATATGTATTGGCCGCATATGGCTTTGACAGCATCTTTTTGACTGAGTCGCCCGTGAGCTAGAATGTGGAAGACAAAGGAGGGCAGCTAGGATTAGTTTGGTTACTAGTACAATTATCCTTTGAATTCATGTTATAATTTAAACATATTTTTCAGCCACATATCCCATAAAAAGACTTTATATCACCTACACCAGAGGAGCTTACAATCTAATGACTGCAATAATCATATTCACATATGATTACACACATTTCTAAACTCTTTTTCTAGGTCAGTTTAGTGAAATAAAACGTACCTAATGTTTTTAGATTCCGACACCAAGACAATTTACAATTACTGTGCTGAGGGTGCAGTCTCTATTCTCTATATATAAGTAAGGCCTCATGCACACTGAACATGTTGTCCCAGTGCATGAGGCTCCAGTGTTGAGCTGTGGCTGGAGGGCACAGGTGCACTGCCCAGCCCCGCTGCCAGCAGCCTGCAAGCTCTGTGAGAGTCTGACAGCTGCTGCGGTTAGATGGAGCTGGACGGTGCACCTAGCGGTATGTACATTTACGGCAGTTTGTGCCCAGGGACAAATGTCTGGAATGCAAGCAGCCTGCACTATGGACATTCATCTCGGGGAGCATAGTGTGGAAGTGCCACTGTCTAGCCACAGTGGCTGTTAGACTCTCATAGAGTTTAACAGGCTGTTGACAGTGACGCTGGTCGATGCACCTATGCCCTCCAGGCCCAGCTAAATGCCAGTCTCATGCATCAAGCCTAAAACACCCAGTGTGCATGAGTTGTAATTGTGCGGCATATATTCTCACTCACTTGTGACTTTAAATGATACATGCTACATACGGAAATCATTATGGTTGATTTGACCATGGTAGATCAATGATGCTTTAATGAGTAATTAGTTTTATTAATATCCAATACCATGTTGTGTTCTGTAGTATCAAGTGTTTTAATTGATTTATCAATACAGAAAACCACATACACGCATGGCCACAAATACAGAATACTGAAAAACTATACAGCCCTAGTGAGTTATTGGATTCTGAGCTAACATCAGTGCTCTGAATTACACTGACATGCTTGCTCGGAGTGCAGCAACAGTATTCCTAGCAGATCCTTTTACTTTGCTGTCTGGCTGCAGGGTCACTTTGTTCTCTGATAGATAAGCAGTACAAAGTGTTATCATTCCAAGGTGATGTGTTCAATCTCAGTTGTGATGAATGAAGTTTAGTACCTTTTGTTAACATAAATTTAACAAGCAGCTCACAAACATAGCCATAAACACACAGATTTCTCACCTGCCTGCCATACTCAAAGTCCAAATCTGGCTGGTTCAACAGGGACCAGCTGAATAATAATAATAATTTCAATTCATATATGGGGAGGCTGGTTGTACAGAAATTAATCTATCCACCAAGTGAGGTGGATGGGGTAACCCTCCCCGCTATGTTATTGTTTTCTGACAGCAGGGACTCCTCTGCTGTCTGAATACATTGATTAGCGCTAAAGCCTATTGGCTACAGTGCTGAGCGAACACAAAATTTCTAACAAGCCTATTTTGTGAAAAGTCAGTTATTAGATTGACTTCTCATGAATGAGAACACCCATAGACGGATCATAATTCGGCCGGTCCTTGGTGAATTGGTCGAATTTTGATCCATCTATGCCCAGCTTAAGAAACTATTGCATTGGTGATCTTTGTGTTCACAAATCTGTCATAAGACAATCGCTGTAAAAGAGAGGTGGTCATAACAGATTATCATGTAAAAAACCATTGTAATCTGTGGTGGTTTTAGAGATAATTAATTCTAAATAAATTGGGTGGTGTCCGATCCCAGTAAACAATATAATGCAGTGAATAATACAAAATATAGTAAGCGCTCTCAATTATAGCAGCTGAACATTAAAGGAAAACGCATAATGACCAGATCAGAAAGGAGAGGTGAATCTTCAGGATATATATTCACATGCGTATTACTTATACGCTTTCTGGTTAGTGTGTATTTCTACCATTTGCACTGGGAATCAAGGAGCACCTTTTTATTGGACTGTGTTTCATCATTATTTCTTATGATTTTTTAACAGCGCTGCATTTTGTTTAAATATAATGCAGTGCCTCCAGCCGTTAAATACGGCAAATAATTAATAATCTAATAATATGGACACCTTAATAATTTGATCACCACGCTCTAATTTTCCTTGAGTTCTTTTCACCAATGTGATTTCTTACCATATACACAAATTTTGCCGATTTGATAAATAAATTATTTATGTACAAATATTTATATATATACTAATACAAATGAAACTACTGGTGATGAGTATTTCCTTACACACAATCAAATATATATCACAATACCCTCTATGAGATTAAAACACAATATATGTATCTCACCACAATGCTAAAACAGTTTAGTGGTTAATACTAAATGGTTAGTGCTCAAGGTATAATTTCCAATTCCCGCGGCCGAAGGGAATTAGGAAAATATTCCTGACAAAATGCACAGCAAAACACTTCATATATGTTAGTACACAATATGATATCAGTACCCAAAAAGATAGAACAATTATTGGTCAATTAATTTCCGTACACCATGCAAATTATATAGATATATGCGCAATATTACTCTAACCAACACAATGAAATATGATTAAAGCTCTTCTCAGTTTTAAATGTATAAAAGTTACGATGTTCTGATACGGTTCTCACCACTCTCAGAATTACGTTTTCTGAGGTCTTCCAGTGGGATTACAGTTGGTAAAAAAAAATGCCTCTCGTCAGCAAGGAGCAAAAATTGGGATCGGCAGCAGAAAATTTCTTCTTTGGCGAAAGGCTTCTTCTAAGAATAAGTTCTTCAAAAATAGCAGAGCGTTTGTAGAGCAGGGTTTCTGTTTCTATCAAGCTTTTCCAAGTGGTTTTAAAGTTGTTGTTTTTTTCAAGTTTTATAAAAATTCTCAGCAGCAGAGTTTGTTTTTTTTTTTCATGAGAGTCTCGCATTTACCATATATATGGTAAATGTCCATTGTCTTATAAGACCTCCCATGGGATTTGACGATTGTACGGTCAAAATGCTGTTTATTCAGGAAGTTCTTTACCTGTCCATCGGGGGCAGTCAAGTACCCTAAATGAAATGGTGACCTTCTTGTTCTGAATAGGCAATTGTGACATCTTTGAGGGTTTGTTTGGCTAGCAAGTACCCTACAAGGTCTCACATTGTTCCTGTCCGGTCTCGCAAAGCTGTTTGTAAATAAGAATAGAGTCCCACAATTGTCATTTATTTGGTTCCCAAGGTTGGTTAAAGTCACTTGTATATAGGCCAGTTTCCATTCAAGTTTTATTGTTTAGAATGGTTTCCTGGACGGGTCATGTTTAGGTTTCACAAAACTGGCTGACAGATAACAGCTGGCCTTATAATTTTCTTTTGGGGAATATTATTTTCTTTAATAATGAGCCCAAAAATCATCACAACTCCAAAGAAAAATTCTGTAGCCCATCTTAAAGCTGAAGTTTAGCTAAAATTATGTTAGCCCCAAAGCTACATAATATCCCCATTTATAAATGGAGGAGAGTCTCATGCGTTGCTGAGTTTTCTCACTCAATCTTAGATTATGCTACAGGCAGTGAAAGCAATGAAAGAGCTTTTCTCAGTGGATGAGAGGGGAGATAGGGGTGGGTCCCCATCAGGAACTTTTTCTATTGAATTCAGCCTGGAGACCAGAAGCGTCCCTGCAGTGAAGATTTCTACAGGATCCAGCAACCTGCTCCATGTGCGATATGCTTCATTACAGGTAAGTTATGTCAGTAAAGTTAAAGATCATTTTTAGCTAAACTTTTAAAAGCTTTAAAGTGGTTCTAAAGGCTGAAGGTTTTTTACCTTCATGTATTCTATGCATGAAGGTAAGAAACCTTCTGTGTGCAGCATTCCCCACAACCTCCCCTAATACTCTCCTAAGCCTCTTCTCGATCCAGCGATGTGCACTGGAGTCTTGGCTATCCTGGGACTCCCTATTACTCACTGGCTGAGACAGAAGCGGGAGCCATTGGCTGTCAATCACAGCCAGTGAGCCAATGAGAAGAGAGAAGGGCCGGGGCCTAGCCACGGCTCCGTGTGTGAATGGACACACGGAGCAGCAGGTGCCCCCATAGCAAGCTGCTTGCTGTGGGGGCACCAGGCACAAGGTAGGGGCCAGGAGAGCCTGCGGGGAACCCAAGAAAAGGAGGATCCGGGCTGCTCTGTTCATAAATACTGCACACAGCAGGTAAGTATGACATGATTGTTATTTTTTCCTAAAAAAAAAAAAAAGGCTTTAGAATCACTTTAAGGTTGTCTATGGAATATTTATCGTACATGTAAAACAACCATGTTTTCTTTACATAGATGTTCTACATGGATGATCAGTGTTCTGTAGACAAATGAAACATGGAGAAAACGCTGCCCACAGAAATACACCCTGCTATTTCTTGTTTGAATAAGATATTTAATCAGTCCTAGTTGCTGATGTATTGGTGTTTAAGGACCTTGCGGACAAATGGTTTCTGTCCCTCATTAAAGTATCCTTTTCATTGGCAAGTGCGGCCATTCAACCTGTCATTGCATACATGGGTTTTTGTCAAGTTTTGCTGGTCTGGTATAAGCACATAGCTAAAGAATCTGGGTTCTTCTGCTAGATAGCACCTGGAGCCTGAATGGGTTGTGAGATTCTGTCTGCAAGAAGCAGCTGGAACATATGCCTTTCAAGTGCGAATGCCCCTTTGGCAGTTCCTTAGTATATGTTGATCCAAAAGATTATGTGGGGGGGGGGGGGGAGTGCACTCTATTATTTCTAAAGAAGCTGTCTTTGTCTGGGACTAAGATGGGTTCCTTTCAGAACTTGGGGACTAAGTAGTAGACTTTCTTTTGAAAGAAATCCTGAAACCCCAAGCCTTCTAAGACCTGATACAAACCTTTCCAAAAAAAAGGGAAACAATCGGGGGGACATCTGGCAGCCTTCGAGTCTGTGTGGAGTTGATTTAATGTATTTCTGGTATTTGGGTTCAGAAAATTCTATCCAGAGGCTACAAGCTGAAGAGGAAAGGCATGTGCTCAAACATAGGCTCTTATCGGACTTTCTGTGGGTCTTACAACATCATCCGTATCTTCTTCCGCAAGGTCTCATGTTCCATCCTGATTCACAATTAGAGGTTTTGATGATTTCCCTGATTCCCAGCCTGCTAAGCCAGAAAGTTCTTATTTCATAGGATTTACCATTGTATGTGGACAGCATACTTTGCTTGGTGCAAAAGGAGAGCTTCATCCCAGGAAATACTCTGTGGCATAGGTTCTATTGTTCCTTTAGTCAGGACTAGACAAATCTGACTTTGAGACCTATTAAGGGTCAGGTTTCTCCCTCAATTATAAACAGTGTTATATATACCCTGTGCCTTGGTTAAAAGGTCTGTAAATATCCTCTATTGCATCCAGGAAGCTGCTCGCACCAATTACTGTTGCATTCCAATGAATACCTCAGTAATGTGACCTTAAAATAAAAAGTGCTTACTGTAAATCACTCGCCATGCATATGGTTAACGCAGCAAAACAGTGTGTTCCAGTCCACTGGCGCTCAACAAATATTCCCACTATCCGTGAATGGTTTGCGAGGATCAGTAGAATTGAGAAAATGGAGGAACTGATCTCTGTTGCCAAGGAACATCCCAAGAGATTCAAGGGAACTTGGGCCTGTTGGAGGCACTTTAAAACCACCCCTACCTACCACCTACTAATGCAGCAATGATTGACTAGACATATCCTGATACTGGGGAATGTTCTCTTCTCTGAGATACCTTTCAATATATGCCTAGATATACCTTAGTCTTTCACCAAGACTTACTCCCTTAGAACCTGTATCCGCATATTACGGGGTTGACTGTCTTGATACGCACCACATCCTAAGCTATAAGTAGGTATTTTTACTGTGGCTCATTTCACAGATTGAGAGCCACCTATCCGCAAACATTCACTCCTCCTTTCCGTTTTACCTCACACTAAGCCCCCCCCCTCCCTTTTTTTTTCTCTATACTTACCTTTATGACCTCATTATTCTACTTACTAACTAACCTTCTCTCTACCTGATCTCTAGCTCCCACCTATACTCTACTCCTATCTTCGTTTTCGTACCATAACCGATACAGAACGCTGTTCTTCAAACAGACGTACTATGCCCCATATCACTCACACATCCAATTCTTAGACTTGTGAAACAGATCCAAAGCTTTAGCATGTGCTGTTCATATTCTTTATCATACACTTCACACTCCCCTGACAGAAAATACTGCTCAAAGGTCAAAAGACAATATATCTCTCTGCGCATTTCTTATATGCCGTACATTTCCTGGACTGTAATATTACGTTGGCACAATGTTTTACAACGTTATGTTTTGTATTGCCTGTTATGCTTTGACCTGTCTGCCACACGGGAAGCGCCATACAGCGATATGTCCGACCTTGGATTCACGTCTGTACATGTATTGTTATTACTGCTTTCTTCTAATAAAAATCTTTTTTGGAAAAAATAAATAAATAAAAAGTGCTGCACTATACCCTAAATCATATAATCAAATAAATATGTCAAAACACTTTCAAATAAATACATAAAAACATCAATAAATAAGTGAAAATCAGTGTACCTATTTGTATAGTCACCAGTGCTTTTTTTAAATGAACCCCATATAAAAATACTTTACCAACATTTAAAGTCTCTGTGAATATGTGACCAATATCTAAAAAGTCCACCAAATGTTCCCTCAATTGTGAATAACATTTTTTTGTACAATGCTCCTCCAACCAAAACAATCTCTTCTTGCACCTGTGTCCAGTGTCAAAGATACATATCACTCCATCTACGTCCAAAGCAACACCACATGCATCCACCACTCTTATGCACACTTATGCATATTAATAAAAGGTACTGCACTACAGCATCCCTTTGTTGTTTTGGTTAATTTGGGGGATATGGATAAACAGAAGAAACAGGAATTGGGAGAAGACTCCTGGAAGGCTGGATGGCTGACTAAGTGGAGAGATAATCAGATGTACCCATATATTTGTACAAAGGGGGTGCTCAAGAGTGTTTTTTTTGTGTTTTTTTATTTACCTGTGAAATTCTTTTCTTGGAATACATCACAGGATATGGGTCCCTACCCTCTTGTTTCACACCAACATTGCTTGCTGACAAAACTAAGCAGGGCTATGGGGCTGTGCAGGACTGTGTCAAGTTTTGCTATTTTCCAATGTCCAATCACCTAGCGGTGAAGCATAACTCAGCAATAGAAGAACTAACTCTCCTGTGTCCTATGATGTACTCCATAAAAATTGATTTTACAGGTAAGTTAAAAGTCCCATTTTTTTACATATACAATAGAAGACAGTTATATGCACATTTCCAATATTTCTGGATATCATCAGCAGTTTAATGGTTTCATTTGTTCCATGGAGTTACTCTTAGGGTTTTTTTTCAGTGGGAACGCAGCTCCGGCACCTCCAGCACTGAATATATGTAAAGGCTTGGGTACTGGGGTGTGCTGGAGGACCTACTGATGCTGGCTGATGGGGGATCTATTGTCACTGGGGGATCTATTATTGCATAAGGTCTGTTGTTGCTGGTGAGGGGTCTATTGTTGCTGGCAGGGATCTGTTGTTTCTGGCAGGGAACTATTGGTGTTGGGGTGGATCTATTGTTGTGGGGGTATAATTTTGCTGGGGGGAAACTGTTGTAGGGGGTTCTATTGTTACTGGCTGCAGGGGATCTATTTTACTGCTTTTCTTGTTATTAATCCATTCCATAAAAATTACTTTGCACCAAAAACATTATACTCGGTTCTGTATTCTCTAAAAGGGTCATAATGAGAGGTGGGTTGGGGGTGAAACCAGGGGACAGTGCTCAGAGGTGGGTAGGGGGCAGAGACAAGGGTTGACTCGGAAGGGGGAACTACCTGCACCTACTCTCTGAGGGTAAAAAAAGCACTGTTTACTCTTAATGCAATCTTCAGTCGCAAATCTGTGATTTGAAGGTATTGCAATGAGTAACATCTTATTAACGTTTCTTCCTAGGAACAGCAGTGTGGAAGAAGAGATCGGGAACCCATACTGGAGTGTGCGGGCGATGGTGAAGCAATATGAAGGTCATCAAGGGAGTGCATCTCCTTCTGGGTCATCAGGGTAGGCTTGTGCTTTTATATTTCTCTGTGGTAATAAAATATTTATTTTAAAATGTAAACCAGTGGTTGGATTCTGATTGGTGTATTAAGGGTTACTGCACATAGGTTTTAGCCATTATGAACAAGGATTCTTTATTTAATGAGGTTGGCTGTGTGCTAGTGCTATACAGATGCACAGATACTCTTAGGTCAGGGTCCCACTTATGGTCAACTTATGTTTTATAGAGGGTCTCAAGTGCAGCCCCTGACATTACCAAATGCAGCATATAATGTTCAGTGAATATAATGCTACGGACACCTGTCAGAGACTGTAAATATGTAACAGAAGATGGTCAGAGACTGTGAACATGCTATGGGAGACTGTTGGAGAATGGGGAAATGCTTCAGGAGACAGTTGTAGACTGGAGTCATTATATCAGACTTCGGGAGATCACTATTACAAATGCATAAAGCACCCTCCAATTCCTGCTGCACAATGTTGAAAATGATCTGTGGTGATCTTAGAACAGATTTGGTCAATTCACTTGATAAAGGAGGCCTTAAGTTTGGACTCTGATATAATCAAAGAGCCACACACAGTATTCAGTGAATTTAGTACTACCGTAATGCACAACACCGAAAAAAAAGTATACAAGAAATAAACCAAACAATTTAACCACTTGAATTAAGTCTAAATAATATTTTACTCTTCCAAGAGCAATCACCAAAACACAGCTTACTATCTGCAAGAGATTAGGGACCACATGTAGTTCCTGGGCTATTAAGTGAACTGCAGAAGTTAAAGTGGTTGTAAAGGTAGAAGGTTTTTTACCTTCATGCATTCTGTGCATGAAGGTAAAAAACCTTCACTGTGCATCAGCCCCCCAATACTCACATAAGCCCTCTCTTGATCCAGCGATGTGCAGTGGAGTCTTGGCTCTCCAGGGACTCCCTCTTCTCATTGGCTGCCAATGGCTCCCACTGCTGTCAATCACAGACAATGAGGAGGGAGAGGTGTCAATGGACACCGAGCCTGCTTGGGTGCCCCCATAGCAAGCTGCTTGCTGTGGGGGCACTCAACAGGAGGGAGGGGCCAGGAGCGCCGGAGGGGGACCCAAGAAGAGGAGGATCAGGGCTGCTCTGTGCAAATCCACTGCACAGAGTAGGTAAGTATGATATGTTTGTTATTTTAAAAGAAAAAAAAACGCTGCCTTTACAATCGCTTTAAAATAGAACATTAATGATTGTATGTGGTGTTTATCAGCCCTCCAGACAGGAGAGGTTAACAACGAAGGGGCGCAAACGTGGCTTGTCCTGTTTCCCTCCTTCAGTGTCCCTCATGCGCTCCCCAATTATACATGAAAAACTCTATTTTTCTGTGGCACTGTGGTTTAGCTAGTGACGCTTGCATGCATCAAATACATGCAAAGCCTTAGACCACCATTGAGCAAATGTTTCATGTATTGAACAAAGCAAATCAAGACATTATATGGCAGTTGGATTTTGGAAATAATCCACCAACTGAACAATTGTTTTCTTTTATTAAATAATCACTTTAATATCGGGCATACTCATATGGCCCAAGTGTACATCTTAAAGTGAAGCTGTGGCCAGTCTATAGAGATTTAAGTGATTACAGAAATGGGAATGCTCCAAATTGACTGTATGCAAGCTCCCTGCAAGATATATTCCCATGAGCAATACGTTTAAAGGGCTAAAAATAAAAATGATGTGGCTCACGGGCAAAGTTAGGTCTGAGCATGTAGGTCTTTTACAAAATAATTGATTCGTCATGCCAGACATGTCTCCACTGCTCTAGAGACCAGGGGTGGAGAGCTTTACACCACTGCATCCAACGCTTTGCATTGCACTTGGTGATGTAAGGCTTGGACGCAGCTGCTTGGCCATGGAAACCTGTTCCATGAAGCTCTCTATGCACTGTTGTGCTAATCTGAAGGCCACACGAAGTTTGGAAGACTTTAGTTACTGGCTCTGCAGACAGTTGGTGACTTCTGTGCACTGTGTGCTTTAGCATGTGCTGACCCCACTCTGTCATTTTACGTGGCCTACCATTTCGTGGTTGAGTTGCTGTTGTTCCCAGTTGCTTCCACTTTGTTAAAATACAACTAACAGTTGGCCATGGAATATTTAGTAGCAAGGAAATATCATGAATGGACTTATTGCACAGGTAGCAGCCTATCACGGTACCAAGCTTGAATTCACTGAGCTCCTGAAAGCAACCCGTTCTTTCACAAATGTATGTAGAAGCAGTCTGCATGCCTAGGTGCTTGATTTTATACACCTGTGGCCATGGAGGTGATTGGAACACCTGAATCCATTGATTTGGGGGGGTGTCCCAATACTTTTGGCAATATAGTGTATTTATAAATGATATAGAGTCAAGGATTAAGGCTACGTTCACACTAGCGTTGTGTGCAGGCGGCAGAGAGGCGTTTGGGAAGCGTTTTTACCACTTCCCAAACGCCTTTGCCAATTCTGCACATTGCAGCACATGGTGCTGTTCTAACGGGAGCGGTAGCGTCGCGACGCGGCAAAACTGATGCCTCTGGTCGAGTCAGGTGGCATTGAAGCCTCCTATTCTAGCCTATGGTGCCGCTCCGCAAACGCCCAGCCGGCGTTTGCGGTGCAGTTGCGACGCGGTTGCGGGACGTTTGCGGAGCGGTAACACCATTCAAACTTCATTATAGGCGTTTGTGGGGCGTTTTTAACGCTCGGCAAACGCCTAGCAACCGCCGCTAAACCGCGCATGCGGCGTTTGCGGAGCGTTTGCCGAGTGTAAAAAAAAAACCGCTCTGCAAACGCCGGACAAACGCTATAGGGGCGTTTGGCAAGTGTTGGTAAAACAGCCAAGTGTGAACGAGCCCTAAAAGTACAATTTCAGTGTTTGCAAATGACACCAAGCTATGCAGTGGAAAAACGTCCTTACAGGATGTCTCCTACTTACAAGCCGACTTCAATACACTATTTAATTGGCCAGCTATGTGGCAAAGGGGGTTTATTGTTGATAAACTTAAAGTTATGCACTTGGGTCTGAAAACATGCATGTTTAATACATTCTAAGATGTTGCTAAGAGAGGCCTAGTCAATACTGCTCGCCTCCACCATCACAGGAGGATGCTCTCAAACACTGAGCTCAGAGCTACTGCATCAGGGGAAAGAAAAAACACGTTGGGGGAGGTTGAATCAAAGCAAGAACTCACTCCTTTGTAGGTGAGGGTGAACTGTAATGACTAAGCCTCTCTTAGTAACATTGTGTGAGTATTCCAGTCAGGATTCATAATGTACACGTGGCCTACACCTCTAGCAAGGGCATTATTCAACTTTTGTCAGAGGTGCACAGTTTTTTATCTACATACATCCCTTATTTGCTTTGGAAGATTTCTGGTAAAGGTGAACTATTCCTCTAATAATGGCATGCAATGCCAAGCTGCAGTTTCCAAAGTTACTAAAACATGTTCTTGTATTAAAAGAGGCATAGACTCCCGAGAGAAAGTACAAAGAAAGGCAACCAAACTGGTAAGTGGTATGAAGGAGCTCAACTATGAGGAAAGATTACAGGAACTGAATTTTTTCTCTCTTGAGAAGAGGAGATTATGACCCCATTCAGATCTCCAGCTATCTTCCTGGAGCACAATTTACCTGTCAGATGTAATTGATTGTAAAACACCACATTTTTTTAAATTAAAGTGATAACTTGTCATACTTACTTGCTCTGTGCAGTGGTTTTCCACAGATTAGCCCTGATCCTACTGTTCTCGGGTCCCCCGCCGGGGCCATCTGCTCCTCCCCCCTGTTGAGTGCCTGAGGTCAAGTGGCTTGCTATGGGGGCACTTGTATGTGCTTACTCCCAAGCTGGCTCTGTATTTCCAGTGACACACAGGGTGTGGCTCGGCCCTGCTCCCTCCTCTAGTGTCCAGTGAGAAGAGAGAGTCGAGAAAGCTCTAGTGCACATCACTGGGTCGTGCTTGGGTTCACTTAAGTGTAAGGAGGGGCGGGGGGGAGCAGCAGGAGAATGCATTAAGGTAAAAAACCTTCAGGCTTTAGAGCCACTTTAAAGAGAGAAGCCCAGGAGGTGGTATGTACCTTGTTGGACTTAAAGTGGTTTTAACCACTTCCAGTCCGGACACTTTTACCCCTTTCCTGTCCAGGCCAATTTTCAGCTTTCAGTGCTATCACACTTTGAATGACAATTGCGGGGTCATGCAACACTGTACCCATATGAATTTTTTAGCATTTTTTTTAGACAGATAAAGCTTTTTTTTGGTGGTATTTATTCACCACTGGGATTTAAATTTTTTTGCTATGTAAATTAAAAAGTACAAAACTTTTGAAAAAAAAATGTTTTTCTTATACAATTTTACAAATAAATAGTATTTCATCATAAATCTTGGCCAAAATTTATTCTGTTATATTTTTAGTAAAAAAAAAAAATAACCCAAATTCGTTTATAACCAAAAATTATAATTTTTAAACTTTTTTTAACATTTTTTTTATATTATTTTTTATTTTATTTTACATACTGTCACCCTAGCAGTACAGTGTCACCATGGTGACACTGTACTACTTGTGGGGGTTGATGAGATTTTTTATTTTTTTTTTACACTGATTGCTTTTTCACCCATAAAGGATGTAAAAGCAATCATTTCTCCTTCTCTCTAGCTGCATTCTTGCAGCCATTGAGAACTGATTGGTCACAGTTTGTCACATGGTACAAGGCTGTTGTGAATAGCCTTGTACCATGTGACCTCTGTGATCATTCACAGATTTCACACGTAGTAAGCAATGATATCACAAGTGACATCTTGCTTACTTCTTTGCATGTGATCACTGATTGGCCAATCAGTGATCACATGATTGGGACCTCGTACAGAGGTCCCGTCCAACGATCGGTGTTCCACTGTGTCCGGAGGACACAGCGGGCACCGGATCACTGTGCTGCGCGCTCCCAGGGAGCGCACACAATCAGGGTGCGGGGAGGCCGTTTATAAACCACCCGACCCTGCACTGCCACAGTCCGGCCGTTTATATACAACGGCCGGACGGGAGGTGGTTAAACCTCACATATGAAATCTGAACAACCATTAAATTTTTCCTCTCACATGTGGTGGAAGGAAAGAAAATTGCATAATCTATGGTCTGCTTAGGTGATTAAATCAGCTGCTGAATGTGCTTAAAAAAATCTGAGTGGCAGGAGAGCGGACAGACACAGCCCCATTATTGGGTTAACAGTAGTGGTCAGATAAATTAAAAAAAAAAGCCAAATACATGTTGGTTCCACACCAATAACAATGTGAAAAATTCTGGTGCCAGTCAAAGACCTGACAATTATCCACTTATCTGGCTATAATGCAAAAGACTGGGCAATCATCTTTTCCTGTCTGTGAGTACCTTCACATTTTAACCAAACAATTGTATACTTACGTATACAGTATGTATACATACATAGCAAACATGGAAGAGCATATTTGGTTTAAGTGTTTGTGTTTAGCTTCTCTTTAACCACTTCCTGTCCGGACACTTTTACCCCCTTCCTGTCCAGGGCAATTTTCAGCTTTCAGCGCTATCACACTTTGAATGACAATTGCGCGGTCATGCAACACTGTACCCATATGAATGTTTTACCATTTTTTTGAGACAGATAAAGCTTTATTTTGGTGGTATTTATTCACTTCTGGGTTTTTAATTTTTTTTGCTATGTAAATGAAAATATTTTGAAAAGTGTTTTTCTTATAAAATTTTGCAAATAAATAATCTTTCATCATAAATCTTGGCCAAAATGTATTCCGTTATCTTTAAAAACAAAAATAAGCCAAATTAGTTTATAACCAAAAATTATAATTTTTAAACTTTTTTTTACATTTTTGTTTTTTTCTTATATTATTTGTTTGTTTGGTTTTTTTTTTTGCATACGGTCACCCTAGCAGTACAGTGTCACCATGGTGACACTGTACTACTTGTGGGAGGTGATGAAGATTTTTACAGTGATTGCTTTTACACCCATACAGGATGTAAAAGAAATCATTTCTCTTTCTCTCTGTCTGCATTCTTGCAGCCATTGAGAACTACTGAGTGAGCTGTGATTGGTCACAGCTTGTCACATGGTACAAGGCTGCTGTGAATAGCCTTGTACCATGTGACCTCTGTGATCATTCACAGATTTCACACGTAGTAAGCAATGATATCACAAGTGACATCTTGCTTACTACTTTGCATGTGATCACTGATTGGCCAATCAGTGATCACATGATCTGGACCTCGTAGAGAGGTCCCGTCCGACGATCGGCGTTTCACTGTGTCCGGAGGACACAGCGGGCACCGGATCGCGGTACTGCGCGCTCTCAGGGAGCGCACACAGCTAGAAATGGCGGGTGCCGTTTATGAACAGCAACCCGTCCCTGGAGTGCCACCATCCTGCCGTTTATAAACAGCAGGCGGACGGCAAGTGGTTAAGGCTAGGTTCACACTATTGCAGGTGGTTGAAGGTGCAGGAATCACAGCTGTTCCCGCACCTGCAGCCAAAATGCGTTGCTCTTTAGGGATGCTTGGGGCTACCTTTCGTTTTTTAATGGCACCCCACTCATCTAAGAGCTGATTCACACTTGTGCGGTGCAGATTGAAGCTCAGGTTTCACAGCTAATTGATACAGTAGTTGTTCACAGGTTCATGTCAGGTTTACGTCAGGTTCAGGACAGGTTTAGCTCAGGATCTTGTCTCGTTCACACATATGTGGTTTAGAAACAGTTCCCATAGAAGTCAGTAGCCTATAATTCGAACCTGAACCAGACCGCACTGCTCAGAAATCAGACATGACTCTTTTTAAAACCACACTGAATCTGTACTGAATCTGCACCGCCAGTGCACTGGACATATGTGAACAGGCACCATAGGAAGCAATGTTATTTCTCATGTCATGCGGGTTGGATGCGGATGAATAATAGTATTGTAGCTTTATTGGTCCGTAGGTGTGGTGGCTGCATTCCACAATTTTTCCTTTATTTTAACCTAGTAATGTTGCCATTATCACACTTCCTGTCTTAGGCTTCATGTACATGAGCAGCTCTTAAACTCGAGTTTAGGAGCTTTGGGCATTTTTTTGCTAAAGCTCCTAAAGTCAACTCCATAAAAGCCTGTGTGTCCATGTACACATAGACTTTTAGCAGCGTTTAGGAGCTGCCGCGTTTAGGTGAGGTTAAACCTCCCTCTCAACGCGGAATAATCGCGTTCAGGATAGGTACGTTTTGACCGCCGACCGCGAGAAAAACAAAAATGCGACAAAATCGCGTTTTTGCTGCAATTTGCATTTTCCAGCAGTCAGGGTAGGCTCATGTACATGGAGCCTTAGGATGGCAACCATACTTAGCAGCATTGTCATCTTAGGATAGGCAATTTGTTAAAACTACATAACACTGTGCTAGAACGACATAACACCTCCCTCTCTTCTCCATAATGGGGGCGGGGGTTGTAGTTAATGGAAGTAGATGGGAGCAGTGCTGACTGATAACAGTTATCAGTCACCTCACAATATTTCTGGTTGGATGAACAGCTGTTTGTTGAACAGATATAATAAAACCATTTCAATGGTATATTTAACAGCCCAAAAGGGAATACATATGAGAAACATATTGTTAGAGTTTGCATACATTTTAAGACCTGACTGAGAACATCAGTACTGTTTTAAGAGATCCAACATCTTTCTTCTATTCCCTAAGGTCTCACAGGTATGACTGTCTGAACGTGATTCTAAAAGTAAAGCTTTGTTTCTCAAATGTCAAACAAACATATCATACTTGCTTTCTCTGTGCAATTGTATTGCACAGAGCAGCCCCGATTCTTCTCTTCTGGGGTCCCCTGCTGGCACCCCTGAATCCTCCTGCCTTGTGAGCCCCCATAGCAAGCTGCTTGCTATGGGGGCACTGATGTGGGCACGATCCTGAGCCACACTGTGTGCTTCTATTGACACACAGTGTGGCTCAGTCCTGCCCCCCACTCTCTGCCCACAGGAGTTGATTGACAGAAGCATGTGCCAATAGCTCCCGCTGAGGCTGAGCCTCCTGTGAGTGAGGGGAGAGAAGAGCAGTGCTGCTGCAGACATGCACAGTGCTGGATTGAGATTGGGCTAAGGTAAGTATTTCAGGGTGGGTTGGGGGAAAACTGGCACGGAGAGGTGCAGAAAATGTGTTAAGGTAGAAAAAAAAAACCTTTCACCTTTACAACCACTTGAAGCGGCTCATAGATATGAGATCCTCCCCAGATCCAGCTGAAAATAGCTGTCCAATTCATATGTGTTGTCCTCTGTACACCATACTTCCAAAAACTCCTGTGTAAAGCTGGTAACATCCATTGTATGAGTTACTTGAACCACAAGTGGCACTTTGTCTACTGTTTGTTAACTGTTTTGTATTTGTGGGGTTTACAGACAACTATTACAACAGTCATATGGTAACAGCATAACTAAAACCCCTCTGAGAGCTGTGTTTGTCTCTGAGTAGCTGGTAATTATCTTAATTATGGACAGGGATACTCTATGCTGTTTAATTAGGATTTAATTGGTTTCTCAAATGCTGACTGCTTCCTGTTAACACATTGGACATATCATAAGGCTTCGAAAATATATAGTTACCCATGGAAAGGACAGACGGTTTGTGCTGATTCTATTTGTAGGTCAGCCCAATAGCTCAAACTGTAGAGAGGCAGTCTGTTTTTAGACACATATACACATAAATATTTATGCCAGGTATATTAATGTCTTTAAAATGTATTATCCTGCGCTTAAATATCCTTTGACCTGTATAGAGGTAGACTTAAAGTGAATACACAATGATTTATTTCATACACTGTATACGTGAAGCTCACCTGCTAATTTGCATGTTACTTTTTAACAGAAAGCTGCATTATGAGCGAATCAGGGCAGCATTAGTTTGAGGTCAGGTGGGCAATTTTGTATGCATTGTTCTTCCTGTCTTGTCATCTGGCATAGGTGGAGAGAACCACTCCAAAACACTGCATATAGAATATCTGGAATTAGATCACCCTCTCCCTCACTCCAGTAACAGTTGAGGAGCCATCACAATTAATTTCTATTCTGAACCAATTTGTCTCAGGAAGAGACGAATGCATGAAGGTGAAAAACTTTCTGTGTGCTGCTCCACTCACAGCCTGCCGTAATACTTACCCGAGCCCCACCAGGCCACTGTGCACTGGAGCAGCGTCTCTCCCGAGTCTCTCTCCTCATTGGCTGAGACACAGCTGTGGGAGCGATTGGGTTCCACTGCTGTCAATCACAGCCAGTGAGGAGAAAGTGGGGACACGGCTGAGTGGCGCTCTCTGTTTCTTATAGACAGTAAGCACCTCTTAAGATTTAACCGCCATTCATCCAGATTCATTGTGTGGCCCCATTCCTTCTTTAGAGACCTTAGGTAAAATAGTTTCTACCAATGCTAGAGTTACCATTTATAGATTTGTCTTATAGACACACAGAGGTGGGCTGTGGAGCGTGCAAGCGGCTTGCTATGGGGGCACTTAGCAGTGCAGGAGCACCAGCGGGGGACCAGAGAAGAGGAGGATTGGGGCTGCTGTGTGCAAAACCACTGCACAGAGCAGGTGAGTAGAACATGTTTGTTATTTAAAAAAAAAAATAGCCTTTAATGTTACTTTAAGGTACACTTGGATTGCAGATCTACATATGTGCTTGGATGTTTTGTGCTCATAGCAACTTCAATCAGTGAATCTATCCAGCTGATTGTACACTGATGTTAGATAGGTGGTAAGGTTGAATAAAGACACCAGTTCATGCAATTCAACCTGTGTGGGTTTATGTCACTACCGTTTTACATATCCTTGTACATTATCTGACATCACCAACTGTGTAAGGGAATTCCAAATCCTTACCACTCTAACAGTAAACAACCTCTTATGTAGTCTAAGATTGAACCACTTTTGATCCAGCTTCATTGTGTGGCCCTATGACTGTGACGATCGCGAGTTAGACCTCAGTCCTTATCACCAAACTCGTGACCGAAGGACTAGCCAATCTAAAACTGCGATGTCACGAGCGTAACAATGCCACACCCAGCTGCACCCTGCACAACGATTTTCCATCTAATGGACCACAAATCGATGTACCGGCAGCCTGAATGCAATTGTTACTGGGTCAGGTTAAGTATGCAATTAACCCTTCACACTGCCACCACCTCCTTTTTGTACAGAGAAAGAGGAAACTCGGCAATATCAGCAATAACACTATGATGTTTGCATAAGCGTCGGTATACCACTGTCACCGCAGGCAGCGATATACTGACGTTTAAAACACACGCACAGAAGCGCTTTTCAGAGGTAGCACTGTCACCGCAGACAGGTTATACAGAGGGCTAAACACACACAGTAGCGCTCTTTTTGAGGCAGAAATTCGTAAGTTGCATTTATGAGCTATAGAAACAGTTCAACACTTTCAGAAAGAAAGATTTATTACTAAAAGGTCAAAAGGGTGCAATAAAAATATTTACAGAAAAAAGATGTAACCAATATATATATATATATATATATATACACATACAGAGAACAATAGCACAGCAAAGAGGTAACAGAAAGGAGTTTAAAGGGTTAAAGTACTTGCCAATCAGCCTTGGGTTAAGCAGATCAAGTTTCAGAGCAAAAGGGCACAGTCTCCCAAGTTGGTTCTGATGTTAAGCGGGATTCTTCAACTTACACTCTTAGGCCTGACAGCCTATTTTGTTGTCCCCCAGTAGGGGGTGTCTCTGAAGCCAAGGACCAATAACTCATTTGGGGAGGGGTTGTCTGGGCGGAGACCCAAACTAGAACCAAAATCTCTCCTAGCTCATATTTTGGCTCATAACTTTTCCTAGGCACAAGTACCATTCCACCTGTGGGTAGATTAATATGCAGATACATCTGAGGAACGGTTAGATATGAAATATATACTTGAAGGGTTCAAGAGATGTAATTTTCTGCTTTCCTATATATTCCAGCCAAGGAGAGTGACATATCAAACTGTTTGTCATCTCGTGGCCAATCTGAAGATATGCCTGGTTTTTATGCAAGTCTCTCATATTCCAAGATATGAGACAAAAATGGAAAAAAAATTTTAAAAGTGTTATCTAGTTTCTTACTCCTCTGGAATGTCTTTGAACTCAGGGGAAGGCTTGGGTTATCCTTTTATCTTTTGCTAGATTGCACAGCTTCCCAGCCAGCCTGGCCCCCAGCTCAGAGATGTTTTATAGCTCGGAGCGTCCTGCTGTGCCCTGGCCTGCCTGTGACACTTCCAAAACACACACCGACCAAATGTCCCTGTGGCTCTCAGAGAGTGAGGGGGATGAGGAGAGGCATATTTGTACAAGATGGATGATCCTTTGCCAAGATGGAGGTTGGAGCAACATGGTTGAACCGCGTCCATCTCTGTGGGTACGATTGCTACAATGACTTCTTTACAAACCATAGGTAAAATAGTTTCTCCCAATGCTAGAGTTTCCATTTAGATGTTTGTATATTGCAATTATATCCCCTCTTAAGTGCCTGTTCTCCAGGGAGAATAAGTTTGTTTGTAGTCATTCTTTATAACTGAGATCCCCCAGTACCCTTATTGGCTTTGGTGACCAGAACTGGATGGTATACTCAAGATGTGGCTGAACTAGAGTATTATAAAGTGGTAGAAAATATAGAATTATCTCTTGCTTAAATATCTTTATTTATTGCATGCCAATCTTGCTTGCTGTAGTTTGGCATTGTATGCTATATTGCCAAGTCTTCCATCTGCTAGGACCCCCAGATCCTTTTCCATCCTCAATTCCTCCAGAGATCCCCCCCCCCATAGCTATTAACATGCATTCATATTTTTAGCTTCCAAGTGGATTACTTTACATTTTCCCACATTGAACCTCATCTGCCATGTAGCTGTCCACCCCTCTATTTTAACTAGGTCTTCTTATTTAGTTGCTGTATCCTGCTGTAAAGTGTTTGCCCTGCTTAGCTTTGTATCATTAGCAAACACTAAGGTTGACGATGTGATATTCTTTCCTGCAACCACAGGTTTCAGGAAAGAAAATCACCCAATTCCTCTATCAACACATTCAGTGTTGACGAGGGAATCCCTCTCGCAGCGCTATTGTGGTCTGCCGGCAGAACACAATGATTACTTCTGGCTGCTATAGCCACCGGCAGTAATCATATGCAGAACATCTGACAGGCTAGTTGTACTGAAGTTAATCAGTGACTCAACTTCAGTACAACTAGCCTGCCCATAGGTAGATCGAATTGAGACCAGTTTATGCTGAACCAGTTGAGGTTTGATCCATCTATGGCCGGCTTAAGATTGAACTGTTTATTCCAAGCTCTGTATCGTTTATGAACAAGTTAAACAGAATTAGTGCCAGGACAGAGCCCTGGGGTACCCCGTTCTCAACTCTAGACCTTTCAGAAGATGTTCAATGCATACTGTGCTCTCCTAGTTTACCTTGCATGTTGAACTTCCAAATAATGTACTGTGCCCATAAGGTGCTCCACGGAACATGCATGCCAACATTTTTGCCATGCTGCTGTGGGTAAAAGTCACTGTATGTATAGGTATTTGTCATTGGAATCTCTATGTCATGCATCAGCTTAGCAATTCTTTTACCTTGGCAAATGCCTGGACTTTTGTCTTGGATTGTGGACCCTGTATGTGCACAGACATTTGACACTGAGACATTGGACACTGAACCTATTCTGCTGATTGTAGTATGATGTTCAATGTGTATTGTGCCCTTCTAGCTTGTAGTGCACATTGAACTTTTAGGTAGTGTTGCCTTTGTGCCTTCTCTTCCTGTAGCGTGCATCACAGATTGTGAACACCAACATTTTTCTTAAAAATATATTGAAATAAATAATATGACAGGCTCACTAAGCAATGAACTGCATGTGCCCCAAGCTAAATGGCATGTCAAAAAAATCTGTACACCATACTATCGTAGGAAAGAATGCAGCGTGTGTTCAGATTTTTATCATTGTAATCTCTTTTCCAAATAGCAGTTTATTGAATCTTGTATGCTAGCAAGCCCCTAAACATCTGCACATGCTTACGAAGACTCATACGTGCCACAATACCTCTCCACGTACAGTTTACTGAAATACTTTACTAATCAATATTTTTTTAGGTATCAGTTTCATTTATTTGTAGTCATGCACACTTGATTCACTTTATAAATACAGTATATGTGCAATGAAAATTGCTAACAGTGGTTAGACTGAAAAATATAGAGAACATCACATTTTTATTTTAGGCAAACCACAATTTAGCTGGCGTATGGTCAGATTCCAGAGTTTACATTCCATAGCAAACCTTCCTTGTCAGTAAATTCCATGTATATGTTCTGTAACCTGTGCATGCTGGTTAGCGCACATCTTACAAACACAGTAAATACCATGCGTATATGGTTTGTTTGTTCACACAGGATGGCAAAATGATTATACAAGCATAATCTTTAGTAAATCAACCCCAGCTTTTTTTTTTTTTAGAAGATAAGCCAAATGTAAAACTACCTGTTTATCTTACCATAATAGATATACAGGACTCTATGTTTATGCCCTTCGTGTGGTGAAATTGCCTTGACGTTGGACAGACCAGACTACATATAATATTAAAGCTGGTTTTATTCTGGTAATCGTATCTGTGTGCAGCCCATTTATTTCTATAGATGTACAGAACTTATGTTTTCACAACTGTGTTATGTACAGAAACTAAAATATGTGCCTTCTATATAGTTTGACTGTTCATTTTCTTTTGTATGTGTAATGGGCTATTTAAAGTATGTCTAGCCAAATATTTTTTCTGCATTTATGGATAGAGCCAAAAAGGGTTAGAACCCCTGTGCTGTTTGTTCTTTAACTTTTGTTTTTTTAGTAAGCGTATTTCAGGTTTTTACTACTTTCCAGGGCTCTATTAAGAGAGATTTCCTCTCACTTCCCTAGTGCTGACAGTGTTCTACCAGACAGGAAGTGAAGCTAACTGTCTCACAGACACAAATCTAAATATTTTTCTTTTGTAGAGTAGATGAAGGCTAGAACCTCTGCCAGATTTTTCTTTCTGCTTATGTCCCAATTGGTATGGAAGGAGGTTGTTTCAATAGTACATGTATTTTCACATGCATTAGTATACAGTAAGGTATTCGTTTGACACATCATTTTGTGTAAGGTTGCAAGAAAGGTTTGACTGCCCAAATGTTACATTGTATGAGCATGTGTGCTATCATGCCTTGCCTTTAATTCCTATGGGTCTCTGTACTGCTTGTGTCAGGGATCCCGGCCGCTCAGCGTCGCGCGCATGCGCAGATCGCCGACTCTTCCTGGCCGGCGAATACAGAGATCGCGGCGGCGGCCGCGCATGCGCAGTAGCGATCGCGGCCGCACCAATGGAAACTCAGGGCGCCCTATTTAAATCTGCCCTGTGCATTTCCAAAGTGCCGCAAGGTCTTGTTCCTGTTCCTGTGTTCCTGCTAGTACGTTTCCTTGTTGCCAAACTCTGCCTGTTCTGATTACGCTGACCCTCTCCTGCTCTGACCCCGGCTCGTTCCTGACCATCCCTCTGACTGACTCTCTGTACCACGCTGCCCGCTACCTGCTGAACCTGGCTTGTGACCCCGACCATCCTCCGCTTGCTCCCTCTGTACCACGCTGCCCGCACGTTACCGACCCGGCTAGTCTGACCTCGCTCACTCCTAGCAGTCGTCCATCCATCCCGCTCGGATCGGGATCTGTCATCCCATCCATCCCGCTCGGATCAGGGTCTGTCATCCCCTTCACAGCAGACTCATCCCGGGCACATACCCTCAGCGGGACCCCTCTGCCACCGCCGGGGGTGCCCAGGGACGCGACCTGGTTCCAGTCTTGCACCAAGTCCATCCCCACCATCAGGGGCTCTGGTGAAAAGGCAGACTGGGACTTAGACTCCGCGTCCTGGGAAACCCCGTGCCGTGGACCACTAGAGATCCCGCTGGGCGGAGCCTGACAGTACCTTGCGGCCATGACTGAGTCTGGAAGGGGAACCTTCCCCCTGGACGATCTGTGCCAACACATTGCCACCCTCACAGAGGGGGTTAGGCTCCTCCAGGAGGGCTATACAGAATTAGGTGACCGTTTGCAGACCTTAGCCACCTTTACCGGCCAGGTTAAAGAGCGCCCTGGGGAAACACTAGTTCTGACATCTGCACCGGAGCCCCGAGTTCCCTTACCGGAACATTTTTTCGGGGATCGAGGTAGATTCAGGAGGTTTCGTATTTCCTGCCAGTTATACTTCGACCTCCAACCTCGAACGTTCTCATCAGAAACCATAAGGGTCGGGTTCATTATTTCTTTATTACAAGAGGAACCCCAAGCCTGGGCCCACCGACTACTAGAAAACCGAGACCCTCAGTTGGGTTCAGTAACAGCATTTTTTAAAGCGATGGCGCTCTTATATGACGACCCAGATACGGCCACGACGGCCGAAATGTCCCTACGTACCCTAAGGCAAGGTAATCGGGCAGTGGAGGAATACGCCGCCGAATTCAGGCGTTGGGGTGGTGACACCAAATGGAATGAGGCGGCCCTGTCTCACCAATTTCGCATGGGGTTAACCGAACCACTGAAGGACGAGCTGGCCCGAGTTGACATGCCTGAAACTCTTGAGGGCCTAATAACCTTATCTATCCAGATTGACCGCCGGTTGCGGGAACGTAGGAGGGAAAGGTCCAGCCAAGAGCAGAGATCAGCCAGGCGACTTCCAGTCCAGACCAAGTCTCCACGGGTCAACCGGAACCAGGAATTCACGAATACGTCAAATCTCAGGTCAGCAGGAGGGGTTCGGTCTCCACTAACGTCTGAGGAGCGCCAGAGGCGTCAGGTAAACCGGCTTTGTTTTTATTGTGGGGAGGCGGGCCATATAGTACATACCTGCCCTGCCAAGAGGAGGAGGTTTCCTGCGATATTTTCCACGGTTACTCCTAAGGTTAAGAACGACACCAGTTATCTAGCAGTATCTATCTCCTTGCAGCTGCCAGGGAGAACTGTGGTAACTACCGCAATTATAGACTCTGGAGCATGTAGTTGCTTCATAGATCTGGATTTCGCAGCTTAGCAGCAGATTCCTTTACAGTCAAAGGAGACAGGGTTAAATATCTTCTTAGCTGACGGGTCCCAAATTAGGTCAGGGGTAGTGGACCGTGAAACTCCACCTATTTTTACTACAGTGGCCAACCATCACCAGGAGCTTCTCCGCCTGGATGCCATCGCACCCCCCCTGTTTCCGGTGATCTTGGGCCTCCCTTGGTTACAAGCCCATGACCCGCAGATTAATTGGAAGTCTGGATCAGTTCACTTCACGTCATCCTATTGCCAGCAGCATTGCCTCCCTAGTGCGTCTCCGGCACCGCAGGCTTTGCTCTGTCTGGATATGGAGGCAGAATTGGCTCAAGCCATTCCTTTAGCCTACCATAGTTATTTAGATGTATTCAGTAAGCGGGGGGCAGAGGTCCTGCCCCCGCACCGAACATATGACTGCCCGATTGATTTGCTCCCAGGCTCGGAGATACCTTTTGGGCGAATATTTCCGTTAACTGAACGGGAATTAGGGGTTCTAAAGGAGTATATTGACGAAAGTCTCCGCAAGGGGTTTATTCGGCCCTCCACTTCACCAGCTGGGGCTGGTATCTTTTTTGTGGAAAAAAAAGACAAATCCCTACGACCCTGTGTAGACTACCGAGACCTGAACAAAGTAACTGTCAAGAATCGTTACCCGCTACCTCTAGTCCCTGAGCTCTTTCAGAGATTAAAGTCAGCTTCTATCTTTACTAAACTGGACCTGAGGGGAGCATACAATCTAGTCCGCATCAGAGAGGGGGATGAGTGGAAAACAGCATTCCGCACTAGATTCGGGCATTTTGAATACTTGGTCATGCCCTTCGGCCTATGCAACGCGCCCGCCACTTTCCAACACTTCATTAATGATGTATTTAGGGACTATCTGGACATCTTTGTTGTCGTATACCTAGACGACATCTTGATCTTTTCCCCATCCTTAGAGGTCCATAGGGGGCATGTGAGGTACGTTTTGGAACGACTCCGCCAACACGGTCTATATGCTAAGGCAGACAAGTGCTGCTTTGAGCAGCATAGCATTTCCTTTTTGGGTCTGACCATTTCCACTACAGGTATAGCCATGGATCCCCAAAAGGTGTCAGCTATCTTAGATTGGCCTAGACCCACTGACAAGAAGGCGGTCCAACGGTTCATAGGCTTCGCAAACTTCTATAGAAAGTTCATTAAGAACTTTTCAGGTTTAGTTTCCCCGATTACTCAGTTAACCAGACAGGGGGTCTGTTTCCAGTGGACACCAGAAGCGCAGGAAGCGTTTACCACTTTAAAGAGGTTATTCACTGAGGCCCCTATCCTGAGCCATCCTGACTCATCTATGCCCTATATCCTGGAGGTGGATGCGTCTGAAAACGCAGTGGGGGCGATTTTGTCGCAGAGGAAGGGCGTTAAAGAGCTCATGCACCCAGTGGCCTTTTTCTCTAGAAAACTGACTTCCGCAGAAAGGAATTACGATATTGGGGACCGGGAGCTTCTAGCAATCAAGGTGGCACTAGAGGAATGGAGGTATTTATTAGAAGGGGCAGTACACCCAATATTGATATTCACAGATCACAAAAACCTGGAATATTTGAGGACAGCAAAGCGCTTGAGACCACGTCAGGCTAGGTGGGCACTTTTTTTTTCGCGATTTGCTTTTCACATTACCTATAGACCAGGATCAAAGAATACTAAGCCCGACGCGCTTTCCCGTATGTTCGGGGACCCTGAAGAGACGCCCCGACCCGACACAATCTTGTCCTCAGGGAACTTTTTGATCCTACAATCTGAGCTCCGCTCCAGACTGCAGACCGCATCCATAGGCATGCCAGGCACACCCGGTATTTCCTTAGTGAATCGGGAGGGGCTTCTTTGGAAAGAAGGCCAGATTGTAGTTCCCGAGGAGACCCGTACCTTGGTACTTGGATACTGCCACGACCACCCGTTAGCGGGACATTTTGGAATACGCAAGACCCTGGAACTATTGCAACGCACCTTTTGGTGGCCCACTATGGCCAGGGATTGCGAGAAATATGTTCAGACTTGCACCGTGTGCCAGAGGAATAAAACTACCAGAAACAAGGCCTGGGGCCTATTACGCCCACTACCAATACCTGACAGACCTTGGAGCATGATCTCCGTTGACTTTATTGTAGAGCTTCCCCCCTCCCAGGAACACACAGCAATCTTTGTGATTGTAGACCGGTTGTCCAAGATGGCTCATTTTGTACCCTTAAAGGACACACCGACAGCCCATGAGACCGCAAGGTTTTTATCAGGGAGGTGGTAAGACTCCACAGAATCCCCAAGGATATTGTGTCAGATAGGGGGGTTCAGTTTACGTCTAGATTTTGGAAAGTTCTATGTGAGACGCTTGGGATTAAACTGTCATTGTCCTCTGCATATCACCCACAAACAAACGGCCAGACAGAACGAACGAATCAGACACTTGAACAGTACCTCAGATGCTACACTACCTTCCTCCAAGACGACTGGTTGACCCTCCTGCCGCTAGCGGAGTTCGCCTATAATAACGCGAGTCATTCTGCTACAGGCCAGGCTCCTTTTTTCGCAAATTATGGGTTCCACCCCACTTTTTTGCCGGATTTGATTCCGGAAGTCACGGTTCCGGCCACGCAGGACATGCTGAGCTTTTTATCCTCTAATAGCAAATTGCTCCAAGAGGCGATGGCAAAGGCCCAGGAGAGCAATAAGAGGGCTTTTGATAAAAAGAGGGGAGTTGAGTTTGCGGCCGGAGGACCAGGTTTGGTTGTCCACCACAAATTTAAAGATGTCCTGCCCATCGAAGAAATTGGCTCCCAAATTCCTGGGTCCATTTCGGGTCAAACGCAGGATCAATGAGGTAGCATACGAGCTCGCTCTGCCTGAATCTATGAAGATTCATCCGGTCTTCCACGTATCCCTACTGAAACCAGCAACTCCAGACCCCTTCCCGGACCGAAGGTCTAAACCACCGGAGGCAGTAAACGTGGATGGGGAGGAGGAATTTGAAGTTGAGGCTATCCTGGATTGTAGGAAAAGGGGAGGCCAGACTCAGTTTCTGGTGAAATGGAAAGGGTATGGGGCGGAAGAAAATTCGTGGGAGCCGGCCCAAAATGTGCACGCCCCAAGACTTGTGCAGAGATTTTTTCGGAACCAGGCATTAGGAAGGGGTCGGTTGGGCATCCAGAGGCTGCCCGTAGGAGGGGGGCAATGTCAGGGATCCCGGCCGCTCAGCGTCGCGCGCATGCGCAGATCGCCGACTCTTCCTGGCCGGCGAATACAGAGATCGCGGCGGCTGTGCCCTGTGCATTTCCAAAGTGTCGCAAGGTCTTGTTCCTGTTCCTGTGTTCCTGCTAGTACGTTTCCTTGTTGCCAAACTCTGCCTGTTCTGATTACGCTGACCCTCTCCTGCTCTGACCCCGGCTCGTTCCTGACCATCCCTCTGACTGACTCTCTGTACCACGCTGCCCGCTACCTGCTGAACCTGGCTTGTGACCCCGACCATCCTCCGCTTGCTCCCTCTGTACCACGCTGCCCGCATGATACCGACCCGGCTAGTCTGACCTCGCTCACTCCTAGCAGTCGTCCATCCATCCCGCTCGGATCGGGATCTGTCATCCCATCCATCCCGCTCGGATCAGGGTCTGTCATCCCCTTCACAGCAGACTCATCCCGGGCACATACCCTCAGCGGGACCCCTCTGCCACCGCCGGGGGTGCCCAGGGACGCGACCTGGTTCCAGTCTTGCACCAAGTCCATCCCCACCATCAGGGGCTCTGGTGAAAAGGCAGACTGGGACTTAGACTCCGCGTCCTGGGAAACCCCGTGCCGTGGACCACTAGAGATCCCGCTGGGCGGAGCCTGACAGCTTGTACTACAGAAAACACGCAGGGGTCTATTTATGAAGCCAAGGATGTGACTTTCAGCATTCTCTGACAGAGAACCATCCTAATGCATGTGTTTTAAATGCAAGTAAATGATTCTTTACCAGCAAAGGTTTGCAAAAATCACATCCTCTGCTTTATAAACAGACCCCATAGTGTTTTTTCACAATACTACCACAATTCATATCTAATGACAAAAACAGGCACTATACTGTGAGCACAATTTATAATTGTATGTGTACAGTACATGGGAGTGGACATATTTGCTTACAGTGCCTTGAAAACGTATTCATACCCCTTCACATTTTCCATGTTTTGTCATGTTACAACCAAAAATGTAAATGTATTTTATTGGGATATTATGTGATAGACCAACACAAAGTGGCACATAATTGTGAAGTGGAAGGAAAGTGACAAATGGTTTTCAACATTTTTTACAAATAAATATCTGAAAAGTGTGGAGTGCATTTTTATTAAGCCCCCTTTACTCTGTTACCCCTAACTAAAATCTTGTGGAACCAATTGCCTTCAGAAGTCCCTTAGTAGCAAATAGAGTCCACATGTGTGTAAGTTAATCTCAGTGTAAATACAGCTGTTCTGTGAAGTCCTCATAGGTTTGTCAGAGAACATTAGTGAACATCCTACATCATGAAGGCCAAGGAACACGCCAGACAGGTCAGGGATACAGTTGTGGATATGTTTATAGCAGGGTTAGGGTATAAAAAAAAATATCCCAAGGTTTGAACATCTCACGGAGCACTGTTTAATCCTTCATCCGAAAATGGAAAGAGTATGGCACAACTACAAACCTACCAAGACATGGCCATCCACCTAAACTGACAGGCCGGGGAAGAAGAGCATTAATCAGAGAAGGAGCCAAGAGGCCCATGGTAATTCTGGAGGAGCTGTAGAGATCCACAGCTCAGGTGGGAGAATCTGTCCACAGGACAATTATTTGTCGTGCACTCCACAAATCTGGCCTTTATGGAAGAAGAAAGCCATAGTTCAAAGAAAACCATAAGAAGTCCCGTTTGCGGTTTGCGATGTGGGGGACACAGCAAATGTGGAAGAAGGTGCTCTGGTCAGATGAGACTAAAATGTTTGGCCTAAAAGCAAACCGCTATGTGTGGCAGAAAACTACCACTGCACATCACCCTGAACATACCATACCCACCGTGAAACATGGTGGTGACAGCATCATTAGGTGTGACGCTTTTCTTCAGCAGGGACAGGGAAGCTGGTCAGAGTTGGTGGGAATATGGACTGAGCCAAATGCAGGTCATCTTAAAAGAAAACCTGTTAGAATCTGCAAAAGACTTGAGACTGGGGAGGAGGTTCACCTTCCACAGGACAATGACCCTAAACATACAGCCAGAGCTACAATGGAATGCTTTAGATCAAAGCATATTCATGTGTTAGAATGGCCCAGTCAAAATCCAGACCTAAATCTAATTGAGAATCTGTGGCAAGACTTGAAAATTGCTGTTCCCAGATGCTCTCCATCCAATCTGACAGAGCTTGAGCTATTTTGCAAAGAAGAATGGGCAACAATTTCAATCTCTAGATGTACAAAGCTGGTAGAGGCATCCCCAAAAAGACTTGCAACTGTAATTGCAGCGAAAGGAGGTTCTACAAAGTATTGAATACAAATGCACGCCACACTTTTCAGATATTTATTTGTAGGTCTAGAGGTCTTGTGGTGTCCATGCCTTGACAGGTGGCAAAAGGGGGACCTAGTCAATATTAGGTGGGTGGTTATAATGTTATGGGTGATCAGTGTATTTCCTCCTGCTTTCTGGTAATGAATCATCAATTGCCATAGTACCCTTTGAACGCTAGGTCTTTTATAGTAAGGTGTGGTTTTGGAAGATAAAAAGCCCTGCTATAAATAGCTCATGTGTCTTTTCTGGTGCTTTAGAAAGCCCATTCAAATTAATAGGCTGCCTGAATACAATGATCTTTAACACATGGCACAATGCACGTTAACGCATTGCAAAGATGTAAATGCAGGCCCGGACTAGCAGAGGGCACTATGTGGACCACTAATGTATTTATACATATTGATCATATCCCCTCTTAATCTCTTCTTCTCGAGAAAGAATAAGTTCAATTCCTCTAATCTTTCCTCATTGCTGAGCTCCTCCATGCCTCATATCATTTTTTTTGCCCTTCTCTGCATTTTCTCCAGTTCCCTGATATCAATTTTGTGAATTGGTGTCCAAAACGAAACTGCATATTCCAGATGAGGTCTTACTAATAATTTGTACAGGGGTAAAATTATATCTCTCTCTCTCTCTCTCTGGAGTCTATACCTCTTTTAATACAAGAGAGGAATTTGCTCATATTGGAAACTGCAGCTTGGCATTGGATGCCATTAGTAAGCCTGTGATCTACCAGAACTCCCAAATCCTTCTCCCCCATTGATTCCCCCAGTTGTACCCCCCCTAGTATGTATGATGCATCAATATTCTTAGCCCCCAAGTGCAGAACCTTACATTTATCAACATTAAACCTCATTTGCCACACAGTTGCCTAATTAAACAGTGCATTGAAGTCGACTTGTAAGTTGGAGACATCTTGTAAGGACTTTTCACCACTGCATAGCTTTGTGCCATCTGCAAACACTGAAATAATACTTTTAATCCCAGACCCTATATCATTTATAAATATATTAAAAAGAAAGGGTCCCAACACTGAACCTTTTGGTACACCGCTATCAGTCCTAGACCATTCAGTATGAATCATTAACCACTACTCTCTGAATACGGTCTTTTAACCAGTTTTCTATCCATTTACAAACTGATTTTCCCAAGCCTGGTTGATTTACTAAAACTGGCGAGTACAAAATCCGGTGCAGTTCTGCATAGAAACCAATCAGCTTTCAGTTTGTTTGTAAAAACCTTTATGGAACAAGCTGAAGTTAGAAGCTAGAAGCTGGTTGGCTACTATGCACAGCTGATTGTAAAACACCTATCACCATGAGGACACACCGAAAACAGTTGTTTCCTATGTGTCCCATTCACACTGCATCTCATCTCCTGTGCACAGCCCTCTTCAGATCACCTCACAGATTTTCAATCGAATTCAGGTCTGCACTCTGGCTGGGCCATTCCAAAATTTTAATATTCTTCTGGTGAATCCATTCCTTTGTTGATTTAGCTATATGCCAAAAAGTTCAACCTTGGTTTCATCGGACCATAACAGATTTTCCCACATGCTTTTGGGAGACGTCAGATGTGTTTTTGCAAACTGTAGCTGGGCTTGGATGTTTTTCTTCATAAGAAAAGGCTTCCATCTTGCCACTCTACCCCATAGCCCAGACATATGAAGGATACGGGAGATTATTGCTACATGTACCACACAGCCAGTACTTGCCAGATATTCCTGCAGCTCCTTTAGTGTTGCTGTAGGCCTCTTGGCAGCCTCCCAGATCAGTTTTCTTCTCATCTTTTCATCAATGTTGGAGGGGCATCCAGTTTTTGGTAATGTCACTGTTGCACCATATTTTCTCTGCTTGATGATGACTGTCCCCACTGTGTTCCATGGTATATCTAATGCCTTGGAAATTCTTTTGTACCCTTCTCCTGACTGATACCTTTTAACAGTGAGATCCCTCTAATGCTTTGGAACCTCTCTGCGGACCATGGCTTTTGCTGTGGATGCAACTAAGAAAATGTCAGGAAAGACCTACTAGAACAGCTGAACTTTATTTGGGGTTAATCAGAGGCACTTTAAATGATGGCAGGTGTGTACTGACTCCTATTTAACGTGATTTTGAATGTGATTGCTTAATTCTGAACACAGCTACATCCCCAGTTATAAGAGGGTGTACACGCTTATGCAACCACTTTATTTTAGTTTTTTATGTTTACTTCACCCTCTAAAAGATTTCAGTTAGTTTTTCAATTGATTTGTATAGTTTATAGGTCATATTAAAGGTGGAAAAAGTTCTTAATTGATTTAAGAATTGATAAATGATTTATCTTTGTTTCATTTTTTTTACAACACAGAAACCTGACATTTTAACAGGGGTGTGTAGATTAGTAATGCAGTAATGTAAAACAAATCTGCCTTTACAACCACTTTAAGTAGTAAAAAGCTAATGAGTTCTTACATTTGAATAATTAATTTAAAAAAAAAAACATTTTTGCTTCTGCCTGTGTTGGAGTTTCCTCCACTTTCAATCTTGTGAGTCCAGGAGAGTAAAATCTTACAGGGGTTTGAGTGTAGTAATAATTTAAATAATAAAATCCATTAGAAGTTGGAGTCAGGATTAAAACAGCATGAAGACTGCTTCTACAAACATTTGTGAAAGAATGGGTCGCTCTCAGGAGCTCAGTGAATTCAAGTGTTGTACCTTGATAGGTTGCCACCTGTGCAATAAGTCCATCCGTGACATTTCCTGGCTACTAAACATTCCATGGTCAACTGTTAGTGGTATTATAACAAAGTGGAAGCAACTGGGAATAACAGCAACTCAGCTATGAAGTGGTAGGCCACGTAAAATGACAGTGGGGTCAGCGCATGCCAACTGTCTTCAGAGTCAATAGCTAAAGAACTCCAAACTTCGTGTGGCATTCAGATTAGCAAAAAAACAGTGCATAGAGAGCTTCATGGAATGGGTTTCCATAACCAAGCAGCTGTATCCAAGCCTTACATCCTCAAGTGCAATACAAAGTATCGGCTGCAGTGGCATAAAGCACACCACCACTGGACTCTAGAGCAGTGGAGACATGTTTTTTGGAATGACGAATCACGCTTCTCTGGCAATCCGATGGACGTGTCAGGGTTTGGCAGTTGCCAGGAGAACGGTACTTGCCTGACTGCATTGTGCCAAGTGTTAAGTTTGGTGGAGAAGGGGTTATGGTGTAGGGATTTTTTTCAGGGGTTGGGCTTGGCCCCCTAGTTCCAGTGAAGGGAACTCATAAGGTGTCAGCATACCAAGACATTTTGGACAATTTCATGCTCCCAACTTTGTGAGAACAGTTTGGGGATGGCCCCTTCCTGTTCCACCACGACTGCGCACCATGACTGCGCACCAGTGAACAAAGCAAGGTCCATAAAGACATGGATGAGTGAGTTTGGGGTGGAGGAACTTGACTGGCCTGCACAGAGTCCTGACCTCAACCCGATGGAACACCTTAGGGATGAATTAGAGCAGAGACTGTGAGCCAGGCCTTCTTGCCTGACATCAGTTCCTGACCTCACAAATGCGCTTCTGGAAGAATGGTCAAACATTCCCATAGACACACTCCTAAACCTTGTGGACATCCTTCCCAGAAGAGTTGAAGCTGTTATAGCTGCAAAGGGTGGGCCAACTCAATATTGAACCCTACGGGCTAAGGCTGGGATGCCTTTAACCACTTGCCTACCGGGCACTTATACCCCCTTTCATACCAGGCCAATTTTCAGCTCTCAGCGCTGTCGCACTTTGAATGACAATTGCACGGTCATGCAACATTATATTCATATGAAATTTGTATCATTTTTTTCTTACAAATAGAGCTTTCTTTTGGTGGTATTTACTCACTGCTGTGTGTTTTATTTCTTTGCGCTATAAAAGAGCAAAAACGTGAAAAAATATTTCTTTGTTTCTATTATAAAATTTTGCAAACAGGTAATTTTTCTCCTTCACTGATGTGCGTTCATGAGGCTGCACTGGTAGGCAGCACTGATGGGCACTGAGAGGCAGCACTGATAGGCAGCACTAATGAGGTGGCACGGATAGGCGGCACTGATGAGCTGGCACTGATGATGGGTACTGATAGCACTGATAGGTGGCACTAATGGGTACTGACTGGTGGCACTGCTGGGCTGCACTGATGGGCACTGGTGGGCACAGGTGGGTGGCACTGGTGGGCACAGGTGGGAGGCACTGCTGGGAACTTGTGAGCGGAACTGGTGGGTGGCACTGCTGGGAACTTGTGAGCGGAACTGGTGGGTGGCACTGCTGGGCACCGATCATCTGGGCACTGAGCATCAGTGATCATGATCGGTGCCGATCCCTGCCCTCCCAGAACTGGCCGGCCGCAGTGCAGACGTCATTCGGCTACCTGCGGTCGGCAACTAGTTGAAGTTCATGTGCATGTAAAGGCAATAATTTTGGCAGTATAGTGTGTGTGTACGTGTGTATGTATATGTATATATCACATACTGTATGTGTGTGTGTGTGTACAGTATGTTACTGTGTGGTGTGTGTATGTGTGTATATATATATATGCTTTATGCTGTATGTGCGTGTATGAACTGTATGTGTGTGTATGTATATATATTTGTATATACTGTATGTGTGTGTGTGTGTGTGTGTGTGTGTATATATATATATATATATATATATATATATATATACACACACACATCACACATGTATAACAGAACAACATGTATATTTTTATTGTATCTGTAAACAGAAATTCTATATACTTAACAATGTTCCAGAGGTGTATGTGTTGTGTATAAATAATTCACATAGGATATGCCAAAAGAGAAAAAAAAAATCACACTTATTCCCAGGGTACCAAGGCATTCCCGTTGCCTATTGGATAAAGAGGCCCTCCCTCCCCCCACCCTAAGCTTGCATTCATCTTCCCGTGATGCTGGGTGGGAATATTCTGCACGGCTCAGGGTGACAGCAAGAGGAAAGCACACAGCCTTCCAAATAAACAGGAGAGCCTCTAAAAGGGATCTGAATAGGTCTGATTAGTGCAAGGATGGGTGCTTTGTAATGGCTCCGCTGAGAAGATGCAGTTAATTTGTTCCACGGCTGGAATGGAGACGCGATCTGCATGAGCCTAGAATGCCATCCAGCTGAAGAAAAACAAGCTGGAGGGTTATGGGAAAGTGTGGTGTGTAATGGAACAAGAGGCTTGCAATGAGAAGAGCCCAGGAAGGTGTGATCTACACTGTCAGGAGACAGGAATATTGGATGGATATGGTGGATGGGAAAACTGAGGCATCCATCCTGTTGCTGAGGTGAGACGGTACCCAGGTGATGGAGTAAAGGCAGTATTGGCAGCCACAGTAAACAGGTAGCAGCAACAGCCGTGGCATTCCAACATCTGGAGGGGAAGTAGCTCATAAGCCACGTGTGGCTGACACAGCTGTATGGATCCAGAGTTTACCATGCCAAAGGCTTGAACGGCAGCCATGGGTGGGAAGCTTGTGAAATGGTGAGTGATGAAGCAATGTGAATGATTTGCTGGGCCAGGTGATATACCTATATATACGTAAATGTGGTGATCTGATCCGAAACTACCTGAATGTTTTTTTTCTTAGTATGAAATGTTCATTCTGCTCATCTGTTGATGTGAAGATTATAAAAGCAGTCCTGGTTAGGTTGCTGCAGTACTCTGTACTGTCATATGTTACTGTGTGGCAGTATAGGACTTATTTAATAATAACAGCACAAACAGTAATGAATAAAAGGGCGGCTAACCATTAGAAAACATTGTTTGTCAGTTTAATAGTAGTACGGATGATGAAAGGTGATCTGTGATTGGCTGCTATACGTTACTTTGTGCCATTGCCCAGAGCATCATAATAAAGGTTTTTCAGGGTAGTTGTATTTACTTAAAGCTGAACTCCTGGATAAGTAGATATTTGCTAAATAGAAGAGACGTGTACTTTTATTTGAATTGTAGTGTCATTCTTCCAGATCTCTGCAGTAGTCGAGTTTTAAACTGCCTCTGTGTAGGCACTTCCTGTAATAAAGACCAGACACTGCTGCTCTCACTCTTGATGCAGGGTGACTGGTCTTGACTCCACCCCCTCCTGTAGTTTTCTGCAGACAGCCTATTGTGTGTGCCACTTCTGGGCCCCTCCCACAGTTCTGCTCTTTACACAGGCTATGTTAAGCACTTTTACAAGGTAATAACTGGGTTTTCAAAGGCACATGGGACATCCAAAGTCCCCTGTGGCTAATAAGGAATATATTTAAATGAAAGGTTTTTTGCCTTGAGTTAAGCTTTAAAGTATGTAAATCAATCACTAAAATGCCATATAAGAGGTAAAACGTTAATGTTTTTTCAAAAGTCAATTTTAATATATCTGCAGCTTTTATAAATACCTGATGATCCTTGAATATCCTCATTAGTGTATTTCCTGTTATTGGGTGACAACGCTCTGTCCTTGCCTTCCATTTGTGACCCTGCATTGTCACTCTGTCCAATGGGCTTCTGAAGAAGACTACAAATGGCCATTTTAACTCACACTCAACTCAAGCACAGCCCACTGTTATCTGGAAACCCACAAGTAGCAGCAAAGAGGTTGCAGGTGATCAACAGCATGGAGGCAACAAGGGGTAATAAAAACAATTTACATAATTTACTTAAAAAGAAACATTCACTTGTTTATGATTGATATAGCAAGCGAAATGTTATTGAGTTAGGGTTTATGTTAAAGCTGCAACATTTACAGGCATGTTCACTAAAGCAATGTAAAGGAATATTGAAAGTAGACTATCCCATAGAAGCCAGTTAGATTTCACCTTTTATCAGCTGAAATAATGACAAGTGATGTATGTTTGGTTGCTATACGTTACTGCACTTTGCACATATGCCATTATTGTAATAAATATGCCGGGTAGACAAGTGTGTACAGTGTGTCACAAGTGAAACGCCAAGATTTATATATTAAATATTTGCCGTCCGTTTGAGATACCTTCTAAGAGGGTTGTTGGTATTTAAAACAAACTGCAGCATTAAATAATTCATACAATAGCATTAAGCAATTAGATTTATTTTCCAAATACAATTATTTCAGTTAATAAAAGGAATGATTTGATATTCAAAGTAAGTACAATAAAATGCTTCTCAAACAGGGTCAGGGTCACAGACATCTTAAAGGATACTGACATGCCAGGTTTTTATTGATAACCTTGCCTGGGCACAGATGGGTCAGCTGTTGGCTGTGATTTCTGCTGACATGTGTGACTAATTAAGCATATCCTTCAATTCTGGCCTGCTACAAGCTCCTGTAAGCTCCTTTGCCAAAGCCAGTGTGTTTGATTGATTATGTTTTATTTTATTAATTGTGGCTTTTTCAAGGTTTGACATCAGAATATCATTTAATTGAAGACTATGTTTTGGTTTGTCCTAGAAGTTCTTTTGGGTTTCTTCAGCCAGCACTCAGAGTTTGCTGTGATTTCCTGTTCACTTTTTATTTGCTATATGTCATTTATCTGTGTCTGTGTTTGTAAGTAACAGTGGTAGCACACAGACGTGCTATGCGATTTATGTCCTAAGCCCTGATTCACACTGCTACGACTTGTCGTGCAATTTGCAGTGGCTTGCACCACAGAAAGTCCCATGACAAGTCGCGACCAGGGGCAGACTGACCATTTAGGCACTCGGGCATTGCCCAACGGCCCGGGGTCAGTAGGGAGCCCCATGAGATGCCCCTGGTACCTTTCATAGGCTTTTTTAGGTGTGGTTTGAGTGTGGGCGAGGACACAGGGGCCCCTTGATTTACTATTACCCGGTGGCCCCATGAGTTGTCAGTCCGCCCCTGGTCGCAACACAATCATTTCAATGGGTGCCATCTTAGTTACAGCGAAAATAAAAAGTCCCGTAAGATGATTGATTTTGGATTTGGCTGATGTTTTGACTAATTAAAATTAGTGGGAAAACAATATCTTTACAAAAACAAACATAATGTTACAGTATACTTAAAGTGTTACTAAACCCACAAAAGTAAAATCCTTCTGTATATGCAGTAAAGCATGCTTGTTACACTCACTGTGGAACCTAAGGGGTTATTCCTCTGCATTGTGTAAAAATGCTCAGTTTGGTGTGTATTGCTAGAGAGGTTTTTTCTCCTTGGGAGAGTGGATGTGATCAGCATAGGGTGAATCAGCACTGTCCAGACAGAGGTCAGGGGTTCTGCATCCTTCTAGAGCAGAAAGAAACTCCTACTACAAGGTTTAACCAGTGCTCTGCTGAACTCTGATAGAAGTCACAAGGCTGCTCTAGCTGCTGATGAGAAAAGGATTTAGCAGTTTATATTTAATAAAATATTGCATTTCCATGTTCTGTGTACTGTGGGAGACCAGATATAGTGAATGCAGGGTCTTGAGTTTAGTAACACTTTAAAGCTGAACTCCAAGTAATTTTAGTGCATAATTACATTGGTCCAGCCTGGACAAATGTAAGTTTGCATATACCAGCCTTGTGGGACTACTGTGGAAGCAGAGAATCACTGTATTAAGCCAGACAAATATGGATTGAAATTTGGCCAGTTCAGCAGGGACCGGCTGAGATTTGATCCATGTATAGGCGGGCTGATTGTACCCAAGCTGATGGATAGATCGACTTGGATACAATCAGCCTGCCCAAACATGGATCAAACCAGCCTGTTGGATTTTTCTACATACAGTTACCACCTATATTTGCTAGCAGTAATCATCGTGTTATGTTGGCTGGGGCCACCCGTTTTCTTCTACCCATGGTGGAAGGAAAGAAAATCGATTTCTCTATGGCTTGATGGCTTGCCTTAGTTGCAGTTACTACACTGATCCCTGTTGTCTTTTTGGTCCTGTGCGGAGAGGCTGCCCTATTGCATAGTAACGACAGGGGGTTGTCTTGCTTGGCTTGGGTGCCTTTCACAGAACACCTTCCATTTTTCTCAATGAACGCAAGGAATGAATGCTAAAATGTTCTTTGATTGGACAAGCTGGAGATCGTGATGTCACCACCCCAATGCACTACTGAACTCAGCCTAACATCTCTCCCCCATCCCTCTCACATACATGCAATGATTTCTTTCACAGCAAAACAGTGCTGCTGCCTTGACACCTAAGACCTAACTCACACACTGTGGGTTATGTTTATAAAAAATGTAATGAACAAATGTAACAAGCATTCACCTATTCTTTAAACAAATTCTGGCCATATTTTTCTTGATAATTTCCTGTGATTATCAGCTACATCTACTGGCCATATTGTGGGATTTTTCAGATTAAGGTATTTCAGAACATTTATAGAATTATGGCCACTAGATGGAGCTACAATGATAGGAAATCACTGTATTGAGGAAAATACAGTCAGAATTCATGACAGTTGAGCGAATGCTTGTCACATTTGTCCAAAGAAGGTGGAAGGGAAAGCGTTATCTGGAAATTACCGCAAGTTGTGGGGGAGAGGGATGTTACTTTTAGCTCACTAAGCATATGCGAAAAAGATTTCTCTGAAAGTACAGTTATCCATTAAAATGTTTTATTGTTTTACTTACATTATATTAATGTCATAAATTAATAGATGTCAACAGGTTGCTCAATCCTTCTCCACATGGTTTATTCTAAGCCAGCCTTTCATAAAGAAGAAGTACAGCCAAAGCCAGTCCAGGCTTGGGAAAAATCCCGACTTTAAAGTCAGGATCCACCCCATAGTCTGGAGCTTCACCGAGCTCAGCCTCTCAGCGATCTGCTAAGAGCCTAAGACAGCCGCTCCCTCCCCTTCCTCAACCCAGCGCTCCAGTGAGAGGGGGGGCTGAGCAGACCGTCACCACTGTCTGCTTAGAGCAACTGTGAGAACTCCGTGATCAGCAGTCATGTGATCACTGAATTCTCATCCTTAGAGCCGATGCTGCATCCACCTAGGTAAGTATAACTGGGCGGAAAAACCCATACTTCTCTTTTAAGTTCACCTTTTGTAACATGTTATATGTTACACCCCATATTCAGGGTGTAACATGTTATAAGTGCACCGACCCTTGCACCCTCCAATCCCCTGTTACGATTGCGGGAGATCTTCCCCCCAAACCCCCACCCCCCCTCACTAGCTGTCACAATCTGAAAAATGCAGCTGCGGGCTCCCCCCGCCAGGTTACATCATCCATTGTCAGTGTTCTATGAATGGGAAAACTACAAGTACCGGCTTAATGAACTACCGGGGCACTGTGGAGTGTGGTGGTAGTTCATTGAGCTTCCTGTCAGAGTGTAACTGCCTGCTGATATTGGAGGTACAGGCAGACAGATACACAGACAGTCTGAGTCTGCAGGACCGTGGCATTACATCCACAATCTGCTGATCGTGGGTGCAATGCTTTACAGGTCCCTAACAAAAAAGATAATAAATATTTTTCTACCTGCAAAAAAATGTGCATTTATTATTTTTTTGTAAAAGTGAACTTATCCTTTAACCAGGATTAAAGGGTTCCGAGGTTGCTAGGGGTAACGTGAGCAATACAGCTGGCCATACTTTGCACGATTTTCAGCCAGTTCTTGATCTCAGTTCAGCAGAACTTTGCTTTGTGGGTGACCCTATTGGCACGTTTTTGCCTGAGATCCTTTAATTGAAAAAACTGAAGGAGGTGGGCAGAACATTTTTGTCCAAACAGAGGTTGTATCTAGTTGGCTGCAGCCAATATTCTGACAGATTCCGACATCGCCTGTCAGAATACAATAGATTAGTCGATCTGCACTGTATAGCGTGTGGCCATCTTAAGCATTGGCAAACTGATCTCGCCTACACTGCCCCCCAATATAAGGGGGCATTTCTACACTGACCGCTATTTTTAGGGGACACCACAATTTGTACTCTGTGTTCCTTTTCTGTTATTATTGTTCATTTATTTATTAATAAAAATGTTGCCCAGCGTAGGAGGGTGTAATACAGTTTCTGCCTAAGGTGTCATAATATTTATTTTTCAGTTTAATGATCCCTTTAATGTCTTGGGAACTGTAGGTAGAAGTATTTTTAGCAGGGGTTACCTGAGACATGTAAAATATTTTAAGGGTTACTTGAGGGTAAAAATGAAAGGCTTTAGAAAGACTGATCTAAACTTTCTGTGTAGCATTAATTAAAGGCAGTATGTAACTATAGTAGCATGCTATCGCCACGTTGGTTGCCAACCGCTGTGTATTGTGTGTGGCTTTAGAAGATGACAACTTCAAGTTGTACTGAGTGTTTTGGGCTTGCTTAGTTGACATACATAAAACTGCCACTTCTGTCCCTTCCTTGCTGCATTAATGTCACTCCCATTCCATTATACAGGTCGAGGTTTCAGCTGAAGCAAAACCTCCATAGTGGCAACATTTATTGATCATTTACTCCTCAGTCTCTACTCCTTTATCTCATACTAACGTAATTAATGCATTATAGCTAGCCCTGAAGGAAGCGTGGCTTGATGGAGAAGCTGCATAAATGAGCTGAAGAACGCATAATGGAAATTAGTGGGGGAGGATTGTTTTCCAGGCAGCCAGTGGAGTATAGAGGGTCTGCAGGGTTGTTGTAGGAGGTTGGACTTCTATGGCCATTCTAGAGTGTTCTGCAGACGTCATAAGTTGTCACACCTGCCCACTCCTTTTTTGTTTTAGTTATTTTGAGCAAATTATTTGTCATACCAACCAGGCAGTTAGTGAATCTCTGGCATGTACAACTTTAGCTTGGTGATTTTTTGCTAAATGATGATATGGAGACGTCTTGTGTTGGCAGTTGTCATGGCCCTCTTGGGACTCTGATCCCAGGGGACTTCAATTGTTTTAGCAAAGGTCTTTGGGTCAGTGAAGACAGTAGACAGGGTTTGGGTACCATGCATTTAAAGACCCCCTAGCCCCACAGTTGGTGGCTTAATGTGTGGAACATTTTTTATTGGGTGTGGTGGTAATATTTATTTACTTTCACCCTAACACATTGTCTATAAGGATATAAGATAATTATAGCCAGAAAATAGAGAAGCAGTGACTTCATTGGGTCTGCTCCTAATAAATATTTTGGAAGCAAAGGAAGTAGATATAGTGACAATCACTGTATCTAGTATGACTATATAGGGAATATGAGTATAGTGAACAGGAACAATTCAGGAGAGACCAAATGGAACAGTGACTGACCCCATTACATCCATGTAATACCTGTTTTGATTAAGAAAGTCTTACGCTTACATGTAATAAAATTGAGAAAATCATTTAAATAGAGATGTTTATTCAGTGGTTATTTCAGTTCTGTCAATGATGAGGTTGCGTACTTTTGGGTTGTTTTTCATGTCTTGCTGACCTCTGATGTTTTCTTCTAACAACCCACCCCACCACTTCACTGTATCATTAATACAAATTTTCTTATAAGTTGACAGGCAGCTTCTGAACAAAAAAGAAAACTGCTTTGATCAATAAGTGACAGATGTGGTGTATGGATAGTTTAAGCATAATCAGAGGGGGATTGGGAAGGGAGCTGATAAAACACCAGCTTGTGACCTCTAACATCTAACACATACAGTAAGGGTCGATATATAAAAAAACTTTGCTGTATAAATGTGACATGTTCACAGCGCCCCAACAAAAATTGCTGTATTATGTATAATATACAGTTGTGTTCAAAATAATAGCAGTCAGACATCACTAACCTGATCAATCACTGTTTTTTGTAGAAATGATATTTCTACATGGCAAATAATTTACTAGCAGGTGTAGTAGAGTAATAGAAATCCAACAGACCCAACAGTCATGACATGCATGCTGCTGATTCTGTGTAATTGAATCACTAATTGAAAGGGGCATGTTCAAAATAATAGCAGTGTGGAGTTCTATTAGTGAGGTCATTCATTCTTTGAAAAACAGGTGGCAATTATTGCCCTTATTTAAGGAAGGAAGGCAGCAAATGTTGTACATGCTGGTTACAGTGCATTTCTCTCTGAAATTCTGAGGAAAATAGGTCGTTCCAGACATTGTTCAGAAGAACAGCATACCTTGATTAAAAGTTGATTGGAGAGGGGAAAACATATAAAGAAGTGAAGAAAATGATAGGCTGCTCAGCTAAAATGATCGCAAATGCTTTAAAATGGCAACCAAAACCTGAAAGATGTGGAAGAAAGTGAAAAACTACCATTCGAATGGATAGAAGAATAGCCAAAATGGCAAGGACTCAGCCAACAATCAGCTCCAGGAAGATCAAAGAAGGTCTAAAATTACCTGTGAGCACTGTTACAATTAGAATACGCCTATGTGAAGCCAAGCTATCTGCAAGAAGCCCCTATTTATCACATACCAGGGATCATGGATCAGTTTGAATACATCAAAATACTTGAAGAGGTCATGCTGCCTTATGCTGAAGAGGAAATGCTCTTGAAATGGGTTTTCCAACAAGACAACGACCCCAAACACACCAGTAAACGTGCAACATCTTGGTTCCAGACCAACAAGATTGACGTTAAGGAGTGGCCAGCCCAATCCCCGGATCTTAATCCAATAGAAAACTTGTGAGGTGACATCAAAAATGCAGTTTATGTGGCAAAACCAAGAAATAGAGAAGAACTGTGGAATGTAGTCCAATCATCCTGGGCTGGAATACCTGTTCACAGGTGCCAGAAGTTGGTTGACTCCATGCAACACAGATGTACAGCAGTTCTCAGAAACAGTGCTTATACAACTAAATATTAATTAAGTGATTCAAAGGAAAGCAAAATCTTCAAACATTTTTCAGTTTATATAGTGAATGTTTGAGTTTGTAAAGAAAAATAAAAACACTGCTATTTTTTTGAACAGTCTAATCTTCACTTTTCTTCAATTTTTTAGGAGGAACAACACAAATTTGATATATTTTTCTTCATGTTTTGATTTGGAATAGAATGTGTAGTGTTCCCAATGCATTTGTGTGTATGGAAATAAAAGCTATTAGAAGGATTTTGAGCTTTATTCACCTTTTTCAACACACTGCTATTATTTTGAACACAACTGTAATTATCTCCTATGAGCGTTAGCGCTATCTAGAGGCCACAATGTGTTTTTTTTCTTGACTGAGGTATACATTTAAAAAATACCACATTATGGGTGTTCTCGAGAAAGATGAACTTGACATATCCCCTCTGCAAGACCCGAGTACCTCAATACCTGTTTCGGCTTTGTAAGGACAGTGTTCAAAACCACATGTCTCCCACCAGTGAGTTCTTAGGTGAACAGAACAAATGCAGAAAATAAACCATAGACTCAACCATAGAGTTGGTTCTGGCCAGCTCAGTGGATTGCTTTAAAAAAGGCCTGGATTCTTTTCTAGATACACAGAATATAACTGGATACTAACATTTATAGGTAAAGTTGATCCAGGGAATATCCGATTGCCTCTTGGGGGATCAGGAAGGAATTTTTTTGACAGCAGGAGCAAATTGGATTATGCTTTGCTGGTTTTTTTTTTTTGCATTCCTCTGGATCAACTGGGGGTATAGGATTATAACTTTTTTTTTTTTTTAATGGTTGAACTGGATGGACTTTTGTCTTTCTTCAGCCAAACTATGTAACTCAAAGTGATGTGAGCTTCTCTGATGATTCATGAACTAGGAAAAACACCACGTGTCCTCCACCAAACACTGCGAGGCTTACCAGAGAGTGTGTGACTCTCACAGAAGTCAAACAATACTTGTTATAATAGATCTTCACCGGGTCAGCAGCTTAAGTGGCATTCTCTCCCCTCTTGGCAATCTCTCCCTTCGTCTCAATTAGAGTCCAGGCATCAATCATGAAAAAGAGCCACAACACCACTGCCCACAGTGTAAATCCAGCAGATGTATTTATTAAAATTGCTTAAAAACATTTACAAAAACGCTGAGTATAAAATGCACAATAAAACTACAAAACCCAGAATTCTCAGCAATGTGTGCACACGCGCAGTGACATCATGGCTTCTGGCTCAGCCCAGCGCATTTCTTCAGATAGACATCATCTGAGACATGAAAGCCATGCCAAGCTGTTTCTCCGAAATACACCAGTCAATTACAGGTCAAAGGAAACCCTGGGACAGGAAGTGGAGACCAGTGATGAGCATATTGGAAAAGGGTTTTAGATGAGTACATTGTATACAATGCCTACGTAAGTAAAATCCACCACTAGAGATACCTAGAGGGGAAAATAGAGAATGCAAAATACAAAAATCCATTCCAATCCATTCCGACTTGTGGGAGACTTGATGCTTTGAACACTGTTACTACATGAATTTTGGATTTTTTGTTATTCATGTTTATTTATTATGATTTATTTTAGGTTTATTTACTTTGATAAGCGCTACGCTTGTTTATAATCAATTTATATAGTATATCCTATACTGCGTGCTGGCTGCTAGATTAGGTATTGCTATTTTTTTCCCTTCAGCACAGCTTTTTTTTTTTATAATGAATATTTCTTTGTGGCTGATCACCTGGGCACTTACCTTCCATGGTGTCTACTCTTGAGACTGCATTATGGCCACTAGATGGTGCTCCCTGTCTCTCACATTAATCAATTGTGCCCTTGACTTTCACTTTTTTTTTCATACACTGACATATACTGAACTGATGTGTATTGACGACATCATTATACATCAGTATGTCCACATAAAAATGGAAAAGCTACACACCTATTCCAATACTAATCACTTACGAAACGGACATGGATGTATAGTAGTGGTCATCAGTATACATCTACACACCCATTGAAATGCATTACTGTCTATTTTCTACCCTGCAAAAATGAACAGACAGAACACCTGTGTGAATGGAGCCTTTAAAAAAATTTAAAACTCCCTACAACGTAATGCAGAACTAAAGTCCAAAATAAAAAAAAACTATGAGCAGGGAGGCCGTTTATTGGAGAAGAGACATTCGTGAACTTTCCTTGCTACTAAACATTCCACGGTCAACTGTTAGTGGTATAACAAAGTGGAAGCAACTGGGAACAACAGCAACTTGGCCACAATGTGGTAGGCCACGTAAATGACAGAGCACAGTTAGAGCATGCTGAAGCGCACAGTACGCAGAAGTCCCCAACTATCTGCAGAGTCAATAGCCAAAGACCTCCAAACTTCATGTGGCTTTCAGATTAGCACAACAACAGTGCATAGAGAGCTTCATGGAATGGGTTTCCATGGCCGAGCAGCTGCATCCAAGCCTTACATCACCAAGTGCAATGCAAAGCGTCGGATGCAGTGGTGTAAAGCACGCCGCCACTGGACTCTGTGAAGAATCATGCTTCTGAGTCTGGCAATCCGATGGACATGTCTGGGTTTGGGGGTTGCCAGGAGAACGGTACTTACCTGACTACATTGTGTAAAGTTTGGTGGAGGGGTATTATGGTGTGGGGTTGTTTTTCAGGGGTTGGGCTTGGCCCCTTAGTTCCAGTGAAGGGAACTCTTAAGGTGTCAGCATACCAAGACATTCTGGACAATTTCTTTCTCCCAACTTTGTGGGAAGATTTTGGGGATGGCCCCTTCCTGTTCCAACATGACTGCGCACCAGTGCACAAAGCAAGGTCCATAAAGACATGGAAGAGCGAGTTTGGGGTGGAAGTACTTGACTGGCCTGCACAGAGTCCTGACCTCAACCCAATAGAACACCTTTGTGATGAATTGGAGCAGAGACTGTGAGCCAGGCCTTCTCGTCCGACATCAGTGCCTGACCTCACAAATGCGCTTCTGGAAGAATGTTCAAACATTCCCATAGACACTCTCCTAAACCTTGTGGACAGCCTTCCCAGAAAAGCTGAAACTGTTATAGCTGCAAAGGGCGGGGCCAACTCAATATTGAACCCTATGGACTAAGACTAGGATACCATTAAAGATTAAAGTTCATGTGCATGTAAAGGCAGATATCGCAATACTTTTGGGAATATAGTGTATGTGTCCATATGTGGCACAGCTTTCTGTGTTGAGAGCCTGCTCACTGTGCATTCCCAGTGCAGTGATGAGTTGTCAATGATACCTGGCAGTTCTAATGATTGGGAGTCTTTAGGAAAGACTGCTTGATCATGTGACCACAACATGTTACAGCCAATCACAGTGGTGACATAACTGGTCGACCCTTCCCACTGCCTACAAACCCTATTAAAAGGATGCCAGGGCTGGGTAGGAAGGGGCTACGTTGGGCGATTGGGGTGTTTGGTGAAATCATGGCTCAACTGCCTATTTTACCATTCCCCGACTGCAAGCCCTTAGTGGAAGATGGGACTCTATTGCAATCTCTTTCGGCAATCTTTCAAGCAATACACACTCACCAGCCACTTGATTAGGTACACCTGTAAATTTGCTTGGTAACACAAACAAATTACTAATCAGTCAATCACATGGCAGCAACACAGTGCATTTAGCATGTAGATGTGGTGAAGACGGCTTGCTGAACTTCAAACCAAGCATCAGTATGGGGAAGAAAGGGAGATTTAAGTGACTTTGAATGCGGCATGGTTGTTGGTGCCAAATGGGCTGGTCTGAGTATTTCAAAAACTGCTGATCTACTGGGATTTTCACACACAACCATCTCTAGGGTTTACGAAACCCACCCTTTCGTGTGGACAAAAATGCCTTGTTGATGTCAGGAGTGTGAGGAGAATGGGCAGACTGGTTGCTGCAAAATTCAGATGGTGGGGTCAGAATTGGGCATAAACTACATGAAAGCATGGATCCATCCTGCCTTGTACCAACGGTTCAAGCTGGTGGTGTAACGGTGTAGGGGAATATTTTCTTGGCACTAGCAAGGTGTACCTAATAAAGTGGCCGGTGAGTGTATGCTTAGATATCAGAGCAATAAGACAAAAAAATCTATTTGTATAATGATCACATCCACAAGTGTATTCATTGATGATACAATATCTTTTTTTATTATCCCCTCCATATGAAAGTTTTATTTGGGCAGCTATAGGCATGTGTTCTCTCATTGAAACAATCAGAAATTTGTGTTTGCTTTTGACATTTATGACCACTGAACAGTTCGTATCAGTACTCAAATCACATTGCCAAGGTCATAGAGAGTAATAGAAAAAGTGTCAGTCGATTCCCACCCCCATCTTAAATGAGATTCCAAATGTCTGTCCATGATCGAAAGTCTGCAAATGACAAAATTGTTGTAAATTGCATTGTGAGATATGTATGGCTGTCTTGAGGGAACGTAATTTTGCATAGATTTTCTTATGGGTTTGTCGGAATAACTAGACAGGCTTTATCATTCTTCTTTCTCAGATAACTTATCATACAAATTTCTGTGTGTAATTGTGGTAATTTTTTGGAATACTTTCGGATATGCTTATTGCGTTTGATCCCTCAGGAAATGCAGTCGGATACTTGGGCTGATAAATTAGCCTGTCGCACAGGACATAATTAGACTTATCTCAGACAAAAATTTACAAATGTTTCTATGTGCAAAGAGCTTTGGCAAAGACTGAATTTTGAATAATGAATTAAAGTGTTACTAAACCCAAGACCCTGCATTCACTTTATCTGGTCTCCCACAGTACACAGAACATGGAAATGCAATTATTTTAGTACATATAAACTGCTAAATACCTTTTATCATCAGCAGTTAAAGCAGTCTTGTGACTTCAGCAGAGCACTGGTTAAAGCTTGTAGGAGGAGTTTTCTTTCTGCTCTAGGAGAATGTGAAAGTCCTGACCTTCTGTCTGGACAGTGCTGATTTGCCCTGTGCTGATCACATGCACTCTTCCAAGGGGAAAAAAAAAAACCTCTCTAGCAATACACACAAAACTGAGCATGTGCATGTGACCATGGATTCAGTCTGTAACAATAATTAATAAAATTGGCACATGAGAGAAAAGAAGAACTGGAAGTCCAAAATTGTAGTGGAGTAGTCCGTACCTTACAGTGTTCCAATGAGGAGTATAGTGTAATCTGCAACATTAGGAGGCAGCACCCTTAGAGTAAAGCTGAACTCTGTGCATGGAGAAGAAAAGGAGAGAGGGGCGCCAAACTAAGTGCAGTATTAAAAGGTTATTTTTATTAAGCAGTGTAACTGAGGTAACTCACTAGATAGCAATAGAGAAAAGGCATGTATCTCAGGATAGACGTTGTCCTTCAAAGGTCCCACAGGCTGGTTGAGAGGGCAGAATACCATCTAGGAGCCAAGGCAGCTGTGGGGACCTGGTCTCCCGGTTTCACACTGGTAGCGTCCAGCTTCCAACGCTACCAGCCTTGGCTCCTCCTTTTCTTCTCCATGCACAGGATTCAGTCTGTATCAGGTGGTCATTTCACCAAGAGGAGGGGCAGAGAAGTCAGGATCAAACAGCCTTTTAACACAGTGCAGAGGATTAACCCCTTAGGTTCCACAGTGAGTATAACAAGCATGCTTTCCTGCATATACAGACTGATTTTACTGTTGTGGGTTTAGTAACACTAACTGTCAGGTTTAAACTTCTATAACGTATATTGTGACAGTGCTGCGCCTGGTCACATTGTCAGACCAGGTAAATGTTACACAAGGTTCTCACTGTTACAGGGTGAGGGGCTTCAGGATATCTGTTTGGAATGGAGAAAACTGGTTTTGCACTTTTCTCTGGAATTGGTAACTCCTGAATTGCGTTATGAAATACAGAGGCTTTGAAGAGTTTTGGGAAAGATGAAGCCTCTAACCTGGTGTCCATAGCTTACTGTAGACCAGTAGCCTGAGTGGGCAGGTGTGCACAGTCTTTTTAAGCAAGGGGCTGGTGTTAGAGCTGATCTAAAAGTAGCCCAAAAGCCCTGAAAAGGTATTTTCCCAGCTGGATTGGACTTAATGACCAGCACTACACTTGAGTGACACCCCCCATGATACCACACTATATATTTCTTCATTTGCCAATATGAATTACCCAACTTTGTTTCTAGTTTACTTAGAGATACATTTAGGCTATGTTCACACTAACCTTCATGGTAAAACACAGCGGCTAGTGTCAGTGTTGGCTAGAATGCAGCTGCTCCTGCTGCTGTCTCTGAGCCAATGAGGTGGGAGAGAGGCGAGGGAGTCGTAGCTCTTGTGTACTTTGCTGGATTGAGATTGGGCTCAGGTATTGGGGGGGGGGGGGGGGGCTGCACACATAGAATACATGAAGGTAATGAAAAACCTTCAGCCTTTAAAACCTTTTTAAAGTGATCTGTCAGCACAGGGTCACTTGTATACAAAAGCTTACCGGATAACAAGAGAGGCAATATACTTACCTCTAAGATGGCACATGTTTTTAAACTTTCCATTTTGCTGCTTTCCAGTTCCTGCTGGTATGATATTCCACAATTCTGGTATTGTAAAATACCTGTGAGTACAAGCTGGCAAGAAGAACCACAGTGCATGGCTGGGGGAAACAGGATTTCCACCTGAAGGGCCGAATTCTTGCATTAATTGGAGAGCAGCAAAGGGCATCTTAGGACATTGGTTCCTGGAAAGATAACTATTCACGGATCTTTTAGCAGGTACAAGGGACCATGTGCTGGCAGTTATTTTTAAGATTTATACACATACATTTGTAATTTTTCCATAGGTACACTTTAATATTCGTACATTCACACAACCACCACAAATAATCCCCTTAACCACTTGAGCCCCAGAGGATTTACCCCCCTTAATGACCAGGCCTTTTTTTGCTGTTTGGCGCTGCACTAATTCAAATGATAATTGCGCGGTCATGCAATGCTGTACCCAAACAAAATTTACGTCCTTTTTTTCCCACAAATAGAGCTTTCTTTTGGTGGTATTTGATCACCTGTGCGCTTTTTATTTTTTGCGCTATAAACAAAAAAACCACGAAAATTTTGAAAAAAAACAATATTTTCTACTTTCAGCTATAAAAAATATATCGTAAACTCAAAGTTAGTCATAAATTTAAGCCAAAATGTATTCTGCTACATGTTTTTGGTAAAAAAAATCCCAATAAGTGTATATTGATTGCTTTGTGTGAAAGTTATAGCGTCTACAAACTATGGTATAGATACTGTAATTTATGCCTTTTTTTGCTATACAGCGCTGCACTAACTCAAATGATAATTGCGCGGTCATGCAATGCTGCACCCAAACGAAAATTACGTCCTTTTTTTCACATAAATAGAGCTTTCTTTTGGTGGTATTTGTTCACCTGTGCGCTTTTTATGTTTTGCGCTATAAACAAAAAAACCACAAAAATTTTGAAAAAAAAACAATATTTTCTACTTTCAGCTATAAAAAATATATCGTAAACTCAAAGTTAGTCATAAATTTAAGCCAAAATGTATTCTGCTACATGTTTTTGGTAAAAAAAATCCCAATAAGTGTATATTGATTGCTTTGTGTGAAAGTTATAGCGTCTACAAACTATGGTATAGATACTGTAATTTATGCCTTTTTTTGCTATACAGCGCTGCACTAACTCAAATGATAATTGCGCGGTCATGCAATGCTGCACCCAAACGAAAATTACGTCCTTTTTTTCACACAAATAGAGCTTTCTTTTGGTGGTATTTGTTCACCTGTGCGCTTTTTATTTTTTGCGCTATAAACAAAAAAACCACAAAAATTTTGAAAAAAAACAATATTTTCTATTTTCAGCTATAAAAAATATATCGTAAACTCAAAGTTAGTCATAAATTTAAGCCAAAATGTATTCTGCTACATGTTTTTGGTAAAAAAAATCCCAATAAGTGTATATTGATTGCTTTGTGTGAAAGTTATAGCGTCTACAAACTATGGTATAGATACTGTAATTTATGCCTTTTTTTGCTATACAGCGCTGCACTAACTCAAATGATAATTGCGCGGTCATGCAATGCTGCACCCAAACGAAAATTACGTCCTTTTTTTCACACAAATAGAGCTTTCTTTTGGTGGTATTTGATCACCTGTGCGCTTTTTATTTTTTGCGCTATAAACAAAAAAACCACAAAAATTTTGAAAAAAAACAATATTTTCTACTTTCAGCTATAAAAAATATATCGTAAACTCAAAGTTAGTCATAAATTTAAGCCAAAATGTATTCTGCTACATGTTTTTGGTAAAAAAAATCCCAATAAGTGTATATTGATTGCTTTGTGTGAAAGTTATAGCGTCTACAAACTATGGTATAGATACTGTAATTTATGCCTTTTTTTGCTATACAGCGCTGCACTAACTCAAATGATAATTGCGCGGTCATGCAATGCTGCACCCAAACGAAAATTACGTCCTTTTTTTCACACAAATAGAGCTTTCTTTTGGTGGTATTTGATCACCTGTGCGCTTTTTATTTTTTGCGCTATAAACAAAAAAACCACAAAAATTTTGAAAAAAAACAATATTTTCTACTTTCAGCTATAAAAAATATATCGTAAACTCAAAGTTAGTCATAAATTTAAGCCAAAATGTATTCTGCTACATGTTTTTGGTAAAAAAAATCCCAATAAGTGTATATTGATTGCTTTGTGTGAAAGTTATAGCGTCTACAAACTATGGTATAGATACTGTAATTTATGCCTTTTTTTGCTATACAGCGCTGCACTAACTCAAATGATAATTGCGCGGTCATGCAATGCTGCACCCAAACGAAAATTACGTCCTTTTTTTCACACAAATAGAGCTTTCTTTTGGTGGTATTTGTTCACCTGTGCGCTTTTTATTTTTTGCGCTATAAACAAAAAAACCACAAAAATTTTGAAAAAAAACAATATTTTCTATTTTCAGCTATAAAAAATATATCGTAAACTCAAAGTTAGTCATAAATTTAAGCCAAAATGTATTCTGCTACATGTTTTTGGTAAAAAAAATCCCAATAAGTGTATATTGATTGCTTTGTGTGAAAGTTATAGCGTCTACAAACTATGGTATAGATACTGTAATTTATGCCTTTTTTTGCTATACAGCGCTGCACTAACTCAAATGATAATTGCGCGGTCATGCAATGCTGCACCCAAACGAAAATTACGTCCTTTTTTTCACACAAATAGAGCTTTCTTTTGGTGGTATTTGATCACCTGTGCGCTTTTTATTTTTTGCGCTATAAACAAAAAAACCACAAAAATTTTGAAAAAAAACAATATTTTCTACTTTCAGCTATAAAAAATATATCGTAAACTCAAAGTTAGTCATAAATTTAAGCCAAAATGTATTCTGCTACATGTTTTTGGTAAAAAAAATCCCGTGCATTAGCGGGAAAACTGGCGCTATCTAGGAGGGGCGCTAACACTATCGGAAGTCACCAGTGACACTAATACAGTGATCAGTAAAAATCTGTTCACTGTAATCAATGACACTGGTGACAGGGCAGTGAAGGGGTTAACTGGAGGGGGGGGGCGATCAAGGGGTTAAATGGGATTTCTGGTGCACTAGCGGGCAAACTGGCACTATCTGGGAGGGGCGCTAACACTATCGGAAGTCGCCAGCGACACTGATACAGTGATCAGTAAAAATTGGTTCACTGATCAGTGACACTGGTGACAGGGCAGTGAAGGGGTTAACTGGAGGGGGGGGTGATCAAGGGGTTAAACGGGATTACTGGTGTACTGGCGGGCAAACTGGCCCTATCTGGGAGGGGCGCTAACACTATCGGAAGTCGCCAGCGACACTGATACAGTGATCAGTAAAAATTGGTTCACTGATCAGTGACACTGGTGACAGGGCAGTGAAGGGGTTAACTGGGGGGGGGTGATCAAGGGGTTAAACGGGATTACTGGTGTACTGGCGGGCAAGCTGGCGCTATCTGGGAGGGGAGCTAACTCTATCGGAAGTCGCCAGCGACACTGATACAGTGATCAGTAAAAATTGGTTCACTGATCAGTGACACTGGTGACAGGGCAGTGCAGGGGTTAACTGGGGGGGGGGGCGATCAAGGGGTTAAACGGGATTACTGGTGTACTGGCGGGCAAACTGGCGCTATCTGGGAGGGGCGCTAACTCTATCGGAAGTCGCCAGCGACACTGATACAGTGATCAGTAAAAATTGGTTCACTGATCAGTGACACTGGTGACAGGGCAGTGAAGGGGGTTAACTGGAGAGGGGGGGGGGGGTGATCAAGGGGTTAAACGGGATTACTGGTGGGCAATCTGGCGCTATCTGGGAGGGGCGCTAACTCTATCGGAAGTCGCCAGCGACACTGATACAGTGATCAGTAAAAATTGGTTCACTGATCAGTGACACTGGTGACAGGGCAGTGCAGGGGTTAACTGGGGGGGGGCGATCAAGGGGTTAAACGGGATTACTGGTGTACTGGCGGGCAAACTGGCGCTATCTGGGAGGGGCGCTAACTCTATCGGAAGTCGCCAGCGACACTGATACAGTGATCAGTAAAAATTGGTTCACTGATCAGTGACACTGGGTGACAGGGCAGTGAAGGGGTTAACTGGAGGGGGGGGGGCGATCAAGGGGTTAAACGGGATTACTGGTGTACTGGCGGGCAAACTGGCGCTATCTGGGAGGGGCGCTAACTCTACCGGAAGTCGCCAGCGACACTGATACAGTGATCAGTAAAAATTGGTTCACTGATCAGTGACACTGGGTGACAGGCAGTGAAGGGTTTAACTGGAGGGGGGGGGGGGGGGGGGCAATCAAGGGGTTAAACGGGATTACTGGTGTACTGGCGGGCAATCTGGCGCTATCTGGGAGGGGCGCTAACTCTATCAGAAGTCGCCAGCGACACTGATACAGTGATCAGTAAAAATTGGTTCACTGATCAGTGACACTGGGTGACAGGGCAGTGAAGGGGTTAACTGGAGGGGGGGGGGCGATCAAGGGGTTAAACGGGATTACTGGTGTACTGGCGGGCAAACTGGCGCTATCTGGGAGGGGCGCTAACTCTACCGGAAGTCGCCAGCGACACTGATACAGTGATCAGTAAAAATTGGTTCACTGATCAGTGACACTGGGTGACAGGCAGTGAAGGGTTTAACTGGAGGGGGGGGGGGGCAATCAAGGGGTTAAACGGGATTACTGGTGTACTGGCGGGCAATCTGGCGCTATCTGGGAGGGGCGCTAACTTTATCGGAAGTCGCCAGCGACACTGATACAGTGATCAGTAAAAATTGGTTCACTGATCAGTGACACTGGGTGACAGGGCAGTGAAGGGGTTAACTGGAGGGGGGGGGGATCAAGGGGTTAAACGGGATTACTGGTGTACTGGCGGGAAAACTGGCGCTATCTGGGAGGGGCGCTAACTCTATCGGAAGTCGCCAGCGACACTGATACAGTGATCAGTAAAAATTGGTTCACTGATCAGTGACACTGGGTGACAGGCAGTGAAGGCTTTAACTGGAGGGGGGGGGGGGGCGATCAAGGGGTTAAACGGGATTACTGGTGTACTGGCGGGCAATCTGGCGCTATCTGGGAGGGGCGCTAACTCTATCGGAAGTCGCCAGCGACACTGATACAGTGATCAGTAAAAATTGGTTCACTGATCAGTGACACTGGGTGACAGGCAGTGAAGGGTTTAACTGGAGGGGGGGGGGGGCGATCAAGGGGTTAAACGGGATTACTGGTGTACTGGCGGGCAATCTGGCGCTATCTGGGAGGGGCGCTAACTCTATCGGAAGTCGCCAGCGACACTGATACAGTGATCAGTAAAAATTGGTTCACTGATCAGTGACACTGGGTGACAGGGCAGTGAAGGGGTTAACTGGAGGGGGGGGGCGATCAAGGGGTTAAACGGGATTACTGGTGTACTGGCGGGCAAACTGGCGCTATCTGGGAGGGGCGCTAACTCTATCGGAAGTCGCCAGCGACACTGATACAGTGATCAGTAAAAATTGGTTCACTGATCAGTGACACTGGGTGACAGGGCAGTGAAGGGGTTAACTGGAGGGGGGGGGCGATCAAGGGGTTAAACGGGATTACTGGTGTACTGGCGGGCAAACTGGCGCTATCTGGGAGGGGCGCTAACTCTATCGGAAGTCGCCAGCGACACTGATACAGTGATCAGTAAAAATTGGTTCACTGATCAGTGACACTGGGTGACAGGGCAGTGAAGGGTTAACTGGAGGGGGGGGGGGCGATCAAGGGGTTAAACGGGATCACTGGTGTACTGGCGGGCAATCTGGCGCTATCTGGGAGGGGCGCTAACTCTATCGGAAGTCGCCAGCGACACTGATCAGTAAAAATCGCTTCACTGATCAGTAACACTGGTGACAGGGCAGTGAAGGGTTAACTGGAGGGGGCGATCAGGGGGTTAAATGTGTCCTAGAGTGTTCTAACTGTAGTGTAGTGCTTGTGTACTCACTTTTTGGATGTCTTCTTCTCTGTCTGGAACGGAATGTGTCCAGGCAGAGAAGAATGACATCATATCCTGCCCAGTGTAAATATCAACACAGGACAGGATAGGACAGGGACCGATCATGTGATTTCAGCCAGAAATCACTGGCTGAAATCTAATGATTGATCCCTCCTGGATCGAATCGGATCACCCGCGGGTCGGCGGGAGCGCGCGCGCGCGCCCCCTGCCGGCGAAAGTGTCGGGAGCGCGGAACCCGTTTTTAAACGTGGTTTTGCGCTCCACTGCCGCCCTGCACACGTATAAACACAGTGGCAGGGCGGCAAGCGGTTAATGTGTAGAATATGTTTATTTCTTATGATCAGCTCCATCTAGTGGCTATTGTGCATTATTTTCCTGAAATATCCCAATCAGGAAAATACTGAATAACTGCCACTAGATGCAGATGACAACCATAGAAAATAAGCATATTAGATGCATTATTCACAGTGGCTGGATGAATGCTGTAACTTTCATATAGCATTTTTTTTATAAATAGACCCCAATTTTTTCCTTTTGATTTTGTTAGCACGTTTTTTTCTAATTTTCTTCCAGTGTGATTAAACAGAAGTAGTATATGCAGCAGAGGTCCATGTCTTGAATACTGCTCAGAACCTTCATAGTATTACATTCCTGATGGAGGAAAGGGTAATAAAAATGTGAATAAGTGCAAATATTGCCTATAGCAACTTGTTAGATACTAGTCGGGGTTTTTCCAGTTTAGGGTATAAACTTAAGGCAAGCCTCATTATTGCTGTGCTCAGCATCCCAGTACTCTTTAATGTATTCATTTTTATAGATGGGTCAGAAATTGAACGCTGCAATTATTTCAGCACTGTGTTATTTTGGAATGCTTGATCATGCAGCTTCCTACTGAATACTGAATAAAAGCATATTTTTAAAGGCAAAGTTCCAGGTTCTTTTGCTATGCTCACCTCCCACGCCCTGCTAATATTCTCTTACCTGTGCTACCCTGCCACCTTGTTCACCTGCCTGATCCTTGAGTGATAAGCCCTGTGTATACTCTATCTCAGGTTGCATTGGAGCTTAAAACCTTCCACTATGTGCACGTGTTTAAGCATGCAACCCTGGAAGTAGAGGAGAAACTTGCACATTTGCTCATACCCCGATATTCCTAAAAGTTCTGGAGGGCAAATAGAGAGGGGAGAATGACAAAGGTATCAGAGCAATCGGGGTGTCTTATCAAGAGAATCTGTCACTTTTCTATGTTGTGTCCTTTAGGCATTCGTCCCTAAAGCATAGGGCCCTAAATATGAGTACAACTTGGCACAGCGTTCAGCCCTGTCCATCCATAGCATATTTCAGCCTGCCATAGGCTTTGGCAGGCTGCAGACAGTGGAGCTAGATGCTGCACCTGTGCCTCCCTGACGCACTAAAACGCAGGGATTGAAAGCACAGGGCCTAGGCGTCGTGTATACAAAGGTTCCTGTTTTGAAAGAAAACAAAACAAAGCTGCTATTTTGCTAAGTGATATCAACAAATAGAATGTGGATTAGGAACAGTTTATTGCATTGATTTTTATTGCAGGTAAAATAGAGGCTGATGGTGATAAATAACACAGCCTCCCTTGTTCTCTGTTCCGGTCATATTGATTATCAGTCAAAAACATGATTTATTTATGAAGCACATGACCTCAATTTTAGAACTCTCAATGGTAATCTGTTAGACTAGTTGGTTGTCTAATGAATAAGATCAATAGAAAAGTCTGAGCTGGGAGTATTACATGGAAAATGTCTGATTCAGAATCCTAGTATTTACCTACCAAGTAAATCGCTTCCAAGAACGAGTTTATATTGAGGTGTACATAGTTCTCAGGATCACTGTGCCCCAGAGCTTTAACTACTGGTAATCCATGAGACAGAGATCAATGGATCCAAGATGAAGGGAAAGTATAGTTCACTTTCAGTAAGTACATCATTTTAGTTATTATTGCAGTATATACTTTAAAGTGTATTTCCACCTATATAGGCAATTGAGACACCCCCTCCTCCTCATATGTGTTCTTGCTCACAAAACCTAAACATATTTAAGAAAAATATGTTTTCATTGTTTTTTTGGATCAGATTTATGCTTAGGATCCTATAAGCAGCTTATATTGTTCAGAATACTTTCAACCTTCAATTAGTGCACATGTTTTAGGGAGTTTTTTTATGTGCATTAACATACAATGTACTACCCAAACCTTTAGATATTTAACTCTTTGTTAGGACAAAACTGTATGCACATCTAGTTTGCGGCTAATAATGAGATCTTCCAGCACAGTACAGACAGGGTTAATTATGATAAACCCAACTTCTCAGTCCTCTCCTCAACACTAGGTAAAATATTTGAACAAGTAAAAAGAAAGCAAAAAGGTTAGTAGCATTTTAAATATAAAATAGATATTATTCCACAATCTAGCAAGCTGCTCATCATTATAAGAATCCAATCCTGGTTAAAGGTAAGTATTTCAGAACAATTTATGATCAACATGCATGTTCTGATGATCTGGATGTGCATGTTTATGGAAAAATCTTTCAGCACTTAAATCCTACTTCTACAGTACATCTGCAGGTATCCTTAAGCTGACTATACACTGAGCAAAATTCAGACAGTCAGAAAGGGAGTGGCTGAAATTTGATTGTGTGTGGCTTTCCACACTTGACAGAAATCAATTATGTAATAGAATTCTGTAGAAGGGACATGTAGGCAAATTTTCCAGTGATTGGCAGTTGCAGCCAATCAGCTGCAGCCAATAATCGCTGTATCCTGACAATATCAAAATACAGTGTCCTGGTGGGAGGGGATTCCTCTATCCACCTCTTTTGTGTTACTGGAAGAATCAGTTTGTTGGGGTTTTTTTTAAACTAACTGCATATGGCCAGCTTTATACTGGCTCTCGCTGTAAGATAAAATCACGTAATAGAACATTGTATTTCGCCGTATTTCGCCGTTTTCATCCCCTTTAATGTAAAGAGAAATAATTCCACATTATCTCTCAATGCAAAAGTATATTTCTGTGAATTCATTGTTTGGTACAAAATTAAAATTGTATAGGATAGGAAGGTTTGGAAACATTTCTAGATCTTCAGTAGATTATTATAAATCCAGATAAAAAGTGACAGCTTGCCAGGTGGCACCCTTTGATCAGGCAGGGAGATGCTCTTATCTTGATAAGACACACTTCTTATTCAACAGCTTAAAAGGCCAAACAACTCATTAATTTTAGCAGGCAGCTGGGACCCTTGACGAAAATTAATTAAAAAACTGCCTCTGTTAACGCTTTGAAAACCAGAAAACAATAGGATTACTTTTTCTTTGCATTTCAAAATGTTTTTGTTTTTTTTGTGGTAGAACATTTTTTTTGTTTTGTTTAGTGTTTTGTATTTATGTAAAATAATTATTGTTATATAATAATTAGTAATTGATCCTGATTAAGGGCAACGGCTTTGTTTCTCAGGCCTACTCTTGAGCCCCACCAACAGTTCACATCCACAGAGGGGAGGTATGCTAACCATACATGGCTATATTTTTCCCGTTCAGCCCTCTGGGAGAACAAGAAAAATCAATAGATTTCTCCTTCCACACTGAACATCATGGTTGGAGGAATCTGCACTGCCAGCTATTATATTTAAAGTGTCACTAAACCCACATAAAAATCCTATCAATAAATTCTGTATTAAATGTTGTTCGTTTCCTGTATTCTGCATAAATCCTGGTTGATCCTGCTGTTCCCTATCTCCCCATTCTGTCCATGTCCACAATGCAGTTGGGGACTTTGCAGAGCAGTGTTGGCAACTTTGCACATGCTCAATTTTCAGTGAGTTTCCATACTGAATATTTCCTCCATATCACACCAGAGCAGCACATGTGACTATAGAGTCACACATGTGGGTGTATACACAGTGGTAAATGACAGCCCACTCCCTCCCTCCTCCTCTATGCCCACTAACCACCTAAACACAATAGGGGTGGTATATTACATCTTGATTGATGGAGGCTTTACCTCCCTGTTATTCTAATACACAGACTGGAGGGGTGTGACACAGCCTGTGACTGGCAAAACTCCAACCACACTATGTAATTGCCAAAAAAAATAATAAAGATTTGATTTTGAATATATACAGTATTTGTATGACAATTTTAAACAGTTTAGTGCTATTTTTCTCTTTGTATTCCAAAGGCTGTTGTTTTTGTTTTGAACTTGTGCTCCTCCTGCCACCGATTCCTTGCAGACAGGCTGGAAAAAAGCTGGGTCATGTGACAGCTGTATATTGTTTAGGAAAAATGTACTTAGATGTTTTTTTAATTAAAATCATTTCTATGCCATCTTCCACAGAAAGAGAAGGGATAATATAAATTAAGTAGTGTGTGTTTGGTATCAGTTTAAGCAGCCAGAATGGGGAAGAAAGGGTATTTAAGTGACTTTGAACATGGCATAGTTGTTGGTGCCAGATGGGCTGGTCTGAGTATTTCAAAAAAGTGCTGATCTACTGGGATTTTCACACACAACCATCTCTAGGGTTTACAGAGAATGGTCCGAAAAAAGAGAAAATATCCAGTGAGCGGCAGCTGTGTGGACGAAAATGCCTTGTTGATGTCAGAGGTCAGAGAAGAATGGGCAGACTGGTTTGAGGTTACAACCAAGGAATGCAGAATACAATCTCTGAATGCACAACACGTTGAACCTTGAAGCAAATGGGCAACAGCAGCAGGAGACCACACCGGGTGCACTCCTGTCAGCTAAGAAAAAGAAACAGAGGCTACAATTCACACTGGCTCACCAAAATTGGATAATAGAAGACTGGAAAAATGTTGCCTGCTCTGATGAGTCTCGATTTCAGCTGCGACATTCAGATGGCAGGGTCACAATAGATCCATCCTTCCTAGTATCAACGGTTCATGGATGTGCATCCAACAAATCTGCAGCAGCTGCGTGATGCCATCATGTCATTATGGACCAAAATGTTTCAAACATCTTGTTGAATCTATGCCACGAAGAATTAAGGCAGTTCTGAAGGCAAAAGGGGGTCCAACCCGGTACTAGCAAGGTGTACCTAATAAAGTGGCCAGTGAGTGTACTCTCCCCCATATATGTGCAGGTGTTGGGTCAAGAACGCCCCGGCCGCAGATGATTGGCCCAGTACAGGTGACAGCTTCCTGGTGGGCTCTCTTAGGTGGGTTTGGACTAGAATATGAGCAAGCCCACACATTGAGACATTGTCAAAGCTTTTTCCAGTACTGCGTGTGTCTATTTAGAAACAACACAGGATCATTATACAGAACAGCAATTTGGCTCTCTATAGCAAAGTAGTATTTTTGATGAGCACGTATTTTGAGATATTATTGTGTTTTGCTTAATTTATTCCTTTGACATTTATATTTAATATGTGCTTTTTTATGTTGCTCCTTAAATATAGAGATTTGTAGATTAGTCTTTAGAGTAACAAAACACAATGTGCAAACACTGTGGGATGGATTTATTAAAACTGGTTGACTCAGAATCTAGTGTGGCATGGTAGCCAATCAACTTCTAACCTCAGCTTGTTCTATGAATCTTTGGCAATAAAACCTGGAAGCTGGTAGGTTTCTATGCAGAAGAACACCTAATTTTTCACTCTCCATCCTTAGTAAATAAACCCCTGTGTGCCTTCTTAAAGTGGTTGTAAAAGCTCAAGGTTTTTAACCCTCATGCATTCTATGCATGAAGATTAAAAAAATGTTCTGTGTGCAGCAGTGCCCCCAGTCCCCTAAAACATACCTGAACCCCCACTCGTTCCAGCGATGTGCACGAGAGCCTCAGCTCTCCCGCCTCATTGGCTGAGACAGCAGCGGTAGCCATTGGCTTCCTACTGTCAATCACAGCCAGTGAAGAAAAAGTGGGGGCAGGGCCCAGCTGCTCTCTGTGTGTGAATGGACACACAGAGCATCAGCTTGGGAGCTAGCCTGCTCAGGTGCCCGTATAGCAAGCTGCTTGCTATGGGGGCACCAGGCAGGAGGGAGGGGTCTAGAATGCTGGCGGGAGTCCGGAGAAGAGGAGGATCAAGGCTGCTCTGTGCAAAATCACTGCACAGTGCAGGTAAGAATTAAAAAAAAACCATTTAATATTACTTTAACTGTTGAGAAAAGATGTCATCCAAATTATTTGATTTCAGATATGTATATAGTGCTGACAATTTACACATTGCTTTACAGAATGTACATTCTTTGAAGTGTGGGAGGAAACTCACCTAAGCACAGGGAGAACATGCAAACTCCTATGCCTGGTTTCCTGGTTGGGATCTGAACTGCGGACCCTGATACTGCAAGGCAGAAGTGCTAACCACTGAGACACTGTGCTGCCCCAACATAGAAAGTGCTTTGTTTTCAGTGAGTCAGTAGATTTTTAGACTTTGAGGTTTTTAGGGCTCATTCACAAGGTTACAGAAGACTGTACACTGACCGATTTCAGGGTGTTTCTGCGCTCAGGAGTCAGGTGTTTCTGTACAGCTGCAGCCAGCAACTTTTACAAATCAAAAGCTGTGAATGTACGCAAATCAGAGAGGTTACATGCATATAATGGCAAAAAAGCAGGCTTGGACGCATACAGTTTTGTACAGTTGTACGCAAACACCTGTAACTCCTGTACACTGATCTCTTTTGGTGTAGGGCCCTCTGTGCCTGTGTGAATGAGTTGTTAAACATTAACATACAGTATATTGATACCTGTTTACATCAAGCAGGTCTCTTTCACATGTATACCTAGAAAATTAATTGGCAAGATTTTACATATACAGACAATGGGCCACAGAAGCTTTAGTATGCATCACGTATTTGCACATTACCGCAGACTTACCAACAACTGTACATGGGAGTCACATTGTTACAGCTCAGAGAAGTGCTGGAAATGTATGCTGAGCAAAAGGGTCACTTCTGTCAATAAAAGCTTACCTGTCAGCAGTTTTTTATTTTTTACGTTTAATTCAGCTTTAATTAATTGTTCCTCAACATGTATACTTGCATTGTACAAGGGTTGTCTGTGGGGAATCAGCCAGACTCCTTTTGATACTGGCTGTATGCCAAGGGAAAAACAGTGATTGTCCTGACCATATTAGCCAGCTAATTGATTGCTACTTCTCCTGCTGGTATCAAAAGACTTGTCAGTTATCAGCTTCTGAGTGCTGCCTAATACTTGGTGTAAGGGACCACCAGGCGGTACCACTAGCACTCCACTGGCCAGGCGTCCCCAGCGCACGGTATCTAAGCCCCAGGGTACGTGTTCACCAGAGCCCCTGATGGTGGGGATGGACTTAAAGTACCCCGAGACCAGGTCGTGGCTACTGAGCACGCCTGTCAGTGGTAGCGGTATTCGCCAGGGGCTCCCGCAGGGAAGAGCTTGATGTGAGGAGGTCGGGTGATCCCGTCGGCATGGATGGATGGCTGAGCAAGTGCGGGGTCAAACGGGCCGGGTCGGTAACAGTGGGGACGGAGCAGTACAAGGCAGCGGGCAGAGAGTAGTCGGGTCACACGCCAGGTCAGCAACGGAAGGTCAGATCCAAACGGGGGCATTCAGGAGAGAGGTCAGGCAAAGCAAGGGTCTGGGCAGGAGAAGGCAACAAGGTCAGGTACAATCCGGGTCAATAACTTACTTAGAACAGGTTCGCAGATACAGGTTACAAGGAAAGACCAGAAGGCACTGAATGACAGCTCAGGGCCGTTTAAATATCCCGCCCTGCGCTGCCATTGGTGCCACGCGCGCGCCCGCGGTCCCTACTGCGCATGCGCGAACTCCCTCGCCGCGGACGGCCAGGTCTCAGTGCCCGCATTCTGACACAGGGCGGTGCACTGCGCCTGCGCCGAGCCCGTCGCAGCGGGGATTCCTGACACTTGGCTTTATAAAACAGGAGTGGAAGGCTATGTTATAACAATTTAACTTTAAAGTGTACACCTTTACATCTCTGCTATATTTACATGTTTCTCCATGTTTCATCCCTTGAAAGACCTTGCAAGTACAGAAAAATACATTTTGACCTGCCAGAAATGTACTCAGCTGTCTTGTGGACTGACAACACACAGCATTTTATGTGGACCGAGTGGTGTCAGCCCTGCCCAGTTGTTTACTAAACCTCTGAGACTCACCAACTATTCTATTCTCCACAATATAGAGACTAATCTGAAGCTGTCAATATATATAACAGATCCTTTAAAATTCTATTTTAGATTCAAAGACTATGAATGAAAGGAATCTTGTTTTAAATAATTTTGTCATACATGAACTACATTTGTTGTACGTTTGGTATATTTCTGTGGGCTTGTTCGCTACAAAGCCTCTTGGCATCAACACTGACTGCATCTACTTTGTCTTTTGATCTGCTCAGTATTACATTTATTTGTCACGATGTTTCTGACAGATCCTCCTCCGGACACAATAGCAAAAGCATAAATTCAGCAGCTCTGTCAAACTTGAAACTTTATGAAGCTTAATAGCTATAACTAGCCCAAAATTATTCCAAAATGCACGTTACGTGGTGGAAGTAAAATGAAATGATTAATTAAGAATCTCTTTTGTAAAGCAGAACTTTGGGCAATTTTGAAAACCTCAAATTAGGAAAATAAAAATTATTTTTGAATTAAAACTGCTAGGCTTTTGTTTCAATTGTGCTGTAGACTTTTACCTGAAATTCTTTAGATTCCTAACATCCTTTGCACACCTAGTGAATTTTCAAATTAGAGTGAGAGTGATTACACTGGTTGCTTAAATGGAATTGAAGAGACAGGTTAGGGGTATATGACTACAAATCATATTTATAGTCTTCCAATTGAAATAGTGCCATTTTTTTATATTTTAAAGATGTGTAACATTGTGAAGAGATGTCTATACAAAAGAAGAGTACAAAAAGTAGATAAACAATGACAGAGATAAAGGTAAAATAGAAAAGGTTAATGAATGTCAGCAGCCGGTATATTGGAAAATGTATGCATACAGTGCCTTGAAAAAGTATTCACACCCCTTTTAAATTTTCCACTTTTTGTCATGTTACAATCAAAAAAGTAACACAAAGTGGCACATAATTGTGAAGTGGAAGGAAAATGATAAATGGTTTTCAAATTTTTTTACAAATATCTGCAAAGTGTGGTGTGCATTTGTATTCAGCCCCCCGAGTCAATACTTTGTAGAACCACCTTTCGCTGCAATTACAGCTGCAAGTCTTTTTGGGGATGTCTCTACCGGCTTTGCACATCTAGAGAGTGACATTTTTGCCCATTCTTTCCAAAAAAGCTGAAGCTCTGTCAGATTAGATGGAGAGTGTCAGTGAACAGCAATTTTCAAGTCTTGCCACAGATTCTCAATTGGATTTAGGTCTGAACTTTGACCGGGCCATTCTAACACATGAATATGCTTTGATCTAAACCATTCCATTATAGCTCTGGCTATATGTTTAGGGTCATTGTCCTGCTGGAAGGTAAACCTCCGCCCCAGTCTCAAGTCTTTTGCAGACTCTAACAGATACAGATTGCCCTGTATTTGGCTTCATCCATCTTCCTATCAACTCTGACTGTCTTCCCTGTCCCTGCTGAAGAAAATCATCCCCACAACATGATGCTGCCACCACCATGTTTCACGGTGGGGATAATGTGTTCAGGGTGATGTGCAGTGTTAGTTCTCCGCCATACATATCTTTTTGCTGTTAGGCCAAAAGGTTCAATTTTGGTCTCATCTGACCAGTGTCTGTGTCCCCCACAAGGCTTCTCACAAACTGAAAACGAGACTTCTTATGGCTTTCTTTCAACAATGGCTTTCTTCTTGCCAGATTTGTGGAGTGCACAAATAGTTGTCCTGTGGACAGATTCTCCCACCTGATCTGTGGATCTCTTCAGCTCCTCCAGAATTACCATGGGCCTCTTGGCTGCTCCTCTGATTAATGCTCTCCTTGCCCAGCCTGTCAGTTTAGGAAGATGGCCATGTCTTAGTAGGTTTGCATTTGTGCCATACTCTTTCCATTTTCAGATGATGGATTGAACAGTGCTCCGTGAGACTTTCAAAGCTTGGGATACTTTTTTATAACCTAACCCTGCTTTAAACTAAGCCACAACTTTATCCCTGACCTTTCTGTTGTGTTCCTTAGCGTTCATGATGCAGTTTTTCATTAATGTTCTCTAAAACACCTCTGAGGGCTTCACAGAACAGCTGTATTTATACTGAGATTAACTTAGACACAGGTAAACTCTGTTTACTAATTAGGTGACTTCTGTAGGCAATTGGTTCCACTAGATTTTTGTTAGGGGTATCGAAGTTAAGGGGGCTGAATACAAATGTATGCCACTTTTCAGTTATTTATTTGTAAAAACATTTGACAACCATTTATCATTTTCCTTCCACTTCACAATTATGTGCCACTTTGTGTTGGTCAATCACATAAAATTCCAATAAAATACATTTACATTTTTGGTTGTAACATGACAAAATGTGGAAAATTGCAAGCAGTATGAATACTTTTTCAAGGCACTGTATATCATCCTTTGGGGCTTTCATAGTAATGTAGCCAGTACGTAATTGTTCAAAGAGGAACTGAGCGTTGTGGAGTTTATATGAGAGATGGCTGGAGTATTTAACAACCATGATAAAGTTGGCCATACACTAAGCAAATTTCTTTGGGTTCCTGATGAAGCAAAATTCAATGAATGGTTGGCCCTGTCTGTATCTCTCTGCCCGATATCCTTCTATTGAAAAATCGAAGGAGATAGGTGGAAAATTGTTGGCTGAACAGATGCAGGGACTGTGTTGGTATGCCGACATCTGATGCCACTGGCTGTCAGAGTACGATATTACATAGTGGAAGATTCATCTATTCGTGCTGTTACTGTGGAGAGAGAAATCTGTTACATTTCTTCGTTCAGCCTATAGCAGGGGTAGGCAACCTGCGGCTCTCTAGCTGTTGTGGAACTACATTTCCCATGAGGCATTGCAACATTACAAAACTGACAGTTACAGCTATGACTTGCAGAGGCATGATGGAACTCGTAGTCCTGCAACAGCTAGAGAGCCGCAGGTTGCCTACCCCTGGCCTATAGCCTAAATCAGTGTTTCTATACCTTTTTTCCATCAAGGCATAGTTACTCTGGCTGAAGAAAGGTGGAGGTGGTGGAGGACACGTGGTGTTTTTCCTAGTTCATGAATCATCAGAGAAGCTCACATCACTTTGAGTTACATAGTTAGTTTGGCTGAAAAAAGACAAAAGTCCAGTTCAACCATTAAAAAAAAAAAGTTATAATCCTATACCCACAGTTGATCCAGAGGAAGGCAAAAAAAAACAGCAAAGCATAATCCAATTTGCTCCTGCTGGGAAAAAAATTCCTTCCTGATCCGAGAGGCAATCGGATATTCTCTGGATCAACTTTACCTATAAATGTTAGTATCCAGTTATATTCTGTGTATCTAAGAAAGAATCCAGGCTTTTTTTGAAGCAATCCACTGAGCTCGCCAGAACCAACTCTTGAGGGAGTCTATTCCACATTTTCACTGCTCTCACTGTGAAGAAATCTTTCCATGTTTAGAGATTACATTTCTTTTCCTCCAGATGTAAAGAGTGCCCCCTTGTCCTCTGTGATGACCTTAAGGGTGAATAGCTCTACACCGAGTTCACCATATGATTCACGGGTATAACGGCCACTACTCAGTCCTCCTACTCCTCGACCTCTCCGCGGCCTTCGACACAGTGGACCACCCCCTCCTCCTCAATAAACTACACTCCCTTGGCATCAGGGACTCTGCTCTCTCCTGGTTCTCCTCTTACCTATCCCAACGCTCCTTCAGTGTTACCTATAACGCTGCCACCTCCCCCTCGCTCCCCCTCTCTGTTGGGGTCCCCCAAGGCTCTTTCCTCGGACCCCTTCTCTTCTCCATCTACACCTCCTCCCTTGGCAAACTTATACACTCCCACGGTTTCAACTATCACCTCTACACCGATGACACACAAATTTACCTCTCCACCCCTCACCTCACCCCCTCAGTCTCCGCCCGCATCACCCACCTCCTAAACGACATATCAGACTGGATGTCGCTCCATTTCCTCAAGTTAAACCTTTCCAAAACCAAGCTCCTAGTTTTCCCCCCCCGCCCGCACCCCCCCCATCCTCTCCATCACGACCAACAACGCTACCATCAATCCCACCCCGCAAGCCAAAGTCCTAGGTGTCACCCTGGACTCAAACCTTTCCTTCCAACCTCATGTCCAATCACTAGCAAATTCATGCAGGCTCCACCTCCGCAACATCTCCAAGATACGTACTTTCCTAACCCCAGACGCCACTAAACAACTCGTACACTCCCTTATTATCTCACGCCTAGACTACTGCAACTCCCTTCTCAACGGCCTACCCCAACGCAGACTATCCCCGCTTCCGTCTATCCTGAACTCAGCGGCTAGACTCATCCACCTCACCAACCGCTCCATTTCTGCCACCCCCCTCTGCCTATCCCTTTACTGGCTCCCGATTGCCCAACGCATTGAATTCAAATTACTAACTCTGACATACAAAGCCATTCATAACGCTGCCCCAAACTACCTCACTGACCTGATACCCAAATACCACCCTGCCCGCACCCTTCGCTCCTCACAAGACCTCCTACTCTCTAGCTCCCTGGTCTCCTCCTCCCACGCCCGACTGCAGGACTTCTCCAGGACTTCCCCCATCCTCTGGAACTCCCTACCCCAATCCATCAGACTGTCACCTACCCTCCTCACCTTCAGGCGCTCCCTGAAAATCCACCAATTCAGGGAAGCCTACCCCACCCTCACCTAACAGCCGTTCTCCTCCACTCCTCCTACCACTCCATCCCCCACAGCCACATCATCCTGTACCTCTACCCCCTCCCTCCTAGATTGTAAGCTCAAAAGAGCAGGGCCCTCGAACCCCTCCTGTATTGTATTGTTACTGTATTGTCTCATGTACTGTCCCCCCACTTTATTGTACAACGCTGAGCAAACCTATTGGCGCTATATAAATACTATATAATAATAATATTTATACATGTTGATCATATCCCCCCTTAATCTCCTCTTCTCAAGAGAGAATAAATTTAGTTCCTCTAATTTTTCCTCATAGCTGAGCTCCTCCATGCCTCGTATCAGTTTGGTTGCCCTTCTCTGTACTTTCTCCAGTTCCCCAATGTTCTTTTTGTGAATTGGTGCCCAAAACTGAACTGCATATTCCAGATGAGGTCTTACTAATGATTTGTACAGGGGTAATATGATATCTCTCTCTCTGGAGTCTATACCTCTTTTAATACAAGAGAGGATTTTGCTCACTTTAGAAACGGCAGCTTGGCATTGCATGCCATTATTAAGCTTGTGACCTACCAGAACTCCCAGATCCTTCTCCACCATTTATTCCCCCAGTTGTACCCCCCCCCTAGTATGTATGATGCATGCATATTCTTAGCCCCCAAGTGCATAACCTTACATTTATCAACATTAAACCTCATTTGCCACATAGTTGCCCAATTAAAGGCAACCTTTAAAATTATGGACACTCGAGGCACCCCATTCTAAGACATAAAAACCTAAACTAATAGTTTTATACAGCCACATCCACACACGTAATACACCCAATGTTAGAGGTGATTTATTCTTCCAAAGCAAGTATACCTTTGCACACACTACTACTGACTAGTATTGCACTGCTTATCCCTCAGTTTCTCGCCATCACTCAGCTAGTGTGACCCCAGTGATAATGGAGAGGGACAGGGGAGGGGTAAACAAGGATGTTGTGCATGCACCTGACGTACTCCTTATAAACTGATATCATTGGTTAAGAAGCTGGCAGCTACAAGGTCATAAAAGTGCATGATAAAAAGCTGTGGCTTTGTGAACTAAAAGGCAGGCTTGATCTACCTGCTGCCTTGTATACAATTTTTGGTCAATTTTTAGGCATTTAGCCAAGGCACCCCTGAACAAGCCTGAAGGCACCCCAGTGTGGGCAAGGTGAGCAGAAGAATGGGCATAGGAAAGGGAAGTGGGAGATATTTGGGCCCGATTGTTGCATCCAATATTATAACAGTACCTTATTTCATACACTAGTTGAGGGTGAGGTACGTGGTTAGGAAGCTTAGAGTTTAGAAAAAGGTAAGTACATTTTCAGAAGTTGAGCATCACTGGGGTACAGTTTTAAAGGATAAGTTCACCTTCTTTGGGAACATGTAATATGTTCCCACCACTGCAGTCGCTGCCTGATTCCCCCAGTGACACGGCGCTTTTGTGTACTGTGGTTGTTCATTGAGTCTTTCTGTCAGAGTATATCAGCGTGTCTACGGGTTGTAGGGGAACAGATACAGTGACAGTTTACAGGAGTCCTACTGATCGCTGGTGAAATGGTATAAATGCACATTTTTTTACCTGCACAGAAATGTGCTTTTATTTTATTTTTTTTAAAGGGAAACTTATCTTTTTAAAAAAGCAAGATTTTTGAATTGAGATTAATAAACCAAACAATGGCTGCATTGAGTAAGTAGAAATGTACAGGTAGGTAGCTCCATTGTGATTGCTGTGACTGGAGCTGCCCTGTCAATACTGTGCTGTATTTTAGTGTTAGCACTGTTTCAGTCTACCAGATGATCAGATACTTTGTTTACAGGATTAAATACCCCTAAGCTGAAGACCCCATGGAGGTTAATGCGATTTCACTGTCTGATCATCATAGGTGAACTGAAGCTTCTCTGACAGCTGGTATTTCCCATAATTCAAGGAACAGTGTCCCAGAAATGTATGCAGATCAAAAACATAATACATGATATTAAAAATATAAACTGAAGAGCAACCATACTAGACACCCTATTCCACATTTCCCTACATAACTTCAAACTCCATTCTGATCTGTGGAACAATAGGGCATCAAATATGTAATGGTCTATTTAAACGTCCTTATTGTACATGCATATACAGTATAGATAGACAATATTACAGATTATTAATCAATATACAGTGGATATAAAAAGTCTACACACCCCTGTTAAAATGTCAGGTTTCTGCGATGTAAAAAAATGAGACAAACCTAAATCATTTCACTTTTTCCACCTTAAATGTAACCTATAAACCGTACAACTCAGTTGAACAACAAACTGAAATCTTTTAGGTGGAGGGAAGTAAAAATAAAAAACTAAAATAGTATGGTTGCATAAGTGTGCTCCCCCTAAACTAATACCTTTGTTGAAGCACTTTTTGATTATATTACAGCACTCAATCTTTGTGGGTATGAGTCTGTCAGCATGACACATCTTGACTTGGCAATATTTGCCTACTCATCCTTGCAAAAACACTCCAAATCTGTCAAATTGCAAGGGCATCTCCTGTGTACAGCCCTCTTCAGCTCACCCCACAGATTTTCGATCGGATTCAGGTCTGGGATGGATGTATGTTTTGGGTCGTTGTCATGCTGAAAGATCAAGTTCCTTTTCATGTTCAGCTTTCTAGCAGAAGCCTGAAGGTTTTGTGCCAATATTGACTGGTATTTGAAACTGTTCATAATTCCCTCTACGTTGACTAAGTCCCCAGTTCCAGCTGAAGAAAAACAGCCCCAAAGCATGATGCTGCCACCACCATGCTTCACTGTGGGTATAGTGTTTTTTTGGTGATGTGCAGTGTTGTTTTTGTGCCAAACATATCTTTTGGAATTATGGCCAAATTGTTCAACCTTGGTTTCATCAGACCTTAACACATTTTCCCACATGCTTTTGGAAGACTTCAGATGTGTTTTTACAAAATTTAGCCAGGCTTGGATGTTTTGCTTCGTAAGAAAAGGCTTCCGTCTTGTCACTCTACCCCGTAGTCCAGACATATGAAGAATACGGGAGATTATTGTTACATGTACCACACAACCAGTACTTGCCAGATATTCTTGCAGCTCCTTTAATGTTACTGTAAGCCTCTTAGCAGCATCCCAGACCAGTTTTTTTCTTGTCCAGTTCTTTGTAATGTCACTGTTGCCCCATATTTTCTCCACTTGCTGATGACCATCTTCACTGTGTCCCATGGTATATCTAATGCCTTGGAAATTCTTTTGTACCCTTCTCCTGACTGATACCTTTTAATAGTGAGATCCCTCCGATGCTTTGGAAGCTCTCTGTGGACCATGGCTTTTGCTGTAGGATGCAACTAAGAAAATGTCAGAAAGGACCTACTAAAACAGCTGAACTTTATTTGGGGTTAATCAGAGGCACTTTAAATGATGGCAGGTGTGTACTGACTCCTATTTAACAGGATTTTGAATGTGATTGCTTAATCTGGAACACAACTACATCCCCAGTTATAAGAGGGTGTGCACACTTATTATGCAACCACATTATTTTAGTTTTTTACGTTTACTTCCCCCCTAAAAGATTTCAGTTGTACAGTTTATAGCTCACATTAAAGGTGGAAAATGTTCTTAAATGATTTATCTTTGTCTCTTTTTTTATATCTCTGAAACTTGACATTTACCCCCCTTCCTGACCAGGCCTTTTTCGTGTTACGGCACTGCGTTACTTTGACAATTGTGCTGTCATGCATAGCTGCACCCAAATGAAATATACGTCCTTTTTTTCACAGTAATTGATTTTTTTAATTTTATTATTTTTTGTGCTGTTAAAGAAAAAAGATCAACAATTTTGAGAAAAAAACAATATTTTTGACGTTTTGCTATTAAACACGTCCAGTAAAAAAATTTAAAAATCAAATTTCGTCATAAATTTAGGCCAAAATGTATTCTGCTACATGTCTTTACTAAAAAAAATACCAATACGTGTAAATTAATTGGTTTACGTGAAAATTGTAGTGTTTACAAATGGCAGTATATGCTGGGTTATATGCTGGGTTTTCTTTTTTAAATATATTTTTACGCGTAATGGCGGTGATCAGCAACTTATAGCGGGACTGTGGCGGGCATTCTGACACTGGGGGGAACTGACATGGTGTTACTGACATCCCCAGCTACACCAATACAGTGATCAGTGCTAAAAAAAAAAAGCACTGACACTGTACTAATGTCACTGGGCAGGAAGGGGTTAACACAAGGGGCGATCAAAGGGTTAACTGTGTGCTGTTTTACTATGTGCTGTGTCCATGTGCGTCACTATAAGCACACTGCTTTGCATGGCTTTGCTATACACAGCCATCCAAAGCAGTGTGCACGGACTGACAGGGAGGAGAACTGTTTTGTTCTCCTCCCCGTCGGAGATGCTCAGCAATCCCCAGGTGCCATCATGTTATCACTGCCTGGAACCCTGTGATTGACAGCTGCAGCCGCGAATGTGCCCCCCCTAACCAGAAATGCAAAATCACGTATATATACGTGATTTTGCGCACCTGTGCCGCCCTGTAGCAGTATTTCTGCTATAGAGTGGTCAGGAAGCGCTTACCAGGGGTGTGTAGATTTTTCATATCCACTGTACTATGATATTAGATACAATGGGGTTGACTTACTAAAGGTAATTTGACTGTACACTTTGCAGGTGTAATTGCACTCTGCAAGTCCAGTTGCTCTAGAGCTTAGTAAATGAGGGGAAGCACTGCTGACTTCCATCATCTAATCATGTTCAAACAAAAATGCTGTTTTTTTATTTTCCTTGCATGTGATTGGGTGTTCTTTGCAAAATGAAGCTTCACCTCATTTACTTAGCTCTGGAGCAACTGCACTTGCAAAGTTCAGTTTATTTGCCTTTAGTAAATCACCCCAATAGTTGCTGTGTATCAAATAAATATACTGTATACTTCTTATGATACTTTTTCTGATGTTGAATTTCTTGCCAGGTGTCTATTTATAAACTTTTTTCTTGTTTAACATCAATAAATATGTATATGAGTACTTGATGCGCATGCATCTTTTTTTTTGTCAGATTAAATAGTTATACAAGTATTCTCAAATGAGTTACATTGTAATAAATTATCTTGTGAATCATGTAGGCTGCTGGAGCACACATTAACCAGCTTACTTTAGCCTGTTCACATTGAATAGGGAAGTCTAATATTTGTTTTTAATGTTAAAGTGAACTGTTCCATTCCCCAATCACATACACCGATAGGCCATAACTTTATCACCACCCACCTTATGTTGAGTAGGTCCCCCATTTCCTGCCAAAATAGCACTGATCCATCAAGCAATGGACACCACCAGACCTCGGAAGATATGCTATGGTATCTGGCACCAAGCCATCAGGATTAGATCCTTTAAAGTGTTACTAAACCCAGGACCCTGTATTCACTAAATCTGGTCTCCCACAGTACACAAAGCATAGAAATGCAATTATTTTAGTAAATACCTTTTTTCATCAGCAGTTAGAGAAGTCTTGTGACTTCTTTCAGTGTCCAGCAGAGCATTGGTTAAAGCTTGTAGGAGGAGTTTGCATTCTCCCGTTTGTCCTATGAGGTTGCATAACCCCTGACCCTCTGTCAGGATAGCGCTGGTTGGCCCTTTGCTGATCACATGCACTCTCCCATGCACATGCAAGAAAACTGTCTAGCAATACCAAGCTGAGCATGTGCAGCTTACCCCCAAGGCTCTATTCTATAAGGAAATTGATTGGGGACAGTAGAAGAAGGGAAGGATCAGAAAAGACAGGATCAATCATCCTTTTTACACAGTGTGGAGGATTAAGATTTTCGGTTGGATTGAGATCTGGAGAATTTAGAGGCCAAGTCAGCACCTCAAACTCATTGTTGTGTTCCTCAAACCATTCTTGAACAATTTTTGCCAGTGTGGCAGGGCGCATTATCCTGCGGAAAGAGTCCATGCCATCAGGGAATACTGTTTCCATGAAAGGGTGTACTTGATCAGTAACAGTGTTTTAGGTAGGTGGTATGTGGTAACTAAAATCCACATGAATGGCAGGACTCAAGGTTTCCCAGCATTGGGAATGGCAGGTTTCCATAACATTGGCCAAAACATCACACTGCCTCCACTGTCTTGCCTTGTTACCATACTGCATGCTGGTGCCATCTCTTCCCCAGGTGAGCAACACACGCCCCCGGTCATGTACATTATGTAATAGAAAGTGTGATTCATCAGACCAGGTCACCTTCTTCCATTGTTCCGTGGTCCAGTTCTGATACTCACGTACCCATTGTAGACATTTTTGGCTGTGGACACGGGTCAGCATGGGTGCCCTGACTAGTCTGTGGCTATGCAGCCCCATACACAACAAACTGTGATGCCCATTTTTTCTGCTTTCAACATATGAACTTCAGAGACAACATGTTTACTTGCTGCCTAATATATCTCACCAACTTTCAGATGCCATTGTAATGAGGTAATCAATGTTATTCACTTTAGCTGTCAGTGGTCATAAAGTTATGGCTGATTGGTGTATACATATTGATATCTTCATAGTCTGTTTCAAACACACTCCTTTTCTCAAAACCTGCTACCTCATGAGACTAAACAGTGCTGTTACTGATATACAGATTTTAATGTTTTATTAAGCCAGTATCTAATCCCTCATCACCATCTGTAACCACTCCCCGGCTGCTGACTTAAGCAAAGAGCAGTGACAACTGTCACAGAAGGGGCAGGGATGTCCGACATTCTGGCTGTAATGGCCAGCCAGGCATCACCTGTATCATGCTGTGTGGGACAAGATGGCAGCACCCAATGGGAGAATAACTGGGTCTCTGGGGACACACTGGAGCTGGATTTTTTGTTCACAGATTATGCATCGGTGAGTTGAATAGTTTATATTTGGTTCTGCGAAAAATAGCGAAGGAAAATATTGGTTTAAGCTCTGCTCAACTCCAGATGTGCAATATCAAATAAGGAGTTCAATAGCACTTGAGCTTTAGTAGTAAATATAATTCTGCATAAAAGAAAGGCAGGGGAAATAAATGTTGTAAGCTCTTGAAATTGTCAACATTTTTTATTGAATTTTGGATTGACTTATAAAGCCTACACTTTGCCTGGGTGCATCATGTTCTCGTAAACAAGAAAGAATTCTAGGAGCCTAAATAGTTACTGGGATTGTCTCATTTGTTGCTGTTATGGTCTGTTACATTTTTGTGGTGTAGCACTTCTATGGTGTTTGCCTGTTACCATGACTTTGCTAGAAACTGTTGCACTTCAGTAATGTGCATTATCATGCATGTGACTGGATTGCATGAAAAAGTGCATTTTGTGTGTTGGTGTGCTGCAGTACCATTCATTCCTAATAGTAATCTTATTCCCCCCCCCCCCTTTTTTTCAATTTGAATAGCATAAGGGAAGGGTATAACCTCTGTCAGTTTTTTTTTTACATCCGTGTCCCATTGAGGAGATTTACTTTCACTTCCTGTCCCATAGCCAAAACAGGAAATGAGAGGAAATCCCTGCAAATTAAGAGAATCCTTCGGAGCACCCCAGGTCACTAGAACTATTGTCCCTTATGGAAGTATCCCCCTCTATTTTTCTGGGGACAACCCAAAATGTGTGATTTTCTTTTGCTTTGATACAATGATAATGGTAAATAGGACAAATTGAGAGGGTGAATCTCCACAATGGGGGGCACAGACAGCAATAAATAAAAACTGACAGGCATTCTAATCCAACTGCACTCTAACTTTACTTTCACAAAATTCTGTTTGGCTGTTACAGTTATTACTTTTATTCTTACAGTCTGACGTCACCAAGCCCTGTGCATAGCTCAAAATCAGAAGTCAGTGGAGCGCATTGTGAAGATAAGGCTGAAATCACAATTATCCAGTGTGAGGAGAATTATTCAAAGCAAGGTAAGGATAAACTCTTGTGATACAAATACACACAGATATATCTGTCTATTTACCTATAAATGTTATTATCCACTTATATTCTGTTTATCTAAGAAATAATCCAGGCCTTTTTTAAAGCAATCCACTGAGATGGCCAGAACCAACTCTTGAGGGAGTCTATTCCACATTTTCACAGCTCTCACTGTGAAGAAACCTTTCCGTGTTTGGAGATTACATTTCTTTTCCTCCAGACGTAAAGAGTGCTCCCTTGTCCTCTGTGATGACCTCAGGGTGAATAGCTCTACACCGAGTTCACTATATGAACCACTGATGTATTTATACATGTTGATCATATCCCCCCTTAATCTCCTCTTCTCAAGAGAGAATAAATTCAGTTCCTCTAATCTTTCCTCATAGCTGAGCTCCTCCATACCCGTTTGGTTGCCCTTCTCTGTACTTTCACCATTTCCCCAATGTTCTTTTTGTGAATTGGTGCCCAAAACTGAACTGCATATTCCAAATGAGGTCTTACTAATGATTTGTACAGGGGTAAAATGATATCTCTCTCTCTGGAGTCTATACCTCTATTAATACAAGAGAGGATTTTGCTCGCTTTAGAAACCGCAGCTTGGCATTGCATGCCATTATTAAGCTTGTGATCTACCAGAACTCCCAGATCCTTCTCCACCATTGATTCCCCCAGTTGTACCCCCCCTAGTATGTATGATGCATGCATATTCTTAGCCCCCAAGTGCAGAGCCTTACATTTATCAACATTAAACCTCATTTGCCACATAGTTGCCCAATTAATCCGTGCATTGAGGTCGGCTTGTAAGTTGAAGACATCCTGTAAGGACGTTATTCCACTGCACAGCTTGGTGTCATTTGCAAAAACTGAAATGGGATTTTTAAACCCAGACCCTATATCGTTTATAAATATATTAAAAAGTAAGGGTCCCAACACTGAACCTTGGGGTACACCACTGACAACCCTATTATTAAGCTTGTGATCTAACAGTGTGTGTGTGTGTATATGTGTATATATATATATGTGTATATGTGTATATATATATATGTGTATATGTGTATATATATATATATGTATATGTGTATATATGTATATATATATATATGTATATGTGTATATACAGTCATGGCCAAAATTGTTGGCACCCTTGATATTTTTCCTGAAAATCAAGTATTTCACACAAAAAAGGTATTGCATTAACACATGTTTTGCTATACACATGTTTATTCCCTTTGTATGTATTGGAACAAATATAAAACAGAGGCAGAAAAGCAAATATGACATAATGTCACACAAAACCCCAAAAATGGGCTGGACAAAAGTATTGGCACCCTTAACTTAATATTTGGTTGCACACCCTTTGGAAAACATAACTGAAATCAGTCGCTTCCTATAACCATCAATAAGCTTCTGACACCTCTCACCCGGAATTTTGGACCACTCTTCCTTTGCAAACAGCTCCAGGTCTCTCTTATTGGAAGGACACCTTTTCCCAACAGCAATTTTAAGATCTCTCCACAGGTGTTCAATGGGATTTAGATCTGGGCTCATTGCTGGCCACTTCAGAACTCTCCAGCGCTTCTTTGCCATCCATTTCTGAGTGCTTTTTGACGTATGTTTGGGGTCATTGTCCTGCTGGAAGACCCAGGATCTTGGACGCAAACCCAGCTTTCTGACACTGGGCCCTACAGTGCGACCCAAAATCCTTTGGTAATCCTCAGATTTCATGATGCCTTGCACACAGTCAAGGCACCCAGTGCCAGAGGCAGCAAAACAACCCCAAAACATCATTGAACCTCCACCATATTTTACCGTAGGTACTGTGTTTTGTTCTTTGTAGGCCTCATTCCGTTTTCGGTAAACAGTAGAATGATGTGCTTTACCGAAAAGCTCTATCTTGGTCTCATCTGTCCACAAGACGTTTTCCCAGAAGGCTTTTGGCTTACTCAAGTACATTTTGGCAAACTGTAGTCTTGCTTTTTTATGTCTCTGTGTCAGCAGTGGGGTCCTCCTGGGTCTCCTGCCATAGCGTTTCATTTCATTTAAATGTCGACGGATAGTTCGCGCTGACACTGATGCTCCCTGAGCCTGCAGGACAGCTTGAATGTCTTTGGAACATGTTTGGGGCTGCTTATCCACCATCCGGACTATTCTGCGTTGCAATCTTTCATCAATTTTCCTCATCCGTCCACGACCAGGGAGATTAGCTACAGTGCCATGGGTTGCAAACTTCTTGATAATGTTGCGCACTGTGGACAAAGGCAAATCTAGTTCTCTGGAGATGGACTTGTAACCTTGAGATTGTTGATATTTTGCCACAATTTTGGTTCTCAGGTCCTCAGACAGTTCTCGTCTCCTCTTTCTGTTGTCCATGCTTAGTGTGGCACAGACAGACACACAATGCAAAGGTTAAGTGAACGTCTCTCCTTTTTATCTGCTTTCAGGTGTGATTTCTATATTGCCCACACCTGTTACTTGCCCCAGGTGAGTTTACAGGAGCATCACATGCTTGTAACATTCTTATTTATCCGCAGTTGTGAAAGGGTGCCAATACTTTTGTCCAGCCCATTTTTGGAGGTTTGTGTGACATTATGTCGAATTTGCTTTCTTTCCTCCCTTTTTTTGTTTTGTCCCAATACACACAAAGGGAATAAACATGTGTATAGCAAAACATGTGTTAATGCAATACGTTTCGTGAGAAATACATGATTTCCTGGAGAAATATCAAGGGTGCCAACAATTTCGGCCATGACTGTATATATATGTGTGTATATATATATATATGTGTATATATATATATATATGTGTGTGTATATATATATATATATATATATATATATATATATATATATATATATATGTGTGTATATATATATATATATATATATATATGTGTGTGTGTGTGTATATATATATATATATATATATATATATATATATATATATATATATAAAATGGGTCTTTAGATCGTGACAGTGAAATCCATTCATTCAGAACAATCATTGAATATATGCTATGTTAACAGAGCAAGAGATGTGTAAAGCACCTCATGGCTCGTAGGGCATCCCTGTGGAAGAGCCAGAGAACAGGAAATAAAATAGGGAGAGAAAAGGAGAAAGTGGAGACAGAGTGTGTGGGGGGGGGACCGACACCTAAAATGCTTGAGAAGAGGTTAAGTGAGGCTATAGTGAGGAGAGGCTGTTCGTTGAAATCTCCAGGTGGGTATACTGGGTCCATGGGGTCCAGGTTTTAAGGAATCGCTCATGAGTGTCTGAGAGGATGCTGGAAAGTTTTTCGTTTACGAGACAGTGATATTGGCCTTTAGTTTGTCTAACATAGGGGTAGATAGTTTGGGAAGATGAAGATCCTGAAAGAAGTCGTCTACCAGCTCCTTGCGGAGGGGTTGCGGGGACTGGTATAGCTTGGATAGTACAGTGGTGAAATTGTCCACAATTTTGGAGGGGTTAGCTGTAGTAATTTTGTTAGGTAGGCACAGTCTATTCGGGTTAGTATTATGGGTGGGGACCTTAAGAAGGTTAGCTAACATCAGACCTGGTTTGTTGGTGCAGGTGTAATATTTATGACTTGACCATCTAGGCTGTTTTTCAGCTTTATCTACAAAAAGGAGATTCAGTTCAACTTTAGTAGCTTTGAGTTGTTTACGCAGAGAGGTAGAGTGAGATTATTTAAATTGAGTTTCTAACTGTGTTAAGCAGGATGATAAATGTGTCACTCTAGATTCCATGTCCCTCTTTCTGCGAGAGGTGATTTGTATTAGCTGCCCTCTAAGCGTGGCTTTCCGGGCCTCCCAAAGAATCATGGGAGTTGAAGCTGACACAGTGCTATCTTTAAAGTACTTAGAGATGGAGTCTCGTATAGTCCCCAGCACTTCGTCGAAAGACAATATTGAATCATTAAGACAACAGGAGTAGTGTTGGGGGGATGAAGCCAGTGATCTACAAGTGAGTAAAAGAGGTGAGTGGTCAGACCACGATGTGGACAGTATCTTGACGTTAAGAACATCAGGGTAGGAAAGCTTTGGGAAGGAGGAAATGATGTATACGTGTATGGCAGTTTTGAGGTGCCGAATAATAGGTGAAATCTCATGCTCAGGGGTTGAATTCTCTCCAAGCGTCCACCAAAGTGTGTTTGGATAACAGATCCACAAGTCTCTTTGTGAGGTGGCTTCAGTGGAGTCTCAGTGAGGATTGATTGGGGGGGATCGGTCTAATTGTTCAGCACTAGATTGCTGTCACCCATCATCAATGTGCCTTTCTTAGAGATTACTCTCAATAAATGGGAGAAGAATATTGATAAGATTTTGGTGTGACGGGCGTGCCGTCAGACCCCAGCCCTTCTCACCAAACCCGTGACCGAAGGACTAGACAATCTAAAACTGCGCTGTCACGTGCATAACAAGGCCACACCGAGCTGCACCCTGCACACCGATGTTCCAGTTAATTGGACAACGATCGACGTACCGGCAGCCTGGACGCGATTGTTACTGGTTCAGGTTAATTACGCAAATAATCCTTCACTCTGCCACCACCTCCTTTTTATACAGAGAAAGAGGAAACTCAGCAATACACTAGGATGATTTGTTAACCGTCAGTATCTCGCTATCTCTACAGACCGGTTATACAGAGGGATAAATACTCAAAGTAGCGTTCTTCAGCGGCAGAAACTCGTAAGTTACATTCAGGAGCTATAGGAACAGTTCAACACTTTTAGAAAGTAAGATTTATTACTAAAAGGTCAAAAGGGTGCAGTAGAAATATTTACAGAAAGAAGATGTAACCAATATATACTATGAATGGGTCCCCACCTTATAAGCTCCCCACCCTATATTTAGTGGCAATCAAATCTTTAGAAAATAAATCTCCAAAATATACAAATATGCAGGCAAAATGTGTTACAAAAATAAATAAATAAGTAGATAAAGTAAATAAAGTCTTTTCCGCAAATATAATAAAATTATTACCCAGTGTCATTTAAAGTCCAAAATTTAAATAAATAAAGCAATGTCCAAACTCCAACTTGGTATTTTCAAGATGTTTGAGGCTTTCCTCTGGCTCCCAAAGGTTGGAAAATGCCTCAAAGAAAAACAAACTCACAATAGTGCATTATCTTAATGATAATATTCCATATCACCCTATATTTAGTGCAAAAAATGTGCAAAACCAAAAACAAAATAAACCAACACTGTGCAAGATCAGTGATGTGCTTCACTCTGTGCCAAACACAACTCCAGTGATGTGTCACCTCTACTGAAATCAGCAAGTATACCCTTACCAGAAATCATAGGATAAAACGCCTTGTATATCAAATAGAAGGTATCACCAGAAGCGCTTCTTCTCCTCTCCTCTACTCCATACACCGTATGGTAAATGGAACAATACCTTTTAACAATGCCGCTGAGTAATCCACCTGGAAGCTGCTTGGTAATCCCTTGAACAGGGAACACATCTACCACGCTCGTTTTTTATGTTTTTGATGTAAGCAGATTGATTAAAAGGTATTGTTCCATTTACCATACGGTGTCACACTATTATATCATTGCTTTTCACCTATATACGTTGTGGAGGAATCTGTATGAGATCTGGTTAATACTCATGTGGGACCATGAGGGGAAGGTAATCAAAGTGGAAAGCTTCAGGAGTAGAGGAGAGGAGAAGAAGCGCTTCTGGTGATACCTTCTATTTGATATACAAGGCATTTTATCCTATGATTTCTGGTAAGGGTGATGACAACATTCAGTGATCCTCCAGTGTCAGTCTCTGTATGCCTATCCTGCGAGGCCGTCTCTGAGCCACTGGGATTGGATGTAGCGGAAACCCCGTCATGGTCAAGTTCCCCCAAGTTCTGCTGTGCTCGGATATCATGCTCCAATAGGTCCTGAATCAAATCTTCACGATTTTTGGGACCGACGTCCAATCCTCGTGAGGTACATTCCGCCTTCAAATAATTTTTGCTCATTTTCTCATATTCTGCTGCCCCAGGCATAATTGCAAGCAAAGATAGAATAGAAAGTAGAAAAAGAAAGGAGCTGTTGCTATGTCTCTCTCTCTCTCTCTCTCTATATATATCTATATCTCTCTCTATATATATATATATATATATATATATATAAAATATGCACCGCTTGTTTCTAAGGACTGTTTGCACAAAGGTTACAATCCTTCAGTGCAGAGCTAATTTTTAACACTGCACTGAAGCTCTTAATGCAACTATCCCACCTACGCTGCCAACAATATGTGAGGGGCACGGCGTCAGACCCCAGCCCTTCTCACCAAACTCGTGACCAAAGGACTAGCCAATCTAAAACCGCGCTGTCACGTGCGTAACAAGGCCACACCCAGCTGCACCCTGCACACCGATGTTCCAGTTAATTGGACAACGATCGACGTACTGGCAGCCTGGACGCAATTGTTACTGGTTCAGGTTAATTACGCAATTAACCCTTCACACTGCCACCACCTCCTTTTTATACAGAGAAAGAGGAAACTCAGCAATACACTAGGATGATTGGTTAACTGTCAGTATCCCGCTATCTCTACAGACCGGTTATACAGAGGATTAAATACTCATAGTAGCGTTCTTCAGCGGCAGGGACTCGTAAGTTACATTCAGGAGCTATAGGAACAGTTCAACACTTTTAGAAAGTAAGATTTATTACTAAAAGGTCAAAAGGGTGCAGTAGAAATATTTACAGAAAGAAGATGTAACCAATATATATATATAAATATACAGAGCACAACAGCACAGCAAACAGATAACAGAAAGAAGTTTAGGTAAATAAGTACTTGCCAACTAAATGCCTGGGGTTAAGCAGTTTCAAGTCTGATGAGCTAAAAAAAAGGGATTTCTGGTCTCGCACTGGGTTTTTTTGTTGCTGCGAGATTCTCCTTTACTTTCTGTCCGATAGATGTTATATCGAGGATGGTCCTCACTTCTCTGACTGAACACAAAAGATAACACTTCTTTTTCTACAAAAATCAAATGGGTGTCTCCCTACCATGGACAAGCCAATACCTTAGTTGGCAAGAGGATTGTTTAAAGGCAGGGACTAGCAAGGTATGCTGAATGCATTCCTGAGGGAGGGGGGAAATCAGAGGAGGGAGATTGATTTGGGAGTTTAAGATAAATACCAAAATGTAGTTGTTTGGAGCAGAATGGAGAACCGCACCTCTCCCTGTGGGCATGATTGTGACATTTGGGGCTTAGTAATTGACTGTGGTCACTTCAACGTCACAAATTGTTCTGTGTAATAGTAGATATCGCTCCATAGGGTCTGTAATTTCAAGAGAGCATACAAAGGCGGTGTTTTTGTGAAATGCCACAAGGATGCCTCTCCGTTTCTCCTCAAAGGTTGCCTGGAACATTTGAGGGTAATTCTTGTGAAAATACTTAGGGCAGGAAGATGTGGAAAATCTGGTTTCTTGTAGTCCTATAACATGAGCTCGAAGTGAAGCATAGTTGGTAAAGGCGCACTTACTTTTCCGAGGGTTATTAAATCCTTGCACGTTATGGGATATATTGAATTTGGAAGTAGCCATCATGGTGGATAGAAGATGGAGAAGCTAAAAGTCATGAAGATGTACCGTTTTGTTTCAAACGTAATATCTGCAAGCGTTTCAATGTCTTGGGGAAAAGGAAAAAGTATAGTTGAGAAAGAAAGCACAATGAAATCAGATGTAATAGGCTCAACCACGGGGGTGTCAAAGGATGGATTGTCTAAGCAATCAAGGGCAGTGGTTTCACAGACTGCCATAGTTGGGGGTCGCCGGTAACCCTCCAGGCACACATTATATTATTTAGTGAGAGAACATGTAGAAAAGAACTATCATTCAAGTGCCTGACCATAGGAAAGAAGGGAGAGAGAGAAGAGAAGTAAAATAAAAGGGTGGAGGAGGAAAAGGAGGGAGGGGGGGAAAGAGGAAATGGGGGAAGGATGCGTGTAGGTGAGAGTGCCATCTTGTGTATATATAGCCAGTAGTGTAATGAAATAGTCTTGGTAAAGAGAAGTGGGGGGTCACTGACCATACAGTCGGGACCAGGTGAAGCCACAAGCCACTGGATTAGAGGACCGCAGTCCAGAGCGGGTTAATGAGTGGAGTTTCTAGTGGGGGGCGCATTATGATCCCACTGCCTACTGCCCTCCCTCTGTGGGAGTTGCAGAACTATTAAGCTTCACCTGGTTCCCGAACACAGCAGCGAGCCCCCAATCCCGGTAGGAAAGGGAAGGAAATGTGAGTTCTTGTGTTTTAAGCATTGCCCCCTCGCACTTACCCTCCCCTATATAGTAACATTTGGGTTGCCCAAGCACAGTGTAGTTATGGAATGGAAAACAAGGGTATATGTTTACACTTTATAATGCATACACTTGCATGAGGAGCTTGGTTTGTTTACAGTATGTATGCTTTAAATTTAGGTGAATACTTTCCATATATTGTGTGTTCTGTTTTTGCATTGGTTGCAGATGAATCATTTATACCTCCACCAGAATCCCAGCCTATTAGCCCAGCCATGTATCCAGACACATCATGGGAGGATCATCTCCTAGAGCAACAGGATCACTTAGAGAGGGAAATGGAGGAAGCCAAGAAAATGATATCTGGCCTGCAGGTATGCATCTGTTGCCTGCAGAGGGCTCTTATATAACAGCTTGTTTACTTGTTTGTACATCTATATATTGAACAAATCTGTAAGTAAACTAGTTTTACAGTAACTATAGAATAAAACTGTAGGACAACCATAACAGAACAATTTCACATTGGAAATGAACAGTCCAGTCAGCATAGCTTAGGAAGACCATTGTTCATATCTCTAAATGTGCTTGGATTGTAAAGGAGGCACAGAAGGGGCCTGCTTCTACAATTATTCACTCTGAGAAGCACATAAAGGAGGGTTTTCTGGCTAATAAAGATAATAGTAGACACCTTGTGCTACATGCTCTCAGGCATGTATTTTAAATATTTAAAACAGCCTTTAGCAGACACATCAAACTGAGAAGAAACAGTGGGCTGAACTAAGTATAATAAATGTGCAAGAGACTGCATTATGTATATTAAAGGTCACACTAATAACTGTATCCTTGCATATTTCATCCTTGATAATAGGTCAGTGAAACAATTTATGAAGCACTTGGCTACAAAATGATGTAAGTGTACCCCTTATTCAATGGAGAATAGCTGGGGCCACATTCAGTGTAAGTACTTAAAACAGCTGAGGGTCTCAAAGGAGTAATAAGAGGCTACGTAGCTTGATTTAACATGACTGGTCTTTAGGCTCACTTCAAAGCATGTCTGACCATCCCCAGATTTAGAAAACATTTAGAAAGCAGTTAGGCCTAGTTTACAATAGCATTGCTCTCTGAAGAGTGATCTGTGTTCAGATCACTACACAGAGGGCATTTGACAGGCCTTCGCCTCCTCACTGCCTGTTTTAATCCCTTAAACCTTGCACTAGTGTGCTGCAACCACTTGCATTGTACGCGGTTTAGGAGCAATTGCAGGGTGCCCCAATTCAGTTGAAGAAGTCGCATTCAGAATGAAGCACTGCCCACTGAATGTGTTCAGGGGGAAATTATTTTGCAGGCCACAGCTTATGTATTGCCCCTTGTGTTGCAAAGGCAGCAGAAGGGGCAATACAAGCAGCTGGGGAACAGTAAAAATATGTTTCACCTCACGTTCCTACCACCTCTCAAACAGAAGTGTAAACAAGGCCTTACACTTTTCAAGTGGTCTTAGTAGCTGCTAACCTTTGACATATGCCATTAACTCAGTGAAAGATAATTTCTTCCATTGTTTGTGCATGTTTCAGTTAATTTTACTATTTGTTAAAGCAGATTTCAAAGTTTTAGCACCCGGCTAACCAATTGTTTCCAGTAGGCTTATGTCTAGGGTATTGCAACAGACATGTCTCCCCTGGGTCTTTTCAGCAGCCACAATTGAAGTGTAAAATTAATGTCAATCATCAAATTTCCATATAATCAAGTTCTATTGAATTTCCATAAAAATAATCCTTTGATAAGAGTTGAAATTTTTTTGGTCTCATTTGCACAATTTAAATGTTGTATGCAACCGATTATATTACAATTACATTCTACTGCTCGATATGACAGCAATATGCAATATCATCCTACGATAACATAGATGTTGCAGTGCCCACTGGCTATCTTCATCACATATGTATATAAGAGTGAGATTACAAAAAACAACATATAGTATACAGTGTCATGGATCTGCCTCCAGTACGGAAATTCCAACACATTTCGACTACAAACAAGTCTTCATCAGGGGAAATTAAGGAGCCACCTTCATATAGTTAACACATGGAGATCATATTCCCTGTACGAGTGAGAATAACGAAGATTGTGTTGTGGATGCGTGCATCCAGTTGCGCCTGGCCTGCGTTAGGGCTCTTGGGGGCCCCGAGAGTTCCGGCCAGGGACATGGATGCCTCTGGGCAGCTCGCTCATACAGGGAATATGACCTCACTCTTGTATACATATGTGATGGAGATAGCCATTGGGCATTGTAACATATATGTTATCTTTGGATGATATACTGTACATATTGCTGTCATATTGAGCAGTAGAATGTAATTGTAATATAATGGGTTGCATACAACATTTAAATTGTGCAAATGAGACCAATAATGTTTTGGCTCTTAAAACGGAGTTCCAGTCAGTTTTGTGTTTATTAAAAGTCAGTAGCTACAGAAATTGTAGCTGCTGACTTTTTAGTAAACACACACTCACCTGTTCCAGGGTCCAGCGATGTGCTCACCCACGCCATCCCTTCTCTGCCTCTTCTCTCCTCGGCACTAGCATCACAACTGTGGGCACCAGGGTGTGACAGCTTGTGGCTTCAGAGCCGGGTGCCCACTGCCCATGTGCGAGTTGCGCTGCGCATTCCGATTAATCTGGCAGTCTTCTGGGACCTGTGAAGGCTCCCAGGAGACTGCAGGAGGAAGGAGGGGGCCAAACTTTTGGCTCACTTCGCCATGCCGAACTGAGCCGAAAGTGGGAGCAGGTGCCTGTCAAAACTAGGTACCCGCTCCCTCCCAAAAGGTGCCAAATATGGCAGTGGATGGGGGAGGAAACAAGCAAGCAGAGCTTCCACTTTTGAGTGGAACTCCGCTTTAACAAAGGATTTTTTATATGGAAATTCAATAAAACTTGATTATAAGGAAATTTAATGATTTGGTTGACATTAATTTTATACTTCAATTGTGGCTGTTGAATCGTCCCAGGGCAGACATGTCTGTTGGTCTGTAGCAATAATTAAGGGATGTAGCAGCAGTATTCACTATTCCACCACCCCTTAGTTTCTATTTAGTTTCTATTTATTATGTCTAGGGTATAGTTTAGTTCACACTTGGTGCATTCAGTACACATTCTATATTTAGTAATCACACTACAGGTGATGATAATTTACTACAGTACTTTACATTCTACAGTTCTACATAGAAGCAAATTTTGGATAAGAACCGGAAAACGTTATTGAACTGTGATAAATAATACTCAAGAACAAACATCTTTCTTTTTATTTGACATTACATTGGTGACATTGCTATTTAAGCCCACATTAGCAAGCACTATGGATCTCATTCTGCTCAACTGAAAACAAAAGAAGTTAAAGCATGCAAGGCTTTTTTTAGTCTTGCACAGAGTAGAGAAGGGTTAGACCCTTTGTCAAGTTCTTATTGCTGTCTGCATCCTCGCTGGGGAGATTTATTCCTCTATTAGTCCTGGTGACCATTATCACTGAGACAAAATGGGGAAAATATAACATTTTTGAGACATTTCTTGGGATTTCTTGTTGCATCTACAAAACAGCTTTTGGCTTTACATACACTTTAAAATGTGCATAGGAAAATTGTATAATTTGTTGTAATTTAGAGAGACATTGTTGCCCAGTCCTAATAAGGGAGTCTTTATTTGTTTTCATATAGCTGCCTGTAACAATATCCCAGCTTTATTATTTCCCTTGGTTACAGTATTGTGTTACCTATTCAGGCATTGCTGTTAAATGGATCGCTTCCCGAAGACGAACAAGAGAGCTTATTCTCTTTGCGTGAAGACGGGGCGTGCCCAGAAGAACAGCTGGTGAGTTCATACTGTACCTGTATTTACCATCCAGTAAGGCTTCCAGCATCTTCCATCATTGATGAAGTTCGATTCTTCTGCTTTCAGGTTATCATCAAAAGTCGCCTTGACCAGAGTATGAGTGAGAACCAGTGTCTGAAGGTGAGTCCTTACTACAGCATCTACAAGTTAGAGAAGAGGAATTTTTGTAGTAACAGAGTATGATAATGTGTTGTAGTTACTGACATCCAATCATTCATTATGTGATATGAGCTAAATGAAAACATCAGATCTCCTTTACAACCTACTTGGTCAGGTTTAATAAGTAGTTAGCACTTCTGCCTAGCAGCTCTAGGGTCATCATTTCAAATCCCAACCGCTACACTACCTGCCTGGAGTTTGCATGTTCTCCCTGTAGTTGCTTAGGTTTCCTTCAGCTACTTTGGTTTCCTCCCACACTCTAAAGACATGCTGGTAGGTTAACTGGATCCTGCCTAAACTGGCCCTAGTATGAATGTGAGTTAGGGATCTTAGATTTGTGGGACCCTTGAGGGTTGGGGACTGATGTGAATGTACAATATATATGTAAAGCGCTGCGTAAATTGACGGCACTATATAAGTACCTGTAATAAATAAATAAGTGCAACATTAAAACTATCCAGAATCCATGTAATTAAAACTCTTAGCAACCACTATTTTTCTAAAGTCTCTTATTTCAAGTTATGCATTTAATATGGTACTGTTGACCAATTTGTAGCCTGAACTTTGCAATATCATTAATCGGCCATGACTTTTTAAAGGCTAACTTTAGTTTTATTGAGAAAAACATATTTGCCTGTAGATGATTTACATACATTGCAAGAGTTTTAGCAAACTTAGTTGCAGATTCCTACCCTTCACTGTTCTTAGTCTCAGTACTGTCATGAGGAAAGCTACAGTGGCTGCATCCCTTTAGATGTAAGCATGTCTTAGGGATTCATATTGCAACGGATGGCTAAAAACAGGCTTGTTAGTTAATGCAGATCTCTGGAAAGACCAGAGAGCCAATCACACAACTAGAAAAGTTATGTTTCTGGGGGCATTCTGTAGTGTATGGAATGCTTCCAAGATGCCATATTGGAAGGAAGTGACATTTTACAGAACATTTCAGCAATTGTAGATTGAAATGAAAAGGTTATATTTAATTATATTACATTACATTGGCTTATGAAGCAGTTATAAATTACATACAAAAGTGGAGCTATCTTGAAAGTCTTTTCGATGGTAGCCACTGCCAAGTATACTAAGTTGCTGCCAAGCATTCTAAATGCGTAGACACAAAATGTATAAACCTTTTTTCAGAAAGATTACAGTTTTACTATATATATCTTCAGAACAAAATCATGTTAACTTGTACACTTACATTATTACCCTTCCTTGTGTTAAGAGACCTAAAGTGAATATGTACTTTGACCGTGCAGAGACCCTACAGCTACCTCTGCTTACCTTCCATTTGCTCCCCCACTGTTCTGTTCACCCAGGGGGTCTGAGGTGACCTATCCAGTGCATCCTAATATGGCAGAGCACTTCTCTTTTCACCTGCGTGACCACTCACACAACCAACACTGTCAGGGAAAGATTTAGACCTTGGGCGGCCCGGGGCACTTCAGCTTAGGGCAGCAATGGGCAAACTACGGCCCGCGGGCCGTATACGGCCCGGCGGACCTTTTAATCCGGCCCGCGGAGCTAGGCTCCTCTCACAGTCCGCCCAGAAGACCGGTGTAGCATGAAAATCTGTCTCCTATGAGGATCTGTCCCCCTCGACGTATCTGCGCATGTGCCGGAGATCGCCGATCGGCTGCTAATGCCTGAAACTGGCACATGCGCAGATACGTCGAGGGGGACAGATCCTCATAGGAGACAGATTTTCATGCTACACCGGAACGGCGCGGGAACCCGAGAGGAACGCGCGGAGCAAAGGTAAGTGAATTGACACAGGGGGGACTTGGGAATTTAATATGGGGGATGAATTACTATGGGGGATGAATTACTATGGGGGATGAATTACTATATGGGGGATGAATTACTATAGGGGGGATTAATTACTATAGGGGGGATGAATTACTATGGGGGATGAATTACTATATGGGGGATTAATTACTATATGGGGGATGAATTACTATGAGGGATGAATTACTATATGGGGGATGAATTACTATATGGTGGATGAATTACTATGGGGGATGAATTACTATATGGTGGATGAATTACTATGGGGGATGAATTACTCTATGGGGGATGAATTACTAAGGGGGGTGAATTACTATGGGGGATGAATTACTATGGGGGATGAATTACTATATGGGGGATGAATTACTATGGGGGATGAATTACTATATGGGGGATGAATTACTATATGGTGGATGAATTACTATGGGGGATGAATTACTATATGGTGGATGAATTACTATGGGGGATGAATTACTATATGGTGGATGAATTACTATGGGGGATGAATTACTATATGGGGGATGAATTACTATGGGGGATGAATTACTATATGGGGGATGAATTACTATGGGGGATGAATTACTATATTGTGGATGAATTACTATGGGGGATGAATTACTATATGGTGGATGAATTACTATGGGGGATGAATTACTATATGGTGGATGAATTACTATGGGGGATGAATTACTATATGGGGGATGAATTACTATGGGGGATGACTTACTATATGGGGGATGCATTACTATATGGTGGATGAATTACTATGGGGGATGAATTACTATGGGGGATGAATTACTATATGGTGGATGAATTACTATGGGGGATGAATTACTATGGGGGATGAATTACTATATGGTGGATGAATTACTATGGGGGATGAATTACTATGGGGGATGAATTACTATATGGGGGATGAATTACTATATGGGGGATGAATTACTATGGGGGATGAATTACTATATGGGGGATGAATTACTATATGGTGGATGAATTACTATGGGGGATGAATTACTATATGGTGGATGAATTACTATGGGGGATGAATTACTATATGGGGGATGAATTACTATGGGGGATGACTTACTATATGGGGGATGCATTACTATATGGTGGATGAATTACTATGGGGGATGAATTACTATGGGGGATGAATTACTATATGGTGGATGAATTACTATGGGGGATGAATTACTATGGGGGATGAATTACTATATGGTGGATGAATTACTATGGGGGATGAATTACTATGGGGGATGAATTACTATATGGGGGATGAATTACTATATGGGGGATGAATTACTATGGGGGATGAATTACTATATGGGGGATGAATTACTATATGGTGGATGAATTACTATGGGGGATGAATTACTATATGGTGGATGAATTACTATGGGGGATGAATTACTATATGGGGGATGAATTACTATATGGGGATGAATTACTATATGGGGGATGAATTACTATATGGGGGATTAATTACTATGGGGGATGAATTACTATGGGGGATGAATTACTATATGGGGGATTAATTACTATGCTTACTATGGGGGAATATTACTATACTTACTATGGATGACACATACACATCATTCATCTACTGTTGGTCCGGCCCCCGGGTCCAATATATGAACCCATTGCGGCCCTCAAGTCAAAAAGTTTGCCCACCCCTGGCTTAGGGGGTGCACCTCATACACAGTGTTGGTTTACATTCTCACTGACAGTCACATATTTTATAAATGCATGACACAATGTCATTCTGAGGTTGCACGTGCACACACATGTGGTGGTTTGCTTGAACTGCCAAAATTAATTTTTAAAATCTATACAGTATACCAGTCCAGAATAAAAACTTTTTCAGATGATGGCAGGCAAAATATTACTTCCCAAGATACATTTAGTAAAAGAAAGTAATTCTTATTATTATATATTTTATATTATTTTATTATTTATTTGTTATTGTTTTATTTATTTTTTATATTGTTTTCTATTATTTTTGTGTAGAGGGGGGCCCCTTCTGTCAAGGGGCCCAGGGCAGTTGTCAGGGATCCCCGCCGCGATGGGCTCGGCGCAGGCGCAGTGCACCGCCCTGTGTCAGAATGCGGGCACTGAGACCTGGCCGGCCGGAGCGAGGGAGTTCGCGCATGCGCAGTAGGGACCGCGGGCACGCTAGTGGCACCAATGGCAGCGCAGGGCGGGATATTTAAATGGCCCTGAGCTGTCATTCAGTGCCTTCTGGTCTTTCCTTGTATCCTGTATCTGCGAACCTGTTCTAAGTAAGTTACTGACCCGGATTGTACCTGACCTTGTTGCCTTCTCCTGCCCAGACCCTTGCTTTGCCTGACCTCTCTCCTGAATGCCCCCGTTTGGATCTGACCTTCCGTTGCTGACCTGGCGTGTGACCCGACTACTCTCTGCCCGCTGCCTTGTACTGCTCCGTCCCCACTGTTACCGACCCGGCCCGTTTGACCCTGCACTTGCTCAGCCATCCATCCATCCATCCCGACAGGATCACCCGACCTCCTCACATCAGGCTCTTCCCTGCGGGAGCCCCTGGCGAATACCGCTACCACTGACAGGCGTGCTCAGTAGCCACGACCTGGTCTCGGGGTACTTCAAGTCCATCCCCACCATCAGGGGCTCTGGTGAACACGTACCCTGGGGCTTAGATACCGTGCGCTGAGGACGTCTGGCCAGTGGAGTGTTAGTGGTACCGCATGGTGGTCCCTTACAGTACCAGAAGGCCATGACTGAGCCTGGAGGAGGGTCAGCCCCGCTGGAAGATATTTGCGGGCACCTATCAGCCCTGACACAGGCTGTGGCGGCCTTGCAGGACAAGTGCATGCACCTGGAAAACCGTTTCCAGACCCGCTCTGTATCTGGCCCTGCCCCACAGGCCCCTGTTTCCGCTCCCCCGGTGGGAGAAGCTCTTGGGCCAGCTTCAGGGGCCTCTGCTCCCCTACCTATGGTTGAACCCCGAGTACCATTACCTGAGCGTTTTCACGGGGACCGCACACGCTTCAGGTCTTTTCGGGATTCCTGCCTCCTGTTTTTTGAATTGCAACCCCGCACCTTCCTAACGGAGCCAGTGAAAGTGGGATTTTTAATTTCACTATTGCAGGGTGAACCCCAAGATTGGGCCCATCGGTTAAGGGCAAACCGTGACCCTCACCTGGGAACGGTCAGCAATTTTTTTGAAGCTATGGCCATCCTTTATGATGACCCGCAGCGGGCAGCCTCTGCTGAAGCAACGTTATACACGCTTTGACAGGGCCGCCGGGCGGCAGAAGAATACGCCTCTGAATTTAGGTGTTGGATGGGGGACACACGCTGGAACGAGTTCGCGTTGCGACACCAGTTCCGTATGGGTCTGTCAGAGCCCTTGAAGGATGAGCTGGCCCGAGTGGGGGTTCCCGAGTCACTAGAAGACCTAATAGCCCTGACAATTCAAATAGACCGTAAACTGCGGGAACGCAGGTTTGAGAGGTCCGGTCAGGGTCACGGAAATGCATGGGGTCCAATTCCAGGCCCCAGCCAACAAACCAGAACAAATATCCAGAACCCACTTCCAGGAGATGCGCAGGAACCAATGCAACTAGGCCTGGCTCGGCCTAAATTATCGCCAGAAGAACGCCAGCGGAGACGCTCTCTGAACCTCTGCTTCTACTGCGGTGAAGCCGATCATTTGGTACGATCCTGCCCTCAGAAAACGAGTAAGTGCACCTCTTTTTCTTCTCTGGCTATTGGCAAGGTCAGTCCGTCCCAATACTTAGTGGTGCCCCTCTCCTTTCAGCTTACAGAAAGGACCGTGGAGGTGACAGCCATAATTGATTCAGGGGCATGCAGCTGTTTCCTGGATTTAGATTTTGCTCATCAGCAGATGATTCCCCTCCAGCCCAGAAAACGGGGCTTTAACATATTTCTGGCAGATGGCTCCCAGATAAAATCAGGAGTAGTTGACCAGGAAACTCCCCCTATCGCCACTACCATTGCTAACCAGCATCAGGAAGTCCTCCGCCTAGATGCCATTGCGTCACCTCTTTTTCCAGTCATTTTGGGACTCCCTTGGTTGCGGGCCCATAACCCCCAAATTGACTGGGAAACCGGGTCTATCTTGTTTCCTTCCCCGTATTGTCAGGAACACTGTCACACTGCGGGCTCAGCAGCCCCCCAGGTCCTCCTGTGCTCCGAGGGGGACTCCGATCTGAAACAGGTTATTCCCGCAGCATACCATGATTTCTTAGATGTATTCAGTAAGCGGGGGGCAGACACCTTGCCCCCCCACCGCCCGTATGACTGTCCAATTGATTTGTTGCCCGGCTCCGAGATCCCTTTTGGGCGGATTTTTCCCCTGTCTGAACTGGAATTGGGGGCCCTGAAGGAATACATAGAGGACAGTCTCCAGAAGGGGTTCATCCGTGCCTCTACTTCACCAGCCGGGGCGGGGATCTTCTTTGTGGAGAAAAAAGACAAATCTCTGCAACCCTGCATTGACTATCGTGAACTGAACAGAGTCGCGATTAAAAATCGTTACCCACTGCCATTGGTACCTGAATTATTTCAGAGCCTGAAGGCTGCGGCAATATTTACTAAACTTGATCTCAGGGGGGCCTACAACTTGGTTCGCATAAGGGAGGGGGATGAGTGGAAGACAGCATTTCGTACCCGGTTTGGGCATTTCGAATATCTGGTAATGCCATTTGGACTGTGCAATGCCCCAGCCACATTCCAACATTTTGTAAACTACATTTTCCGGGATTACCTTGACGTTTTTGTAATTGTTTACCTAGACGATATACTGATCTTCTCATCCTCTCTGAAGGATCACAGAATACATGTGGCAAAGGTATTGGGTCGGTTGCGCCAGCATGGGTTATACGCTAAAGCAGATAAGTGCAGTTTCGAGCAGTCCAGCATTGTGTTTCTGGGTTTGATTATCTCCACCACGGGAATCGCAATGGACCCTCAGAAGGTCTCTGCAATTTTGGATTGGCCTGTGCCCACTGACAAAAAGGGCATCCAGCGCTTTATCGGCTTGCAAATTTTTATCGGAAATTCATTAGGAACTTCTCGGGTCTGGTCTCCCCCATAACTCAGCTAACCAAACTTGGAACCCGCTTCATATGGACGCCGGAGGCTCAGGAAGCCTTTGAGGCCTTGAAAAAATTATTTACCACGGCACCTATTTTGGGCCATCCAGACGCTTCCCTGCCCTACGTACTGGAGGTAGATGCATCTGAGAATGCGGTGGGTTCCATCCTGTCCCAGAGAAAAGGCACCAAAGAATTACTCCACCCCATAGCATTTTTCTCGAGGAAGCTCACCCCAGCCGAGAAGAACTACGATATTGGCGATCGGGAGTTGTTAGCCATCAAAACTGCACAGGAAGAATGGAGGTACTTGCTGGAAGGGGCCTCACACCTCATCTTGATCTTCACTGACCATAAAAATCTCGAGTACCTGAGGACTGCCAAACGGTTACGTCCACGGCAGGCAAGATGGGCGCTGTTTTTCTCCAGGTTCATATTCCATATCACTTACAGAGCTGGGTCCAAAAATACAAAACCTGATGCGCTATCACGCATGTTCGAAGACTCCAAAGAAGAACCGGTACCTGATACTACTCTGTCCTCAGGGAATTTCTTGGCTCTCCCGACTGACCTTCGGTCCAAACTAATGGATGCATCCATGACCACAGTGACCCCAGCTGGGGTACCCCTCCAGAACAAGGGGGGACTCCTCTGGAAGGAAGGATTGATCATGGTACCCGAAGAGGTCCGAACCCTTGTCTTAGGACAGTGTCATGACCATCCAATGGCGGGACACTTTGGCCCAGCGAAGACCCTGGAACTTCTTCAACGTTCCTTTTGGTGGCCAAACATGGCCAAGGATTGCAGGCTCTACGTGAAATCTTGCACCATCTGTCAGAAGAACAAGCCATCGAGGAACAAGGCCTGGGGGCTGCTGCGGCCCTTGCCGATCCCTGCACGACCTTGGCAAAGGATCGCAATGGACTTTATAGTCGAGCTCCCCCCGTCTCAAGACCACACCGCGATCCTTGTAGTCATCGATCGTTTATCAAAAATGGCTCACTTTTTACCGTTAAAGAAGACTCCGTCAGCAGCCGAGACTGCGCGAATTTTTATCCAGGAAGTTGTAAGACTACATGGAATCCCGGAGGACATTGTCTCGGATCGAGGGGTCCAATTCACGTCTAAATTTTGGAGGGCACTGTGCAAGGCGTTGGATATCAAATTATCCCTCTCCTCTGCGTTCCACCCCCAGACCAATGGACAGACCGAGAGGACCAACCAGACCCTGGAACAGTACCTGCGTTGCTACACATCCTTCCTACAGGATAATTGGCTACCACTCTTACCCTTGGCGGAGTTCGCATACAACAACGCCAACCATTCTGCAACGGGGCAGTCACCGGTTTTTTCAAACTACGGATTTCACCCTGTCTTTCTCCCTGACTTGGTTCCTGAATGCCCAGTTCCGGCGACACAGGACACGCTAGCTTTCTTCTCCTCCAACAATAAAATACTACAGGAGGCTATCGCTCGGGCCCAGGAGGACTACAAGAAGGAGTTTAACAAAAGACGAAGAGGGGACCTGGTGCTGCAGCCCGGGGATAAAGTGTGGTTGGCAACAACTAACTTGAAAATGCTATGTCCATCAAATAAATTAGGACCAAAGTTCATAGGCCCCTTTTGCATAAAGCGGGCGGTCAACGAGGTGGCATACGAACTTGTCCTCCCTGACACACTCAAGATACACCCGGTCTTCCATGTGTCCCTGCTGAAACCAGTAATCCCTGATGCTTTCCCAGAACGAGAATCCCGACCTCCGGAGGCCATAACGGTCGAAGGGGAAGAAGAATTTGAGGTGGAAACAATCCTGAAGTGCTGAAAGGAGGGGGGGGGTCAGACCCAAATTTTTATTAAATGGAAGGGCTATGGCCCGGAGGATAATTCTTGGGAACCAGCCCATAATGTCCATGCACCCAGACTTGTCCGGAGGTTCCTTCGTGATCACCCGTGGTGGAGAGATCGGGTGGGCACCCAGAGGTTGCCCGTAGGGGGGGGGGCAATGTCAGGGATCCCCGCCGCGATGGGCTCGGCGCAGGCGCAGTGCACCGCCCTGTGTCAGAATGCGGGCACTGAGAGCTGGCCGGCCGCAGCGAGGGAGTTCGCGCATGCGCAGTAGGGACCGCGGGCACGCGCGTGGCACCAATGGCAGCGCAGGGCGGGATATTTAAATGGCCCTGAGCTGTCATTCAGTGCCTTCTGGTCTTTCCTTGTATCCTGTATCTGCGAACCTGTTCTAAGTAAGTTACTGACCCGGATTGTACCTGACCTTGTTTCCTTCTCCTGCCCAGACCCTTGCTTTGCCTGACCTCTCTCCTGAATGCCCCCGTTTGGATCTGACCTTCCGTTGCTGACCTGGCGTGTGACCTGACTACTCTCTGCCCGCTGCCTTGTACTGCTCCGTCCCCACTGTTACCGACCCGGCCCGTTTGACCCTGCACTTGCTCAGCCATCCATCCCGACGGGATCACCCGACCTCCTCACATCAGGCTCTTCCCTGCGGGAGCCCCTGGCGAATACCGCTACCACTGACAGGCGTGCTCAGTAGCCACGACCTGGTCTCGGGGTACTTCAAGTCCATCCCCACCATCAGGGGCTCTGGTGAACACGTACCCTGGGGCTTAGATACCGTGCGCTGGGGACGTCTGGCCAGTGGAGTGCTAGTGGTACCGCCTGGTGGTCCCTTACAGCAGTTGCCCCTTTTGCCCCTTAGAAATCTGGCACTGAACACTATCACATGGGTAGGTAGAGAGGTCCTGAAGATTGTGTCACCTCCAAATTGTGACTTGGAGCTCACACAAGGCTTCTTTTCTGCCCTCAGTAGTGGTGTGCAAGTGAATGAAAGGTAAGTATGCACCTGTAACCTGTTGCTTTGCCCTGCATAGACAAAGCACAGATTCACTTTAAAGGAATAGTTGACCTTTGAGTAAAATGATTTGTGAAATTCGGACCACATAAAGAATTATACTTGACATCAACACTGAATTTGTACTTTGCAGAAGAAAATCTATGCTTTATACACAGTGCCAGAAAGAAAGAACAGAAATGCAGTTCAGCTATAATGTGCATTGAGCTGTATTCCTGTCTGTGTGGAGTTTAATAAGTTACAACATGTTTAATGCATTTGCAGAAAGAACTCCAGAACTGCAAACAAGAAAATCGGAATCTCCAAGCAATCAAGGTAACTTAAACCATGAGATATTTGTTTTTGGGATACCTGTACATCTGATCCAGGATTGGCTGGATTATTCTACAGCCCTGTCATTTTTACCAGTTGGTTCAGATTGCCGCTATAGCATGTAAGCTAATGCCTAATGGACTTTGGAAACACACAATTTATACTTAATGTATATTCAAAGCTAAACTTTGATTTTCTTATAGTTTACTTTCCCCGGTTCCTCCTTTTCCCCCCTCATTAACAGGCTAATAAAATTCATGAATGAAACCTTTGTTTTCAGTACATACTTTATTTTAGACCCAGTGACATCACCATTTGGTCTCTGTGCTTCTCTATGCAATGCAGGCGTGTCATAACTTGTGAGATGGCCCAGCAGGGTGCTCTACATAGTTTACCGAAACCAGAAGCTGTGGTAATGCCCACATAAGATGCTGAGCCTCCACAATTGAAAGAACTGAAATCCAATACATGAAAATGTTGGGCCAGGGATTGTAAGTCTGGGGAGGAATGAGTTTGATGATGCTGGATATCCTCCAGCAATGAGGCAGGCTCTGTCTGACTTGCTGCAGCTTCTGGTGCACACTTTGAGAAGTTTACAGCATGCAGTGAAATGAGTAAGCAGTCCCAGTACAGGAGGCAAGCCTGTACAACCGTGCAACATGGAAAGTAAGACTGGCGTTTAGTTTTAGGCAGGGTTTTTTTTCTCAGAGAAAAGGTGCAGGAACTCTCCCCCCTTCCCTAGATCACACTGGTCTCTGCTCCCGAACTGCCCCTAGAGCTGCCCCCTAAAACCACCTCTTGTCTCCACCCCTACGCACCTAGGACCACCCCTGTAGAGAACAGGGAACCAAGTAAGCTTTGGGGGGACTATACAAGTAATTTCTATAGAATTTGTTATTAAAAAACAATGCAGTTAAATGTACAAAATACTTGAAACATGCAGCCCTTACCAAAGTAAGCTCAGAGGCACTTCCAGACTATTGCAACTTCCTTGTCATACTGAATGTATCTTGTCTCCTTGCTTCTCACATCAGAGATATCTCCCAAATCCAGCAAAGAGACATCTCCATATTTAGCAGAGACATCCCCCATATCCAGCAAGAGACATCCCCAGATGCAGCAAAGAGACATCCCCATATCCAGAAAAGGGACATCCCCCATATCCAGCAAGAGACATCCCCCATATCCAGCAAGAGACATCCCCCATATCCAACAAAGAGACATCCCCCATATGCAGCGAAGAGACACCCCCATATCCAGCAATGAGACACTATCCATATCTAACAAAGAGACATCCCCCATGTCCAGTAAGGAGACATCCCCCATATAGATCAAGAGACAGCCACTGTATTCAGTAAAGAGACATTCCCCATATCCAGCAGAGACATTCCCCATATCCAGCAAAGATACATCCCTGTATACAGCAAGAGACAGTCTCATGTCCAAAAAAGATACATATTCCATATCCAGCAAGAGAAATCTCCATATCTAGCAAAGAGACATCCCCCATACCCAGCAAAAGACATCCCTCATACCCAACAAGTGGCATCCCCCATATCCAGCAAGAGACAGCCCCATATCCAGTAAAGCAACTGCTTATTCCAGCAAAGAGATATCCCCATATTTAGCATATGGACATACCCATATCCAGCAAAGGTACATACCCCATATCCAGCAAAGAGACATCACCAATATCAACCAAGAGACAACCCAGTAAAGCAGAGACATCCCCCATATCTAACAAAGAGACAGCCCAGTTCAACAGCAATTAGACACCCCTATATCCAACAAAGGGACAACACCCATATCCAGCAAGAGACATCCCCATATCCACCAAAGAGACATCCCCTATTTCCAGCTGTCTCTTTTCTGGATATGGGGATGTTCCTTTGCTGGATATGGGTGTTGTCCTTTTGCTGGATATAGGGGTGTCTCCTTGCTGGATATGGGGGTCTATTTGCTGGATATGAGGATGTCTCTTGCTGGATATGGGGGATGCCTCTTTAAGCAAACAGCTTAACCCAGCAAAGAGACATCCCCCATATCCAGCAAGCAGACATCCCCTATATCTAACAAAGAGACATCCCCCATATCCAACAAAGAAACATCCCAATCCAGCAAAAAGACATCCCCCTTATCCAGCAAGAGACAGTCTCATATCCAGCAAAGAGACATCTCCATATCCTGCAAAGAGACAGCTTAATCCATAAAAGAGACATCCCCCAAATCCAGGAAAGAGACAGCCTAATCCAGCAAAGAGACATCCCCCATATCCAGCAAAGAGAAAGCCCAGTCCAGCAAAGAGACAGGCACAGCACAGAGCACAGTTCCAATCAGCAGCATTGTCATTTACCGAAAAATGAGTCAGACCAATGAACACTAGCACTGCAGTCAGCCAGGAAAAGGACAGGCTAGCTACCCACATACCTCTGATACACAGTGAGTTGACTGGCGGCTGCCGCGAAAATGAGCTTCCTGTCTGCAGGGAGAGGTGGAGCGGAGTGCAGCTCACTCCACCTTCCGCTCCCTTGGGCTGCTGCCGGAGTCGAGCTGTATCACCCGCCGTATGATCACTCTGCAGCTACCCAGCTTACTGAGTGTACACAGCGGCTTTGCTCCCAGTGCCTCCCAGACTGGCTCTGGCGGAAGTGCCGGAACCCCGTTCCGGCACATTCCACCAGAAAAAAAAGCCCTGGTTTTAGGTAGCTGAAATAGTATAACCATGCACATATCATGTGTGCTGCTCTTGCTTTCACTTTCTTACAACTTACTAAATTGATACTTCACAACTTGGTTAAAGGAACCTACACACATTAGATGGTGGTCAGATGTGTAGGCACAATCCGACTGTCAAAGGATCTTTCATATGACAGCTCTTTATATAAATAAATGTTCAAATTGGCCAAACATACATGTTTGCGTCTATTTAGAAGAAAGAAGAGACTTTGTAAAAATGCCTGGCAGTTCTCTGGGAAAATTCAACCAGCTGATTGCTTATTCCCCGAAAAAGGGTCCGGTAAGGAATGTTTTCAAGGCTGGGGCATGCATATAGTCATATGATTATTTCCCAATCTGGCCAAAACTGTCTGGTGCAAAAATAATGTCATGTCTTTAGGCACCTCATGACATTCAAAATGTACCAGAATAGTTTGTTTTATGTGGTTCAGTATCATGTGTTTCTAGCATGCTTTTTATAAAGAACAAGATTGTTTTTGTAGCATTTCAACTGTATGCAGCATATGTCTTTACTGTCTGGCTTTGCTTCTGTTGTCAAAGAAGAAGAATGTAACATATATATGTGCTAAACAAGAATGCAGATTCCTCCTACACCACTGACTCACCTTCACACCATACATATAAAAATAACTGCTGAGATGTTCCCACTAGTCATCTGTGTTATGCTTGTTCAATGTCCTAAAGTTGCATGAACTTGAATTTACATTCTTAACAGATACTGTAGGTCATCTGCACACTGGTAGTTCAGGGATGGTTGAGGGTCATAGAATCATTACATGGCTTCTCATATCTTTCTGGTGATGAGTTCTCTGCATGTGAGTACCAAGGGCAACCCTGTTGATTGCTAAGCAGTTTCACAATACCTCATGGATTATTTTTAAAGTTGCAGTATGCATTTATGTTAAGATAAACACACTGGGACAAGAAGCAAGACACACTGCAAAAGTATTGAAGATATCTCTCCATTGAATGACCTGAGAAACCAGTGGGTGGCTATCTAAAGTGTGCGGGTTGACTCCTCTTCATAGATCTCATTTAAAAGAAAAGTGCCTATATATGGACTAATTCATGGCAAAGATTAGACTGCTTTAACCCTGATTTGCCAAGATTGTCCTTGTGTCATCATAGGCAGTTTCTATGACCATCTGATATCTGATTCACAGCAATTTGATATGGAATAGCCAGTGCATGTGACCATCCTACAACCATTCTCTGTCCCACTTGATATTGATGTGTTTATAGACAAATTTGCCCATGATGATTACTATCATTATTATTGCAATCAGATTGTGCATACAGTACAGTACATTAGCACTCATTCAACACATGGCTTGGCTTTTCACAAATTCTATATTTGTATAATCTTTATAGCTTACTGCCACCTTTTCTTAACCCCCGTCCCCCACCACCACACACACACAGCCTTTATTATGCTTCCTCATATTTTTAAATGTAACTTAAATCCAGCAGTATTCTGGGCAACTGCCATCTTAGGACCTTCCTCTTTACAGCTGCAGTGGTGAGAATTCCTTATTCCTGCACTGACTGGCGCTTGCCTTATGATGTGTGACCATGTTTGAGGTAGGATTATCTATGAGCCCAGGCCAGTGTCATGGTGAACTCCAAGGGGGTGTATCCATGATAGGCTGGGCTTACAAGAAAATGGGTTCAGTGACACTGACTGTCATTTAATCCAAAAGGGAAGCGAAATCTAGTGAATGGGCAGACTTTCTACAGAGGTCACAAGCTGAGTATTGCAGAAAATGTTGTTTTGTTTTGTTTTGTTTTTTTAATTCTACTGCAGGACTATTTATTTTTTTATTTGGTTCTTAAACTGAAATTATGCTTTAGGGCCCATTCACATTTATGTCTTGTGGTAAAGTATGCATTAACGCAGCATGTTAATGCACAATGCACATAGTGTATGGCACCCCATTGCACATACATTGCTGTGATCCACAAAGCACAGTAATGCAATCTTGCGCTGTGGTACTTTGTGTTGCTGAAAATGGTGCATGACCGTTTTTTTTTGTTCTGGGTTGTTGGTAGCCATTTAAATTAACGTACAGTAAAAGTGACTGTATATAGCCCAGTCTTTTGTAGGTAACATTTATGGTTGAACTAGATGGACTTGGCTTTTTTGAGCCAGACTAACTATGTATCTATGTACAATACCCAATCTGAGCATCTTATGTGAGGTTCAGTGAGGACTGGACTTTGCAGGGATTTTTTCTGTAGGTGCTCTATATGTACTAATCATTGGACAATTTCCGGGGAAGCTGTTTTTTTCTGTACCCTTCTCTTGTTCTAAACAATTCTAAGACAACATGATGGTATGTGGTGGCATACCAAGTTGTTTCAGGACAGACAAATGTGTCACCTCCAAATGTTCTCAGTGACACATCTCATTGTATTTGGTGAGCCAATCTTCTTCTCAGATTGAAAGTAAACCTATAATTTTTTAGCTTTCTTCTAACTCCCATACCTCATTATTGATCAGTGAGGCTAACCATCATTCTAGGTGACCAAGAAAGTGGTGTTGGAGGGGACAGAACATTATCATCAGAAGCTGAGATTCATATAAAAGAGTGCCCTGGGTTTTAGGGCTCTTGGTGTGCTAAGCAGCAATCTTATGATATATATATATATATATATATATATATATATATATATATATATATACACACAGTGGGGATCGAAAGTTTGGGCACCCCAGCTAAAAATGTGTATTTAATGTGCATAAAGAAGCCGAGGAAAGATGGAAAAATCTCCAAAAGGCATCAAATTACAGATTAGACATTCTTATAATATGTCAACAAAAGTTAGATTTTATTTCCATCATTTACACTTTCAAAATAACAGAAAACAAAAAAATGGCGTCTGCAAAAGTTTGGGCACCCTGCAGAATTTATAGCATGCACTGCCCCCTTTGCAAAGCTGAGACCTGCCAGTGTCATGGATTGTTCTCAATCATCGTCTGGGAAGACCAGGTGATGTCAATCTCAAAGGTTTTAAATGCCCAGACTCATCTGACCTTGCCCCAACAATCAGCACCATGGGTTCTTCTAAGCAGTTGTCTAGAAAACTGAAACTGAAAATAGTTGACGCTCACAAAGCTGGAGAAGGCTATAAGAAGATAGCAAAGCGTTTTCAGATGTCAATATCCTCTGTTCGGAATGTAATTAAGAAATGGCAGTCATCAGGAACAGTGGAAGTTAAAGCAAGATCTGGAAGACCAAGAAAAATATCAGACAGAACAGCTTGCAGGATTGTGAGAAAAACAATTCAAAACCCACGTTTGACTTCACGATCCCTCCAGAAAGATCTGGCAGACATTGGAGTTGTGGTACACTATTCCACTATAAAGAGATACTTGTACAAATACAGTTGTGACCAAAATTATTCAACCCCCAATGCTGTAAAGGGGTTTAGGGACTATAGTGTACATTTGGAATTGTATTCAGAATCAAATCCTACAAGGACGTTGTAACTACCCAAATGCAACTAAAATGACATCAATTGTTTATGTAATACAGTAGTAAATGGTTCTTATGTGGTTTCTTCATTGCCACAATTATTCAACCCCTTAAAGACTACCACTCTGAAGAACAGAGGTTCATACAGGTGCTTTCCATCAGGTATTGAAAACACCTGTGGATGTCACCGAGCAGCAATCAAGCATAATAAGCACCAATTAGGCAGCTTTAAAATGACTGTGATACTCAGCTCCTTCTAGACATTTACTGGTGTGGTTACAAACATGGTGAAGGCAAGAGAATGGTCCAGGAAGACAAGAGAAGAGGTGATTTCTCTTCACAGGAAGGGCAATGGCTATAAGAAGATTGCAAAGATGTTAAACATACCAAGAGACACCTTAGGAAGCATCATTCGCAAATTCAAGGCAAAGGGCACTGTTGAAACGCTACCTGGTCGTGGCAGAAAGAAGATGCTGACTTCGACTGCTGTGCGCTACCTGAAGCGTAGAGTGGAGAGAAGTCCCCGTGTGACTGCTGAGGAACTGAGAAAAGATTTGTCAGATGTGGGTACAGAAGTTTCAGCCCAGACAATAAGACGCACACTGCGTAATGAAGGCCTCCGTGCCAGAACTCCCAGGCGTACCCCCTTGCTGTCTCCAAAGAATAAGAAGAGTCGACTGCAGTATGCCAAAAGCCATGTGGACAAACCACAAAAGTTGTGGGATAGTGTTCTGTGGACTGATGAAACAAAATTAGAACTGTTTGGGCCCATGGATCAACGCTATGTTTGGAGGAGGAAGAACAAGGCCTATGATGAAAAGAACACCTTGCCTACTGTGAAGCATGGTGGAGGGTCAATCATGCTTTGGGGCTGTTTTGCTTCTGCAGGTACAGGGAAGCTTCAGCGTGTGCAAGGTACCATGAATTCTCTTCAGTACCAGGAGATATTGGATGGAAACGTGATGCAGTCCGTCACACACCTGAGGCTTGGGAGACGTTGGACCTTTCAACAGGACAATGATCCCAAGCATACCTCCAAGTCCACTAGAGCATGGTTGCAGAGGAAAGGCTGGAACATTTTGGAGTGGCCATCGCAGTCACCAGACTTAAATCCGATTGAGAACCTCTGGTGGGACTTAAAGAAAGCAGTTGCAGTGCGCAAGCCTAAGAATGTGACTGAACTGGAGGCCTTTGCCCATGAAGAATGGGCGAAGATACCCGTAGATCGCTGCAAGACACTTGTGTCAAGCTATGCTTCACGTTTAAAAGCTGTTATAACTGTAAAAGGATGCTGTACTAAGTACTAAGATTGAATGTCACTTGGGGGTTGAATAAAACTGATAATGCTGTGAGCACAGAAAAGACATTTGTGGTTATTTCATTATAACTGTTATGTTATATTTGTCTGACCTACAAGTGCCTCTTTAATGTAAATGTAAGCAAGATGACTGAATGATCAAAAGCAATGTCAAACTGGCCAAAACACTCAATTTCAGTGGGGGTTGAATAATTTTGGTCACAACTGTATGGTCTTCATGGAAGAGTCATCAGAAGAAAACCTCTTCTACGTCCTCACCACAAAAATCATCGTTTGAACTTTGCAAATGAACAATCGACAAGCCTGATGCATTTTGGAAACAAGTTCTGTGGACCAATGAGGTTAAAATTGAACTTTTTGGCCGGAATGAGCAAAGGTACGTTTGGAGAAGAAGGGGCACAGAATTTAATGAAAAGAACCTCTGTCCAACTGTTAAGCATGGTGTTGGATCAATCATGCTTTGGGGTTGTGTTGCAGCCAGTGGCACAGGGAACATCTCACGAGTAGAAGGAAAAATGGATTCAATAAAATTTCAGCAATTTTTGGATGGTAACTTGATGCCATCTGTGAAAAAGCTGATGTTAAAGAGAGGATGGCTTCTACAAATGGATAATGATCCTAAACACACCTCGAAATCCACGGGGGATTACATCAAAAGGCGTAAACTGAAGGTTTTGCCATGGCCTTCACAATCTCCTGACCTCAACATAATTGAAAATCTATGGATAGACCTTAAAAGAGCAGTGCGTGACAGACAGCCCAGAAATCTCAAAGAACTGGAAGACTTTTGTAAGGAAGAATGGGCAAAGATACCTCAAACAAGAATTGGAAGACTCTTGGCTGGCTACAAAAAGCGTTTACAAGCTGTGATACTTGCCAAAGGGGGCAGTACAAGATATTAACTCTGCAGGGTGCCCAAACTTTTGCAGACGCCATTTTTTTGTTTTCTGTTATTTTGAAAGTGTAAATGCTGGAAATAAAATCTAACTTTTGTTGACATATTATAAGAATGTCTAATCTGTAATTTGATGCCTTTTGGAGATTTTTCCATCTTTCCTTGGCTTCTTTATGCACATTAATACAAATTTTTAGCTGGGGTGCCCAAACTTTCGATCCCCACTGTATATACACACAGGTGAAACTCAAAAAATTAGAATATCGTGCAAAAGTTAATTTATTTCAGTAATGCAACTTAAAAGGTGAAACTAATTTATGAGATAGACTCATTACATGCAAAGCAAGATAGTTCAAGCCGTGATTTGTCATAATTGTGATGATTATGGCTTACAGCTCATGAAAACCCCAAATCCACAATCTCAGAAAATTAGAATGTTGTGAAATATTCTAGGCTCAAAGTGTCCCACTCTAATCAGCTAATTAAGCCATAACACCTGCAAAGGGTTCCTGAGCCTTTAAATGGTCTCTCAGTCTGGTTCAGTAGGAATCACAATCATGGGAAAGACTGCTGACCTGACAGTTGTGCAGAAAACCATCATTGACACCCTCCATAAGGAGGGATAGCCTCAAAAGGTAATTGCAAAAGAAGTTGGATGTTCCCAAAGTGCTGTATCAAAGCACATTAATAGAAAGTTATGTGGAAGGGAAAGTGTGGAAGAAAAAGGTGCACAAGCAGTAGGGATGACCGCAGTCTGGAGAGGATTGTCAGGAAAAGGCCATTCAAAAGTGTTGGGGACTTTCACAAGGAGTGGACTGAGGCTGGAGTCAGTGCATCAAGAGCCACCACACACAGATGGATCCTAGACATGGGCTTCAAATGTCGTATTCCTCTTGTCATGCCGCTCCTGAACAACAAACAACGTCAGCAGCGTCTTACCTGGGCTAAAGAAAAAAAGACCTGGTCTGTTGCTCAGTGGTCCAAAGTCCTCTTTTCTGATGAGAGCAACTTTTGCATCTCATTTGGAAACCAAGGACCCAGAGTATGGAGGAAGAATGGAGAGGCCCACACTGCAAGATGCTTGAAGTCCAGTGTGAAGTTTCCACAGTCTGTGTTGATTTGGGGAGCCATGTCATCTGCTGGTGTTGGTCCACTGTGCTTCATTAAGTCCTGGGTCAATGCAGCCGTCTACCAGGAGATTTTAGAGCACTTCATGCTTCCTTCTGCAGACGAGCTTTATGGGGATGCTGACTTCATTTTCCAGCAGGACTTAACACCTGCCCACACTGCCAAAAGCACCAAAACCTGGTTCAATGACCGTGGGATTACTGTGCTTGATTGGCCAGCAAACTTGCCTGACCTATGGGGCATTGAGAACCTAGAGAATCTATGGGGCATTGCCAAGAGAAAGATGAGAGACATGAGACCGAACAATGCAGAAGAGCTGAAGGCCGCTATTGAAGCATCCTGGTCTTCCATAACACCTCAGCAGTGCCACAGGCTGATAGCTTCCATGCCACGCCGCATTGAGGCAGTAATTGCTGCAAAAGGGGCCCAAACCAAGTACTGAGTACATATACATGCTTATACTTTTCAGAGGTCCGATATTGTTCTATGTACAATCCTTGTTTTATTGATTCCATGTAATATTCTAATTTTCTGAGATTGTGGATTTGGGGTTTTCATGAGCTGTAAGCCATAATCATCACAATTATGACAAATCATGGCTTGAACTATCTTGCTTTGCATGTAATAAGTCTATCTCATATATTAGTTTCACCTTTTAAGTTGCATTACTGAAATAAATGAACTTTTGCACGATATTCAAATTTTTAGAGTTTCACCTGTGTGTGTGTGTGTGTATGTATATATATATATATATATATATATATATATATATATATACTGCATACACATCATTTTATTGGCCAGAAAAGGTGCGCTTTTCTCCCATCATGTTGCCTTTTGTGATATCTAAGAGTACCTAAAGGAGCAAAGTGTGCCTAAGAATGTGTGCACAGCCTTCCTTTCTCTTTCCATTGCTTTTTACATAAGTGAATTTGCCATGGCAACTAGCTACCAGTTTAGGCCAACAGAAACCTAAAGCAAGGTGCAAATTGCAACTTGGGAAATAATTATTTTATCGAGGAAAGACAGACCAAAGCATACACTGTGTGTTTTATTTTAGTGATAAATAGAAATATTGACAACTGCAATTTGGACGTTAAAGTTATATGTAATACCACTAAAAATATCTACCACTATGTGTATTTTTTTCTTTGTTTATCAGGATGCCTTGCAGCAGAGAATGGCTCAGCAAGAAAGCTCTGTTCTTCAACTGAAGCAGGAGTTGTTGAGGGCAAACATGGACAAGGATGAACTCCATAACCAAAATGTAAGCTATAATTCTGATGCAAAAAGACTAAAGCTGGCAATAGTTTTTTTTCATTTGATCAGTCCAGTACCTGCACAAACAAGGTGGATGGAGAAATACCCCCTGCCGGAACATTGCACTCTAACAGTGGGACCCATTGCTATCAGAATATACTAAACAGCGGCTGCAGCCACTGATTGACGAATGCTTTCCAGCATGTACTGTACCTTCAACAGGAGTCAAATAAATTACATCTGTTAAGCAGAGATCATCACACACTGAAATTTGTCTGCTCCTTGCTGAACTAGACAAATTTGCATCAGTATGGCCTGTTTAACCTGTAAAGAAAGTTACTTTGAGAAGCAGATCTCTTATCAAGAAAGTTATAAGATCTGCCTGACCTTGATGGAACTATCATACCTTCACACTAGGTTCACACATAATCAGTGCAAATGTATCCGTTTTGTAGTGTGATTCAGTCATCAGCTGTGGTCCAAATCAGAGTGGCAAGGCGTTTTTGAGACAATTTGACTTCTCTCTCTCTCTACACATTGTACCCTCATTAGGTATGAACACCTGTACATTTCACATGCAGTTCCCACTGAAGTTTATGCAGTGGAAATCCTAAACGTACAGCTCCAAACTCGCACACGACCCTTTTTCAAAACCACACTGTGACTGGAATGTATATATGTGAATGCCCTCCATAGGAACAAATTCTTTGAGTTATCATGTAAATTTGCCAGCTAAAAACACATCCAAAAATGGACATATGTTAAACAGGACTTAAAATCTGAAATGTTCATTTGGACCAAGCTGACTAATAGATCTGGAACACATCCGTCTGTGATTTGTTCCTTTTTCATTATACACTACTGTATATAAGTAACCATCGCTTATATTACAGTCCACAGTTTCATAAATGTATTATATTGGGATTTTATGTGATGGACCAACACAAAGTGGCACATGATTGTGAAGTGGAAGGAAAATGATAAATGGTTGTCAAAATTTTTTACAAATAAATATCTGAAAATTGTGGAATGTATTTGTATTCAGCCCGCTTAACTCTGATACCCCTAACTAAAATCTAGTGGAACCAATTGCCTTCAGAAGTCACCTAATTAGTAAATAGAGTCCACCTGTGTATAAGTTAATCTCAGTATAAATACAGCTGTTCTGTGAAGCCCTCAGAGGTTTGTTAGAGAACATTCGTGAACAAACTGCATCATGAAGGCCAAAGAACACACTAGATAGGTCAGGGATAAAGTTGTGGAGAAGTTTAAAGCAGGGTTAGGTTATAAAAAATATCTCCAGCTTGGAACATCTCACGGCTCACTGTTCAATCCATCATCCGAAAATGGAAAGAGTATGGCACAACTGCAAACCTACCAAGACATGGCCATCCACCTAAACTGACAGGCCGGGCAAGTAGAGCATTAATCAGAGAAGCAGCCAAGAGGCCCATGGTAACTCTGGAGGCGCTGCAGAGATCTACAGCTCAGGAAGGAGAATCTGTACACAGGAGAACTATTAATCGTGCACTCCACAAATCTGGCCTTTATGGAAGAGTGGCAATAAGAAAGCCAATGTTTAAAGAAAGCCATAAGAAGTCCCGTTTGCAGTTTGTGAGAAGCCATGTGGGGGACACAGCAAACATGTGGAAGAAGGTGCTCTGGTCAGATGAGACCAACATTTTTCTTTTTGGCCTAAAAGCAAAATGCTATGTGAAAACTAACATGTCACCTTGAACACACCATCCCCACTGTCAAACATGGTGGTGGCACCATCATGTTGTGGGGATGCTTTTCATCAACAGGGACAGGGAAGTTGGTCAGAGTTGATGGGAAGATGGATGGAGCCAAATACAGCGCCATCTTAGAAGAAAACTTGTTAGAGGCTGCAAAAGACTTGAGACTGGGGCGGAGGTTCACCTTCCAGCAGGACAACGACCCTAAACATACAGCCAGAGCTACAATGGAATGGTTTAGATCAAAACATATTCATGTTTTAAAATGACCCAGTCAGAGTCCATAACTAAATCCAATTGATAATCTGTGGCAAGACGTGAAAATTTCTGTTCACAGATGCTCTCCATCCAATCTGACAGAGCTTGACCTATTTTACAAAGAAGAATGGGCAAAAATTTCACTCTCTAGATGTGCAAAGCTGGTAGAGACATCCCCTAAAAGACTTGTAGCTGTAATTGCAGCGGCTGAATACAAATGCACGCCACACTTTTCAGATATTTATTTGTAAAAAAGTTTGAAAACTATTTATCGTTTTCCTTACAATTTACAGTTATGGACTACTTTGTGTTGGTCTATCACATAAAATCCCAATAAAGTACATTTACATTTTTGGTTGTAACATGACAAAATGTGGAAATTTCAAGGGGTATGAATAATTTTTCAACGCACTGTATATTCTCCTTGTGCTCTCACCAAATAATGAAGCAAGTAAAGCCCTTCAGTCCATACACTTGTGTGTTCCCTTGTGTGTAGATATTCAATTTGATTCCAACATGTTTCTCTCCCACCATGCAAAAAATGTAAATCGCATATAATGTAATCTCTTAAGATAAATGAACTATTAAAAACCAAATTATCATGTTCACATAAAAAACAATATACTGTGACAAACTTATCTCCACAACGTGAAAAAATTCTGGTATCCACCACCTTTACTCTTATCCTCAGTCCAAATAATTCCTGCAGTATTATAAATTATCCTTCTGCTGTTGTCCACCTGTTGATCACCTCACCGGATAGTCTCCCCAAAAAATAAAATGCTTATACAGTGTAGTAGTTTGTATTAATAAAATTTAAATTCTTTTAGTTAAATGCATTCACATTCTATATATGAAAATCTTAAACACCCACTGCTCAGCCTTCAGACCATGAACCTTACCAAATTCACATGAAACCAAGCATGTATGAACGCCAAGGTCCACTCTCTTCAAGCCAACACCATCGCACGTCCACAATAACTCCATATACTCAAAAGCCATGTAGGATCAAATAGAATAAAATCATAGTGCAGCAATACCTAAATAGCACTAAAAATCGAACTATTTATTTGCTAAAAATGCTGCTTACAATGTAAAGATGAATGCTAGCATACAAAACCTTTTCCAAAATTATTATTATTATACAGTATTTATAAAGCGCCAATAGTTCGCTCAACGCTGTACATTACAAAGGGGGACAAAATGGCTGCTGATGGGCTTCGTGTTTGCGTCTGACGTCACTTACTGATGTGTTTCATCGGATTGACTTCCTCAAAGGATGTGCCTTCTTTTTTTTTATTTTAATAGAAAAGGCAAAATTGTTTTTTCAAAGCAAAGATTTTCTAACATCGTAAAAGACTGTGCATTTAATAGCACTAACAATGCTTGGGAAGGCTCAGTTTTGTTCTGATGTCAATGCCACAAAGCCTAGAAGCTACAGTAGGCTTGAATCTGTTGTACCATGTATAAACCATGTATGAGCACCTATATACACAAAGGTATGAAAATACTGAAAATATTTTAACTACTTTATCAGGTGGATTTGCAAAGAAAACTGGAAGAAAGAAATCAGTTAATTGGGGATTATAAAGTGAGTATATGTTAACTTTTTGTGACTTTAAATTACTATATGGAGCATATCGCAATAACATAATGAAAAAAACAAATACCTCTCCCACTAAATCTGATTCTTTTACAGAAAGAAATCACACAAAAGGATTGGCTTATACAGCAGATGCAGGGGAAACTTGATGAGGCACACAGAAAACTTTCAGAAGCAAGCTATCAAAAGGTACGTCAGTCTGCTTGACTGTTGGCATTGGGTAGTGGACTTACCTGATTATGTAGTAATCTACTGTAGGTTATAATGAACTATACTATACTTACTATAAATGATAATATTAGGATTTGCAGAGGAGGTAATGGATCATATAAAGAATACACATGGTCCAAAGCCTTATGGGTTTATAAAGGACACTGAATTCCATGGTGAACCCAAATATCCTTATTTTGCTGTAGGAACTATGTAATTTTGTTTAGCAGAACAAAATTTGACATTTAAGGGATTTTTAATGGAAAAAAACCCTTGAAAAAATAGTAACAAAAGAGTTGAAACCAAGCAGAATCATTTCATTAGAGAATAAAGGGTGCAAACTGATTAGTCACTATGGGCAACAGTGACACTTATTTTTGCCCCTATGGCTGTGTGTACATGGGCTTCAGACACAAGTGTCAGCAGATAGCATTCTGTTGGGTGGTTCCAGGAAAAATTCTATTGCTTTAAAGATGCATTTACCATAAATATGCATAACATCTTTGCTTATTTGTACAGAGGAATTGCAACAGTTCAAAGGCAGTAGGACAGAATTTGCTGCATTTGAAAACAAGTACATGGCAAACTCTGCGATGATTGAAAATGCTTTACAAACATGTCAGCAGCTACAGTGCCTTGAAAAAGTATTCTTACCCCTTGAAATTTTCCACAAAATTTGGCATGTTACAACCAAAAACGTAAATGTATTTTATTGGGATTTTATGTGATAGACCAACACAAAGTGGCACATAATTGTGAAGTGGAAGGAAAATAATCCCTTTTTTTTTTTTTTTTTTTTTTTTTAATTTTTTACAAATATGTGAAAATTGTGGAGTGCATTTGTATTCAGCCCCTTTACTCTGTTACCCCTAACTAAAATCTAGAATTGCCTTCAGAAGTCACCTAATTAGTAAATAGAGTCTACCTGTGTGTAATTTAATCTTAGTAAAAATACATCTGTTCTGCAAAACCCTCAGAGGTTTGTCAGAGAACATTTGTGAACAAACAGCATCATGAAGGCCAAGGAGCACATCAGACAGGTCAGGGATAAAGTTGTGGAGACGTTTAAAGCAGGGTTAGGCATAAAAAATATCCCAAGCTTGGAACATCTCACGGAGCACTGTTCAATCCATCATCTGAAATTGGAAAGAGTATGGCACAACTGCAAACCTACCAAAATATGGTCGTCCACCTAAACTGACAGGCCGGGCAAGGAGAGCATTAATCAGAGAAGCAGCCAAGAGGCCCATAGTAACTCTGGAGGTGCTGCAGAAATCCACAGCTCAGGTGGGAGAATCTGTCCATAGGACAATTATTAGTCGTGCATCCCACAAATCTGGCCTTTACGGAAGAGTGGCAAGAAGAAAGCCATACATACATTATATAGTCAAGATGAAGGAAAATCTATTAGGGTGTGGCCAGCTACAAACAAGCACTGATGGCCAGATGTCCAGACTGTGACACCAGACAAAAACCAACAAACGCTGACAGAATGTGGTGAATGGATAAAGATTCTTAAACACTGTTGCCAGTGTCTAGGTGAGGACACAGACTGACATACACAGATAAATATACACTGTGTTTGATGAATATAGATGATGGAAAGACCAAGCATGGTGAATTCTCAGATTAAATAAGTCTCCGACAATGGTCGCATCTGCTTTGCAAAGCTCCTCATACTTTTTTTTACAAATCATTCATTTGCTTTGACCCATTTGTTGTGTTTTTATTTATTTTACAATAACCTTCCTCTTGTGTTAGTTTCCTGTTACCATCTCTTATGTTAACGGGTCGGTTTTGACCCGTGTCTTAAATCAGCTGTAAAATACACTAAAAACAATTATCTATCATCCAATTTGTTTCTCATCTCTTGGTTACCTCTTTAGGCTTCCTTAGCCATGAAAATATTGGTTTTAATATTTTCGGTGTGGGCCCATGGACCTTTTTTTTGTCAGTATACCCCTCGATTTCAATTAAAAAACAATGTAAAATGAACCTCAAGAGAATCATATAAATAAATAAAAGGTTGTTATGTCACCTGACTATTACTGAGGGGATGTAGAACACATCTCTGAAATAAATTTGTTTTGTTTATTTTTTCATTTTAATATTATTAACTATAGTAACATCTATGGTGTTACAGGTCAATTTCGACCCATATATATAATTACTTCAAAAAGGCAAAAAAGTCTCTTTTTTTCAGCAATAGAACTTTAGTACAAACACAAAATGAAAAACAGAACAAATATATATATATACATATATATATAACATAAATATAACAAAATATAGATTTGCAAGGTCAAACAAACAACAACCAATCAAGCAAATCAAACCAATAGAAATCAATTACTCATTCCAACACTAATAAAAAACTAAATCAGAGTAAAAGTCTGTGTGCAAGAACGTGTGTGTGTGTTTAGATGCATGTGTGGCAAAAAGTGACACTTTTAGTGTGTTCTTTGCAGAGATATTTGTTGCAGTTTAAGCACAGTACTTGTATTTGTCTTTCTGTCCTTACTGCTTGGGCAGACCTGACACCTCTTTCTTTTAGAATCAGGTGGCCTGAGTGGGGTTGTGGCTGTTGTGGATGATGTTGAGGCAGGGCTGGCTGAGGAGGATGCTGGTGTGGACAAAGTGCTAGGTGACCTCTGCAGCTGTCTGACCAAGACTGCAGCATTTGGGTCTCAGGGGCACCCGTTCCCTTCCCTCAATGTGTGGCTTGACAAGGGAATTTCCCAGCTCCTCAAGAAACATTCTCCGCTTATTTTTTTTTGGTTGAGTTCCATCCTTGGTGGATGTGGGTCCACAACACAAATGCATTATATGCAGACACATCAAGGATGTTGTAAAACACAACCATTGGCCATCTCCTGGTCATTCGCTGGCAAGTGTAGGTGGCAGTCAGCTTGTCCAGGTTGTCCACTCCTCCTTTGTTTTTGTTATAGTCGAGGATAATTGTGGGCTTTTTGTCACTTCCTGATGACACAGCTGCATCTTTGTGAAGAGTAGACATAAGTATCACATTCCTTTTTTTTTTTGGACAATATGAGAAAACAGTGGTGGTGTCTGTAAAAGCAAACTTTGTGGACAGTGCAGCCCTGTCCTTCACCTGCAAGATTTCAGCAGGCAGATCAGGTTTATTTTTCTTCACTGTGCCCACCATGGTAAGTTTCCTCCTGAGAAGTTCTTGTCCAAGGTCATAGCTGGTAAAAAAATTGTCACAAGTGATATTGTGACCCTGCAGTCCAGTAGTCATATCAAGGTCCACACGTTTTCCTTGGTTTTTCTCAGGGATGCCACTTGCAGCTTTGCCTGTGTAAATCTGTAGATTCCAGGCATAGCTGGTTTTTGCATCACAGGCTGCCCAGATTTTTATGCCGTACTTCCCTGGCTTACTGGGTATGTATTGCCGGAAGGGGCATTTTCCTCGGAAAGGGACAAGACATTCATCCACTGTCACCTCTGGCCCAGGGTTGAACATCAGTGGAAGGCGCTGCACCCATCTCTCCCAGACATCCCTGAGGGGGGCAAGCTTGTCAGATCTTGCTCTGGTATCTCTGTTGTCAAATCTGAGGACTCTTGATATCATTTGAAAGGTCTGAAGTGACATTGTTGCCCGGAAAATATCTCTGCCTGTCGATGCATCCCACAGACTATCTGTGGCCTCATTGCAGGATCTGTACACTCCAGCAAGAAGAAGAACACCAATATAGGCATCCAGGTATTCCTCATCAATGTCTTTCCACATGCTGCCATGGACTTTTTTTCCTTCAAGGTTTGTCATAGCAATGATGACTCTTTTTAGTGACTATGGCATAAATAGCTCAAAACATGTCTTGATGTCACTTACTCTCATCACAGCAAACCTTGTGATTCCAGGGGTCATTTTGATGACATTTGCAGCAGCTGCCCTGCCATGTACATCAGGAGGTGCTGAGCTCCAACAGATCTTACCATTTTTGGACTTGAATATTTCAACGGGAGCAGCTTCAGCTCCGGTGGCCTCCTCATCAGACTCATCAGATGTGTCTGTGTCTTCTGGATGATACTCCACATTGTCTTCCTCCTCAGAAACCTGCTCATCCAAATCACTATGCTCCTCTGTGTTCTCTCCCTCATTTTCACCAAAAATATTATCCAGAACTTGGCTCAATTAAAATCTTCTTCTCATTTTTGCATGCTACAAATTGGAGATGTGCACTCTGCAAGTCACCAATTCTATACTGAATTGGCCTCACATGTCTGGACATGGCCGTCTTTGTTTGTTTTGTTTTTGTGCAGGTATACTGGAAAACAAGGCAAAATGAGAATCCCCTAAAGATCACATGATTGGGAGAGGAGCTGGCTGTCAGTGTGCTGGTTGACAGTGAGCTTATGATTTCAGTTTTGGCTCTAATTATTGCTTTTTAATCTTATTTTTATAACTGGGTCGAAACCGACCCTAACAACACAAAGGTCATAATTTCAACTTGAGCATTTTATAATTTAGTGAAAACAATTTTTTTTTATTTTGTTGAAATAGAGGTTCCTGACAAAGTCATAAAGCCTTGATGCAATAAACAAATTTATATGGTTATTTTATGCATTTAAAACCTAAAAACGGGTCGTGCCGACCCTAACACAAGACGAAGGTTAATATGTACCATTTAAACAAATTTAATATAGTATTAACCTCCTGTTTGCATGTCATTTCCAAATACAGCCAGTCCCTGGGTTACAAACAAGATAGGTTCTGTAGGTTTGTTTTTAAAGCAGTAATACTGCACCAAAGAGGAAAAAAATGAGCCCCCGGGTGGTTTTAGTCATGTGCACAGAGCTCTGAAGGAACGGCACAGGTATTCCTTCAGAGTGCATGCACCGGTGACATCACCAGCTGCTGCAAAAGTAAATATAATAAAAAATAATTTTTACGTTTTTTTGTATAGCCTAGGGAAGGGTTAACACCCCTGTAATGTTTGTTTTGTTGTCTGTGCCCCTGTTCAGAAGATTTCACTTCACTTTCTGTGCCAGTGACAATTGGATTTTGAAAGTTTTGGGTTTTTGTGGAAACAAGCATTAGTGATAAAGCTTCAGTGGAGACACCTTTTTCCCAATTTCCCTTCCTAAGGGATGTAAGTTGGATGTACGCTATATTGCCAAAAGTATTAGGACACCCCTCCAAATCATTAGATTCAGGTGTTCCAATCACCGCATGGCCACAGGTGTATAAAACCAAGCACCTAGGCATGCAGACTGCTTCTACAAATATTTGTGAAGTACGGGTCACTCTCAGAAGCTCAATGAATTCAAGCGTGGTACCGTGATAGGTTGCCACCTGTGCAATAAGTCCATTCATGAAATTTCCTTGCTACTAAATATTCTACAGTCAACTGTTAGTGGTATTATAACAAAGTGGAAGCAACTGGGAACAACAGCAACTCAGCCACGAAGTGGTAGGCCATGTAAAATGAAAGAGCGGGGTCAGCGCATGCTGAAGCGCACAGTACGCAGAAGTCGCCAACTGTCTGCAGAGTCAATAGCTAAAGACCTCCAAACTTCGTGTGGCCTTCAGATTAGCAAAACAGCAGTTCATAGAGAGCTTCATGGAATGGGTTTCCATGGCCGAGCAGCTCCATCAAGCCTCACATCACCAAGTGCAATGCAATGCGTCGGATGCAGTGGTGTAAAGCACGCCGCCACTGGACTCTAGAGCAGTGGAGACATGTTCTCTGGAGTGATGAATCACACTTCTCTGGCAATCCGATGGATGTGTCTGAGTTTGGCATTTATCAGGAGAACAGTACTTGCCTGACTGCATTTTGCCAAGTGTAAAGTTTGGCGGAGGGGGGATTATGGTGTGGGGTTGTTTTTCAGGGGTTGGGCTTGGCCCCTTAGTTCCAGTGAAGGGAACTCTTAAGGCGTCAGCATACCAAGACATTTTGGACAATTTCATTCTCCCAGCTTTGTGGGAAGAGTTTGGGGATAGCTCCTTCCTGTTCCAACATAACTGCGCACCAGTGCACAAAGCAAGGTCCATAAAGACGTGGATGAGCGAGTTTGGGATGGAGGAACTTGACTGGCCTGCACAGAATCCTGACCTCAACCCGACAGAACACCTTTGAGATGAATTAGAGTGGAGACTGTGAGCCAGGCCTTCTCATCCGACATCAGTGCCTGACCTCACAAATGCGCTTCTGGAAGAATAGTCAAACATTCCCATAGACACACTCCTAAACCTTGTGGACAGCCTTCTCAGAAGAGTTGAAGCTGTTATAGCTGCAAAGGGTGGGCCAACTCAATATTGAACCCTACATGTGCTTGTAAAGGCAGTTGTCCCAATACTTTTGGCAATAAAGTGTATGTAACTCGGCGACTGCCTGTCATTTTCAATTAAGTTTTTTGGAAATACCCTTTTACTGGTCTTACATTCCAACATTGAAATGTGAAATCCTTTTTTTTTTTTACTTTTTAGAATGTTGCATCATCTGTTAATTCTACTACCGGGTATGAGATTGTACTTAAAGGGTATCTCGCTTTTGTTTAAAAATTGATATTGTAATTCCTAAACTAGCCCTTTTTGTAATTTAGTGTTAAAAAAAATATTGAATATAATCTGCAGCCAGCTGTGGTTTTCTAAAACTGAGAAAACAACTGAGAGTTGTGTACACTGTTGGTGTAAAAAAACTCACCTAGACATGTCATATCCTGTGATTGGCTCACTGCTGGTCTGTAGCAGAAAGACCCTCCTACTTATTAGGCAGTGGCTGCAGGCAATAGCAAGTTTGTTTTCAAACCCCCTTCAACAACTGTTGCCTGCAACAAGGTAATATAGGGATTAGTTAAAGTGCAACTTTACTGTGCGGCATCCAGTAGGGTACAGACCATGCATGGAAATGAGTGGCCTGCTTGCAAATGCTGTGAGCCACTAAGCAAGACTACAAAATGAAGATCTTGGGAGAGGGGGAGAAGGCAAGTATTTTACCCTCACCAAGGGGATTTGGGGTCACTAAAAGTGAAGTTGTCCTTTAACCCCTTTTTTCTGCTGAGGTACATCTTTAAATGGCAGATCAGCTGCCCTTTATTTACCCAGTGCTGTTCATAAACGGCTGGATAAATAGCTATCAGGGTGCCAATCCTGTAATCGCTATGTACTGAGCCGTCATTAGATAGCTCAGTATACAGAGACACTGTACCGAGCCAATCCAAGGGGCCAGGTACCATGTGATCATTATGATTGATCATCACAGCGATCACATGATACTGTTTACAGTATTTATCCCTTACCTTCTGCTTACAACAGTGGGAGGAGAGAGATGGGGAAAGAATAAATGGATCAGCAGCTGCAGATTCATTCATTCTGTTTTCAGTGATACTGGGATTTTTTTAACCCCTTCATTTCCCTTCCTCTCCTACACATATTATCTCCATGCTGTCTCAATGTGACCTGTATATTATCACTTTCACCTCCTTATCCTGCACATCTAAACATTAACCCCTTAATCTCCATCCTTCTATTGTATGTAACCAATACATTATCGTTACCTCCTCCTTCCTCTGTGTATGACCTATACATATAATATATTTGCTCTGCTAATATAGTGCTCTGTGTACTCAGTACTGGCATGTTTCTTAATTTCCAAAAATTGTGGCAAAAAATGAGATCAGCTTGTGGTGCCTACTTTCCAAAACGGGCAATTTCAGGAGTTTTTGTACTATTGTGGCATTTTTTTTGTAACAGAAAGTAAGGGAAAGTTTTTGTTTTTTTTCAAAGATTTTTCCTTTTTATAGTAAGAAACCAAAAAACAGTGGTTTATAAATACCACCAAAAAAAAGCTCCATCTGTCTCAAAAAAATATATAAAACTAATTTAATACAATGTTGCATGATGGAATAATTGTCAGTCAAACTATCTCAGCACTGAAAACAGAAAAATGGCCTGGTCATGAGGTCGGTACTGAAATGGCTGATCTTGAGGACTTAACTAGGTATTAGCACACAAGCTAGCTTTTCGGCATGCTGAAAAAAGCTATGTAAAAGGACTGAGCATTTCACACTGCATGGATCATATCAATGCTCTGATTTGCTGAATCTGATAGAAGATAATAGGGGTACCAGTTGTGTAGTAATTCCAAAGAAGACATGCTGGTTTTGCTACCTTCATATAGATATCAGACTGTTTTGGTGAGCTGCAAAGGAGTCCATGAGCCAAAAATTAGTTGCCTTATCTTGAAGTTTTTGCTGGATGGGGCAATATTCTCCCACTACTGCTATCAGTTAAGTAAGTGATCTCCAAACTGCGGCCCAAGGGCCGGATGTGGCCCTTTGCTTAATTTTATCTGGCCCTTGGGGCATTATTCCCTCACTGTCAGCAACAGTGGGGCATAGTTCTAGCCACTAATACCAACAAGGGGGCACTATTCCTCCCACTGACACCAAAGATGGGGCACTATTCCTCCCACTGACACCAATGATGGGGCACTATTCCTACCGCTGATACCAATGAGGGGGCACTATTTCTCCCACTGATACCAATAGTGTGACACTATTCCTCCCACTGCCACTGTCATGGGGCATTTTTTACTGCCACTGACCCCATGACTTTTTCTACTCCAGCTGGCCACAGTCCGGCCCCCCTAAAGATTGAAGGACAGTAAGCTGGCCCTTTGTTTAGATAGTTTGATGACCCCTGAGTTAAGTGATCAAAGAGGAGCAAAACTTTGTCCTGCCACTTCTGTTTTCTCTCGAGGTGGTGTCTGCATATGCCTTTCTTTTTCTCTCTGTACAGAAAAATGTTACTGTACTGCACTGCAATAGTGCGAACTATGCCCATAGGATAACATGGACTTTGGACTGTCTATGTAGTTGGAATGCAGTCAAAAATGCATTCCACTGCACCTGGTATGAATGGGCCCTTAGTGTAATCTCTATGACGTCTGAGCTATGGACACATCCACATGGTTGTGCAGTGGCCATGTTTGTTTATTGCTACCTTTTTACATATAGGTGATTCAATCCATCCCTGCATATGCAACAGTCTCTACATACCCAGATTGTATGGCCGGTTTCTGGGTGAACCTGTTTAACTTACCAGTGTTGCAGGGTTTTTTTTTATTTTTATGGAAAACAAACTATCCAGAGAAAACTGATATCAGCATAAAAACTGCATTCAGATAAAACTGAACCCCTGCCCCTAGTCTGAAAAGCAGGGGTGTTAACCATTTAGCTGGTGTGCTGCGCAAAGTTGTTAAAACCAACCACAGGCTATTCTTTTTGTATATCAAATCAGCATATGTTATATATCTTATTTCACAATAACAGAGACAATCCTGTTTTTTCATTTATAAATACAAACTTTTAAAAGTACAAGGTGTATCAGACTTTTACTAGTCTTAGGTTCTTCATTTTCTGGCTAATTGATCCTCATTTGTACATATGGCTGGAGTGCGTAGGCTGCTATAAACATGCGAACACCAGATGGTGCATTCATAAACAGCCAATTAATTATTCATACTTGTTTGTGTATTCCACAAAACTCATCACCAACGTATCAGCCTTTAAAATATTTTACTTTCATTAGCCATTCCAAATACTTCATCATTTACAGTATTGTCATACAGAAGTGATCGAAAAGAGCTTTCTAGAAATTGTATATAAAACATTTCATTACTGAGCAATAGAAATTGCTTTGTGCATTTTTTAAACTGTGATTCCTCTAACAACCAGATTCTCATAAAATAGACCCTTTCTGCTGATGAGCAGTAAGAGTTTAAAAAGCAGATTGCTCTTTAGACTTTCACATTTATGGGCTTTAGGCCCTATTGTTTTTAACCACTTAGTGACTGCCTGCCCGCAATTTACACACTATCGCAGTTCCATTATAAGTTGTTGATCGTTACCATTAGTAGTATAAAAAAAAAATTCCAGTATCTATACCATAGTTTGTAGCAGATATAACTTTCATGCAAACCAATGAATATACACTAATTGGGATTTTTTTTTTTACCAGAGACATATAGCAGAATACATTTTGGCTAAAATTTATATAGAAATTTAATTTGTAATTTCTTTATTGGATATGTTATAGCTTTTTTTTTTTTTGCTTATATTGCAAAAAATATTGTGAAAAAAAACAGTGGTGATCAAATACCAGCAAAAGAAATCTCTATTTGTGTAAAAAAAAATTATATAAATTTTGTTTGGGTACAGCATGGCATGACTGCTCAATTGCCAGTTAAAGTAGCGCAGTGCCGAAGAACAAAAAATGGCCTGGTCACGAAGAGGGTAAAATCTTCCGGAGCTGAAGTGGTTAATCACCAGTGAATTTTGTGCAGCATATTGTTAAATTATCCAGTGTGCTGCAGTTTAGCTGTGGTTTCTTGTAAGTACATCCTATAGTACCTGTCGCAACATTGGAGCAAGCTCTGGGACCCTCCATAATTATCACCAAACACCGACAGCGAAGCATTGAAAAGTAAAGAATTTAGATGTCCTTACATGTTGCAATAATGAAAACACACAGTACATAAGTACTGAGAAAGCAAAGAATGTTGTGTATAATCTGTAGATTTACATCGTCTGAAGGCCGTACTATTCAAGTTTTTAGATTGGATACTTTGTGGAAAATTAAAGTGTAAGGAGCTTTACTTTTAAATGAAAGTAGACAAAGAAATCCCTTAAATGATTATTGACGAGTGGACTGCTTCCCTAAAAGTCCTGCTCTCGATGCTAATATTCACCATACACACACACACACACACCTGTTCAAAAGTTTTAGGCAGGTACGAAAATTGCTGTAAATTAGGAAAGCTTTCAGAAACAGAAGTGTTGATAGTTTATTTTTACCATATAACAAAATGAGTGAAAAAAAGTTAAAGAACAAAAGAGAAATTGAAATCAAATCAGTATTTGGTGTGACCACCCTTTGCCTTCAAAACAGGATCAATTTGTCTAGGGGTACTTGCACACAGTTTTTGAAGGAACTCAGCAGGTAGGTTGTTGCAAGCATCTTGGAGAACTAACCACAGATCTTCATATCATATCTGCCTCATATCCATCTGTCTCTTCATATAATCCCAGACAGACTCTGTGATGTAAAACTCATGTCTCTGTGGGGTCCAAATCATCTTGGTTGTTCTATTGTTCTTCTTTATGCTGAAGGTTCCTAATGACATTGGTTGTATGTTTGGGGTCATTGTACTGCTGCAGAATAAATTTGGGGCCAATTACACACCTCCCTGATGATATGGCATGATGGATAAGTATCTGCCTGAATTTCTCAGCACCAGATTTATTGTTGATTCGCTAAGATGTTTGGAACAACCTACCTGCCAAGTTCCTTTAAAACTGTGTGCAAGTGTACCTAGAAGAACTGATGCTGTTTTGAAGGCAAAGGGTAGTCACACCAAATATTGATTTGAATTGGATTTCTCTTTTCTGTTAATTTACAGCATTTCTTCTTTTGCACAGTACAATGATCAAACAAGTAAGCTTCTGCACACTTTCAAGCAATGCAATGCTCTACATACATGTAGCTTGACGAAGAGCCTTGCTTTGCTTGAAACTGTACAGTCGTTTAGTTGTTTGAAACTTAGTATCAAGATGGAATTTTGAAGTGAAGAATTATTGCAAGATAGAGATTGCTTCCTTGTTCTTTGATGTTCATTTTGGTGGAATATTGGGAGCCCACTATTGATGTGATCTCTGAGTGATGGATCGAAGATACAACAGGGGTGACCCACTCTAATTTGGAAGTGTGTGTGTGTGTGTGTGTGTGTGTTGGGGAGAATAATTATTTGATCCTCTGCAGATTTTGTAAGTTTGCCCACTTACAAAGAAGTGAAGGGTCTATATTATTTTTATCATAGGTGTATTTTAAATGATAGAGACAGAATATCAACCAAAAATCCACATGATACAAATCATATAAATTAAATTGCAGTTCACGGAGTAAAATAAGTATTTAATCCCAAAGCAAAACATGACTTAGTACTAGGTAGAGAAACCCTTGTTGGCAAGCACAGAGGTAAGATTTTTCCTTTAGTTGGTTACCAGGTTTGCACACATCTCAGGAGGGATTTTAGTCCACTGCTCTTTACAGATCTTTTCTAAATCCTTAAGGTCTTTTGGCTGTCGCTTGGCGACTGGAAGTGTCAGCTCCTTCCATCTATTTTCTATAGGATTAAGGTCCGGAGACTGGCTAGGCCACTCCATGACCTTAATGTACTTCTTCTTGGGCCACTCCTTTGTTGCCTTGGTGGTATGTTTTGGGTCATTGTCATGCTGGAAGACCCATCTATGACCCATCTTCGGTTTTCTGGCTGAGGGAAGAAGGTTCTCATCTGAGAAAGAATCCAGGCCTTTTTTGAAGCAATCCACTGAGCTGGCCAGAACCAACTCTTGAGGGAGTCTATTCCACATTTTCACAGCTCTCACTGTGAAGAAACCTTTCCGTGTTTGGAGATTACATTTCTTTTCCTCCAGACGTAAAGAGTGCTCCCTTAAACAAACAGGTAACAAACAGGGAAGTGTTAGGCTGCCCATATACATATAATAGTGCATGCCTGACTTGCAAAAGACCTTTTCGACAAAAGTTCATTAAATAAACCATAGTGATTTTTTTTACCGAAAAGCTCATTTGTTCATAAAATATCCAGTCAGTGGGGCCAGATACTAATAAGATGCTGACTGGCTGAGCAATATGGACTGTTTAGAAATACAGTACAGTAGAATCTGCTTGCCTTCACTATAACTAGTCTATTTGTGCAATTTTCACTTTGAGTTACTGCATTCTATAAGCAGCAGGCTTTTTGCAGTAAGGTAGACAGAGGAAAACACATGAAAGTAGCCAGAGGTACTGTTCATACCAGCCTGATCCACTGGGGTGGATTAAATGCTTGCATGCTAATGTACATTGTTTTGGAGCAACCTATTTATTAGAATGGGCTGCCTAATACATCACAATGGGCCAAAGAACATCCATGCAGCATAAGTGAGTGTGTTTCCACATGTGCGCTGAGGAGAATGAATTACACTGCACTGCACCAAGGCACAAAACAGGTGTTACCCTAAAGCTCCATGTGCTGGCTGAATATTTACTTATTACACGTATTTATTTACTGTATATTCACATCAGCCCTTGCCCTCAAGTTGCTTACAGCCTAAGGTCCTCATTTCACATGAACACTGATACTAGGGCCAATTTAGACAGGAGCTAATTACCCCTACCAGCATGTCTTTGGAGTGTGAGAGAAAAACAGAGTACCCGGAGGAAACCCATGCAAGCACAGGGAGAAAATGCAAAGAGTGCCCTGGCTGGGATTTGAGCCAAGGACCCCAGCGCTGCAGGACTGAATTCCTAACCACGTTGAGTTGATGTGACCCCCCTGGATCTAATAATAATGTTCACATTTCTTCATTTAGCCTTTGTATGAAGCCATCAATCTCAATATACTGGGGGACGTTTATCCTGTTGAAAGGCAAAACAATGCTAAACAGGATCACATAATTTTTAAAAGGTTACAGCCTGAGCCATAAATTCCTTAATTCTTTGGATGCTCTAAAGATGCATTTGTGACTGAACTAACTGTAGAAAAAAGGCACAAACGAAATACTGGTCTGTATAATGTTGCACTAGACCAGGGGTGGGCAAACTTTTTGACTTGAGGGCCGCAATGGGTTCATATATTGGACCCGGGGGCCGGACCAAGAGTAGATGAATGATGTGTATGTGTCATCCATAGTAAGTATAGTAATATTCCCCCATAGTAAGCATAGTAATTAATCCCCCATATAGTAATTCATCCCCCATATAGTAATTCATCCCCCATAGTAATTCATCCCCCATATAGTAATTCATCCCCCATAGTAATTCATCCCCCATATAGTAATTCATCCCCCATATAGTAATTCATCCCCCCTATAGTAATTCATCCCCCTTAGTAATTCATCCCCCATATAGTAATTCATCCCCCATAGTAATTAATCCCCCCTATAGTAATTCATCCCCCCTATAGTAATTCATCCCCTATAGTAATTCATCCCCCATAGTAATTCATCCCCCCTATAGTAATTCATTCCCCATGTTAATTCATCCCCCATATAGTAATTCATCCCCCATATAGTAATTAATCCCCCATATAGTAATTCATCCCCCATAGTAATTCATCCCCCATATAGTAATTCATCCCCCATACAGTAATTCATCCCCCCTATAGTAATTCATCCCCCCTATAGTAATTCATTCCCCATATTAATTCATCCCCCATATTAAGTCCCCAAGTCCCCCCTGTGTCAATTCACTTACCTTTGCTCCGCGCGTTCCTCTCGCCGTGTTCCCGCGCCGTTCCGGTCTTCAGGGCGGACTGTGAGAGGAGCCTAGCTCCCCTCCCCTCACGTTCGTCACGCTGCCCCGCCTACACACATCCGCGGGCCGGATTAAAAGGTCCGCCGGGCCGTATACGGCCCGCGGGCCGTAGTTTGCCCATTGCTGCACTAGACGGATGACACATGGAATAAAAATTAATATTAAGTGACAAAAAGAGAATAATACAGATAAAACATAAACAGTGTAAAAAGCGATGAAAGAAGCAGGTCTTATTTAAGGTTTCACTTCCATTGTGGCCGCTTCGACTTTCTTGTAAGTTGCCTATAATTGTGTGCTATAAAATCGTGATTTTAAGTTTACACTTAGAGGCGCCTTCTCTTATCTTTTGCAATTGTGACTGAAACCTGACCCTGACTACTTGTTAATTATGCATGTCTTTGGAGTGGAGACCTGGCTTATCTTCACTATTAACTCTATTATTGAATTTGCAAAGGACACAAAGCCTGATTTGCAAATATTTGTGTAGTTTATTTGCCTGATAAATTCCTCTTAAGTAGACCCAGTACCAAATCAGATGAGAACTTGTAAAATCAGGATGTATATAATCCAGTTAATGAAATGACCACTGCAGTAAAAAAATACTATACGCTTCTTAAAGGTTGAAGAAAAGCCCCTAAAATTGAATCCAGACCTGTTAATTGAATGAAATCCCAGACATATTAGCCCTACTTCACACTGTTGCATTTTTGGATGCTTTGTAAACCACAGTGATTCACATGACATGGGAAATAAAATTAATTCCTCTGGAGGTTGTTCGCATCTATGGAGAGAGGGAGACACAGACCCCTAGGGCATTATTTGCAAATTTATGAAAATCGCTAGAAAAACACATTGCTCTCCAAGCTAAAATGCAGCTAAATTGCATCACAGGTGCTCCTTGAATTGCATTTAAAAACTGAATTAACATTTTTGAACAAAATATTACAGGTGAGCTTTAGTTCCCATTTCTGGAGCCCATGTTGTGACCCTTATTCTTTCCTATTAGATGTTCCTGATGCACAGTTATGTAGTTGTTGGCAGACTTTAGCTGTTACATTTTTTGGAAAATATAGCTCAAGAAAGAATAATTTATCTGTATTAGTCATCATTTTCTTTCTTTACTGTTTATAGGTCAGCAATTACATCAGCCACCCGGCACAGACTAATGGCTTCTTACAAACCACTGGCAAAGGTCCTGTGCGTGACTCTTTACCACAGAGGACGGTGAGTATAATTCTGGTGTAATTCTGTAATTCTAAGTGGTAAATAAATCTCAGAAATCAAGTACTTCAGCTCCTGCACCTGTACCTGTATATCTTCTTGCTAGTACAAAGCATTGTGAAGTTATATACAAATAAAATATATAGAGAGTATCTCACAGAAGTGAGTACACCCCTCACAGTTTTGTAAAGATTTTATTCCATCTTTTCATGTGACAACACTGAAGAAATGACACTTTGCTACAATGTAAAGTAGTGAGTGTACAGCTTGTATAACAGTGTAAATTTGCTGTCCCCTCAAAATAACTCAACACACAGATATTAATGTCTAAACCACTAAAGACTACAAAAACAAGCAAATGCAATGAACAAATTTGAAAATATTTACATGCAATAGTAAATTAGTTAAAAGGTGAGGGAAAGAGTTAATTAATGGTAACTGGTGCTAAATAAGGAGTTAAATAGGAACAACTATTATTTTAAACATTTCCACTACACTATAGGTTTGCTGGAACTGCCAATTTTTTGCAGGTCAAAATACAAACCTTTGCGCTGCACATAAGCACCAAGCAAAATATATTGTTATAATGTTTTCATAAATGATGCCTGCAAACACTGTTTGCAAACTTCATTCAATCTGGAGCCCCTGTTTGAGCAAGCCCAGATGTCACACATGACATTCAGATCCTGTCAGTTAAACTGGCAGAGAAGGGTGGGGGGCCTTGGATGTCCAAGGTCTTTAGATAATTTTAATGTTTTGTTTTACATTATAAAACATTAATATGTAATTTGTGAGGTGTTTTTTGACATTTTTTTTTAATTATTTACTATTTAGTACTAAACTGTAACTACTGGAGGGCAAACCTATGTGTTAAGCAGTGAAAAAGAAAAATGCAATTTCATGTGTTCTAATATTAAGTACAACCTGCCAGTGCAATATATTTATTTATAAAGCCATGCATAGTCTTGTTACAGAAGTAAGTGCTCTCTTTTAGACAGTACTGTGTATCCCCTTTATTGTATGCAATGTATCATTGTGGCATGCTGCAGAACTATGTGTACCCTTCCACTTACAATGCTCATTTGAGAATATAAAAAATAGACAACAGTGACACCTACTGGTTATAAGTATTCATTCCAAAATACTAAAGGGAACAATTCAAACTAGAAAATCTACAATTTCTGGGGAAATTGTGTAAAGTGTTCTTGCCGCAACCTTTACCAAGTAATGATGACATGTAAGCAGTGCACATTGCAAGCCTGACAGAGGGAGAAATGCATTTCAGCTTGTATTTACCATCTCACAGTCCAGCCTGTGTGACTCAGCTGCGTGTGAGTCATGTTTGGTTGCTATAGCAACTCACTCTGTCAGGAATGTCATTAGCTGTGCTGTAAACAGGCTTTTTAAACTTGGCAAGTTCACTGGCGATTGCCATCTTCAAATGCTTGTAGTTTTAAAAGTATAAAAGCTACCGTGACAAGGTTGATATTGTGACAATCACAAGAAAAATACCTACAGTTTGATGTATAGTATGTCTCTGAAAGATAAAAAATGAAGGCACAGTCGCAGTTTAAAAACGTCCCTTAAAATGTCTGGTGTCTACAGTGGAGTTTCAATGAAAGTCAATGGGAGGGGTGATGTGCAAACAAATGGTCATATTGTGAAAACTATCAGGAGTATGTCCTAGCCGTGAACATTTTTAGTGACAGCAGGGTTAGCTGAACGTTTTGATATAAGATATGTGTAGGTGGGCTTGAAAATGAAAGAGTGATGGCAGTTTACAAATCATGTTCTGATTTTTCTGATTTTTCCTTTGCACACTCTAGCTGTGCTGTGCTGCTCAATGCATTCCTATGGGAAAATTTCGCCACAAAAACCGCGCTATTTCGTGAATGATTCGGCGAAACGTTCCACAAAGTAATAGCAATCCGATCGGGAACAATCCGCACGTTTTGATATATTACTTGTCTTTGTAGTGTAAAAACTGTGGGAGGAGTTAGCGTGGCAAATTTGCTATAATAATAAGATTAAGAATATACTTGTGAGATAACAATAAGTGTTCCTTGCTATGCAAGAACACTTAAAAAGTAAAATAATTCATACTTCAATATACAGGATGTCTAAAACTTAATTTTGCACAGTACATAACATCATAAAACTACTAAATATTAATTTTAAAACTGAAATACAGATGGGTATGCTAGTATCTGTTTTCTTATAAGTCTGGGAAAGCAAATTACAACTGTGGCTCTATACAGTAGATTATACAGTATATGTTATGTCTAAACACAAAAGAAGGCTACATACAAAAAGAATATGCTCTCTGTAATTAACTAGAATGTACTTCAATTTTCAAAGAGTAAGGAGTATGATGTTTACAATCTCAGATTCTACCCTGCTCTGTAATTTCTCAGCTCATAGGTCAACAATCTAAGCACCGGCAGACTGAGAGTGATCACCCATGAGGCATGTTAACTGCCCAGTTTTATATATGCACACACACAGTAGCTGACACTAAGTGGTGTAATGGAAACACTCACCAAGCATTGGCATTGCAGCTACTGTTGAAATTGTGACCATTAAGAAATGTCTGTATCACTTGCTGCTGCACCCAAACAGGAATGTAACAGTGCTTACAATACTGTAGTGCCTTACAAAGGCAGAAGTTCTTTCATTTGTTATAGAGCATTCAGAGATTTAGTTAAGCGATTGTTAAAATATCATTTTAGTGAAGGACAAGAAAACAGTGCCAGAAAATATTTATAGAAGAAAGGATTGCAAAACCAACAATAAGCAACAGTAAATTACACAGGATTAAGAGTGAAAATTACTTTGGAATGTTTGCCTAGTCTTTGGTTATATGCAGAAACATAATATTGCACAGAATAAAATTACAATTTTTCAGGCACCAAATATGATATGGATAATTAGAATATCAATCTTAGGAGCATCAATGTGTTTCTTTTCAGCTTTCTGAACCTTATTTGGTGTCTAACTGATTGGCATCTCCCCGCACATCAGTGTAACCAAGGTGACTCCATCACAGTATTTATATGTGTTTATATTGTAGTTACATGTATGCCCTTTCTTTTTCTGCTCAGGCTAACGATCTGCAACTTGTCCGTGATGCTCTGCGTAGCCTGAGAAATAGCTTTAGTGGTCATGACCCTCAGCATCACACTATAGACAGTCTAGAGCAAGGAATTGCCAGCCTGATGGACAGACTGCACGCCATTGAGACTCAAAGGAGGCATGACAGAAAGGTAAGGGTAAATGAGTGTCGAAGTGTTACATTATAAAAGAAAACTGCTTTTGCAGCAGCACAATGAGAAACATTTGGCGCATCGCTTAGAGAAACTTTACCTGATGTAGTATACAATGGTTTGTACCATCTGACCTTCATAATGCAATTGTTATTGTTTTACTGTATGTCATACCTTTTGTTCTCTCCTGCTGTGGCTTGATGTTTTTCCATTTATTATATATGTACAAATCTTCAATAAAGAGAAATTTGTCAAAAAAAGAAAACTGCAACAGTACAATTTAAATTTTAAGCTGACCTAAAGTAGAATTCCAGGCTAAACCTAACTAGTTTATTTAAAACTAACACCTATGTTCTCTAACCTGTGTAAATACTTACCTATGTTTAGTATGCTCCAGTCCAGTCAGGTGAACCGGCTCCCCTGTGCCAGCCAGTGGCCACAGGGGGAGAGGAGGGAGTGCCAACAACAGATCAGCCTTAGGAGCCAATGAGTTACATCACTACACATGGCTTTACCAGCTGTTGTTGAGCACTCTTTCTTTTCCCCTGCAGCCACCGCTGGCTGACACAGGAGATCATTTGAAGGGACCGGAGCGGGCTGAAAAAAGGAGCATTTTTAAAAATTGTTAGGTTTAGCCTGAAATTATACTTTAATTTAGTAGGTATTCTATTAGTATGAGTGGGTGGATGCGAATATGTGAATGAGTAAAAACCTACCTGTCCACTGTAATAATCCAGCAATATATTATGTAGCTTACAGCATCTATGCATTCTAGCTGTAGATGTTAGTGGCTTCCATTCAATTTGACTGATGAATGTCGATGTCAGTTCTGTGGTGTATGTTTTCCACAGAATTCATAAAACCTGAAATTAGGAAGCTTTAGAGATTATCTTGTTAACACAGACAGGAAAACTTTTTCTCATTTTGTTATGCCTACCAAACCTTCCTAAGAGCTCACTAAGGAACCCTTTTAAAATGGATATCTACTCTATGCTGCTATGTTGGTCAACACTGTGGCCTGCATTTAACAGCCCATTCATAAAATGCATGGTGTTAGCCTGTGGTCTTTCACAGAGTCTGCGGGTCATGTGATTGGGCTCTCCTATCTGCTTTTTGTCCCCTAGATGTTTAGCCCCAGTGCCTGAGGCTCCCTTGCTTAGCTGCAGGCGAAGGACACAGGTGACCTGTCCAGTGCTACTGCTGGGAACCTGTTAAATTCTATGAGAGACTTATGGTTTCTGTGAAAGTAAGTGGTTGGACAGCGCACTTAGTTGTACCTATGTTTATGGCAGTATATAACCACGGACAAATACTTGGAACTCAAACTGCTTGCATTCTGAGCATTTGTCCCTGGGCACTTACGGCACTGCTAGGCATACCATCCAGCCCCATTCCAGCCACAGCAGCTATCAGACTGTGATAGACTTTGACAGTTTGTGGGAAATGGGGCTGAACAGTGCATCTGTGCCTACCACCCTCACATAAATGCTGGAGCCTCATGCACCAGGGCTAAACATCCAGTGTGCATGAGGCCATAAATGTCCCACTAAAAAGACTGACCTCTCAAGTGGAAGGTGACAGAAAGCTCCAGCACACCATATATATATATATATATATATATATATATATATATATATATATAGATATATAGATATATATATATACAGTTGTGTTCAAAAAAATAGCAGTGTGTTGAAAAAAGTGAATAAAGCTCAAAATCCTTCTAATAGCTTTTATTTCCATACACACAAATGCATTGGGAACACTACACATTCTATTCCAAATCAAAACATGAAGAAAGATATATCAAATTTGTGTTGTTCCTCTAAAAAAATTGAAGAAAAGTGAATATTAGACTGTTCAAAAAAATAAAAGTGTTTGTATTCTTCTTTACAAACTCAAACATTCACTATATAAACTGAAACAATTGAGTACTGTCCGTGATACTTTTTTATTTGCACTAACATACAATTTTGAGGACAACTCAAAATTGTATGTTAGTGCAAATAAAAAAAGTATCACGGACAGTACTCAATTGTTTCTGTTGCAAATGCACTAATACGGCTACAATCACATCAAGCACTAGATAAACTGAAAAATGTTTGAAGATTTTGCTTTCCTTTGAATCACTTAATTAATATTTAGTTGTATAAGCACTGTTTCTGAGAACTGCTGTACATCTGTGTTGCATGGAGTCAACCAACTTCTGGCACCTGTGAACAGGTATTCCAGCCCAGGATGATTGGACAACATTCAACAGTTCTTCTCTATTTCTTGGTTTTGCCTCAGAAACTGCATTTTTTATGTCACCCCACAAGTTTTCTATTGGATTAAGATCCGGGGATTGGGCTGGCCACTCCATAACGTCAATCTTGTTGGTCTGGAACCAAGATGTTGCATGTTTACTGGTGTGTTTGTCTTGTTGTTTTGTTGGAACATCCATTTCAAGGGCATTTCCTCTTCAGCATAAGGCAGCATGACCTCTTCAAGTATTCTGATGTATTCAAACTGATCCATAATCCCTGGTATGCGATAAATAGGCCCAACATCGTGGAATGAGAAACATCCCCATATCATGATGCTTGCGCAACCATGCTTCACTGTCTTCACAGTGTACTGTGGGTTGAATTCAGTGTTTGGGGGTCGTCTGACAAACTGTCTCCGGCCACTAGACCCAAAAAGAACAATCTTACTTTCATCAGTCCACAAAATGTTGCGCAATTTCTCTTTAGGCCAGTCAATGTGCTCTTTGGCAAATTGTATCCTCTTCAGCACATGTCTTTTTTTCAACAGTGGGACTTTGTGGGGGCTTCTTGCAGATAGCTTGGCTTCACATAGGCGTCTTCTAATTGTAACAGTACTCACAGGGAACTTTACACCTTCTTTCATCTTCCTGGAGCTGATTGTTGGCTGAGTCCTTGCCATTTTGGCTATTCTTCTATTCATTCGAATGGTAGTTTTTCGCTTTCTTCCACATCTTTCAGGTTTTGGTTGCCATTTTAAAGCATTTGCGATCATTTTAGCTAAGCAGCCTATCAGTTTCTGCACTTCTTTATATGTTTTCCTCTCTCCAATCAACTTTTTAATCAAGGTACGCTGTTCTTCTGAACAATGTCTGGAACAACCCATTTTCCTCAGAATTTCAGAGAGAAATGCACTGTAACCAGCATGTACAACATTTGCTGCCTTCCTTCCTTAAATAAGGGCAATAATTGCCACCTGTTTTTCAAAGAATGAATGACCTCACTAATTGAACTCCATACTGCTAATATTTTGAACATGCCCCTTTCAATTAGTGATTCAATTACACAGAATCAGCAGTATGCATGTCATGACTGTTGGGTCTGTTGGATTTCTATTACTCTATTACACCTGCTAGTAAATTATTTGCCATGTAGAAATATCATTTCTACCAAAAACAGTGATTGATCAGGTTAGTGATGTCTGACTGCTATTATTTTGAACACAACTGTATATACACACACACACACACACACACACACTATATTGGCAAAAGTATTGGGACACCCCTCCAATAAAGATCTCCAAACTTTGTGTGGCCTTCAGATTAGTACAAAAATGTGTAGAGAGCTTCATAGAATGGGTTTTTATGATCAAGCAGCTGCGTCCAAGCCTTACATTACCAAGTGCAATGCAAAGTGTCGGATGCAGTGGTGTAAAGCACGCCACCACTGGGCTCTAGAGCAGTGGAGATGTGTTCTCTGGAGTGACAAATCATGCTTCTCTATTTGGCAATCCGATGGACGTGTTTGGGTTTAGCGGTTGCCAGGAGAACAGTACTTGCCTGACTGCATTGTGCCATTGTGCGAAGTGTAAAGTTTGGTGGGCGGTTGATTTTCAGGGGTTGGGCTTGGCCCCTTAGTTCCACTGAAGGAAACTCTTAAGGTGTCAGCATACCAAGACAGTTTGGACAATTTCATGCTCCCAACTTCGTGGGAACAGTTTGGGGATGGCCTCTTCCTGTTCCAACATGACTGCGCACCAGTGCACAAAGCAAGGTCCATAAAGACCTGGATGAGTGAGCTTGGGGTTGAGGAACTTGACTGGCCAGAGTTCTGACCTCAACCTGATAGAACAACTTTGGGATGAATTAGAGCGGAGACTGTGAGCCAAGCTGTCTTGTCCAACATCAGTGCCTGATCCCACAAATGCGCTTCTGGAAGAATGGTCAAACTTTCCTATAGACACACTCCTAATCCTAAACCTTGTGGACAGCCTTCCCAGAAGAGTTGAAGCTGTTATAGCTGCAAAGGGTGGGCCAACTCTATATTGAACCCTAAGGACTAAGACTGGGATGCCATTATAGTTCATATGTAAAGGCAGACGTCCCAATACCTTTGGCAATATAGTATATATAAATGTGTGTGTGTATATGTGTGTGTGTGTATATATATATATATATATATATATATAGATATATATACACACACACTTAATAATGATATATGGACTAATTTGGAGTTGTACCTTTTCACATAAATGTTAATCAATAGAATGAGGTGCTACAACAATGCAACAAACTTACCTAATTTCATGGTACCTACAAAACATTCAGTTTTGTTTTTATTTTATCATTCCAAAAAGAACATTATTTAGAATTTGATCTCTGTAACTATCCATTACAAACACACTTTTTTTTGTCCTAGGCAAGAGGAAAGGTATCTGGAAATAAAGAATTTAATGAATATAGAGATTCCTGGCCTCCCAACTCTAGTAAGTAGTATATCAGTGAAGATAAGTGAGATTGTGAAATGTCATTCCTGCTATAAATTTTTATTTAATAACAAAATTATGTTTTAGACTAAACATACCATTAAAAAATTAGGGTGGTTCTCAAACTCACAACATTCCTCCCTCATCATAAGGTCTTTAGCTGTAGCATTCTCCATGCTTGGCCATATTTCTCATAACAGCACTTGTAGTACATTGCAGTTGGTGCAATGCAAGTTTCCCTCATCCATGTTCATTTCCCTCTCCATTAACGTTTACATCCCATAATGCCTCTGGGCTCCCAAGTTTCTTGCACACTGTGAATCATTACATCACACTGGAGTCCACAGTTATGACACATCCTAGGGTCACTTCTGATTAGTGAGCTGCTCAGGAAGCCTTAGAACAGGCAGAATCATCTAGTAGAAAATGCATATTGAAAAGAAAATGCCTGAAAGTATGAGACCAAGTTGAAGGTAAGGTACTATTGGTTTTTATTTCTTTTTTTTTTCAATTACACCTTAAGCTTCCAAGTTTGTGCCTGAAGGGTAAATGGTGCCCAGGACCTGGGGAGTAAGGTGTCCCCTGAATAAGCTGCAGTGCTACTTGAGAATCTATTTGTAAAGCATCATTGTGGCCTTATCATGGCCACGTTGCTACTTTAAAAGATAATAAAAGCAACACACATTTCTAAACCACAGCAGTGGAGACTCCAAAGCAAGCAGAGTGCCATTAAAATGAATGAGGAAGAATAAATAAAAAAAGGTGTCAGGAGGAGGATACCACAGTCACATGGCCTTGCAACGTCATGTAACCAGCTTCACACCTAAAGGTAAAACAAATCTTAACGCCTAAGCTCAATCTTGCAACTTTGACATGTGTTAGTAAAACCGTACATATTATCACAACTATTTTGTACATCTAGGTGGATTATACCTTGTTTTTTTTTTCAGGACAAATTGGGCTTTTATTTGGTGGTAAATGGTAATGGATATCTCCTGAATTTTTTTTATTATCAAAGGAAAACTGGCCCAAAATAGTAAAAAAAAATTTTTTAACTTTAGGTGTGTGTTTCTTGTTACTACCATAACGTACCACCAAAGAACAACCCAAAATAAATTTTTCAGCTCTTGGCAATCGCACGATACCATATATGTGTATGTTATTTTTTGTTTGTACACACAGTACACCCCAGAAATAATAGCGCGCATTTCGTTTTTTGTTTTGTTTTACCTGAAACACACTGACACCAATTTAAAAAAATAAATAAATCCTGACCTTTTGACCCTAGCTTTGACTCAAACACTCAAACGCTGTGCAGCGCACTCCCAGCACAAAGACAGGTACGCAAATATGTGGTCACATGGAAAAAAGCCCAGTTCAGTGAGGCTGCATATTTGTGTTACATCTGTGTGAAGGGGTTAATGTAATCAGCTCAAAACAACCTGATGATGAAGTCTCTTGCTGTAATCTGCCTATTAAAGTGTGTTTACTGTGTCTTGGCTAGTCCTCCTGGAGGTTCCTACATCATGGGATTAGTCTTTTATCAGCTTTACCTCGCTATCTAATCAGTGTGGGATGTTTATCCCAACGTGTAATATTTGTTTTTATTGTTCATGTGGGGACTGCCCCTATTTCTGAAGTGTATAAAACCTGTATTTCTGTTTAATGAAGAGTTCCATCTGCACCTAAGTTAGTGTTGTCTAGTCCTTGGGTGCAATGCCCAGCTATAATACCTTGGTCCTGTGTCCCAGCAGCGAGCAAGCAGTCCTTTGACAGAGGCACTCAAGTATTTTAAGTATATATCTCGAAGAGTAGTGGTGTGTGTGTAGTGCATTTTAATGTCATATTTTAATCATAATTTATATGTTGTATTTTATTTCAGAGATGCCTCATTCACAGAGTGCCCCAATAATGGGTGGCAGTAATTCCTGCACCAAAGTGCTATATTTTACAGACCGTTCACTAACACCCTTTATGGTCAGCATACCAAAGAGGTACAGTGGTTTTACAGTTTCTCCTTGGGGTCATATTATTTGTCAATACCATTGCCATGATATTACAGTTATCTTGGGTATGATTTATGGGTAAAATGCCAACAGAAGTCAGATTGGAAGCAAAGTCTGTGTCCCTGCAGCCACTGCGGCCCAATTGACATGAACGTGACTGCATCCATGGGGATGCACGAAACACCAGTGCATCCCCGTGCAGGTAAACACGGCCCTTGCGCTGTCATACACTGTAGTATGCCCATGGAAATGAGGCCTAAAGAAAAAGTGAACATTTAGTGCACTAATCTATCCAAGTCCTCCCCCTCCCTATGTTGAGCTAGTAGAATATACTTACCTATATTTCATTGTGTTGGTGATCTGCACAGTGTGGTCACTTATTGGGTATAATCCATTCTTAAAAATCTATGAGTCCACCAGTGCCCCTCGTTTCCCAAAGCATGCATGCCATAGGTTTAATTTGATCTTAATGCAAATGTTGATAATCCTTCAATAGAAATGTCTGAAAGTAGAAACATTTTGGTTTCAGTATGGGAAAAACATATCATTTGGTAATGTATGAATGCTCTTATTTTTAATTATGTGCCCTACAGGTTAGGGGAAGTCACATTGAGAGATTTCAAGATAGCCATTGACAGGGAGGGAAATCACAGATACCACTTCAAGGCTCTAGATCCAGAGTTTGGAACAGTCAAAGAAGAGGTATGTATATGAAATTGTGTTATATTCTTTCAAATACTGTATGTGTTTACATTTTACAAATATAGTGTATGTTACCTGTAAATAGTGCCCCCATCCCAATGCAAGGGCACCTTGTCCCTGATGATGCACAATGACTTCAACATCATACTTTACCTGCATGGCACAGAGGTTCACTATAGGCTTCAAACAAAAAATATATTTTGCTGGTTTCAGCATGCTCCCATTAAATATACATAGTTACATAGTTGGTAAGGCTGAATAAAGACACCAGTCCATCCAGTTCAACCTGTGTGTGTGCTTGTGTGTGTGAGACTTCTGTTTTCCATATTACTGTTTTTTCTACGTTTCTTTAATTTATCCACACTCTCCACCGACACCACCAACGGTAGAAGGGAGTTACACATTCTTACTGCTCCAACAGTAAAGAACGCAGCTTATGATTAAACCACATCTCATCCTTCTTCATTGTATTGCCGTGTGTCTTTTTAGTGACCTAAGATTAAATCGTTTTCTCCCAATGCTAGAGTCACCATTCAAAGATTTGTATATCACAGTCATATCCCTTCTTAAGTGCCTCTTCTCCAGGGAAACAAGTTTAATGTTTGTAGTTGTTCCTCATAACGGGACTCTCTTGGTAGTTTTGTTGCCCTTCTCCGGACTCTCTCCAGTTCAAGCACATCATGAGGATTGGGGACCAAAACTAGACAGCATACTCAAGATGTGGCCGAACCAGAGCTTTGTATGGTAGAAATATAGTTATAATAATATAGAAATGTAGTTTTATCTCTTCAGTAAACGCCTTTCTTAATGCATGCTAATAGTCTGCTGGTCTTGCTTGCTGCAGCTTGGCATTCATGCTGTAGTAAAGACTTGTATTAATACTAACAATGTGTGTGATAAGTATTTATGCGAAGAGAGAGGCATGTAATATGAGTGCAGACAGCTCCAATGTGTATTCCTGGTCTCTGTCTGGGTCTGGTTTATGTTGGATCCCATATAACCATGTCACTAATATATTACCCTCCTTTAAATTTACATTACTATACAGTATATGTAAAATATGCGCTTTGACTAAGCCCCAGTGGGTGGGGTTAGCATCAGTAGGCATAGCCAGTGGAGCTGTGCTGGCCAATACACTCACTCACATGTATCGGACTGGGTGAGTGGGGTCTCATACTTTCTAAAATATGCCAGTTAATACAATCAAATAAATATAAGAGGTACCTGATGTGCTTAAGAAAATCACTGGGTGATTTGTCTTTGCTTGCCTCCTAGGTATTCCATGATGATGACATCATCCCAGGCTGGGAAGGAAAAATTGTGGCATGGGTTGAAGAAGATCATGGAACCAACTGAATACATTCTTCTCCCTAATGCAAGGACCAAATGTTTTTGGAATGAACTGACAAAAGACAAACTTGTCAAATAGTCATGGATTATTTCTCATGCTGCCAAAAGAGGTCCCTATGGGCACCGGATAACCTTACAGTTTTGCATCTAATGGAAGAAGCAGTGGTAGCTGCAATCAGACATTGCAGGCTTTATACTTTATAGTGAGAGAATCTCCCACTAGCTCAGGAGGAGACTGGAGGACAGTGCATTTTACAGGGTAGCTAACTTCCATTGCTCAAGGATGTTACAAGCTACATGTTACATATATATTCTTCTGGGGAAAATTCAGTATTTTTAAATGGGGCAGATTGTTGCATTGATTTGGGGTTTATGTGTGTATTTCACTTGTATATTGAAACCACCAGCCTTGCAAGACACATACTGTACAGCAGAAGTCCTATTTTTCTCACAGATATGTTTAGCAAGAAGGTAACTTAAATGAAAAAATAGCTATTTATTTGTGCACAATAACGTCATATACCAATATTTTTCCATAACATCCATTTGTCCATGTTCTGTTGACAAATATTACAGCTTAATCTGGTGATGATGGGATGCAAATACGATTTGTGTTTCATTGCACAGTTTTTAAAAAAGGGGAAGAATCATTAGTGATTCAGCTTGTTGGTAGAATTTGCCACACCAGTGCCATAACTATAAAGATCTTACTGGGCTAGATAGGAGATCATCAGCCCATTAATACCTGTCAGTTGTTAGTGCTGTGTAAAACTATAGTCCTAAATGTAGAGAACTGCAGTAAACTGTAATATGTCTTCATGTCTGTAAAGAAAACAGTACAAAAACTGCCATATAATTTACCTTAGCTTTACTGAGACATCTAGAAGCATTTGGAGGCAGGGAACTGATCATATCTATGAGCTCTTGTTTGTGGTTTACAATTTTATGCCCAGTTTAAAAAAAAAAAAAACTTTCTGGGATTTTATTGGGATGCAGAAGTCTCTTCAGTGCTCAGAGTAGGGAGGAGGGACCGCTACTGATTTTAGCTTCATACGAGTACAGTACTTAATTATACCCAATAAAGCACCACAACAAGGTATTGTTAGAACATCTGTCATGTACTTAGCGCTGTCCATGTCCCCACTGAAGAGATTATATCCCATTAATGTAATTGAAACAGGAAAAGAAGATAAATCTCTGTAACAGGGACAGAGACAGCAAGAAAAACCTGAAAGATGTTCTCACCATTCCTAATACTATTTAAGAAAAAACTTTTTGGCTTGCAATCCAATTTTGAAATGCATTTTGATTGACTGGTAAAACCCATTTCCATTATTAATAATAATAATAATAATAATGACAATAATATTAATGTGCCAATTACCAAAGTATTATAGACTCCTCAAAAACCCATTAGTATAGCGCTAAACTGTATCTTCTAATATAGAAATTAAAGCGTGTTTAAACCCAAAAAACTAACATGTAGCTTAGTAGTCACTAGATGTGGTGCTGCATTAGTTTCCTTTTTTTTAAGCTATGATCTAGCCAGGTAATGCAGTGTCCTTTAAAATAAACTGTAGCGCTAGTAACACTAAAAAAAAATATATATATATATATATATATAGTGAATCAGTGATTACAATACACAAACTAAATACACATCCACTAAACATATATACCCGGGATGATGAACAAATGAATAAATAATAGTGTCATGCGTGAATTCCCTCATGGGGAATATCCAGTGCATAGGGTGACAAATACAATCTTGATTCAATATTGTGAAAAAAACATACTAGTGCACAAAATTGGTGAACAAATAAGCCTGATGAAGTCACGTGTTGAACTTGACGCAACGCGTCGGTACGTGGGGAGGAGCTTCCGTTAACGCGGTGACGTCATTTACGGCGTGGGGGCCATATTGGATCACCCTGTTGTGAATACCCATGCAGTACACCCATAGCATGTGGTAGGAAGCTGGAAAAAGTCGTGGGTAATGTGAGTGGAATTCTTTTATCTGTAATTTGATCTAACAAAACCGGTTGCACTATGGAGGGTCTCTGCTTGTGTCTCATTATGACCCTGGGAGGAGCTGGCTGCTAGTCTGGTGGAGGCTGGAGACGAGAGGGGAAATCCTGAGAGGAACCCATTCTGATAGGATCGCTTGATCCTCAAAGCGTGCTGGCCCTGTGGGGTCTAAGTAAGGAGGTGAGGGGGCATTTTGGCTGTTAAAGGATTGGCACGTGTGAATCACGCACACTGCACATTACTTTTGCATGAAGAGTGAAGTGGGAGGACTACCACAAAGCATCGCATTATTATTATTATATTTTTTGGACTTTGCAATTGATTATTTGTTCACCAATTTTGTGCATTAGTATGTTTTTTTCACAATATTGAATTAAGATTGTATTTGTCACCCTATGCACTGGATATTCCCCATGAAGGAATTCACGCATGACACTATTATTTATTTATTTGTTCATCATCCCGGGTATATATGTTTAGGGGATGTGTATTTAGTTTGTGTATTGTAATCACTGATTCACTTAATATATATATATATTTTTTTTTTTTTAGTGTTACTAGCGCTACACTGTTTATTTTAATTGACTATTCACTTATTTGGGTATAAGGTTAGTGTCAGCAGCTTTTGAGGGTAGGATTCCATTTAAGCGCAGGAGGTCCTTTGAATTTTAATACAGTGTCCTTGTCCCTTCCTGCCAGATGAACTGGAAGCGTTTTAATCCATGCCCCATGCTGGGCCGTGTTTTACTGGCATGGGGATGCACAGGTGTTGCATGCATCCCCATGCTGGCAGTCTCATTGCTGTCTATTGGGACACAGCGGCTGCACGGACACAGCCGCTGCTCTTATTGTGGCATCTGTTTGAGTGCATGGCCCTGCACACACATGCATTGGGAGCAGTGGCTGTGTCAGTGCATCCGCTGAGTCTCATTTAACAGCAATGGGACTGCCGACACAGGGATGCCGTAATACTTGTGCATCCCCTTGCCGGTAAACGTGGCCCTGCATGGGGCATGGATTAAAATGCCCCATGTGAATGAGGCCTTAAGGTAAAGCCTGTGTGACAACCATGACTGTCTACCTAGATACAGTGTAGTCATGACAGAACACTGCATGGGTTATTTGCAGATTTACTGGGGGGAAAATAAAAGAAAAAAGACTGCAATGCAGCCAACTAACAACTGTAAACTGCATATAATACATTTTGTTTTTAGAAATGCTTTAACTGCAGTAATGTTACAAGTGGGGATTGTTACAACAACCATTTCATACCAATTGCAAAGTCTGCAGTTCCAGGTCCAAGCTGTCTTGCTGCAACACAGGACACATTCATTAAAATTAAAAGTACCGTAAATGGATTTTCAAAAATAGCTGACATATTTTAATGGTAATTTTACAGAGGATTTCTATTGTCAATATGGTCCCCTTATCAGTAGCCGGTGAAAGTGATTGTCACCCCTAGTGTTTAATTATTAAGACGACATACAGCACAAAAACAGGTATAGTGGCTATCACATATGTAGGGTCAGCTTTGCGAAAGAAGAGATGTTGAACTTAGGAAGACTTTGGGACAGATGTGGAATAAGCATAGTAATGGAATTCCCCCAGATCATCAACTGTAAAGTTTGAAGGGATGTCGCTGGTATTAAATATGTATATCCTTATAGAGACACAAATTAAACACAAGTATGTTTCTTTCATGAAAATGTATTCCACATTATTTGCACTGCTTATACACATGATGACATGATCGGACTTATTTAATAAGGCAGAGCAAAGAATGATGACTTGCAGTAAACTATTAATAGCAATCAATGAGGTCTCCATTTTAAGAAGTCATATGAATGATGATTGGCTTGTTACAGTCAAATAGTTGCTAAGGTTGAGTAAAGACACTGGTCCATTCAGTTCATCCTGAAAATTTTTTTTAATTTATCTAAACTCCCTGCTGTCACCACCAAATGTGGAAGGGAGTTCCACATCCTTACCGCTCTGACAGCAAAGAACCCCTTACGCAGTTTGAGATGAAACTACTTCTTGTCCAACTTGACTTTGTGGCTGTGTGTTGGCTTTAGAGACCTTAGATTAAATTGTTTTCTCTCAATGATACAGTCACCATTTAAAGATTTATATATTGCAATCATATCCCCTCTCAAGCATGTCTTCTACAGGGACAATAATTTAATTTTAAGTTTACTTTACCTTATTAAATAAGACCACATGTCTGCTCTCTCTCATAGCATTCATTCATTTTCTACTTTTATCCTGTCTACCTCCTTTTTCATTCTGGTGTGCTGCTATAATCATTTGTGTGATATCCACTGAATACTAATAAGATCTTTGTTTTAAAGTCACCCAAACAGTTCACAACAGCATTTCATGAGACTCATCGTAGACTGCTGCTATGGAAATTTTCTATACCTCATACATACAAGTCTCTTTCTATCATTTCCAAGGGTTTGATTTACTAATATAAGTAAACAATGCGATAAACATTACAGAATAAGAATGGTACAGATAAGAGCTGATGAGGCAGACATTATGAACTGTCGTTCCGTCCATTATGAGGTAGGGATGACAGATATAACACCTGCCCCATATGTGTGTCTTTTGGTAAAAATGATAAGACTACGTGTGACGGTACGAACTGTTACAGGACCACTTCTATCTTTTAGAGAGGCCTAGAAGTTGTTCTTATGGGTCCTCTGGGAGAACGTCCATTTATGTGTATTATAATGCACTTCAAATGTCTGTTGGAGTGGCTTTCATGAAATGAAAGGCCAGATCATAGGATTGGACTGCTTTATGCAGCTACGCACTTGTATATAACAGACTGATGTACATGGCGTTAATTTGATTTAAACCCAAGAGAAAAAATGTAATATATTGCAGCTTACCAATCCTTAAATTTGGTGGCTGCATTCATTTTCTTTTTTATGCTGTTATCTAGGCTTTAATTTGTTATGATGGCAGCCACCACATCTAAGGATTAGCAAACTGCAATATATTCCATTTTTGGGTTTGGGTATGGGTATGCTTTAAAGCTGAATTCTAGGTATGGATTTTTTTTTCTGCATAGTTACATGGGTCCACCTTGAACTAATGTAAGTATGCATGTCATACCTGTGGGATCCCTGTAGAAACAGTGTTTCACTGTAGTAGCCACTGCTACTACAGTGATTATAGATGTCTTCAGGGTCTCGTGCCAAGCAGATGCCCTTTTACAGGGGGGAACTTGCTCGGAAAGGGTGCCATTCACAGAATACCTTGTATTTTTTCTCAATTAATACATGGTGTTCTCTGATTCAACGAAGTGAAAAGGTGGAGCAGTGATGTCACAATCTCCACCTTGTCCAATCGGAGAACTCTTTGCATTCACTGAGAAACATACTTGGTGTTCTGTTAATGGCCCCCATCATGTTCAATATGCAGGAGAACAATTGCTTGGCATTGGACCCGGAAGACCTAAAGGTGAGCACTTTAATGGTGGGGCCTACTTCAGTCATTTCCCGAATCCCCAGCAGTCCCACAGGTATGACATATGCATACTTACCTTGGTCCAAGTTGGACCAATGTAACTATTCAATAAAATCTACACTTGAAATTCAGCTATAGTTGCGAATTATTCTTATTTATCTAAACTGTTCCTCACAAGAAATTGTGACAGTCCAATGATCTCAGCTGTTATTCAGTTCACATTTCAATGAAGGAACAATTTCAGCCATAACTTTACTCATTAGCCTTTCCACATAACCCGTATTCCTCTTGTTTTCTGTCTAAATTAGCATATTGGGCTGAATGTTAGTTGGTAACAGGACTGATGGGGGGAAAATGGGAACTCCAATTGCTGCTGATCCCACTACAGAAGCTGCAGCACTAAGGCAAAGTGTGGAATGTTTAAACCTAAGCATCAACATTTGCTTTGCTCCTACAGGCAAAAAGACAGTTTTTAAAGTCCATTCGAACTTTCAGTTTAAATAATTTAAATAAATTTGTAGTACATCAAAAAAGTGTGCAAAGTTCTATGTTTTAATTTCTTTAGTAAGCAGTTTGTAAGCAGCTGCAAAGTGACACCCTTGCTCTCTCTCTGGAAGCAGTGCTCTCTCTGAAGAGGTCCTACACACCCCTCTGCTGAGTCAAACCTATAGCTCTGCATTCAGCAAATCCCATGACCTGTGCTGATTGGAGAGCTCTGGCCCTGACTCAGCCGCTGGCGTCTGCTTACACAGACAGCAAGGGTCCTGCTCTACAGCATGCTAGCAGTGGATAGGCTTTATATTCTGCTGTGGCTGCTTTGGAACAAACTGTAATGCCTAGTACACACGATCAGAATCGGACTACTTATCATTTTTTGTTTGTTGCATGCTAGTCTCATATCGAAAATGAAGAGGTTATGGAAACTCTCATGGGACAGAATACAACTTTGGAAGGGATATAATGTATTGTATTGTAATGTATTCTTTCGCTTCTGAGCATGCGTGGTCTTGGCCCCATGATTTTTTTCAGATGAATACTGTACTGATTAAACAAAAATCGTTTCCTCTGTTAACATACGAAAACACTTTTCGTGCTTGTTTCTTCAGATATTGTTGCATGTTGCATGAACTGTCGTGATCAGCTGTTGAAAGCTTTGTAGTACCGATCAAATTATCATACAATCCCTCCGTAAAGCGATTTTTTTTCTGATTGTGTGTACGAGGCATTAGACTTTGCACATCTTTGGTTACACCTGGGAGGTATTTATCTGATTGCAATTGACATTAAAGTTGGGCTTTAATATGTAATATAGCCTCTCTTGTGGAATTGCCTCATATTTCTCTGAATACCAACATAAAACATTCTTTTATATTGTAGAGTCTATTTAAACATGTTTTCACCCAAGATTCATGCAACTTTTGCTCCAGATTCATACATTTTTCCAAATCAAAACAATATGTGAAAGATGGGTGAATCTTATGTGAAAACAGTTAGGACTAGACCCCTATGTACAAATGTGTATAGATTTTGGCAGAGTTTTAGCAACGTAGGTGAGTAAATTTATGTCAAGATCATATACTGTAACTTAGTTGCTGCTGGAACAATTCTTTATAACACAGTGATAACAATTTGTTTTTTTCTAGTTGCAGTGCGTCCCTGCCTGCATTTTAGATGATCCGGTTCAGAGCTGCGAACATGAAGGGCCCATAACATGGGTACCACTTGGTACAGTGTTCAGCCCCATGCAGCCGTAGCCTGCTATAGACTTTGACAGGCTGAGCAGCTGGGCTGGATGGTTCACCTGTCCCTCCTAGGCATGTCAAAACGCAGAGAGGAACGCACTGCAGCTAGATGGTTGTGTGTGCAAAGGGCCTAAAGTGGCAATTGTGGTAGGTGAGCCCTTCCTACACCAATAAGATTTTTTTTAAACGAAACAGTTTTGTTCTGGAATTAACTTGAGATTTGGCTGTTAGAATTACATTCCCTACTCCATCTCTCTGAAATAAAAGGCTGAATATTTGTATACTGTACCTGTGACAATGATCTACAAAGTGTGGCTGTCATATGTCTTTACAATACTATATTTTAATGCAGCAATAGACTCACAAGTAGCCATGTGGGTAATAACGCGACATAACAGTGATTAAAGTGCCTGTAAAGTCTGCTGTTTCTGGTTTTTGGAAAGTGTAAGGATTTTATTGCTGTAAATATTTGTACCTTCTTTGTTCAGTATGAATTTTGAAGGCAGTTGTACTGGTGATTGTGATATTGTGATGTGTGTTTTGTTGGCTGCTTGCGTCTGTGACATTTTGCTATATTTATGATTCCTGGGAAAGCAGTGATGAAGCCATTCATTCTGCATCCTGCAGAAATGAAATTTCATTCCTCTGAACACCTAGTCTTCACTGTAATACATAATGTTTCCGACGTCCTGTACACACCCTTGGTACAAAAGTACCATGCGATCCGGTGGGGGCAAACGCATTGCATTTGAGAACTGAGTTTAGGGTGTTAACATTTTAATGACACCCACTGCAGATTGCATTTTGCATGCGGGTTGAATCTAGTGCGGACATGGTTTGAACAGGCACTTAGTCCTCTGAGACCTTTAGGCTCCATCAGTCCCCCAGACTCACTTAGCTGCCTTGACTTTCTTAGCCCTCTGGACAAGAAACCCCGGGGGAGATTTCCTAAAACTGGTGCGCTCAGACATAATCAGTGGAGGATTATGTGACAGAAATGCAGGGGTGCCAATATTTTTGGCCATGACTTTATATATATATATATATATATATATACAGTGGGGATCGAAAGTTTGGGCAGCCCAGCTAAAAATTTGTATTAATGTGCATAAAGAAGCCAAGGAAAGATGGAAAAATCTCCAAAAGGCATCAAATTACAGATTAGACATTCTTATAATATGTCAACAAAAGTTAGATTTTATTTCCATCATTTACACTTTCAAAATAACAGAAAACAAAAAAATGGCGTCTGCAAAAGTTTGGGCACCCTGCAGAGTTAATATCTTGTACTGCCCCCTTTGGCAAGTATCACAGCTTGTAAACGCTTTTTGTAGCCAGCCAAGAGTCTTTCAATTCTTGTTTGAGGTATCTTTGCCCATTCTTACAAAAGTCTTCCAGTTCTTTGAGATTTCTGGGCTGTCTGTCACGCACTGCTCTTTTAAGGTCTATCCATAGATTTTCAATTATGTTGAGGTCAGGAGATTGTGAAGGCCATGGCAAAACCTTCAGTTTACGCCTCTTGATGTAATCCCCTGTGGATTTCGAGGTGTGTTTAGGATCATTATCCATTTGTAGAAGCCATCCTCTCTTTAACTTCAGCTTTTTCACAGATGGCATCAAGTTACCATCCAAAATTTGCTGAAATTTTATTGAAACCATTTTCCCTTCTACTCGTGAGATGTTCCCTGTGCCACTGGCTGCAACACAACCCCAAAGCATGATTGATCCAACCCTATGCTTAACAGTTGGACAGAGGTTCTTTTCATTAAATTCTGTGCCCCTTCTTCGCCAAACGTACCTTTGCTCATTCTGGCCAAAAAGTTCAATTTTAACCTCATCGGTCCACAGAACTTGTTTCCAAAATGCATCAGGCTTGTCTATATGTTCATTTGCAAAGTTCAAACGATGATTTTTGTGGTGAGGACGTAGAAGAGGTTTTCTTCTGATGACTCTTCCATGAAGACCATATTTGTACAAGTATCTCTTTATAGTGGAATAGTGTACCACAACTCCAGTGTCTGCCAGATCTTTCTGGAGGGATCGTGCAGTCAAACGTGGGTTTTGAATTGTTTTTCTCACAATCCTGCGAGCTGTTCTGTCTGATATTTTTCTTGGTCTTCCAGATCTTGCTTTAACTTCCACTGTTCCTGATGACTGCCATTTCTTAATTACATTCCGAACAGAGGATATTGACATCTGAAAACGCTTTGCTATCTTCTTATAGCCTTCTCCAGCTTTGTGAGCGTCAACTATTTTCAGTTTCAGTTTTCTAGACAACTGCTTAGAAGAACCCATGGTGCTGATTGTTGGGGCAAGGTCAGATGAGTCTGGGCATTTAAAACCTTTGAGATTGACATCACCTGGTCTTCTCAGATGATGATTGAGAACAATCCATGACACTGGCATCTCTCAGCTTTGCAAAGGGGGCAGTGCATGCTATAAATTCTGCAGGGTGCCCAAACATTTGCAGACGACATTTTTTTGTTTTCTGTTATTTTGAAAGTGAAAATGATGGAAATAAAATCTAACTTTTGTTGACATATTATAAGAATGTCTAATCTATAATTTGATGCCTTTTGGAGATTTTTCCATCTTTCCTTGGCTTCTTTATGCACATTAATACAAATTTTTAGCTGGGGTGCCCAAACTTTCGATCCCCACTGTGTGTATATATATATATATATATATATATATATATATATATATATATATATATATATATATATACACTGTATATATGTAATAAAAAATTATTTCCCACAATCAATCCTGATAGTACAGAAACTACCAATATAACGATTAAAGATTGGACATGTGGAATCCTGTGTCACCATCTGGGAACAAAGACAGGGTTCGGCTTTTATGTCTTTAAAAAAATCAAAAACATCTTTCTCATTGCATTGAATTAGCCAGTAACATAGCCATGTTGGACCTAGTAGGTTCATTGGCTATTGCACTGACAATTGGCCTTATTAAGTAAGGAAAACAGCAAAGTGTAGTAACTCATAACTGACAGTAGCAATTGACTGTTTTACAGATCCGAAGTTACCTTACTGAAATCTAAATTGTTGGTAAAGGGTTACTGCACTTTCTGTATTATCTCTGCACTTAGTAAATGAGACTAAAAAGGTGTAATGATATTTAACTAAACCGTTGCATTGGAATTGTTTCATTTTTGTAATGACAGTTCCTGCATGCCAGCCATTTGATTCCATCCTCACTACCTCTCCCAATACTGATTAAAGCAGAATGCAGTATTAAGCTGGCCACACACTAGTAGACTTTAATTAGAAAGAAATGTAATTTCACAGTATTTAAACTTTTGTTTGCTTTTAACATTCATTTTTGGAACGAATGAACTTTCCCAAACGAAAACCATGTTCACTATTAGAAATTCATTGTCTGAGAAAAATGTAACATCCTGCTCCTTCAATTGTTCTCATCACAGCAGTAAAAAATGAATGCCGTTTGATCCAACTAACTATTAGAGTATAGAGTGAAAGTTCTTAAAACAAAAAATGTCAAATTAAATTCTGCTAGTGTATGGCTAGCTTTAAGCTGGCCATAGATGGATCGAAAATCGGGCGGTTCTGCAATGGCTAGCCGAATTTCGATCCATCTATTGCTGTTTCCACTCAAGAGAAGTCTTATCTAATGATTGGCTTTTCTCGAATGGGAATATTTTATTTGATCAGCACATGCAGCAAATTTCCTGCAACACTGATCAGTGTATGATGACAGAAGAGTACCCACTGTCAGAATAGAGTTACACAGTGGGGAGTAGACCTCCATCCGTTTGTTTTTATAACAATCCACTGGCTGATCCAAAAAAAAAAAAACAATCCATCTATGGCCAGCCTTAGTCATGCCTCCCTGACCTGTTGGGCTGAACACCACCAAACAATTTTCTAAGAAAAAAAAAAAGCTGGTTCATCATAATAAAGCAGTTACCAGAGTATAAAATATCACAGAAATCCTTTTAGTTTAGGTTTATCTTTACAGACAGTAACAGAAACCGTTCACCTACTCTTCCATTATGTATGTGTGTCGGCACTATGATGATTTGTACATGAATGTACAGTGATTTTATCTTAGGAGACTAATGATTCCATTGGGCCTGTTCTTAGCAAGGCAATACAAAGTGCATAGACTGTGTGTAACGTGCTGTGGCCAATAGTTACCATTCACATTTGGTCTTTTACAGATCTTTGTATTCTAGACTGACTGTGACTATTACTTATACAGTAGGTTGCTGCACATACAGTCTTTACACTTCATACTGCCTCACTGAATAAGCCTGCATGTCTCAATTTTCTAGTAATGTGAGCTCTTTGTAGAACAATGTAATTACTGCATTTTCCACAGTTGTGACTATTTTTACACTGGTATATGTCTTTTTATGCCATACCATAAGAGAATGAGCATTTCTATACATGACTTGTATGTTTGCTATTGTTTTATTGTCTCAAGTTCGTACTGAGCAAATGTCACTATTAGCTTTATTTTATTATGAAGTATTGGGAATTGGTTGTGATCCCATCATTGTACATAAAAATGGGTATAAGTCTATCCAATTTATGGTATATTCTGTATATAAAGAATAATAATTATGAAAAACTGTGTCTTTTTTTGTAATAAATCTGGAAATTCTAACAATGAAATGGATGACATTTGGAGAGCAGACTGGATGATACAGACAGCTTGTCTTGTTCCTTGTTAGACTGGATAACCCTGCAGCTGGAAAAGGATATTGAGTGCCAGCAGGGCTTTTTTTCAGTGGCATCCCCAGCAATAAATGGATGTAATGGCAATGAGGGATCACTTAGTGCTGGCTGCTGGAAAATCTAATGTTGCTAGTGGGGTCTATTGTTGCTGAGGGGGTCTATTGTTGCTGGCTGCAGGGGATCTCTTTTACTGCTTTTTTAGTTATTATTAACACAATCCATATTAACACACACAATTGATACTTGGTTCTATAAAAAGGGCAGTACTGGGAGTTGGGTAGGGGGTGGAACCAAGGGACAGTCCTCAGAGGTGGGTAGGGGGTGGCGATAAGCTTGGAAGGGGGAGTACCTGCACATTTTCTCTGAGAAAAAAAGCCCTGAATGTCAAAATTGCCATAGACTCTAAGGCCTTGTTCTTACAGGATGTACTACAGAAAACACCTGTACAAGGCCATATTTTCATGCACAGGTGTTTCTTGTACCCCATGCAGGCAGTCCCATTCATGTTGTCATTTTTGATGCAGTGGCTGCACAAACACAGCTGCTGCTCCCAATTTTACATCCGTGCAGATGCACAGCCCTGAATGCAGATAGTGTGATTTCGGGGGCAAGCACTCACACCCACAATGATGCAAATTTACCCCTTAAACATGCATTCACACCTATGTGTTTATAAATATTTGCATTTAATGCACATTTGCATGTGCATTTTACGTAAGTTTAATGTGCTGATGTGTGCATTTAATACGTTTTCAGAGCAATATTATGTGCATATATTCATAATAATTGTACAAAACTGATTATGAATTTTAAGTGCACTTTAAATATGCATTATACAGAAGCTTGAAAAAGTATTCATACTTTGTGAAATTTTCCACATTTTGTCATGTTACAATCAAAAACGTAAATGTATTTTATTGGGATTTTATGCGATAGACCAACACAAACTGGCACATAATTGTGCACTAGAAGGAAAATGAGAAATGGTTTTCAACATTTTTTACAAATATCTGAAAAGTGTGGTGTGCATTTGTATTCAGCCCGCTTAACTCTGATACCCCTAACTAAAATCTAGTTGAACTAATTGTCTTTAGAAGTCACCTAATTAGTAAATAGAGTCCACCTTTGTGTAATTTAATCTCAGTATAAATACAGCTGTTCTGTGAAGACCTCAGAGGTTCATTAGAGAACATTAGTGAACAAACTGCATCATGAAGGCCAAGGAACACACCAGACAAGTCAGGGATACAGTTGTGGAGAAGTTTAAAGCAGGGTTAGGTTATAAAAAAATATCCCAAGCTATGAACATCTCACAGAGCACTGTTCAATCCATCATCTGAAATGGAAAGAGTATGGCACAACTGCAAACCTACCAAGACATGGCCGTTGACCTAAACTGACAGGCTGGGCAAAGAGAGCATTAATCAGAGAAGCAGCCAAAAGGTCCATGGAAACTCTAGAGGAACTGCAGAGATCCACAGCTCAGGTGGGAGAATCTGTCTACAGGACAACTATTAGCCATGCATTCCACAAATTTGGACTTTATGGAAGAGTGGCAATAAGAAAGCCATTGTTGAAAGAAAGCCATAAGAAGTCCCATTTGCAGTTTGCAAGAAGCCATGTGGGTACATGGCAAATGGGGAAGAAGGTGCTCATGGTCAGATGAGATCAAAATTTAACTTTTTGGACTACATAAAACACTGTGTGGCGGAAAACTAACACTGCACATCACCCTGAAAACACCATCCCCACCGTGAAACATGGTGGTAGCAGCATCATGTTATAGGGATGCTTTTCTTCAGCAGGGATAGGGAAGCTGGGCAGAGTTGATGGGAAATGGATGGAGCCAAATACAGGGCAATCATAGAAGAAAACCTGTGCAAAAGACTTGAGGAGGAGGTTCACCTTCCAGCAGGACAACGACCCTAAACATACAGCCAGAGCTACAATGGAATGGTTTAGATCAAAGCATATTCATGTGTTAGAATGGCCCAGTCAGAGTCCACAACTAAATCCAACTGAGAATCTGTGGCAAGACTTGAAAATTCCTCTCCATCCAATCTGACAGAGCTTGAGCTATTTTGCAAAGAAGAATGGGCAAAACTTTCACTCTGCTGATTTGCAAAGCTGGTAGAGACATCCCCAAAAAGACTTGCAGTTGTAATTGAAGCGAAAGACGGTTCTACAAAGTATTGACTCGGGGGGGCTGAATACAAATGCACGCCACACTTTTCACATATCTATTTGTGAAAAAAAATTTTGAAAATAATTTATCATTTTCCTTCCACTTCACAATTATGTGCCACTTTGTGTTGGTCTATCACATAAAATCCCAATAAAATACATTTACGTTTTTGGTTGTAACATGACAAAATGTGGTAAATTTCAAGGGGTATGAATACTTTTTCAAGGCACTGTATACTAAATATATTGGTGTGAATGTACCTCTATTTGTACCCCCTACTACCCACTACAGCCTTATAAGGGTTAATGCACACTGGCCTAAAGCACACGGCTTCTGAAGGAGTTTTGTGTTTTGCCTGTAGAAGCAGCTCAATGTTATCCTGTGTCCATGTATATTAAGATGTTTAGAGGCATATTATAAGCTCAGCGTTTAGTGGCAGAAAGAAAAAGCCTTCTCCTTTGTGTGGTTGATTTGAAGTTTTTTGGCAAAAAAAAATGCTAAACACTCCTAAATGTGCCTAAACATGTGTATAAAAACACTATATGAGCTTTTTTTTTTCTTTTTATGCCAAGCATTCTTTAAAGCCCAGTGTGCATAGAGCCTTAAAATGTTGTGGTTTAGTATGCATATTTAACACATTTTTAAAGCAGGAAAATGCACAAAAAACACTTGCATAAAAAATGCAAAAAAAGTGAATTCAATCCCAGTACAACGTTAAATATGCATGCTACAACACAGCATTTAAATAGTGCGAATCCAGCGTTACTGAAATTAATATTGAGAACACTGGAATTCTTAGGTTAGGGGTAATCAATTGCTTCTTAGGAATCTAAACGTGTCTGCAGTCACATAATTTGCAGTGCTCTGAAATCAATATGCTACTAATATATTTAAAGCAATATTAAACCCCAACAGAAATGTACTATATCACAGGTTACAATGTTTAGATGTGGTGTCTGCATTAGTTTTCTTTTTTAAGCTTTTTTCCCCCCTCTGTTTTGACCTGGTGATCTGGCCAGTAACACACTTGTATTAGAGTGCCCCCACTCTGGATGAAGGAGCAACAGAGACAACTTTGGACAGCAGCATTGTTAATCTGGGGGGAGGGTAGTGTTAGATGTACTAGCAGATTTAGATACACTAATAAGTCAAACTCCAGATCACACTTTTTAAACTGGAATTCCAATCCATAGCTAACTAATGATAAACCTACTCCCCCCCATTGTAAAGCTATTCCATCTAACCCTGTAAAAAAAAGTTCTGTATACTTACCTATTCTGAAGCCGCTCAGTTCTGGTCTCCAGTGGCGGTTTCTGTGTGCAGGAGAGAAATGACAATGGCTAAGAATTGCCTAGGAGATGACATCACCTATAGACTTACTATGGGGCATCTGTTGTCGACTGCCTCTCCTACACACAGAAGCTGCCACTGGCGGCTCAGCCTGGGACTGGAGGGGCTTTAGAATAGGTAAGTATAGGGATCTTTTCTTTACAGGGTTAGATAGAATAGCATTAGAATGGGGGTGGAAGCAGGCTGAGCCTTAGTTAGCTATTGACTGGAATTCCACTTTAAGCAGTTACAGTAAGAGTTGGGATAAAGGTTTACATAAATAAAGGTTGACCATTGTAAGCACCTTTGTCAGTAGTAAAAGGTTTATCTCAACACTCTCACTGTTACATCTACAGGACAGCTTGTTCCGTTGAATAACAATAGACTTACTGGCCAGATCACCAGGTGACAATAAAGGAAAGAAAGCCTAAAAAAAAGAAAATTAATAACATCTAAGAATTGATCAGCTGCAATATAATGTTTGCTTTTAAAGAGGTAGTAAACTGCGTTTTTGGTTGTAACATGACAAAATGAGCAAAATTTCAAGTGGTATAAATATTTTTCCAAGGCACTGTAGAAGCTATTATGAGCATTTATTTTTCTGCTCCTAGAAGCTAACAGTGTTCTCATGTGTCCATGCACATTATATTACACTAAAAGCATTAAACCCCTGTGGGGTTTAATAACAATCAACAATCTATTGAGGGGTGACTTATCTCTTTATGGCTAGCTCTGATGAAGAAGGGATCACCCTTCGAAATGCGTTAGTTTGAACAAGAGATTATCTCCCCTTCAGGTGGAACCTGTATGTGACCTGTAACCCTGTGTTGGCTATGGTTATTATATGCCTATTTTACTGCTACTCTTGTGAGTATATTTTACTAATAAATTCATCTACTGTTTACTGAGGTAATGTGCAAGGCTGGTGAGCTCTTTCTTTTGTTCTTTACTACGGGGAAAACCAACTCCAGGGCAGATGCATTATCACACTCCTTTGACTCACAGAATTCTGAGACCTCCAGGGAACCAGAGTTTATAATTCCTCCCATCCGAGTTCTTGCTCTCACCTTATTCAGGATCTTGCTCTCACCTTAGTTCAGGACTCTATCCCACTGAGGAAAGCTTTTGTGCCAGAAAATTCCAGGATGAAGCTGTTATGTTGGGCTCATGACTTCAAGCTCTCTGTTCATCTGGGTATCCACAGGACCCTAACTTTCCACTGTCGTCTCTACTGGTGACCGAACCTCCGCGAGGATTTCAAGGACTTTGTGAAGGCCTGTCCGGTCTGTGCCCGTATCAAGTTCTAACCAAGCTTCAACTGGACCTCTTCTTCCATTGCCTCCCCCCGAGGAGCCGTGGTGTCACATTGCTATGGATTTTATAACTAACCTTCCTTGTTTGAGAGAAGAGATCCCTGCCTTGGATGCTATGCAGAAGAGTATGAATCAGATTTGGTTCCAAGGTCAGACCCTACTATGGTGGGCAGCTGACAGACATAAAAGATTTGCTGATTGACACTGCCGAAGCGTCACTCTATTTCAGCCTGGGGACAGGGATTGGTTGGCTACTAAGAATATCCGCCTAAAAGTTCCATCCATGAAGTTTTCCCCTCGTTATATTGGACTTTATGTCATCTCTGCTAGAATCAATCCCGTTTGCTTCAAACTCTGTTTGCCGTCTTATCTTAAGATTCCCAATTCCTTTCATGTATCTCTACTCAAGCTTGAAAAGGATTGATAGGAGGAGTTGCCAGCATTGAGGCACGAAAAACGCATTCAAAACACAGGTTTTGAATGCGTTTTTCGTGCCTCAATCCTGGCAACTCCTCCTACCAATCCTTTCCAAGAAAATTAAGTTCATCAAATCTTGGATTCTAAAGTTTCCTGCGGTAGACTCCAGTGCCTGGTTGATTGGAGGGGCTTTGGCCATGAGGAAAGATCCCGGGTTCCCGCTTTTGATGTTTCTGCTCTTTGACTAGTAAAAATATTCCACCTGGAAAACCTGATCTCAGTAAAAAAAAAAGGGGGGGGGGGTAATGTCACACTTCCGTGCACATCGATCCATTGCTGGGTTTTGCCTACTCTCCAAGTTGCTAGGGTTCCTGAACCTAGGTATTATTAATATTTACTGATCTATAGTGAGACTCTGATGGAGGAATCTGATGTAAAGGGGCACCTGATGTAAGGGGGCATGGTGATTTTTGCAGCTGATATATGGGAACACTATGATGGGGGAATCTAATATATGGGGGTCACCATGATGGGGACACCTGATATGATGGCACACTGATGGGGGAACCTCATGTATGGTGACACCTGATGTAAGGGGGCATTCTGATGGGGACACTTGATTTTAGGGGAGCACTCTGATGTGACACCTGATATAAGGGGGTACTCTAATGGGGACACTTGATATAAGGAGGCACTCTGATGAGGAAATCTGATTTAACGGGGCACGTTGATGGGGACACTTCATATAAGGAGGCACTCTGTTGGGGACACTTGATATAAGGGGGCACTCTTATGGGGACATTTGATATAAGGGAGTACTCTGATGGGGACACATGATATAAGGGAGTACTCTGATGGGGACACCTGATATAAGAGAGTACTCTGTTGGGGACACTTGATATAAGGGGGCACTCTGTTGGAGACACTTGATATAAGGGGCACTCTGTTGGGGACACTTGATATGAGGGGGGCTACTCTGATGGGGACACTTGATATAAGGGGCACTCTGTTGGGGACACTTGATATGAGGGGGGCTACTCTGATGGGGACACTTGATATAAGAGGGCACTCTGATGGGGACACTTGATATGAGGGGGGTACTCTGATGGGGACACTTGATATAAGGAGGCACTCTGTTGGGGACACTTGATATGAGGAGGGCACTCTGTTGGGGACACTTGATATGAGGAGGGCACTCTGTTGGGGACACTTGATATAAGGGGGCACTCTGTTGGGGACACTTGATATGAGGAGGGCACACTGTTGGGGACACTTGATATGAGGAGGGCACTCTGTTGGGGACACGATATAAGGGAGTACTCTGATGGGGATAAATAATAACATATGATGAACAATAATAATGGTAATGAAAATATGGCAATAAAATTGTATAAATATAGGGTGAGCGCTATTGAGGCGGAAAGTTGGTGAAGTGATGGTTACGTCTTAAAGTGACGTATCTATATGACACAAGTTAAATAGTGAATAGTCCGATCAACTAATATAGCAGTCCATAAAATGATCCGTGTCGGGACGGAGCATGGATCACTTTTTTTATGGACTACTATATTCGTTGATCGGACTATTCACTATTGTCACTCAACTATTTAACTTGTGTCATATAGATATGTCATTTTAAGACATAATAATCACTTCACCAACTTTGCTCCTCAATAGCGCTCACCCTATATTTATACAATTTTATTACCATATTTTTATTACCATTGTTATTGTTCATCATATGTTACCATTTAGCGCTGCATATTATTATTTTTTACTGTATTTTTGAGGTGTTGAGGTTTTACCTTTTTATGCTAGCTGCTTTTACGTTCTCCTGCGCTCGCAATCACCTCCAATATACTCTGATGGGGATACCTGTTATAAGGGGGCACTCTGTTGGGGACACTTTATATGAGGGAGTACTCTGTTGGGAACAGTTGATATAAGGGGCACTCTGATGGGGACATTTGATATAAGGCGGCGCTCTGTTGGGGACACTTGATATTAGGGGGCGCTCTGTTGGGGACACTTGATACTAGGGGGCGCTCTGTTGGGGACACTTGATACTAGGGGGCGCTCTGTTGGGGACACTTGATATTAGGCGGCGCTCTGTTGAGGACACTTGATATTAAGGGCGCTCTGTTGGGGACACTTGATACTAGGGGGCGCTTTGATGGGGACACTTGATACTAGGGGGCGCTCTGATGGGGACACTTGATATTAGGGGGCGCTCTGTTGGGGACACTTGATATTAGGGGGCGCTCTGTTGGGGACACTTGATACTAGGGGGCGCTCTGATGGGGACACTTGATACTAGGGGGTGCTCTGTTGGGGTCACCTGATATAAGGGGGCGCTCTGAGGGGAGCAACTGAACTAAGGATTGCTCTGATGAGAACACTTTATGTAAGGCGGTTCTATTTTCTTTTACTTGAAGAGATTTGGACCTCGGCTGGCAGAAAATATTTTAGCGACCAGACCTCCTTGAGTTATAATTCCTAGCCCGCCTGTCCTATACTTTACATTCACCGATAACTGTCCATGGACTGTAGCTGAAAAAACCCTTTCAGGGATCTGTCCAATCAGACAGCGATGTAGTGCCGTTCCTCCTGGTGTCACATTGTCTCGGCTGTCATTGGTTGCCACACCCCGCACACACCCACCCTAACGATCTTACGACTAGACGACAGCACGCCGAGTCAGCCATCTTGCTCCACCTTCACCTCAGGATTCTTTGACTGAGAAGTCCCCGGAAGACTCTCAGAGCCATCTTGCTCCTCTCAATCAGCGAGCACGATCTCTAGGACACCATCCACACCGTATAATTTTATACAATTGAGCAAATACATCGCGAGCACTTTGTGTGACGAGACCATTTGATATCTAGCATCTGAAAAGAAAATGTGGCTCATAGTAAATGTCTGAGGATGTGGGTGTACCAAGATGGCGCCCGATGACTATCGCGATGTGAGCGCGCCCCCTAGGGGAACGTGGAGGTCGGAGCATCTGCCGTGAGTGTTCCCGAATCGCCGGGGAGGTCATTGAAGAAGGAGAGGACCCAGGCCCTGAGTGTTCCCCGACACCATGCTCCGCCTGTGCCTGAGGCTCCGCGGGTCCCTCCGCTCCGCTCTGCCGGCCCGGGGACACGGGAACACGGCGGCCCGAGTCCGGAGGTACCACATGAGCGCCGGCTGCCGCCTCCGAGCCCTGGACGGTGTGCCAGCCGGTGTGCCCGGAGGAGGCCGAGTACCGGGGAGGCGGGGAGCGGAGACCGGCAGGAGGTGGTACAGCTATCCTCCCCACCAGAGGGTAAGAGCGGCCGGGGCGGGGGCACTACAAGTCCCAGAGTGCCCTGTGTGTGGAGCTGGGCCAAGGTATGCTGGGAATTGTAGTTCAGTAATGGCCCATCAGAAAGAGCTGTGCCTGGAGACAGCTGGGACTTGTAGTTCCGTATCTGCACACCAATACCAGGCTGTATGCTGACAGGAGGAGAGATCAGAGGATGGTATGGCCGAGCTCTGCTTCCCTACACTGTACGATCTCCATAAAGATGACTAGACACCGTACAGTCTGATTGTATGATCTTCATAAAGATGACTAGACACCGTACAGTCTGATTGTATGATCTTCATAATGATGGTCATACACTGTACAGTCTGATTGTATGATCTTCATAATGATGGTCATACACCATACAGTCTGATTGTATGAACTCCACAAAGATGGTCATACACCGTACAGTCTGATTGTATGAACTCCACAAAGATGGTCATACGCTGTACAATCTGGTTGTATGAACTCCACAAAGATGGTCATACACCGTACAGTCTGATTGTATGATCTCCATAAAGATGGTCATACACCATACAGTCTGGTTGTATGATCTCCATAAAGATGGTCATACACCGTACAGTCTGGTTGTATGATCTCCATAAAGATGGTCATACACTGTACAGTCTGATTGTATGATCTCCATAAAGATGGTCATACACTGTACAGTCTGATTGTATGATCTCCATAAAGATGGTCATACAACGTAAAATCTGATTGTATGAACTCCACAAAGATGGTCATACACTGTACAATGTGATTGTATGATCTCCACAAAGGTGGCCCTACACTGTACAATCTCCTTTAGGCCCATCCACACCAGAACACAGTGTGGGAAGCCCAGGTTCTGTGGGTGTTTCCTGCCCTGGGTTCACAATGCCCTGGGTGTGCAGTCTGCTGTGGGTGTCGGTGCATTTTTAATGACACCCCAAACGCAGATCACAAATGCAGTGTGATTGCCTGCACTGTTCCCATGATATCGCAGTGCCATGTGATCCGGTTGCAGCACATTTTTAGTAGTAGTGCATGGACTTCATACCTCTGGAGGGCTCCGGTGTGCCATCGGCCGAGTGCATCCACGGGGGGGGTCACACAGGAATGCGGCGATTTAGGTGTGAATTGGCCCTTTAGCTCCGGTTCACACGGTCACGTCTCATTCCTGTACAAGTCACATGCGGTTCTGTGTGGTGTGATTTGAACCCATTTCATTTTGTCTTCATATTAAATAGTTTTGGAGCAGCCAAAGGAGATTGTACAGATGGTGTGGTGTGGGTACTGAATGCGTGTTTGACGTGCTGCATTAGGAGCCCACATGCTGTCGCATCGTGTGATGTGGCGTCTTACAACACGTGTGCTGATATTGGGAGTGAATAGCCCGCACTCTGCACTCCGGGACATGCATTGCTGTGTGTGCAGTATGGGCTCACTTACACTTGAGGTCAGGGGGCAGTGAAAACACCTGGTTGAGCTGCATTTTTACCGCCCCCCTGCTGCTCCCTTTTAAGCTGTAAAGATGGCAGCTGGGGGTGTACACATTCCTCAATGCATTGCTTCACAGCCATGGCAGGAATTCTCAGGACTGGGGCAGAACTGCAACCGCTCTACAACTGTGTGCAATACATGAGGTCGCAGTGCAGTAGTACAGTGTTTAGGGTGTTAAAGCAGGCGGTGAGGTGGAGACATATCACCTTCCCATCGCCTATCAAATTGACTGTGAAAAGTGACTTTGAGTGTGGATCACTCTTCAGAGGAGGGGCAGATCTTGCCACTAGTGTAGAGCCATAAGGCATGATAAAACAACAGAATTGTGTGCATAGGTCTGCCCTCGGTGTATATCCTCCTAGACATCAGCCAAGGAAGGCCGCACACGACTGGATGCGTGAAGAACATGGGCACTAGCTGGTAGACGAAGTTCCCTAGTATATGATAGCACATTTGGGTCGTGGATCACACCTCAGAAACATGTGCTTTTGGTCTCAAGGCTCTAATGGAGCATTTCCAGCTCTGGAACTCATATTGCCCATCCGTGCAATGGCTTGTGAACATTTTTCACTTGCTGCATGCTTGTTCCAGGCCACTGACTCAGAAGGTGATAAAGCCAGAGGCTCCACCTAAAGAGTATATAAACCCTAAAGGCTTGCCCTCACATGCAGTACCCTTGCTGCCCCTCTGAAGAGTGATCCACAATGGATTTGACAGGCGGTTTGGAGGCGATATGTCAGCTCACCACCTGGTTTGACCCTTACAATGCCAACCATTGCACCCATTTGCCTTGCATGCGGTTGCAGTGGGGGCCCATTCATTTAAATGGGTTGCATTTGGTGGCAGGACTGCCCACCGACTTCAACATGCAGTCTCATTTTTGATGCAGCCACAAAGCATCATGACTGGCATGTGTACAGCCCTAAGTGGCTGCATGTTCTATTTGCAGGGGGGGGAGGGTAAAGCTCAACCACCTATTTTTACTGCCCCGTGGCTGCCTAGATAAGCCATAATTGTATCTCTCGATATGTTTGGCTTTATGATGTACTGTGTACTGTTTTCCTAAGCAAATCATTTTTGGTGAATTTGTTGCAGAGCTTCTGACCTGGAGATCCTGCCATTAACAGCACTTCCTGCTGCAGGCTGACAACACTCACACTAATTCCCAGTTGTCAGTGGTGACATCCACATGCCGCACATGCTCCTTCCATCACTCATTGAGGTTTCTCTCTGATAGACCTTACAGGACACTCAACAGACAATCCAAGGAGCGCTGGCAACGCCGATGCTTTGTGTGAGGCCGCGGCCTAGCATTGTCAGTGTGCATCAAGAAGTGCTGTTACTGGCGGGATCTGCAGGTAAGAAACTTTACAGCAGAATGACGAAAACCACTTGTGTAAGGACATGGTAAACCGTGAGAGATGATGCCAGACATGCAGAGGCTTGTGGCCCAAAAGTTGCCTTGCCCCGGGCGCTGACAACCCACCCCCAAAAAAACTGGCTCCTAACTTTTTTAGCTGGCTAAACGCATGTAAACACAGGTCTGACGGCCAGTGTGAATGAGGCCTTAGGGGGCAGGTAAGTAGTCCAGGGATCTGCCTCCTAGACTAAACAAGCATTGGTCCCTCGCAGTACTGGGGGCCCCAGTGTAAGGGGAGATTTTATCTATTTCACAAAGTTCAGCTTTGAAGGCAACTTGTCATGAGAAAAATATATAGACTGCCATTGCTGACCTCTGGGAAATGCTAGGATCTTGGTTGTCATGCTGATACTTGTGTGAACAGAGGAAATCTGAAACGTCTGTGTTTCTGTAGTCTGATACTTTCATGTAAGCGCTTCCCCAGTCTTGACCTGAACAGACTTAGATTTAAGAGACAAAGCCAAGCAACTAGCATTGTCAGAAGGAGGATTGCATTGGCAGCCCTCATATTTCTCTCCTGACAGCTGTACTTTGACTAGTATTCTGGGAGCAGGTCTATGGGGGGGGGTCACTTGAGGGGAGAGAGAATCTATAGAAGGGAAGGAGAGATCATTGCTGTGTGCAGACGGAGAGGGGGGATTATTGAGTGGGGGAGATTTCCAGCCCTGTAAACCTATAGTGTGACATGGATATGGTAAAGAGCCATCTACATCTGCTAGAGCATGTACAGATCAGAACGTTTGTAACCCATGCTCTGCACAGAGGTGTATGTCAGACAGGAGAGTCTATCATAAGCTGCACAATTGCTACATTTCTACTTACGTTACTCTATGGAGCTGTTCATAGGCTTGCATTGTCACCTCTCCCATGCTGGCATTGTATCACCTCTCCCATGCTGGCATTGTCTTTGTGTCCCCTCTCCCATGCTGGCTATGTATCACCTCTCCCATGCTGGCATTGTTATTGTATCATCTCTCCCATGCTGGCATTGTTATTGTATCACCTCTCCCATGCTGGCATTGTATCACCTCTCCCATGCTGGCATTGTCTTTGTGTCCCCTCTCCCATGCTGGCTATGTATCACCTCTCCCATGCTGGCATTGTTATTGTATCATCTCTCCCATGCTGGCATTGTTATTGTATCATCTCTTCCATGCTGGCATTGTTATTGTATCATCTCTCCCATGCTGGCATTGTTATTGTATCACCTCTCCCATGCTGGCTATGTATCACCTCTCCCATGCTGGCATTGTTATTGTATCATCTCTCCCATGTTGGCATTGTTATTGTATCATCTCTCCCATGCTGGCATTGTTATTGTATCATCTCTCCCATGCTGGCATTGTTATTGTGTCACCTCTCCCATGCTGGCATTGTATCACCTCTCCCATGCTGGCATTGTATCACCTCTCCCATGCTGGCATTGTCTTTGTGTCCCCTCTCCCATGCTGGCTATGTATCACCTCTCCCATGCTGGCTATGTATCACCTCTCCCATGCTGGCATTCTCATTGTGTCCCCTCTCCCATGCTGGCATTCTCATTGTGTCCCCTCTCCCATGCTGGCATTGTATTACCTCTCCCATGCTGGCATTGTCTTTGTGTCCCCTCTCCCATGCTGGCCATGTGTCTCCTCTCCCATGCTGGCATTGTCATTGTGTCTCCTCTCCCATGCTGGCATTCTCATTGTGTCCCCTCTCCCATGCTGACATTGTATTACCTCTCCCATGCTGGCATTGTCTTTGTGTCCCCTCTCCCATGCTGGCTATGTATCACCTCTCCCATGCTGGCATTGTCATTGTGTCTCCTCTCCCATGCTGACATTGTCATTGTCTCCCCTCTCCCATGCTGGCATTGTCATTGTCTCCCCTCTCCCATGCTGGCATTGTCATTGTCTCCCCTCTCCCATGCTGGCATTGTCATTGTGTCTCCTCTCCCATGCTGGCATTGTCATTGTATCACCTCTCCCATGCTGGCATTGTATCGCCTCTCCCATGCTGGCATTGTCATTGTGTCACCTCTCCCATGCTGGCATTATCATTGTATCACCTCTTCCATGCTGGCATTGTCATTGTGCCCCTCTCCCATGCTGGCACTGGACTTTCAGCAGCATTTTGGGCAGTGATGGGGTGACTTCCACTAATGATATTGGAAGTTGGATTTATGTCAGCTGGGACAGAATCGCCCTTATGACATTATATTGAACATAACTATCTTGGCAGTATATGATTATACGAATAATGCTACAATCTGAATAGTTCTGTTGCATGCCAGCCACATAATACCTTCAAGTGGTATTAAGCCCAAAACAAAAAATGTACTATATTGCAGCTTACCAATCATTAGATGTGGTGGCTGCATCAGTTTTCTTTTCTTTTCTTTGGCTTTTTTCTCTCTGATTTCACCTGGTGATCTGGCCAGTAACACACCTTCTGTATTAGAGTGGATCAAGAAGCACTGGGGGCACCTTTGGAAAGCAGCATTGTCAGTCTGGAGGGGGATGGAAGTTTTAAATTTCCTTACAGGCTTGAATACAAATAAATTGAAGCCAAAATCTAGCTCACACTTTATCCCAAAAGGAAAAAAATTGCTGTAACTGATTATAAAGGTTTTACATGAATACATAAAAACTGATCATTGTAATCACCCCTGTCAGTGGTAACTGGATTGCCTCATCCATGTTAGTTGATACATTTCTGAAAACAAGCAGAATCGCTGGCTGAATCACCAGATGAAAATAGAAGAAAGAAAGCCTAAAAAAGGAAACTAATGCAGCCATCACATCTAAGCTGCAATATAATGTTTGCTTTTGGATTTAATACTGCTTTTGTCCTCTTCTCTTTTTTTTTTTTTTTTTTCGTATGTCAGGCAGCTTTATATTGACTAGTCATCCTAGTTTGTGTGCAATTTGGCCAAATATTGGTCCATTTAGATCAGTGGTTATTCTCTTTCAAGGTAAAGAGGGCCTCAAATGTGGCCCCTAATGTCTCCAAAGAGCCACATATAGTATTTATTACATGTAATGCTACAGAACACTGTCACAGATTGAAGACTTGCTAGAGAAAATGGTCAGATTTTTTTCAGGAGTGGTTGGAGATAGAATTCATAGAAGACAGTCAGAGACTAGGGACATGTTACTTGAAACCACTAGACTTTACTAGACTACTATTAGGAGCCCCTTTACAAATAAATGCTTTCTGTACTTATTGCTGGGGCCCAAGGGCCACACTTCAAACCTCAAAGGGCCGCAGGTTGGGCACCAGGGATTTAGATCCAAAAGAGTTTGGCAAAGAGCTTGTTTTTCATTCATTACATTTGCAGTGAATTGAAGCCTCCAATGTTTTAGATTGCCAGTCCACCCGTCTGACACATCACATTCATTGCCCATCACTTGCTCTGGTCAGATCTTCAGTACAATACACACAGAGGGTGTTTGGCAAGGATTTAACGTAATGGGCAATTGGATGTAGCAAAAGGCTTATGTATTTACAAATGAACATTTTATTTGGGACTCTTACTAGTGGATCTTTTCTTTGTACAGGTGCCTTTACCTGCACTCTCCCCCACAATGCAGATGGGAACAATTGCACGATGGGAAAAGAAGGAAGGCGATAAAATCAGCGAAGGGGATCTGATTGCAGAGGTTTGATTTCTAAATGTTTTATTTGATACACTGTATTTCTATCACTATTACAAAATTAAGGCTTCTTGCTTTTTCTTTTTTTTTTTTTTGGTTGAACACACAGTTAAAGTGGATTTCCAGTCATACCCCAACTAAGCCTAACTCTACTCCCACCCCCATTCTAAGACTATTCTAGTCACCCTGTGAAAGAAAACAAGTCTATACTTACCTACTCTGAAGTCGCCATGGTCCAGTCACACGATCGGGTCCCAGTGCCGGCTTCAGTGTAGAGGAGATGCAGCAACAAACGGCTGCAGAGCCTGGCGTCACCCATAGGCTTACTATGAGGCAGCTGAGCTGTTGTCGCCTGTCTTTCCTGTACCCAATAGCCAGTGCTGAAGGCCAGTCATGTGATCAGACAGGAGCAGCTTCAGAATAGGTAAGTATAGGCATCATAGGGTAGATAAAATAATCTTAGAATTGGGTTGGGAGTAGATTTAGGCTTGGGGTTTGACTGTCATGCCACTTTAAAATCTGGTCTGATAAAAAAAAAAAATTGATTTTGTGAAAATGTAAAAAGGAACTTCATGGGGCTCTTCTGTTTTCCCCTCGAAAGGCACTCGCTGTCACTATGTTAGTGAAACCCTTCCAATACAACTGTCCAATAATACTACTGGAAGTAGAATTCTGCTCTTATCACATGGGGGCCCCTGGACTTTCATTGCACCTACCCAGCATTTCTTTAATTTAATATTCAGAGTTCCAACCTACCGTCATCTGTTCCTTTTATATTTGTATGTTAACCTATGTACTTTCATATTGTATGCTCCCGACTAGAAGCCCAATGCCAACCATTGTGCTTTAGCTATTTTGTTGTGACTTGTCCCGCTGTTCTTTGTTATGTAATGACAAAACAACCTATAAATAAAGAATGCAAAAAAAAAGGAACTTCATTTGGCTATGGAAAAACTAAATCAGTATCCACTCTAGGTGTCAACTGTTAGGCTAGCTATACACTATTAGAATTTTGGTAAATTCCTCTGAATCAGCTGAAATTCTAACAATGGATAGCCCTGCTTGTCTTAGGACTTGTTCAAGGAGGCGGTCAGAAAATTTCCTCCAATCAGATGCAGGCACTGTCTGCGTATTCAGCAGCCTCTGGATACATAACTACACTCTTGGAGCAAAAGCACTCAAAAGTCTCCCGTTGTAATCGCAGAAACCTGTTAGTATGAGCGTTTTGAATCCACAGAAAAGGTGCAGTAAATACAGCAGCCAGTATGATAATAGAATTTACTGACATTACAAATTGTGTATGTTTTGTAGGTTGAGACAGACAAAGCTACAGTAGGATTTGAAAGTTTGGAGGAGTGCTACATGGCCAAAATCCTAGTGGCAGAAGGGACAAAAGACGTCCCAATTGGTTCCATAATTTGCATCACTGTTGATAGGTGAGTGACAAGCACATATATCTATTGTCTTGATTGCTTATTGGTATTACTTAGATTTTATACAGTGTAGGCTGATTTTTGTTTATGGGTTGTAGATGCCAATGTCTTTTACATATATTTTACAGAGCTTTAATTCCACTTGTGCAATATTTTTCAAGAATCAAGACTTTTTTCCAATGATGGAATTTACAGAAATAACTGTAAAACTAGTAACATGCGTTAAATTATAAGGTGTATCCCTGACCAGTCATGTTTTCTACATAGAGCTAGTTGTAATCTACTTTTGTAATCATTTTAAAGTGGGCTTACAGTGGTAGTAAAGTCTCAATTTTGATTTGTATGAGGGGCGTTCAAGTCAAGCCAGGACTTTTAGCTTTACAGAAAATAAAAAGGGATGCTAATGTGGCCGTGCTGCACGCAGTGGTCAGTGGCAAGTGTGTTCTGTTACTGATAGGCAGCGCACATGTCATGGACCGATCCAGTCAAGATGGCAGACAACAGTGTTAGTTTGTGCATGGATCAGCGTGTGGTGATGAAGTTTCTTGTAAACGAAGGCATTAAACCCACAGGTATCTACAGAAGACTTCAAGCACAGTACGTTGAAGAGATGCTCATCCATAGTATTTGAATGGTGTAAATGTTTCAAAGATGGCCGTACGTCTGTCAGTGACAATCCCGGCCAAGGCGGTTCCCAGCCCACAGCAGTCTTTCCTGGGAACATTCAGCGCATGGAACGCCTGATACTGGATAATCAATACATAACCTGTCGTGAGATTGTACAAGAGACGAATCTTCTGTTGTCAGCATTTCAGCACTGATGATGATTTGAAGCAGGCTGTCCTAGGATGGTTCAGGCGTACTGACAAATCTTTCTATGCCGAAGCTTTCCAGGCAGTAGTTAAACACTGGGATAAGTGTATAAATGTAGAAGGGGAGTATGTTGAAAAATAAATGTCTCCACTTTAAATTTTTTTATTTTTATTATATAATCTCTAAAGTCCCAGTTTGACTTGAACGCCCCTTGTACCTACAGGTAGGCTTGTAATAAAGCTTACCTGTAGGTAAAATGAATATGTCCTAAATGTTCATTGTTTAGGAGATATTCTAGTGAGCAGCAACCAGTGATGTCCTGGCACATGCGCTCTGAAGGAATGGAATACTTGTGCCATTCCTTCAGAGTTCTGTGCTGTGGAAGTGACTCCCATGCGCATGTGAACTGTCTTCACGGCTCGGCCATTCAAGCAGCCCGTGAACCTGGTTGGAAGACCGAGTGAAGATGGAAGCCTCTGCAGCAGTGACAGCGTGCTGCTGGAGGGCTTTGTTATCAGGTAAGGCTTTCATAATGTGCTAGTATGCAATGTATACTAGCACATTATGCCTTTACCTTGCAGTGTTTTTGTTTTTTTTTTTACATTTACTACCACTTTAATCACTTCCCGCCCGCAATGTACTGTGGCCGGGCGGCAGCTACAGGTGAGTGACATATGGGTACGTCGTTCTGGCTGTACTAACACGGGGGCACTTCCCCACCCGCGGCTGCTGTGTCTGGCGGAAACAGCAGAATGAAGATCCCGGTGAATGGGACCCGGTTATCACATGATCACTATGCGATCACATAATCACAATGTTAGCAAAGCTGCTATGAATCAATCTGATTCATAACAGCTCTGCTTCTCTTCCTAGAGAGCTGTGATTGGCCCACAGCTGTCACATGATACATGGCCAATCACAGAACCCTATACCATGTTTCCAGCTCCAGCCAATCACAGATCACTATCTTGAGCTGTCAAAACCTATTTAATTCATGATATTTCATGAATGAGTTAGGCTCATGACAGCAAGCTTTGCATTGCAGGAGAAATGATCTTTAATTCTCCTGCAAAGTACAAAAAGAAAAAAAAATTTACCTGGTCTGCCTTCTTTTGTTTATATTGCCAAAAAGTAAAAACCACAGAGGTGATCAAATACCACCAAAAGAAATCTCTATTTGTGGGAAAAACAGGACATTTTGTTTGGTACAGCATTGCATGACCGTGCAATTACCAGTTGAAATAGGGAAGTGCTGAACAGCAAAAAATGGCTTGGTCATTAATGGGGGGTAAATCTTCCGTAGGGCAAGTGGTTAAAGTAAAGCCACTTTTTTTTTTTATAAAAAAAGAAAACCTCCCCTGGACAGTAATGATGATCGCCAGGACTGAAGCATATTTCATTGTGAACATTCCCTGCTTTGATTAGATTAGATCTTTAGACAGGTGATTGCAAAAACATTTCATACTCGAATGCTAACTGAGAGAGTATGCCTGCTGTAAAGTGGAACTATCATTAAAAAAAAAAAATGTGCTATTCCATAGGCCTGAATTGATGGATGCCTTCAAGAACTACACATTGGACACTGTTGCTGCTACTCCTGCACCTGCTGCTCCTTCAAGCACCCCAACAGCAGCTGCCCAGGCACCACCTCCAGCAGCAGTTCAAGCCCCTGGCAGTTCCTATCCCACACACCTGAAGGTAACCTTGGCATCCATGTGAATGTATTATGTCATGTAATATAATTAGTACCCACTATTTATCTGCTGCAGTATATACACATTTGTTTATTAAAGAAAAGCACAAGGCAAAGTAATTTTCTTTTTTTTTGTGCAGTAGCAAGCCAGGTTTATGTGTTTTTTAGCGAATGCTGTCTTTTACCAAGACAAGGTGTAATGCAGGACCATTATGCATCTTAAAGCTTAAATCCAAGTTACTGTACAACTTCCCCCGCACTGCAAGGGCTAAATACTCATCTTGTGTAGAGGGATGAAAATAAGCACAGTACTTACCATATTCCTTGCTCACCTAAGAGCCAGGGTGGTAGTGGTGGTATTGCAGGTGTTTGTAAAGTACAAGATTGACTGAACAAAATAATTTCAGATCTTTGACAGCTAGAACAGGAAACATATATACAGTATATATGAAATTGCCTGTTTTGCCATTTGTCTGGAGTTGTAGATTTGTTTTCCTAATAAAGCTGTACAGATGCACACGTTAGGACCAGTTTTGAGCCATTATGGCCAGTAAATGAATCCATACAAACACAGAAAAAATCCACAAACTTTATGCACGTAGGGTGCCAGATAGACATTAAACCCAGGATCCCATAACTATAGCAGATCTTAATTTTTAGTAAGATTGGATCTCTTGTATTCCAAATCTATAGATCTTATTACCTGCACTATCACCGACAATGACAATGGGGACAGTACAGAAATGGGAGAAGAAGGTTGGAGAGAAGCTCAGTGAAGGAGACCTGCTGGCAGAGATTGAAACCGACAAAGCCACTATAGGTAAAAATACATCTGTTATGAAATGTAATACTACAGAGTGATGTGTGAAATGTACAGAGTGCTACGTTATTTGTGGTTTAATTTATCCACTGTATATTTTGTTTAGTGCAAAATATTTCAGTGTCCTGGTCATCACTTGTGATGCTTGATAATATTACATAGTTAGTCTGGCTGAAAAAAGACAATCCAGTTCAACCTTTAAAAACAAAAAGTTATAATACTACACCCACAATTGATCCAGAGGAAGACAAGAAAACCCAGCAAAGCATGATCCAATTTGCTACTGCAGGGGAAAAAATACCTTCTTGATCCCCTGAGAGGCAGTCTGATTCCCTGGATCAACTTTACCTATAAATGTTAGTATCCAGTTATATTCTGTGTATCTAAGAAACAATCCAGGCCTTTTTTAAAGCAATCCACTGAGCTGGCCAGAACCAACTCTTGAGGGAGTCTATTCCACATTTTCACAGCTCTCACTGTGAAGAAACCTTTCTGTGTTTGGAGATTACATTTCTTTTCCTCCAGACGTAAAGAGTGCCCGCTTGTCCTCTGTGATGACCTCAGGGTGAATAGCTCTACACCGAGTTCACTATATGAACCACTGATGTATTTATACATGTTGATCATATCCCCCCTTCACCAGTTGCCGCCCGGCCTATAGCCAGATGGCGGTCAGGCGAACAGCTCGTCCCTCCGGGTGGATGTCATATGGCGTCCTTTCCAGAACACGCATTGCGCATGCCCGCAGGGCCGCACTGTAGCAAGATCTGTCACTGGCTGTGTACCTCAGACACGTCAATGACAGATCTGTGTACCGGCGCCGTTGCCAGTACCATGTGACCTGTTGTGACCAATCATGCCATCCATTGTATACAAGTGTGTCTAGCTGTGAATGGTCACAGCAATCACATGCACAAGCTGGGCCAATCACAGCCCAGCTGTGTCATGTGATTAGCCGTCGCCAAATCACAGCTAATCACAAAAAAAACCCCTGCATGAATCGATTTCATTCAGGTAAATGCTTGCTTATAGCAAAGTAATTCTTTGCAATAAGCAAATTGTGTAAAAGAAAATACTGATCACGTCCCAAAGTAGTACAATGTTACTATGGTAACATTATACTACTTTGGTCACAGTGCAATATGAAAAAAATTTTTAAAAAAAGAGAAAAAAATTTAATAAAAAATTAAAAAAAATAAAAAAATAAAGATTAACAAAAAATTAGCAATATTTTTTTTTTCCGTACTGTCACCAGTAAGTGTCCCCGATCACCGTCATGCCAGTTATATGATGACGCTGTACTGCACTGGTAACAGTATGTAAAAAAAAAAAAATAGTGAAAATCATTTTTTTAATTTCTTCATTTTCTGAAAAATTGACAAAAAAATTCCAACTTCAAAAAACTCGCCATGCCTGTTATGAAATACGTTGGACTGTCTACTTTGCAAAAAGGGGAATTTGGGGGATATCTGTACTGTTCTGACATTCTTGGACCTCAAGAAATTAGATTGGCTGTAAGTACTTCAGGACTTCAAAAAACTCGCCATGCCTGGTATGAAATACGTCGGACTGTCTACTTTGCAAAACGGGGTCATTTGGGGGATATCTGTACTGTTCTGACATTCTTGGACCTCAAGAAATTAGACTGACTGTCAGTACTTCAGGATTGATCAATTTTCAGATATATACCATAGTTTGTGAACTTTATAACTTTCCTACAAACTAAATAATAAATACTAATTTGGGTTATTTTCACCAAAGACATGTAGTGGAATACATTTTGGCCTAAATTTATGAAGAACAATTATTTGCAAACTTTTATAACAGAAACAAAGAAAAACGTGTTTTTGTTTTCAAAATGTTCGGGTTTTTTTGTTAGCAAAAAATAAAAACCCCAGTGTTGATTAAATACCACCAAAAGAAAGCTCTAGTTGTGTGAAGAAAATGATAAAATGTTAGTTTGGGTACAATGTTGTATGACTGTACAATTGTCATTCAAAGTGTGAGAGCGCTGAAACCTGAAAATTGGCCTGGGCAGGAAGGGGGTAAAAGTGCCCTGAATGGAAGTGGTTAATCTCCTCTTCTCAATAGAGAACACGTTCAGTTCCTCTAATCTTTCCTCATAGCTGAACTCCTCCATGCCTCTTATCAGTTTAGTTGCCCTTCTCTGTACTTTCTCCAGTTCCCCAATGTTCTTTTTGTGAATTGGTGCCCAAAACTGAACTGCATATTCCAGATGAGGTGTTACTAATGATTTGTACAGGGGTAATATGATATCTCTCTCTCTGGAGTCTATACCTCTTTTAATACAAGAGAGGATTTTGCTCGCTTTAGAAACCGCAGCTTGGCATTGCATGCCATTATTAATCTTGTGATCTACCAGAACTCCCAGATCCTTCTCCACCATTGATTCCCCCAGTTGTACTCCCCCTAGTATGTATGATGCATGCATATTCTTAACCCCCAAGTGCATAACCTTACATTTATCAACATTAAACCTCATTTGCCACATAGTTGCCCAATTAAACAGTGCATTGATGTTGTCTGTGATGCATAACATTTTTTTGCTAAAAGGCTGGAGCCTTGCTGGGTTATGGCTCAGAACCTCAACATAGCAAGTCATCCATGCTAACCAACAAGCCACCATGCTGTACCCAGGAAGTTGGAAAGATGATTAGAGAACATATGAAACTTGAAGGTCCGCCCAAGGGTTTTGCTTATAGAGGGATCATTTGAAAGGTTGTTAACCACTTGCCTACCAGGCACTTATACCCCCTTCCTTACCAGGCCAATTTTCAGCTTTCAGCGCTGCTGCACTTTGATTGACAATTGCGCGGTCATGCAACATTGTACCCATATGAAATTTTGATCATTTTTTTCTCACAAATAGAGCTTTCTTTTGGTGGTATTTAATCGCCACTGGGCGCTTTACTTTTTGCGCTATAAATTAAAAAATTGCAAAAAATTTGAAAAAAAAAAAAAAAGTTTCTTTGTTTCTATTATAAAATTTTTCAAACAGGTAATTTTTCTCCTTCACTGATGTGCGTTGATGAGGCAGCACTGATGGGCACTGATAGGCGGCACTGATGGGCACTGATAGGCAGCACTAAAGGGCACTGATAGGCAGTACTAATGAGGTGGCACGGATAGGCGGCACTGATAGGCAGCACTAATGAGGTGGCACGGATAGGCGGCACTAATATGCAGCACTGATAGGCGGCACTGATAGGTGACACTGATGATGGGTACTGATAGATGGCACTGACTGGCATCACTGCTGGGCACTGACTGGCGGCACTGGCTGGCACAACCGCTGGGCATTGACTGGTGGCACTGACTGGCAGCACTGCTGGGCTGCACTGGTGGGTGGCACTGGTGGGCAGCACTGGTGGGTGGACACAGGTGGGTGGCACTGGTGGGCACAGGTGGGTGGCACTGGTGGGCACAGGTGGGTGGCACTGCTGGGCACAGGTGTGTGACACTGCAGAGTGGCACAGGTGGGTGCATTGCTGGGCACAGGTGGGTGCACTGCTGGGCACAGGTGGGCGGAGCTAGTGGGCGCACTGCTGGGCACAGGTGGGCGGAACTTGTGGGTGGCACTGCTGGGCACCGATCATCAGGGCACTGATCATCAGTTCCCTGATGATCGGTGCCGATCCTCGCTCTGCCAACTGCCGGTTCTCGGCAGTACTTTCCTCACGATCTGACAGCGTGAGGAAAGTGCAGCCGAGAACCGGCACTTGCATTTCCCTGTGATCAGCGTGTCATTGGACACCGCTGATCACGTGGTAAAAGGCCGGTATGATTGGCCTTTTACCACATCTCGTGATCAGCTGTGTCCGTAGGACACAGCGATCACGGAGATCGCCGGGTGCGCGCCCCAGAGCGCGTTCTGGGGGGACGTCATATGACGTCCACCCAGAACTGGCCGGCCGCAGTGAAGCCGTCATTCGGCTATCTGCGGTCGGCAACTAGTTAAAGTATTTCTTAACCTGCCGAGAAGTTGTGATGAGAGTTGTAATGTACACTAGTATGTGCTATTTTCATTTGGTGCTATATCCATTATCCTTACTGTATGACTGAATCTATTGCTATACTGGACTTCTACGTGTTGTGTACATGCTATTTTAACAAAGTTTCAGTTTCACACATATAAAACTAATGCAGACAGCACTGCCCTCAGCTGAGTTTGGATGCTTATAAAGTGTATGTGACTTTGAAGAAAGATTAACCATGAAATAGTGATACGAGGCAAAACTACATTAAAAAAATATTGTAAATACCTTTTTTAATTTTTCCTGTGAATGCTATTCGTTGTTGCATCCTGGGATCTGAAGGGTAGAGGTAGAGATTCCTTTTGATGATTACCAGTTTTTGCTAACGTGGTGACGCAATATCCGGCGTGGACGCCATCTTTGTACTCTATACGAACCCATGCAAAACTACACCCATAGCATGAGGTTAAAACGCCTGTATTCTTCTGATAATAAGTGAGTGAGAAATTGGCTTGTTTTTGGATATATTTGTACATTAAACAGTATTACACTATGGAGGTTCTCTCTTCCATGTCTTTATTACGAATCCTGTGAGAGTTGGCTGTATTACGCAAACCTAAAGGGGAGCTTTGATGTGATGTGAGTTATACTGCTATTTGGAAGGATTCTATCAAAGAGAAATCGCACCTGGAGGATCCAGGGGTGATCCAAAAAGCTGTTTGGCCCATTGGGTCACGGTAAGGAGGTGAAGAGGCAATTCAGTTAATTTTGGATCCATCAACAACGGCTGCAGTGCACATCCACAGCACTATTTGCATGTTTAATATTTGTGGAACACCGAGTTTACATGCACTGTTTGTGTTGGACTTTTTTTCATGTTTTGTGATTTATATTTCAACATACGTTTTTTTTTTTTTTTTTTTTGAGATTCGTTTGTATTATATATGTTTTTTTTTTAGGTATAATTTTGGGGACGAGATTGTGGCATGTTATATTATATATGTGAATTCTGGTGTTTTTTTCACTGACCACTGTTCACTATATTTGAAAAATACATCCCCCAGTTCTGGGATCACTTGTTTGTCACTGATTTTTGTTACAGTCAGTCACTGATCCTATTTAAGGATCTGGGTAGTTGTGAGCACTTTTGTGTATAAATATACCACGTTGGGTATATTTTGAGATCACAGTTTTAAGTTGTTTTTCCCACTGTTCTGTGTCACTATCAGAACCAAGATGGAATCGGGTCACTATTGAGTTCTCACTTAGTACTATATATGTTTTATTTGGGATTAGGTCACTATTTAGTTATCACTGTGTTATTATATTTATATTTTATTTTAATTTTTTTATATGTATGAGCGCTACACCATTTATACATTATTTAGCATTATTCACTTCTAGGTAATAGGTGTGGGTGTTAGCTGCCGTCATCTATTTGAATTGTTGTACACTTCTAAGCGCAGGAGGTATATACTATGTAATCTTTTAAACCCATGACCCTGCATTCACTATAGCGGGTCTCCCACAGTACACAGAACATGGAAATGCAAATATTTTAGTAAATATAAACTGCTAACTATATTTCTCATCATCAGTATATGACAGTCTTGTGACTTTTATCAGTGTCCAGCAAAGCACTGGTTAAAGCTTATAGGAGAATTTTTCATTCTGCTCTGACCATCCTATGAGGCTTCAGGACCCCTGACCCTCTGTCTGGACAGTGCTGATTGGCACTGTGATCTTCACATGCACCCTCCCATGGAAAAAAAAAACTCTCTAGCAATACACCCTAAACTGAGCATGTGCAGAGTGCCTCCTAGGGCTCTGTACTATCAGATGGATTGGGGACAGTTAAAGAAGGGGAGGACCAGAGAAGACAGAATCAAACAGCCTTTTTACATAATGGGGAGGATTAACCCCTTAGGTTCCACAATGCTTGCTTTACTGCGTATAAAGACTGTTTTTACTGTTGTGGGTTTAGTAACACTTTAAAGGAGAAGTACAGCCAAAACTGTTTTCGCTGTACTTCTGTGGATCACAGGTGTGTAGTTTATTCTGCACTCCTGTAATCCGTTTTCAGCTGACAGTGGGCTGAAGCCTGCTGTCAGGTGACGTTTCTCAGCCAGTCCAGGCTGGGGAAAGATCCCAGCTTCAAAGTTGGGATCCACCCCAGAGTCTGCAGCAGCTGAGAGCCAGAGCCAGCCGCTCCCTCCCCCTCCACAGCCCAGCGCTCCAGTGAGGGATGGCGGGCAGAGCAGAAAGCGGCGACTGACAGTCACGGCTCTCTTCTCAGAGTGTCTTTGAGAACTCTGTGATCAGCAGTCACGTGATCGATGAGTTCTCACACTTAGACCCTGTGGGGGGGGGGGGGGGGGTCAGATGTAGAATCGAACTGATGCTGCATCCACCTAGGTAAGCATAACTGGGGGGGGGAAAAAGTCCACACTTCTCTTTTAATTCTATTAGGAAGGATTTTGTTTTTTTAATAAAATGTGTCCTGTATCAAATGGTGATGCTATGCATATGCAAAGTTTCTTTATGGTGTTGTAAGTAATTTTATGTGTTTATCTCATAATGGGCCTTTTAAAGTAAATCTGAATAGAGTAAGAGAATGAGCATCCCACATTGCATTGCAGACACCCAACAGCCAATATAGTGGATGTATTTTCACTGTGTGATGTACCTGTTGTCACCTTTTTAGTAGTGATTTATTAAAATCTGTCAAAAAAATTTGAGACACTGAAGTGTTGCAGAAGTCATCAAGCAGTGCATGGAGTATACCTTAATTCAAGGGCTCCCAGGTACGCAGGAATACTTTTTTTTTTTTTTCTTCTAAAGTACCAAGATATATATGCAGATTTTAGTAAATCTGGTATCTCCTACAGGATTATAATAGTGAACACCAGTTCATACAAAAACTATTACAATTAATACATTTTTTGATCTGTTTCACCAAGGTTTCGAGGTGCAAGAAGAAGGATATTTGGCCAAAATCTTGATACCAGAAGGCACGCGGGACGTACCACTTGGAACACCTCTCTGTATCATTGTAGAGAAAGAGTCCGATGTTGGAAGCTTTGCAGACTACAAAGAGACAGCTGGAGCCGTAGACATTAAGCCTCAACCTGCTCCCTCTACTCCGGTACATTATTATAAAGCAGATATTTTAAACCTATGTTGTCACGCTAAACATTTTTTCTTTCTTTTTTAAAACCTATATTTAGGAAATGTAAAAATGTTGCACTTTTCACCACTGTCTTACAGAATGCAAACTTCTACCTTCCTACCTTTTTAACATTAATATTTTATTAAATAAAACTATACCTAAAGCCAAGATAATAATTTCATCTTACCAATTCTTTAGTGGCTGCATTTGTTCTATTTTTAAATGTTTTTTCCCTGTATTTGTACCTGGTAATTCTTCCAATAATTCACTTTTGTTCTTGAGTGAAAACAATCATATAGTGAACTGCATTTAAATTCTTGGACTTGCATATATTTTAACCAGGGGTTTGAAAAGACAGGAATGTGAGTAGAAGTTTTGTACAGCTTACGATAGTACTGGATCACTGAAAGCCAAAGCCATCTAACATTGTACAAAAAAATAATGTTTTTGATAAATGTTTATTGGGGAATACAGCAGTCCTCTTGAGTATAAACCTTGCCCCTAGACAACTGACTCTAGGAACAAAGGAAAAGTCATTTGCAGTCTATATTCTTCTGCATAGGCCTAGAGAGCTTGTTTTTTTAAGCTTGACTGCCGCCTGGTTCTTGGTGGATATATTCATAAAGTTCTTCCATATTGATGTGGCAGCCCTTTTCCTGTGCTAATATTGGTTGTAAAGGCATCCAGGTAGCTGTGTGAGTTTTTAGATGTTCTTTCTCTTACTTTCTCAGGGAACTGCTTTTAAACTACCACAGAGGTCTGCTAATGTCCATCTACCTTGGGCTTCTGCTACTTTTAGTCCCTCCTGTTTCTTAGGCACATTCATTTCTGTAGGTTTCTGGGCCTAGAGTGCCCTGGTGTCCCCAGAACAGCGCTGAGTCCAAAGGGAGTAGACCTCTGCTACTGTCCTTATGACAATACTGCATAAATTTGAGGATATCTTTTGATTTATTCCTGAAAATATTTCTTATTTGTACACCACACACAGCACAGGTCATATTCATACATTTGTGGGCTTAGTGAAGAGAAGGGCTTCATCTGGATTTGTTGTTATGGTCAGCAGGCCAAAAGGGACTGTACCTGAATCCCACATGTGAGAGCAGGGGCAACCTGCTGGTCAGAGCTGGACCTTTGCAAGCAACAAACTCCTGGGTGCTATGTATCAGACGACCTCCATGACAGGGTGCTCTATGGGTTGAGGGCAGTGATCCCCTTTTAAAGGGTGGGAAGTTGAGTTTTTGAAGACTCTATGGGACAATGTCTCCCGTGCTTGGTGAAGATTGGCTTTGTTGGTACTGCAGCATGGACTGGTGAGTGCCTCGGTGCATGGTGAAGTGCAGTGTTCCCTGTTATGGGACTGGTTATACTATTTTCTTAAAGGACGAATCAAACACCACAGTAGCAGTGTTCCAAAAAGGTGGGTTGAAGCAATGTGTCTGTGTACATCAGGTATCTGGGACATTGTTCATGGAGGTGTCTGCCACTTCTGGCTTGTGCCATTTGGTATCAATGGCCTACTACACTCAACAAGCCATGGGCCTTACACAACAGAGAAGTGGGAGGGAAGGAAGATGGGGTGTGATCCAAATCCCTCTTTCAGTTAGGGAGGACCTTTCTGCATAGTTTGCCCTGTAATGGCTCCGCTAAGGGTCAGATTAGCTCTGAATCCCTGCCCTTTTATAGTGTTTCCACTGTCTCAAAGGCACAACCCTCTGCTTCATTTGTGTCAAGGGAGAAATTTTCTGCAGCCACGTCTGAGTTGGGTTCACCTCTCAGGGGTTCTCACTGGTTTGCAATGCTTGGGATGCAAGCACGAATGCTGTCCTTCCCATTTTTGCCATGAGGCATTGGAGAGACATCCCCAAGATGAGGAAGAGAAAGAAGCTGCCGAGGATCAGGAATCCTCTGTACACAAGTCCTCCCAAGAGGAATTTTTGGGTCCAGGGCTGTCGAAGAAGACCACAATGGACTTGCTGGTGGATGTGGTGCACACTAAGGTGAAGTTACCACGGCCAGAATCCTCTTGTCCTAAAGTCGCTGCTTGTAATTATTGGTGGCTGCCAAAACATCCCAAGCCCTTTACAATGCACTCTTAATTACAGGAAGTGATATATACTGATTAGGCTCACCCTGAGAAAGTGTTTTCAGAAGCGTTTTGCTCAACAGCAAACTATGGAGGAAGAATTCTACAAGAAATAGGGTTCTCCCACCCATTTCATACTTGAATAAGACCCTGATGGTCCCTGGTGGATAGGATTCTGGTCTTTAAAGATGCTACAGAAAAGAGATTAAAGGCCATTTTTAAGGTCTCTCTCTCTTTCTGATTGGAGCGGCTCTGCAACCTGGGAGCAATAGGAGTGTGCCAAGCTTTGAAAGTGTGGGCAGAGCATATGCTTAATTCTAGAGAATTGGACCCAGGGGATCCTGCTGTTTTGCAGTTCCTGGAAGATTTTCCAGAGCCTTGAGTTTTTCAGTGGATGCCTTGGAAGACTCTTCAAGGCAGCTTTCTCAGGTGGGCACCATCTCTGTCCATATGAGAAGGATCCTATGATTCAAATGTTGGTCAGCGGGACTTCTCTGCAAGAAGAAAATCAAGTAGCTGCCCTTTGAGATTAAATCCTTGATTGGGTCATTCTTGAATACCTTCATTCTGAGGAATGAGGAAAAGCACACCTTTTATCAGTAAGGAGGAAGGTGCTGGTGTCAGGTCAGAAACCAGTAGCACCTTGGAAAGGTTCAGTTGGGTCCTGGACCTTCAGATGTCAGCCAAGGTTCCAACTCAACATCTGGAGTACTTAGGTTTAGTCCTCAACATGGCACAGGCAAGGGTACTGCTTCGGTAGAAGAAATACCTATCTCTGATTCCAGGTGGAAGTCCCTGAAGTTGTTGGAAAGTCTCGCAATTCAGATAAAGATACTGTGGAATATTGTGGCCTCCATTGATGCAATATCCTATGCCCAGTTCCATTCCAGAGGTCTTCAACCTAATATGGGGCATGGCATGAGACAAACATCAGGAGCCCTTGGACCTGCCAACGAATCTGACTTCCAAGACCAGGTTGGTTCTGGAATGGTGGATATCCATGCAGATGCTATATACCAGAAAATCCTTTCGAAAAGTTTGAAGGTCTTGACAAAGGATGTCAGTCTGTGGGGATTGGGGTGTTCTATAAAACCTCTTAGTTCAGGGAATGTGGTCACCAGAGGAGTGGAAGTTGCCAATCAACACCAGGGAACTTTGGGTGATTTGGCTGGCTCTCCTACACTGATCTGTCTACCTTTTGGGGTCTTCCCATCAGTGTGCAGTGGAACAAGGTCATGACAGTGGCATATATCAATCATCAAGTAAGAACAAGAAGTTTCACTACTCAGGAAGAAGCAGACCTGATGTTGTCTTGGGTAAAACTTTATGATCCAGCCCTCTGCCCTGCCGTTATCCAGCTTGGAAAATTGGGAGGCAGACTTTCTCACCTGTCAACAGCTGAATCCAGGAGAAAGGGCCCTTCACAGGAGGTGTTTGCAGAGATTTTTCTGTAGTAATTACTTCAATTCTGATTGCACCTGCTTGGCCAAGAAGAACATGGTATGCTAACATCACAAATCTTTGAGCGGTTTCAGATCGACCAGATTTGCTGTCACAGGTTCCGATTTCCCATTCTGTTTTAAGGTCGCTGGCTTTGATGGCATGGCTTTCAAAGCCCAAGCCATGAGGGAGAGGGATGTTTCAGAATCTGTAATCCCTACCCTCCTCAATGCAAGATAGTCAGTCATCATCCAGACACTTGGTGTGTGGCTTGTGAGTTTCATCCTGACAATATGTTGTGGGATGCAATTTGGTTTTTCTACAATCTGGGGTGGAGATGTCTCTGGCTGTATGTACCATCAAGGGGTAGGTCCTGGACTTGGCCATTCAGTTTCAGAGACCTACTGCAACTCATTTCATTGTAAAAACCTCTGTACAGGGTGTCACACAGATTGTTTTGCCTGTGCAGCCCCCTTTGTCCCTGTGGGACCTTACTTTGATCTTGTCTATTTTGCATACTTTTGAGCCTCTGTGAGAGATTCCCCTGCTACCCCCTTACACACAATATTTTCTTTTTGGTGGCCATTATTTTGGCTTACCGGGTATTGGAGTTGGCTGCAAGGAACCTTTACTGGTTCTTCACTACAGTTAGTTGGTAGTGAGGCCTTGGTCTTCTTTCCTACTTAAATCCAAACTACATTGTATCTGAGTACCACAAACTAAAAATGCTATTTAATTCATTTTTGATATTCAAAGCAAACTCACCCATCCATCCATGTCTCTGTGCTTTTATTTTTTTTTGAGAAATCTCTTTGAACCCCCCCCCCCCCCCTCCCCCATAGTAAATCTAGTTGCGGCCATCTTGAGTAAAGGTAGATGATTCATGTAGCATTTACTTCCTGGAATCCACCTGCCCTTATATTAGGCCCTAAGACAGGAAACCATGCTTAGCTGAGAAGTCCCCTTCCTGATGAAGGGGAAAAATGCTTTAGGGTGTGGCTGGTGTGCGTCGCAGCCCATCTTTTTTTCTTTTCTTTTTTTTTTTTCAAGCTTTTTAAATTTATCTGAAATCCACAACTTCTTTTTGATAGATTCTGTTTGTTCTACCTGAAGGTCTTCACAAGGGACAGGCTGCCTCTCGAGTCACTATTTATAGGTTTATTTGTTAACTTAATTCTCATGTCTATGGGATTAAGAGCAAGGTTCCTCCTTTCCCAATCAAGGCTCATTCCACCAGGGGAGTCACCACTTCCTGGGAGATTCAGCATCGTGCTTCTGTTGTTTTGGGTTTGTAAGGCTGCTACTTTATTTCATAAGTTTACTAAATTCTACCAGGTAGATGTTGTGCAGGTGGCTTTGTAGGTGGACTCTCCCCTAGTATGTTTCTGGGTTTTGGGCGTGTAGGCATTGTTGCTGTGTTGCCCAGCCCTAGTGGTCATTGCTTTGGGTTATCCCAAGTAGTTGTAAAATCCTTTCTTGGAGTACATTACAGGATACAGGGGACTTCATATTCACAAGTAGAACACAAATCCTAGTATTCTAGTCGAGCTCCTTGTTGATGCACTATGCATTTGTCACTGCAGGGGAATTGTCTTAGCGATCATATGTATGTACCACATGCTGATATAAATGCGGGGCTTTTAAAGCTACAGGCATAAGCTCTCACTGCTTGAATTATATGTATGCTGATATGTAGACTATCTGCTATGTACCTAACAGTACCAATGGCCAATTGGTTGTTGTTCAGTTGTTTTTCTATTTCTGGACCATGTATGTCACATTTTCTATGCTTTACTTACATTGATAAAATTTTGTCTCGATTGAAAAAAAAATCCTTGTATTTATGCAGCCAGCTTCTAAAACACATGTCTACAAAAATCTAAATTTGGTGACAAGCAGTAATTTTAACTTTTTTAAAGCACACCTAATATAGGAGATATATGGGAGCTGTCATTACTGCCCTCCTGAAATCTCTAGTTGCCTGGCTGCATTTTGCTTCACTGCATTTGAGTCACAGACCGTATAAAGGAGTTCAGATTTCATTATTGCTATACCTGTTCCCAGTCAGAGACTCAAATGATTGAAGAGAGATGTACTTTAAGGATTGTATCCCTGTCTCTCTGTGGTGGCTTTACATTGTTTTTTGGAAGGAAGGGGCCTTGTGTATGTATATAATATAATTTATTTTGTTTACATGTATGTGTTTGCATTTACATCTGGATTGTCATCTCTGCAGGCGGCAAGTCTCCCACCAGTCACACCAGTGGCTGCAGCTGTTCCATCTGCACCGCCTCCTGCACCAAGCTCTGCACCCAAAGGGAGGGTATTTGTGAGTCCATTGGCCAAAAAGCTGGCATCAGAAAGAGGCATAGATGTAATGCAAGTAAAAGGTATACTACAGCATGTTACAGATTGTGCCACCATATTTCTTCATTTTTGTATTCTAAAGTAAATGTGCACAACTGCAGAAGACCCAAAATGGGTCTCAAGAACACAGGCCAACATACATTTTGGTGCCTCGAATGTTAGACCCAGTGATTCCAAAAATGGCAATTTGTTTTATCGGCCCTAGTTTTTGAGACACAGCATAAATGCCATATACCTCTCTTCACTCTGGTCTCCTGTCAAAAACCAGGATATTTTAATGCAGTGTTTTATTTAATCTTTTAGCATGAAAGAAACACATAAAGTAGCCATAACCTCTACGGTGTTCAATCTGCAAAAGTGATATTCGATGTATAATTACAGGAAGGGAGACCATTTACATAAACAGACTGTCAGGTGCCCACATTGCACCTTAATAAATTGCCAATCATGGATTATCACACTTTCAAAATTGGACACCTTTAATGTTTTTAGAGGCTCTGTCAGAGAGTTTTCTATTACTTTCTGTCCTGCTGACAGGTTAATGCACAGGGAGTGAGTGAAAAACTTTAAAAGCAACATAAATGAAAATACAAATCTGACAGGGGTTCTAGCCTTCCTGCACTCTACCAAGAAAATGGATTTTTATTTCTACCTGTGTTGCTGTTGGAAATATCCACTCGCTTTATGTCTGGTAAAATCCCTCTAACTGAGCCCTGGATAGCTCTGTCCAAAACTAAAGGAGACTTGTGGTTTGACATTTTAGTCCAGAGCATAAACTCCTCTTCCAGTTGAGACCTTGCGTCTTTTGCAGTGATTTTTCCACTGAATTGAATGAATACATTTAATATAATGTTTCTTCAAAGTTGACATCTTCCATTTCATTTATTAATATAGTTGTCCTCCTCCAACCTAGAAGCTGCAGATTAGTATTCTATGCCAAGTCTAGGATCTATCAGGTTGCCCATATTCTTTATCATTAAACCAAAATTTCTATTTCCACTAGATTATTTGATGCATGCATGTTTTATTCACAAGTACATAACTTTACATTTGTCAATATTAAACCTTAATTGTCACGTAGAAAATGCTCCAAGGTGGCACATGCTTGCTCTAAGCCAGGTACATGTCCATCTTGTTTGCTTACAGCCACCATTACAAAGAATTGGATGACCCACCCATCAGCTATTTTGAAACCATGTCTTTATTCATTCATAAAAGCAATACAGGAAATGTGTGGAGTCCTTTGACGCATATCAAGCACACAAGCACTTAATCGCCTGTGTGAGAAATGCAGTAGGGTTTTATTTGTAAGTTGTTTTTATGAATTAGTAAGGATAGGGATCGGAAATAGCTGTTGTGTGGTCATCATTCTTTTTAACAGTTATTTGCTAATCAACCAATACATTGTAAGCTCCCAGGATCAGGCCCTCAAATACCTCTTGTATTGAACAGTATTGTTGCTGTATTGTCTCCTGTTATATTGTAAAGCAGTGAGCAAACTGTTGGCGCTATATAAATCCTGTGTAGTAATAATATCTAGGTCAGCTTGAAATCCCTTACATAGTTCCTATCTTCCCTATATTCAAAGGCTTTAAGCATGCTTTGTGAAGCAGTCAACAACCTATTCATTATCTTACATTTATTTGCTGGATTTAATTCTTAAACAGTATTTTTCTGTCTGGGTTGTTTCAGGTACCGGACCAGATGGCAGGATTACAAAAAAAGATATTGAATCCTTTGTGCCTCCTAAGGTTGTTCCTGTAAGTATGAATATGCTCTTTACTTGCCACTACTCTAGATGAGTTTGTTATATAGACATGAATGATATTCTGATATGACCGGTATGTTTATTCTTGGGGAATTTTGTTACTTTTTTCACTTTGAAGGCTTTGAGGATTATCTCAGATTGATATTGTCATTAAGCAAAATATCTATGAAAAGCAGTTTGAGCTGCCATTGAATTCTGGGCTGTGCAGTAGATTCTTGAATGAAGCTAAGCCTGATCTGGAATAACTGGGCAGCCCAGTAAATGTGGCAGCTTCTGCTGGGTTTTCTCACACATATTTGTCAGAGAAAGGCTTGTTGGTGCTCTAGTCCAAAAAAGTAGCCTAGATTACTTGGAGCATTCAACTTTTATCCTTTAGGTAGTAAGAGAATCTGCATGTTGCAAAGCTTTGGTTGTGCATAGGAGAATTCTGTTTTATGCCCAGCTTTGTTTCAACAATTATGGCAAATCTGTTATTTGATGGACTAGATCCCCTCCACTATGTCCGGCTGCAGTCATACCGGGTGAATGTTCTCTGATCAGGATCCTGTCTTCCTTACTGAACTATCTGTAATTAGCCAACCCAGAGGAAACCATAGAACAATCACAGTGCAGAACTCACAAAGCCAATATTACCCCTGTACAAATCATTAGTAATACCTCATCTGGAATATGCAGTTCAATTTTGGGTACCAATTCACAAAAAGAACATTGAGGAACTGGAGAAAATACAGAGAAGGGCAACCACACTGATACGAGGCATGGAGGAGCTCAGCTATGAGGAAAGATTAGAGGAACTGAATGTATTCTCTCTTGTGAAGAGATTAAGGGGGGATATGATCAACATGTATAAATACATCAGTTCATATGGTGAACGCGGTGTAGAGCTATTCACCCTGAGGTCATCATAGAGGACAAGGGGGCACTCTTTACGTCTGGAGGAAGAGAAATTTAGTCTCCAAACACGGAAAGATTTCATTACAGTGAGAGCTGTGAAAATGTGGAATAGACTTCCTCAAGAGTTGGTTCTGGCCAGCTCAGTGGATTGCTTTAAAAAGGCCTGGATTGTTTCTTAGAGACACAGAAAATAACTGGATACTAACATTTATAGGTAAAGCTGATCCAGGGAATATCCAATTGCCTCTCGGGGGATCAGAAAGGAATTTTTTTTCCCTGCATGAGTAAATTGGATCATGCTTTGCTGGGGTTTTTTTGCCTTCCTCTGGATCAACTGATAACTTTTTTTTTTTTTTTAATGGTTGAACAGAATGGACTTTTTTGTCTTTTTTCAGCCAGAGTAACTATGTAATATAGTAACTGCATATGTGTTCTGTGAAATGGATACATTGGGTTTTATACTGAGTATTAATGTAAAAATGCATCACTTGACTTTGAATATTAAAGTATACCTGTTTTTCTATTTCTTCTCTTTTATATGTTTGTTTTTTTGCATTATCAGACTCCTGCAGCTGCTGCTCCAGCCCCTGCAGCTGCACAGCCCTCTCCAGCTGTAGCAGCTATTCCTACTGGAACCTTTACAGATATTCCCATTAGCAATATTAGGAAGGTAAGAATTTATACGCACCTCTTTTTGGTAATCTTAGTGTGTTGCACAGTCTTTCTCTTTGGTTTTGCAGCGGTGTTACTCTAAGACTGATACATTGATCAATACAAAGACCAGTAGAACTTTAGAAAAAACAAATGTTTTTATTTTTTCTTCAATTCAAAAAAGGCAGGTCTCCCTACAGCTGATCTTTCTCCATAACTGATTTACTTTGTCTTATTCTGCACTGGGTCTTTGGTTTTAGACAGCTTAGTAAGGTTGTGTAGTAAGATGTATGAGACTGTACAGTTATGTTATACAGTCAAGGTAATTGGGATAAACATCTACATTTCATTCCACTTTTCATCATTTATGATTTCTATTCAGATATTTAGTTCTCTTAGTGGCCCTATGAAGAACTAACAGATGATGATAAAATATATAAATCAGGCTCCCAGAAAGGTATCCAGTAAATTAGTTGAAATTTCATTTAAAAACGGGAATATTGTCATCAACTTGAGTTTTTAGGTTAACGTATTACTAAAGGTTATTTTTTAAAATGAAAAATATGTTGTACTTACCTGGCATTACACAGAGCAGCCCCAATCCTCCTTTTCTCGGGTTCCCCACCAGTGATCTTGGCTCCTCCTCTTCTTCATGTGTTACCATAGCAAGCCGTTTGCTGTGGGGGTACCCAGTGTGTGCTCACTCCTGAACTGTGTGTCTATGGAGCTGCACTCCAGAGACACACACAGTAGGGCTTATCCCCATTCCCCACTTTCTCCCCACTGTATCTGATTGACAGCTCGAGTTCCAGTGTGAAGAAGAAGAGAGGAGAGAAGAGAAGCAGCCATGCACAGCTTTGGATCTCTTCTCCCCTCTCTTCCCCTTTACACAGAGCAGGGGGAGGACAGAAAAATATAAAACATTTTTTTGCCTTAATGCAAGAAATGCATTAAGGGAAAAAAACAGTTTTTAGCTTTAGAATCACTTTCAGTAACTGCCAGGATATGAGAACTACCACCACTGGGTTGGGATTTAGCATACATGTTCCAGGTCCATCACATCCACTTTTTTGCCCCCATCCCCCTTCTTGCTGTAACATAGATTTACCCAAGGGCAGACTGACTATTTAGGCACTCGGGCACTGCCTGAGGGCCCGGGTCAGTAGGGGGCTCCATTAGATGCCCCTAGTACCTTTCATAGGCTTATTTTTGGTGTGGTTTGAGTGTGGGCGAGGACACGGGCCCCATGATTTCCTATAGACTGGGGGCCCAATGAGTTGTAAGTCCGCCCCTGGATTGACCCCCTCAATATTTACAGCCAACCACAGAGAACCCCTGGCTTGTCAGTCCCCCAAACCCATGTTACATAACCAGGCCCCCTCATTAATTCCTGCTGTTTTCAGGAGTTATCCTTCTCCCCATCTCCACAGACAGCCAAGACCTTCTGATGAGCCAGCCAGACACTGTCTCCATTGTGTGAGCTGCAGCTTTTTACTTGTGTAACAGAGTGGTGGACAGTACTGTAACCATCTGTCTTTGCCACACAGATACATATATTGTGTATCCATTCTGTGTTATGGAGGCAAATCAGGTGTCATTATTGGAGCACTCATAGCCCTTTTCTATTACTTCCTCATAATATTTGTGCTCCAGTTGTAAGATACATGGCAGGGTGTGTGTGGGGTTTGTTGGGTCAATTTCTGGCACCCAATAAAGCAATGTGGGTACTTATGACAGAAGAATGGACCAGGGGCATATGTCCTAGGTACCCAGGTCTCGCAACACTTGTAGACAAAATCCTAAGTATACTGTAATATATATTTCAGAAGCTGAAGTAGGTGCACACATGGATGAAAGCACGTTCCTGTATTCAGACAAGCAGTTTATGTGCATTATCACCTCTGCATTGTGACCTACAGGAGCTTCTAAATATGTAAATTGTCTCTGACCAGACATCTGAGTATACACATTAGCACAGAAAGGATTATGGTCATCATCCCAACTAAATAAATTGATTATTTCATTGTCTGGTTTCCATACAGTGTATGTGCTTCTACTGTATATTTAGCCGAATTCAGCTTAAATGTTCATGTATTAAGCATTCCTTTTAGAGCAATATTTGGATCACTGCTTCTCTTGGTGTAAAATTTTGTAAACTAAGGTTAAAAGTGCTTTACAGAACAAAGCATGTGACAAACTTTCTGCAATGCTGCTGTTTCTAGGTGATTGCACAGCGACTTATGCAGTCCAAACAGACTATACCTCACTACTATCTCTCAGTTGATGTTAACATGGGGGAAATTCTACACCTGCGAAAGGAGCTAAATGAGGTAAGAAGATTTGCTGTGTGAGAGACTCCTTAAAAACATTTTAACTAGCAGTCTCAAAAACATTCTTAACATTTAGGTTTGTAAATGGCTTTCAGCACTCCATTCTATTTTAAAAGCAAATCTGAAATTGCCAGCTACACATTTAAATCATTTATCCTCAATGTTTGCATGCAAACTGAATCAACCTTTGAAAGTTTCAAAACTCTGAAGGATTTACAACTGCTCTCCCTCAAGAAGTTCTTAAAATCTTCAATACAACAACATGTGCACTTCCTGTACTCTGAACTCCACAACGGAATGGTCCTAATGACCCATGCTCTGAACATGACATTTTAAAAGTTATGTCTCTGAAACATTTCTACTGCACCTGGACAAGATGGCTCTACAGCCTCATACTATAACAATTTGCCTCTATCTTGTGTGCTGCCACAACCCACCTTTAGAAGGTAAGTGTTTGTCAGGTGCTTTACTGGCTGCATCGTGTCAACAACTAAGTAATGAAGGAAGGATGAGAACCATTTCAGAGCCTGTTCCTACCCTAACAGATCTGCTTTTTATTTGAAATAGCTTATATTTTTTAAATGTTTGCTGCCATTCTTATTGAAATGCAAATAGGACTTGATTTATTAAACCGGAGAGTGCAAATTGTGTGCAGCCATGCATAGAAACCAATCGGCTTCCGTTTTTTTTTTTGTCAAAGCTTAACTGAACAAACTGAAGTTGAAAGGGGAATGGTCACCATGTACAGCTGCACCAGATTTTGCACTCTCCAGTTTTAGTAAATCAACCCCATACAGTAGGATGGGGTGTGCACCAGGCATATTCAGGTATTTTTCTCTTTCTTATTTAAGATGTTGACTGATTACTGCACCATCCATAAAACCTTATATGTACAAAGTCCAAAAATGGTATTGGTAAATTAATTGAGCCCCTACAAATGTAATGTTACTTTGGCTTTACACTAGATTGAATTTTATATGTCTTCACTTTCTAGGTTGTGAAGTCCGAAAACATCAAGCTCTCTGTCAATGATTTCATCATTAAGGCTTCTGCATTATCTTGTCTGAAAATCCCCGAAGCAAACTCCTCCTGGATGGACACAGTTATTCGACAGTAACTATATAGCAGCTTTTATTGTATGTTTTATTCAGCAGATTTTAGTAGAGTTGGAGTTCTAAGTGCTATAGGAGCACCTAGGTAAGTCTCCACCTCTACAGGAGGATTTGAGATTCTGGTTGAAAAGTGAACACACTCCACTCATTTAGTAAATCAAAGTAACTTTTTACTTAGCTTAGTGAATTAGGTGAAGCTAAGGAACACTTAACTTTAAAAAGAATACCCAGTCATGTGAAAATAAAAAAAAAATAATAGTAAAGCTACAGGTCGGGCCGGCAGCGCAGAATCAAGTGTATATATGTGGTTCTGGTTTTCTGGGTAGGGCGCATGCGCCCGCATACCCGCAATGTTACTGGCTCCATTAGCTGCCAACCAGCAGCTAATGATTCACGACCTGGACCTGCTGATCATTGGAGCAAGTGACAGGATTGAGATCTGTGTTTGTAAACAACACAAACATCTTTGCTGACAGCTGGGATGTGCCAGTTTTGTCTTACTGCAAAGCAGGGAGATAAAACAGTCACATCCTATTGTAAAACAACACATATTGCACACATTATACATAGTTAGGCACACAGTTAACACTTTGATCGCCCCAGATGTTAACACCTTCCTGCCCAGTGTCATTAGTACAGTGTCAGTGCATTTTATTAGCACTGATCACTTTATTAGTGTCACTGGGGATATCCCTGTCAGAATGCCCGTCGTCACAGCCTCACTAAAAGTCACTTTTCGCTGCCATTACTAGTCTAAAAAAAAAAATTCCAGTGTATATATTATCATTTGTAGGCTCTATAACTTTCACACAAACTAATTAATATACACTTATTGGGATTGTATTTTACCAAAGACAAATAGCAGAATATTTTTTGACCTAAATCTATAAATATTTTTTTTATTGGCTGCTTTATAGCAAAAAGTAAAAAAAAAATTGTTGTTTTTTCCTCAAAATTATTAGTTTTTTTTGTTTATATTTCATTGTACAGTGTTGCATAAAAAAGTTGTGCAGCGCCGCAAAAAATGACCTTATGTAGGAGGGGTAAATCTTCCAGAGGGCATGTGGTTAAAGTCTACACAGTTTTCACATCATTCACTAAGCTAAGTGAAAATTTGCTTTGCACAGTGAATACGATGTTCTCTTTTACTAAATCAATACCAATGTGCTAAACCTGTGGCTGACCCACTCACTTCTCTGGGATGGTGTTAGTGATGGTCCTTTCATGTTCCAAAAGCAGTCTTGACACAGACTTCTAATAACCAGTTGTACAGATTATTGCCAATTTCCAGTGTATGTTCAGGTTATGTATATTTAATTTACATAATCCCAGAGATGAAGAACATTTTATCATGCTTTTGGTAAAACATTTGGTGAAATGTAACTGCTTTCCATTCCTACCATTCCTGTTTTGCCTCTGAATTGGCTGTGCATACACAGCCAGAGCTGAACCAAGAATACAGGCTGGGTGGTGTATTCAGGATACAGGCTGAGTTGTAAGTAGGCACTTGGGCAGCCCTGACCCATGCAAATCCCCAGTCCACATTTGTAAATCAAGAAGAATGTTTGTAGTCAGGTTTTTGGGTAGGTATTTAAAGCTCTAATACTTATGCCTTTCCAGAAACCATGTGGTGGATGTGAATGTGGCAGTGAGCACCCCTGCAGGACTGATAACACCCATAGTCTTTAATGCTCATATAAAGGGTCTGACAGCCATCAACAAAGATGTGGTGTCTTTGGCTACTCGTGCAAGAGAAGGCAAGCTAAAGCCACATGAATTCCAGGTATGTTCCTTGCTATTTAGCTTCATGTAACCCAGGTAATTTGCACTTCTTTTTTTTAATAGAAATTCTGTATATGTAAATTGTGTTCCAGATGAAACACCAGGAAACTGGAGTTTGGTATGGGAAATATGTAAAAAAATAATTTACAAAGCTGCTTTAAACATCAGCAGTGCTTTTGCTTTATAATGTAGAATACCATTGTCCAAAATAACATTAGATGACAAATGATGGAAAAATGTGCATACTGCCTGTACCGTCTGTATTCTGTTGTACAATGGATTGCAAGAGACTGTTACCAAGTCAAAAAAGGTTACTTCAGGCTTTAAAACCTTTACATTTGGAGCAAAGGCCTATTGTAAAGAACTGTTGTGATTGTTTTATCTATTATTCGGAGCAAATAGATCTAAAGTAACTATATTTGCGTAAGTTGGTTCTTTGAAAATAAATGTTAGGCCTCTTCCACACAGGGGGGCTCCATTTAGATCAGCATGGGATTTGTCTGTTGATCCCCTACTGATCAGAGCTGGGCGGACGGATGACAGATCTGTGTTCACTGAGCTTATACAGAAGCGGACACGGACAGAGACCGCTCTGCCCTGTGGGCTGCCGGGTGTAAACAGACTCCACTATCCAATTATACTCAACTACCTTCCGATCTGTTTCACCTAAACTGAGGAGGACATATCCCCTTGCGTTTCATTTAAGTGGACCGGATCGAATTGGAGAAACCGAAAGGCGGACCTGATCAGATCATCTGTGTGAAAGGGGCTTTAGTTAGTCTCCTAATCATCTACTAATTAAATGTATAAATTGTTGTTTTTCTGATTTTACCATTTTTAATATTCCAGGGTGGAACATTTACTGTATCTAACCTGGGAATGTATGGAATCAAAAACTTTTCTGCCATAATTAACCCACCTCAGGCCTGTATTCTTGCTGTGGGAGGAACAGAGAACAGACTAATTCCAGCAGATAATGAGAAAGGGTAAGAATAGAGTCTGTTTTCACTATATTATTTTTTAGTATTCTATCAGTTGAATTACAAGGATATTAGCAGCCTTTGCGTACAGGTATTTTTATTTTTGATGGCTGGGCAATATGCTTCTATTGGTCTTATTCTCTGGCTATTGCCATCTTCTTTTTTTTTTTTCTTCTTTTCATGACTGTGTTTTTTCTCAGGCAAGTATCTAGATGCTAAAAAAAAAAAAAGTGGAGACATTCTGTGTAGTAACAGTTCAGCTTTTACAATTCATTTTAAGAAAAGAAAAAAAAAATTATTTGGTTGCTATGGCCAACAATTCTACTCAGAGTGACCATATCAGTCACTGAAAAGATTTTGAAATGTGAGCATCCATTACTAATGGTAGTGTCAGAGGTCTGTGTACCCCCACTATACACTGTAGTTCCATCTTAGGAATCCTACTTCACTGCTGTGTTCTATAGTGCTGTAGGGGTGGGATCATGGAACCACAGTGAATAGTAGATGTTATAAGGATCTGACACTCCTGAAAGTGTCAAAAGCTGAAGAGTATGAGAGAGTAGGCTGCAGTGCTTGATCAAAGCAATGGTAGATGAAACAGGTAGGCAAGTATAACAGATCTTCTATTGTAGTAAACTGACATTCAGTTTTTCAAGAGACTGTCTGGGGGTGAATTTAAAATGGTGTTAAACCCAGGACCCTGCATGCACTATATCTGTTCTCCCACAGTACACAGAACATGGAAATGTAATTATTTTAGTAAATATAAACTACTAAGTACCTTTTTTCATCAACAGTTAGAGCAGTCTTGTGACTTCTATCAGCAAAGCACTGATTAAAGCTTGTAGGAGGAGTTTTCATTCTCCCCTGATTGTCCTATGAGGCTGCATGACCCGTGACCCTCTGTCTGGCAGCGCTGATTGGCCCTGTGCTGATCACCTGCACTCTCACAAGAAAAAAAAAACAACTATCTAGCAGTATACACCAAACTGAGCATGTGCAGCTTTCCCCCAAGGCCCTCTTCTATCAGCAGATGGATTGGGGGCAGTAGAAGAAGGGGAGGATCAGAGCAGACAGGATCAAACATCCTTTTTACACATTGTGGAGGATTAACCCCTTAGGTTCCACAGTGAGTATAACAAGCATGCTTTATTACATATACAGACTGATTTTACTGTTATGGGTTTAGTAAGCTCTCATTCTTTTCTTCAGTTTTTATAAAGGTTTGTTCAAACACATGGTGGATGCTGAAAAGAATCCAGCTTTTGTAAAATTCTCTTCCTTTTTACAAATCAAGAAAACAAAATAAGTCAAGTTTGAAATCTGCACAGATGGTGCCCATGTTTATTTTCACATGAAAGTGCAAAAAAAAAAAAAAATGTTAAACCCCTTTGTTAAACACTCCAACGTATGCATTAGACGTTTTCTTTTCTCTTGTGTGTATGAGGCCTGTTTGTTGGTCCTCAATAACTGTATTTTGTTTTCCTGCAGTTTCGATGTTGCCAACATGATGTCTGTCACCCTGAGCTGCGATCACCGTGTGGTAGATGGAGCAGTTGGTGCTCAGTGGTTGGCAGAGTTCAAAAAGTTTCTGGAAAAACCAACAACGATGCTGCTATAAATGAGAGTTTGCCTTTTCCTCGGGTCAACTATTCTGTTCATACAAACTATTTATAATCTTGTCTCTGAACACTTACAGTAAACATGAATAACTTTTTTTTTTTTATTTAAATGAACAAAAGAAATAAAAGCTAGTGTATCAGCTAGTTTTTTTTATTATCTTCATACTGTACAGATAGCCAGTGCTCCACTCCAGTAACTGTTCTCAATCTCCACAGAACTGTGATGTGTGGATGTCATCAACGTAAATGTCTTACAAAGGTCAATGTTTCCTGGAATGATTTTAGGTCCTCATGCACACTGGATAAACATCGGCTGTTTTTGGCTTTTGGCGTTTTTTCTACAGCCAGTAAACTCCCCAGCATGTTATCCTATGTGTCCATGCACACATAGACTGTGATCAGTGTTTTTTGGCTGGAAAAAACCCCAGAACTAGTGGGTTTAGTCTAGAGGAGTTTTTTAGCTGTAAAAATGCTCTAACACTGAAAAATGGGGCAAACCAACATTTTTGTAGGAAAAAAACACTAAAAACCGCAAATGCGGGAAAACGCGGCTAAACGCTAATGCAAAAACGCTAAAAATGCTGAAAAACTTGCGTTTTTAACGTGACTTTACACAGCTAACGCTACCAGCGTTATTAAAATGCCCTGTGTGCATGGAGCCTAAATCATGACTATCCAGTACCACAAGAACAGGTATTATGTATAAGAGATGTCTGCATATTTTCCAGCTGGATGAATAAATGTATGTTTAGCCAAAATGTAGCCTATGTTCTATCTTCTTTATTTCACTTGTGGTGAAATAGCCTTGTGTATAATGGAGGTTGACCTACATATAACTGCAGAAATAGGAGGCCTACAGATAACATAAAAATCAGCAGTGAGGCTTAAGCTGGGTAAAAATGGTCCAAATATCGGCCAGTTCAGCAGGAACTGCTGTCCTTCTGACAGAAGCCTGTCTAAGGACCGTCTTTTGTCGAAGGTACATGCTGGAAAAGCTGCCTATGATCAGTGCTCACAATGGATGCAAGTGCTGATTGGTGTGTTCTGGCATGGGGGAGTCCTGTCAGAACACAAAGGTACAGCAGGAGAGATTGCTGTATTAACATTGCTTATGATCTCCATCTGGGTTGTACGGAAAAAAAAAAACTCCTGTGAAAGCATGGATTAGTAGTTACCGCTGCTGCGAGTGAACAAACATACTGGGCATGTTTCCAAGACTGTTGTAAAGTTTATTAGGGCGCATTTGGGTTTTATACGCATGCTTATGTAAAGAGGAAGCAAAGTTGTAACAAAGCAACACAATACATGCATAAAGGCTGAACAAAAAAGAATGTAGAAACTTGTGTATGTCAGAGAGTGATTAGTGTTGTGCGCAAAGACAGTAAGAATGAGTTAATAAAAAAAAAAAAATGGTTGAGAGCTATATAAATTTTCACAAAATCTGGAGGTTCATCGTTGTCGTTATTTTTACTAACCGTATCATGCCATCACCTTTAACCTGGAATCTCCTTGCGTTTAGGCGGAGCTAGTCCTGGCCTAGGAGGCAAACTCCAGTGGGGAGAGACTAATCGTTGAGAGCAGCTATGTAACTATAATTGCCTTTAATTGCGTTTTCATTAAATGATACATAGATACATCAGTCTCACAAACACCTTCCTGAGCTACTGTAAGGTAATCCAAAGATAGTCTGTTCTCTAAGCTTTGCTTCCTGAGTCGGGCCACTTCAGCATATAACATACCAATATTATTAGTACAGATCAAGAATTGCATCCAGAATATTAGTATGTTTATTCATTTCATTGTTTCTATATTCCAATCAGTTCACAAGGGAAACCACACCCAGTTTATACACTGAATTTCTTTAAGTCATAAGTCCCTCTGGATAGATAAAGTAAGGGCTATTTTACCCAATAAAGCAGGTGCCCCTACAATTTAACCACTTCAAGTCTGGACACTTTTACCCCCTTCCTGTCCAGGCCAATTTTCAGCTTTCAGTGCTATCACACTTTGCATGATAATTGCGCAGTCATGCAACACTGTACACATATGAATTTTTTAGCATTTTTTGAGACAGATAAAACTTTATATTGGTGGTATTTATTCACCACTGGGATTTTTATTTTTTCTGCTATATAAATGAAAAAGTCCAAAAACTTTGAAAAAAGTGTTTTTCTTATAAAATGTTGTAAATAAATAATCTTTCTTCATAAATATTGGCCAAAATGTATTCAGTTAACTTTTTAGTAAAAAAAAAACAAATTCGATTATAACCAAAAATTTATAATTTTTCAAAAATGTATTTTTACATTTTTTTTTTTTTTATATTATTTGTTTTTGGGTTTTTTTTCACATACTGTCACCCTAGCAGTACAGTGTCATCATTTATATACATGGGCCGGACGGGAAGTGATTAAAGACAGATCACAATTGTAATAATATCCTCTTGTTAAAGAAATGGGTATATGAGGTACTCCCGAGGCACTCTTGTATGGTGATGTAACTTTAGCAAGTAATTCAGTTTTAATATATAATGTATAGGTGGTTTCTTTCTTAATAAAGCTGAATTCCAGGTGTTCAGCCACTTTGCAAAAAGTGAAGGCATGTGCATGACATCTCCTGGACTTCTTTCTGTAACTTACAACTGACATATTTATTGCTCTGCCGGAGAGACACTCCGGGATCTGAGAGGAGAGGAGCACACAGAGCAGCTATGTCCACTTCTCCCCTCTGCTGCCCATTCACATAAGGCTTTGTATTTTCTGAATGAGTTCACATAATACAAAGGCTTTTGTGATTGAGCAGGAGGGTAAGGGCAGGCATAGCTACTGCAGTGACTCTACTGTTGAGAATGTAGAGATCAGAAGGATCAGCTGGGCTACTGGATCAGTTGGGCTACTGGATATACAACAATAGCCATCTTCCTGTAACATAATAGAAATAAGTCCAGGAAATGACATACACCTCACTGGACTTTACTCATAGTGTGCCCTCACTTTTTACAAAGTAGTTGAATTCCTGAAATTCAGTTTTAAGAGTCATTTATTTGCCCCCAAATTTCCTGATCATTATCCCTAAGGTATGAAAATGATATTCGATTACATATCCTCTCACTACAGACACTTTATACTGTTTTAGCTATATAGCATTTGATCTGACCTAACCAAGGAGTTTTGGGTTTCCTCTGCACAAATATTAAACACTTACAGGATAATTGGCTGTGCAGCCAAGTCTTGTGGCCACAATGGCCTTGTAGCCTAGCATAGCTGAAACAGACAGTTCTACATAAAATGGAAGATAAATAGAAGACAAAATAACTTCAGCTGAAGCATGAATCAGCAGAGGCTCAAACAGCTGTTTGTCAAAAACAGTTCTAGAAACCTAAAAAGAGAAACCGTGGTCCTGCAGAAAATGTATAAAAATAGATGCTGTATAAAGCCCAAGAACATAGACTTATTCCCTGAAGGCAGAAACCTTCCAAAAAACAAAAAAGGCAAAATGACCACCCAGTCGGGTGGAATAGAAGGAATACAATAGGGGGACCGCCCCATGAAGAATGGAAGAGGGGTCAGTTCCCAAGGGAATATATGGTAAGCAGCCATAGTTGACAGTCATGGCCCCACCCATAAGGTAAACCATAAATTGCTTGGCATGCTTTCAAAGCAAGACTTGGTGAGGGTGATTGACCTCACTGTGAATTCCCACAGAAGGTGATTAGACGAGCACCAGGGAAGCAAGAAGGACTGATTTCCAGAATACTTGCCCTAGTGTAGTGTAAGGAAAAGAGGGGGATCCCAAGAATGCAGGGAGAGTAAAAGCAGAACTATGGCTGCCAGGGGCAACAGAAGGATATACAAGGCCTATTAGAAATTCCTTGTCAAAGATTTTTATTTCAACATAGAGCACACATGAACAGGAGAAACAAACCAACATATGAACAAACAAGCAGACCATTATGAGGCCGAAAGTAAAACAAAGTACCTGCAGTAAAAAGGGTAAAACAAACCCAAGACCCAATGACTTGGGAAAATGATATACATATACAGCACAAGATAAATATGTAGACCACAAAAAATTGTAGCCCAAGGAATTCCTGGTAATATCCAGCAAATACTAAGATTTTAGAAGTATTAGCCTGAAAACAAGCTATTACAGGATACAGTAGGCCTCTATAACCTAAATGGTAGTAACAGAATCTGGCCTGAGAAAACAAACAAAAAAAAAAGACTGTAAGGAAACATAGAAGTAGAAAAGGCAGAAGCACAGCCAAGTCAACTATTCAGTTACAGGCTCAACTATTGCAGGGGAGTAGAAAACATAAAACACACACATAGATACAAACATCAAAATCAGGGGGAAGGCAGTGTGTAATCCAGGGCTTCCAAGTCAGCTCGAACCTTTCGAGCATATCCTTTTCCAGTGCTGGCCTATTAGAAATTCCAAGCAATAGAAGTTGCAGGATGAGAAATGGGAACAAGTTCTGGGATGGGGTTCCTTATCACACTAGGTAGGAATTACCTCACATGATAGATTGTAGTGTATGGGGGAAGAGCTCTGCATGCCCCCAGAAAAAAGGGGAACCATATCTAGAGGATGGCTCATGAATACAATCATGTGTCTCCATAAAGTATAATAGTAAATCAAAGTGACCACGATATATATTAAAAATATGTGAACTCCCTCTAGTGGATAGAAAAAATAATGTCAACCGAAATGACTATAATGGCTAAATATCACACATTAAGAACCTAAATAAGTAGTGCATAAATCAGATATACTAAACAAAGTATATATACATGAAAACAGAATAATTGGCCACATACAATGGTGTCTAAATCAAACATAACTAATATATGCCATAAGTGAAAAAGACAATATCAAAGGTGAAAAAATATTCCATGCATGTGACTGTGCTTTAAGCTGGAACACACACGTGATCTCCACTTCTAAGTGCAAGTACTCTCCTTCAAATGGCAGCAATGCCTGCTCACCTCCCTTCCTCGACCCACACAGGGCCTCAAAGCAGTTACCACCTCAGTGGTGTATTCCTCTGGCAGACTCCTTAATCCTCCTCCTCTCTTATGCAACTCATAAAAAGACAAGAAAGCCTTCCATAGTGTAGTAAGTTTTAATAGGCAAAGTAAAAAGTGACAAAGTAAACCACTCACATGCTCCTTTCCATAAACAAGCGTTTTTCCCAGCCTGTGGGTAGATATGCATGCACCTGGGGGAATCCAATATGGCCACTGTGTCCGGACATACGTCACCAGGAAGTAGACAAACCGACGCGTTGCGTCACGTGCGTCGTGACTTCATCAGGGTCACCCTGATGAAGTCACGACGCACGTGACGCAACGCGTCGGTTTGTCTACTTCCTGGTGACGTATGTCCGGACACAGTGGCCATATTGGATTCCCCCAGGTGCATGCATATCTACCCACAGGCTGGGAAAAACGCTTGTTTATGGAAAGGAGCATGTGAGTGGTTTACTTTGTCACTTTTTACTTTGCCTATTAAAACTTACTACACTATGGAAGGCTTTCTTGTCTTTTTATGAGTTGCATAAGAGAGGAGGAGGATTAAGGAGTCTGCCAGAGGAATACACCACTGAGGTGGTAACTGCTTTGAGGCCCTGTGTGGGTCGAGGAAGGGAGGTGAGCAGGCATTGCTGCCATTTGAAGGAGAGTACTTGCACTTAGAAGTGGAGATCACGTGTGTGTTCCAGCTTAAAGCACAGTCACATGCATGGAATATTTTTTCACCTTTGATATTGTCTTTTTCACTTATGGCATATATTAGTTATGTTTGATTTAGACACCATTGTATGTGGCCAATTATTCTGTTTTCATGTATATATACTTTGTTTAGTATATCTGATTTATGCACTACTTATTTAGGTTCTTAATGTGTGATATTTAGCCATTATAGTCATTTCGGTTGACATTATTTTTTCTATCCACTAGAGGGAGTTCACATATTTTTAATATATATCGTGGTCACTTTGATTTACTATTATACTTTATGGAGACACATGATTGTATTCATGAGATACAAGCGCTTCACTAATTTTATGTTTATTTCTTGCACTTATTGGTATTAGTTAAAGTGACAGCAGCTGTATTGTGTCAGTTATTCCCATGAGCGCAGGAGGATCCCATACTATTTAATATCTAGAGGATGGAATGTGCTTAACTGGTAAATTGTAAATTAGAGAAGCTGGGAAATCTCTGGGTGAAAGTCTGTAGGGTAGCCATATAACTGAAGATGTTGATTGAAAGAGGCAAAGTGCCAGAGCACCTGAAGACTGCAATGGATGAGGATACAAATGCTTAAGAGTAGTGAGAACAGGAGTAATGTAAACTTTACCAGTACTAATCCAGCAAATAGAATACACCAGCATAAAAAGGCCAGGTGTTTGAGGAGGCGAGAGCAGAATGGTTTCTCAGCTTGTAAAACAAGCAATTTAGTAATCCGCAACCATGATACGGGGAGGAGGGGCATCAAAGCTCAAGGTAGAGTCTGAGGTTTGTAAGCCAGATAAATGGAAAAGGGGGTCTAGATCATCAGGCTAACCTCCCCACATAGTGAGAAGGAGAGCTCAGTGACCTTGAGTGGAGAAAACTGGACACTAGCTGTCTCGAAGAAGTTCTCCAGCATAACTTGAGAGAAATTATCATTTAGAGGCAACTAAGGGGTGCCAGTGACATCATATTCCTGAGCATGGGATCAACCAAAGGCAAGAATGTCAAGCTGAAGGAAAGGTGAATAAGAATTAGATACCCCAGGCAGGTTGGGAGAGGAACCCAAGAAGGATGTAAGATTAACTGAAAGGGAGAATTGAATTTGGGCATATATGGTTCATGACTACCCTATGAGGAGGCTCCTGACCAAGTGAAACACATTAGAAGGTTTGTACATTGGATGAAGTAGTCTGTTGGATGATTCAATAAACTCTTCAGAGGCTTTTAATATGGTAAGTGGTTCCCCTTCTTTCCTCTTTTGGAGCCTCTAACGAAACTGTGGCCGAAGACTATAGGAACATGTTCCTGTCATTGGCGGTGCCTCATGGTACCTGCAGCAGAATGCTTGCTTTTTGTCAGGGGCTTGTAGCAAAAGGTCTCCAAAGCACACTGGGATATGGATGTTCAGGGTGTGATAAACTGTCTAATATTATAGCACCACAAAATATGGTAATTTTGTTCAATGTAGGAACTACACTGATGTGTGGATAACTCATCATGTTGCATTTGCGATGAAAAGTAGAAAATCTCTCATATGCCTCAGAGATCCCTGGTATGCTCTACTGCATCTTAAGCCCCAAGATCTCTCCACGTCCCAATTCAGACTGGCAATCTATATTCTACTAGTGACAAAGCAGACTATTGCGAAAACCTGGGAAGAGGCAGTTTGTTTATTGTGCATAAGTTTGACGATGCGTCAATTATTTTTTTAATCAATGAAAAGCTCACTAGTATTCTTTTAAACACACAAAAGATATTCCTTAAGGTATGGAACCCATGGATAGAGTATGCTCAATCCTTCACTGCCCATAACATTTACTTCTGTCTCTGTTCACAGCAATAGATTCCAAATGCAAATACCACACTTAGAATCAACTCCAGACCTTTTACCTGCTTAATTGATGAAGAAATAACAAAGGAGTAGCCCACAATTGGCCAATGAACAGCTTTTGATTCAATTGTCCAATTACTTTTGGCCCCTTGAAAAAGGAGGGATTGCTACTCTTAAGAGCTGTAATTCCTAAACCCTTCTTCCAATTTGGATGTACAGTTGTGTTCAAAATAATAGCAGTGTGTTAAAAAAAGTGAATAAAGCACAAAATCCTTCTCATAGCTTTTATTTCCATACACACAAATGCATTGGGAACACTACACATTCTATTCCAAATCATAACATGAAGAAAAATTTGTGTTGTTCCTCTAAAACAATTGAAGAAAAGTGAATATTAGATTGTTCAAAAAAATAGCAGTGTTTGTATTCTTCTTTACAGACTCAAACATTCACTATATAAACTGAAAAATGTTTGAAGATTTTGCTTTCCTTTGAATCACTTAATATTTAGTTGTATAAGCACTGTTTCTGAGAACTGCTGTACATCTGTGTTGCATGGAGTCAACCAACTTCTGGCACCTGTGAACAGGTATTCCAGCCCAGGATGATTGGACTACATTCCACAATTCTCTATTTCTTGGTTTTGCCTCAGAAACGGCATTTTTGATGTCACCCCACAAGTTTTCTATTGGATTAAGATCCAGGGATTGGGCTGGCCACTCCATAACGTCAATCTTGTTGGTCTGGAACCAAGATGTTGCACGTTTACTGGTGTGTTTGGGGTCGTTGTCTTGTTGGAACACCCATTTCAAGGGCATTTCCTCTTCAGCATAAGGTAGCATGACCTCTTCAAGTATTCTGATGTATTCAAACTGATCCATGATCCCTGGTATGCGATAAATAGGCCCAACACTGTAGTATGAGAAACATCCCAATATCATGATGCTTGCACAACCATGCTTCACTGTCTTCACAGTGTACTGTGGCTTGAATTCAGTGTTTGGGGGTCGTCTGACAAACCGTCTCTGGCCACTAGACCCAAAAAGAACAATCTTACTTTCATCAGTCCACAAAATGTTGTGCCATTTCTCTTTAGGCCAGTCAATGTGCTCTTTGGCAAATTGTAACCTCTTCAGCACGTCTTTTTTTCAACAGTGGGACTTTGCGGGGGCTTCTTGCAGATAGCTTGGCTTCATATAGGCGTCTTCTAATGGTAACAGTACTCACAGGTAACTTTAGACCTTCTTTGATCTTCCTGGAGCTGATTGTTGGCTGAGTCCTTGCCATTTTGGCTATTCTTCTATCCATTCGAATGGTAGTTTTTCGCTTTCACGTCTTTCAGGTTTTGGTTGCCATTTTAAAGCATTTGCGATCATTTTAGCTGAGCAGCTTATCATTTTCTGCACTTCTTTATATGTTTTCCCCTCTCCAATCAACTTTTTAATCAAGGTACGCTGTTCTTCTGAACAATGTCTGGAACGACCCATTTTCCTCAGAATTTCAGAGAGAAATGCACTGTAACCAGCATGTACAACATTTGCTGCCTTCCTTCCTTAAGGGCAATAATTGCTACCTGTTTTACAAAGAATGAATGATCTCACTAATAGAACTCCCCACTGCTATTATTTTGAACATGCCCCTTTCAATTAGTGACTCAATTACACAGAATCAGCAGCATGCATGTCATGGCTGTTGGATTTCTATTACTCTACTACACCTGCTAGTAAATTATTTGCCATGTAGAAATATCATTTCTACTAAAAACAGTGATTGATCAGGTTAGTGATGTCTGACTGCTATTATTTTGAACACAACTGTAAATACCCTCCAAATTAAACCTGAATGTGTGCACTTTCAGCCCATATCCATTACATAACTATAGTTTGAAATATTTTGGTACATACCTGAAAAAAAAAAACTAAAATTGTGCCTGTGCCCAAATATATATGGACCTAACTGTATAAGCACCACACTTTAGGAGTAAGTTAAAAGGAAATTTGCTACGTGAACAAAAAAATATTTAAAAGGAAAGTCCAGGAGGCTGCACTAAAGCATATATCCACTTTATTGTAAAGAAAAGCAGCTAAAAACACCATAATGTATGCCAGTGGGAGAAAAAACTCTGAGTAACAGATATGAGGTGGTGATGTAGGACAATCCATATGTATAAAATCACTCCAAACAACCTATCAATACAATGATGATGATTCAGTGGATTCATTGTATTGATAGGTTGTTTGGAGTGATTTTATGCATAAGGGTTGTCCTACAGTGTCACTTCATATCTGATTACTCATTAGAGGTCAGGTGTGTTGGTCAGACTTTGTTATCCACCTGGATTTGGTCTCTGATATTGGTCAGTGTCTTGTTGGCTGTCAAAACCTTTACCAGTTAGCTGCACGCCACCTTTATGTCATAGGCCTTTTACTTCAAACATTTACTTTTAGTTGCTCTTATGAAGGTCTTACATTTGGACAATGTGCTATTGACAACAATCTATCTGTTTCTTCATTCTATGACCTGTATTCTGTAACATTTCAATAAAATGTTGAAAGTGAAAATCTCCCATGAGAGACATAGTAGCAGGTCTACAGGAGACTTGGCAGAAGCCTGGCTACTGCAGTAGACGTAGTGACTGGTCTACAGAAGATCACACAGGAGTCTGACTACTTTAGTAATTTGAATGATAGGAAACATATTCGTAAATGGACAACAGTCATTGTGCAGGATTTGGAAAGACCTTGTTATTTTTCCTAAAAGGGAAGGAGATGACCACCCCTTGTGACTAAAGCTGCTAGGAGGTATACAAAAACTGTCTGTTTTTTTCTGAATCAGCAAGTAGAAATGGGTAGTGGAAAGGAACAGAGCAAGGACAACGACAGAGACGTTTTGTGTACCTCTCAAAATACAAAGCAAAACAAAAGTCCAGGACATCTCTACTAAGCTGGAGCAAATGGCAGTAAATGTCCTTCCACCTCCAAGGGTGGAGGCAAACCTTTAGTATAAAGAAAGCTGAGAAGGTCCAGTGTGCTTAGAAGTTGGAGGGTCTGCCACAAAAGGATGAACCTGCAGTAGATGATGATGCCTGGAGGGGGTGAACAGATCATACGTATAAAGCTGAGGACAAATCTCTAGGGAGGTGCAATTGTGGATAATTGGGTAGGAACCCCCATCCCCCCATGACTGCCCCAATGTATTCCTTCTTTTCCAAAGAACAGCTCACTTTCAAAGGGCATGCACAAAAGTCAGGGTCAGCTAACCAAGCTCTAAGCCTTAAGGATCTGCGCATATGCACAGAAAGTAAGGATGTTCTTTAGATTTGACAAATCAAATTCTCCACGGTGTCCAGGCAGAATAGTAGGTCTGAAGGCCAGCACTGTAATCTTGCAGAAAGAGTAGGTTTATCTATATCAGGAAAGGTTCATTATTGAGTTCTTCAGTGCACTTTGCCATAAGCCCTGTACACACAGGCCAAATATGGGCTTTCACTGGCCAGTTCAATAGAAACCGGCCGACATTCAGCCTGTGTTTACACCAGCCTGTCCGAAAGAAGCTGTCTGAACGACTGGCTTCTGTACAACAGACATGTTTGAAGATCGGCATCCGAGCAGTATATGAGCGCTGACTGGTGTGTTCTGGCGGTGGGGCAGTACCCTGTCAGAACACAATAGCTCAGTGGGGCAACCACTGTACTAACATTGCATGGTTAGTACAGCAAGCTCCTCCTGATCGCTTCAGTTTTTTTTGTTTAGTCCACTGTGGGAACAGTCCATTTCTTTTTAAATTCTTAAAATAAAGGATACAAGGCCGCATAAAGGCTAGTACCAGTGAATAATCTCTAAGTTTGGCCAGTCATTATATAAAGCTCAATCAGCTTGATCAAGAATAGGGAAAGGCTTTCTAGGAATTTTTTTTCTAGTGAACGTGTTAAGACGTTAATGAATAAACTTCTCAAAATACTGGTGGTGAAAAATCTTTAGCAGCCTCCGCTAAGTTGTCCAAGTCCCCATTATAAAATGTACAGTGAGGAAAATAATTATTTGATCCCCTGCAGATTTTCTAAGTTTGCCCACTTACAAAGAAATGAAGGGTCTATAATTTTTATCACAGGTGTATTTTAAACGATAGAGACAGAATATCAACCAAAAATCCAGAAAATACACGATACAAATGTTATAAATTGAGTTGCAGTTCAGTGAGTAAAATAAGTATTTGATCCCCAAGCAAAACATGACTTAGTACTTAGCACAGAGGTAAGACGTTTCTTGTAGTTGGTTACCAGGTTTGCACACATCTCAGGAGGGATTTTGCCTACTCTTCTTTACAGATCTTCTCTAAATCCTTAAGGTTTCTTGGCTGTTGCTTGGCAACTCAAAGTTTCAGCTCCCTCCATATATTTTCCATAGGAAGGTCCGAAGACTGGCTAGGCCACTCTATGACCTTAATGTGCTTCTTACTGAGCCACTACTTTGTTGACTTGGGTTTTGGGTCATTGTCATGCTGGAAGACCCATCCACAACCTATCTTCAGTGTTCTGGCTGAGGAAAAAAAGTTTCATCCACGTTTTTACAATACATGGCCCTGTCCATTGGCCCTCAATGCGGCAAAGTGGGCCTGTACCTTTAGTAGAGAAACAGCCCCAAAGTATAATGTTTCCCCCTCTGTGATTGACTGTAGGACTGGTGTTATTAGGGTCGCAGTCAGCATTTTTCTTCCTCTAAACATGTCGAGTCGAGTTAATGCCAAAGAGCTCAATTTTGGTCTGACCACAGCTGATTCTCCCAATCCTTCTCTGAATCATTTAGATGTTCATTGGCAAATTTCAGACGGGCCTGTACATGTGCCTTCTTGAGGAGGGGGACCTTGTGGGCAGTGCAAGATTTCAATCCATGGTGGCGTATTTTGTTGCCAATGGTTGGTTTGGTGACCGTGGTCCCAACTACCTTGAGATCATTCATAAGCTCCTCCCGTGCAGTTCTGGGCTGATCCCTGACTTTTCTCATAATCATCCTTACTCCATGAAGAGAAACCGTGCATGCAGCTCCAGACCAAGGGCAATTAATGGTTATTTTGTATTTTTTCCATTTGCAAATAATCGCTCCAACAGTTGTCTCCCTCTCACCAAGTTTCTTGCTGATGGTCTTGTAGCCCATTCCAGCCTTTTTGCAGGTCTGCAATCTTGTCCCTGCCATCCTTTGTCAGGTCTTTAGTCTTGCCCAGGGTGGTGCCCAAGAAAGAGATTCTGTGGACAGGTGTTTTTTATACATATAATGGGTTGTCATTAGGAGCACCTTCTTAAATTGACAGGACTAATCTGTGTACCACATGAGCACAATCTGTGGGAAACAGAATTGTTGTTGGTTGGTAGGGGATCAAATACTTATTTTACTCACTGAACGGCAACTCAATTTTTAACATTTGTATTGTGTTTTTTTCTGGATTTTTGGCTGATATTCTGTCTCTATCATTTAAAATATACCTATGATAAAATTATAGACCCTTCATTTTTTTGTAATTGGGCAAACTTACAAAATCTGCAGGGGCTCAAATAACTATTTTCCCCACTGTAAGTGCACCAGACAGGAAGTGCTCGGTTAGAAGTCTTATAAGCTCTGTATCACCAGCCAGAGAGAAACTTTTGGTAGTGAGGTGGAAGAAAAGATGGCCAACTTTAACCACTTGCCTACCAGGCACTTATACCCCCTTATTTACCAGGCCAATTTTCAGCTTTCAGCGCTGCCATACTTTGATTGACAATTGCGCGGTCATGCAACATTGTACCCATATGAAATTTTGATAATTTTTTTCTCACAAATAGAGCTTTCTTTTGGTGGTATTTAATCGCCACTGGGCGCTTTACTTTTTGCGCTATAAATTAAAAAAGTGCAAAAAATTTGAAAAAAAAGTTTCTTTGTTTCTATTATAAAATTTTTCAAACAGGTATTTTTTCTCCTTCACTGATGTGCGTTGATGAGGCAGCACTGATGGGCACTGATAGGCGGCACTGATAGGCAGCACTAAAGGGCACTGATAGGCAGTACTAATGAGGTGGCACGGATAGGCGGCACTGATAGACAGCACTAATGAGGTGTCACGGATAGGCAGCACTAATGCAGCACTGATAGGCGGCACTGATAGGTGACACTGATGATGGGTACTGATAGACGGCACTGACTGGCATCACTGCTGGGCACTGACTGGCGGCACTGACTGGCACAACCCCTGGGCACTGACTGGTGGCACTGACTGGCAGCACTGCTGGGCTGCACTGGTGGGCGGCACTGGTGGGTGGGCACAGGTGGGTGGCACTGCTGGGCACAGGTAGGTGGCACTTCTGGGCACAGGTGTGTGACACTGCAGAGTGGCACAGGTGGGTGCACTGCTGGGCACAGGTGGGCGGAGCTAGTGGGCGCACTGCTGGGCACAGGTGGGCGGAACTTGCGGGTGGCATTGCTGGGCACCGATCATCAGGGCACTGATCATCAGTGCCCTGATGATCGGTGCCAATCCCCGCTCTGACAACTGCCGGTTCTCGGCAGTACTTTCCTCACGATCTGACAGCGTGAGGAAAGTGCAGCCGAGAACCGGCACTTGCATTTCCCTGTGATCAGCGTGTCATTGGACACCGCTGATCACGTGGTAAAAGGCCGGTATGATTGGCCTTTTACCACATCACGTGATCAGCTGTGTCCATAGGACACAGCGATCACGGAGATCGCCGGGTGCGTGCCCCCTGGGGCGCGCAGGAGAGCGCGTTCTGGGAGGACGTCATATAACGTCCACTCAGAACTGGCCGGCCGCAGTTTAGCCGTCATTCGGCTATCTGCGGTCGGCAACTTGTTAAACAGGTGACTGCTATAACAAACAAAGCTATAAAGCCAAAGTGAGACTAAGAGCTAGTTAAAAGAACACTGGAAGTGTAAATTAGCCGATGCCTTCAAACCCACTTTAAAATCAGCAAGGTCAGTAATTGCCTCTTTGAAACGAGGGGAATATCTTGCATCAGCAGACATTCAAGATATCTAACTGGACATTCTCATTTACCCATCTTGTATGCCTTGGAAATTCCCTGAACTCTAATGTGGCTAATATATGCCTTTCCTTCAATGTGGGTCCTTCCTCAATTGCCTCACAAAATAGGGGAAGAAGAAAAGTTATTCTCATTACTTCAAACTATCCCAGAGGAACCTGGTACACAGACTTAAACTTCTGGGAGACTACCCCTGGTCTTCCAAACAGGCCAGTTCTGCTATCTCAAGGCCCTCTGCAATTCTGTTCCTCAAATATTATAATTGGGGGTCCTCCTGCGCTGCTATATACGTCTATACGGGAGCAGCTAGCATCCAAACATCCCCTCAAGATGGATATAAACAATATTGACACTATGATGCAGCGCTAAATATACAGCTGGCTGGTGGATATAACCACCCTATATATTGGATAACAGTAAGTAACATATAAACCATACAATACAATTTTCTATATATGGTGTTAGATCTAATCGGATCTGATTCGGTGATAAACAAGTGATAATCAGTGCAGAGTAAGAGGTTCTATAGAACCTGTATAGGTGGTATAAATTTCCTTCCCGTCTAGGGATTGATTATAGCAGAAATGAACGTGATTACAACCACAGTGAATCCCTATACAGGGATAAAAACTACCATATAGGTGATATGTGCTATGACCCGTATTAACCACTTCCCTACCGGCCGTTGTATATAAACGGCCGGACGGTGGCACTGCAGAGTCGGGTGGCCATTTATAAACGGCCTCCCCGTACCCTGCTTATGCGCGCTCCCCGGGATCTGGTGCCCGCTATGTCCTCCGGACACAGTGACACACCGAACGTCGGACGGGACCTCTGTACGAGGTCCTGATCATGTGATCACTGATTGGCCAATCAGTGAGCACATGCAAAGTAGTAAGCAAGATGTCACTTCTGACATCATTGTTTACTATGTGTGAAATCTGTGAATGATCACAGAGGTCACATGGTACAAGGCTATTCACAACAGCCTTGTACCATGTGACAAGCTGTGACCAATCACAGCTCACACAGTAGTTCTCAATGGCTGCAAGAATGCAGACAGAGAGAAAGAGAAATTATTGCTTTTACATCCTATATGGGTGTAAAAGCAATCAGTGTAAAAAAAAAAATCATCACCCCCCAAAAGTAGTACAGTGTCACCATGGTGACACTGTACTGCTAGGGTGACAGTATTTAAAAAAATAAAATAAATAACAATATTTAAAAAAAAAAAGTTTAAAAATGATAATTTTTGGTTATATTTTTTTTTTTACTAAAAAGATAACGGAATACATTTTGGCCAAGATTTATGATGAAATATTATTTATTTGCAAAATTTTATAAGAAAAACACTTTTTTTCAAAAATTTTGGACATTTTGATGTACATAGCAAAAAAAATTAAATTCCCAGTGGTGAATAAATACCACCAAAATAAAGTTTTATCTGTCTAAAAAAAAATGGTAAAAAATTCATATGGATACAGTGTTGCATGACCGCGCAATTGTCATTCAAAGTGTGATAGCGCTGAAAGCTGAAAATTGCCCTGGTCAGGAAGGGGGTAAAAGTGACCGGACTGGAAGTGGTTAAAACAAACCACAATAACACATAAAAGTCCATATGAAACTTTCAAACTGCTGCATGGTCACTCCAGCCATGCGTTTTCATGCGTGATCCTGTGCTTGGTGAGAAAGTGAAGTGAGAATCCTTTGCAGCAGGCATGCACGCTCACCTTCCCACTGCGACCCGCTAGGGCCACAATGCCTTTTGGATCACCCTGGATCCTGCGCGCAATCTCCAGGCGGGACAGGCTCCACAGCCCTGCTGGTTTCTTCTTCACTCCCTCTTATGCCTCCATCCACAGGCGTCAGTATGTAAGTTCATTAAAGCACATCATATGGGACCATAAAAAGAAAGACTCCATAGTGTAATACTGTTATTTATTACTAAAATAGGATAAAAATCGCCAAAATGTCCACTCACATTTCTGTAGAAATCAACAGGCTTTTTCCACCACTAACATGGGTGTAATGGATGCACCCTGGTGTACCAAGATGGTGCCTACCGGAAGTGCGTCACCATGTCGCCTCTACACGTTACGCCACGCCCACGTGGCTTCTTCAGGATCCTTGTTTTAATGTGCCCTGCTGTGTAGGATTCTCATTTCACTGTCTCACCAAACACAGGAGCACACATGAAAACGCATGGCTGGAGTGACCATGCAGCAGTTTGAAAGTTTCATATGGACTTTTATGTGTTATTGTGGTTTGTTTTAATACGGGTCATAGCACATATCACCTATGTGGTAATTTTATCCCTGTATAGGGATTCACTGTGGTTGTAATCACGTTCATTTCTGCTATAATCAATCCCTAGACGGGAAGGAAATTTATACCACCTATACAGGTTCTATAGAACCTCTTACTCTGCACTGATTATCACTTGTGTATCACCGAATCAGATCCGATTAGATCTAACACCATATATAGAAAATTGTATTGTATGGTTTATATGTTACTTACTATTATCCAATATATAGGGTGGTTATATCCACCAGCCAGCTGTATATTTAGCGCTGCATCATAGTGTCAATTCTGTTCCTCAGTCACTGGCCTTAAAAGCATGGCAGTTGACACTCAGATCTTGAAAGACAGAGGTATCACTGACTATGTCATTCCCACCTTACTCAAGAGCCAGAAAAGCCACTTCACAAAAGGTAAACTCATCCCTAAAAATCATATTGCACTTGGTGTGAACACAGGCTCTTCAACCCCAGAGATTACTCTGTACCTCGTACTCTGTTCATTTGGGCCTTACAAATGCACACCCCCCTCCTCAGTCCCCAGACCACCCCCGGTTCTCACACCACCCGCTTATGACATTTATGTGTTTTGGTTTTTTTTTCTCCCTTGCAGCCACCGTCATTCATTCACAGAGATATGTAAATGAATGAACTACAAGTCCCATCTACCATTACAGCAGGCAGACTTGTAGTTCTCAATGGACTGAGTGTGGTATTCAGTGCACTCATAGTCCACTGACATTTATTCCAGCTTCAACTGAAAGCCTGTACAGAGGTACGGGTGTAGAGCTGGAAGACGTGTTTGCAGGAGCCTGGCATTGCACCTGCAATGAACTGATTGTGGGTGCAATAATTTGCAGGCTCCTGTGAAAAAAAAAAATATACTTGCACATTTTCTCCTGCAAAAATATTTGAATTATTATATTTTTATTTTAGTGAGTCCTTGCGAGTCAGGAAGTCTGGTTTAGGGCTTAGTGAAACAAATGAAAGTAAAGTTCATACGTCAGGTTTCCCACACGGGTTTTTCACCAGCATAACAAGTCGCAGAAAGATACTGAGTCACCTGGGTCCCTCTGCAGCAGCACCACTGCTCTGCTCACCAGTCCTTCAGACTGTATCCTCAGCTCTTATGGCTCATCCAACCTACAGTTAACGCAGCCAGCTGCACGGCCCACTCCCTGGACTCTCAATATTGGATTTCCTGCCAGCCTGGGCTCTCTTACTCCACTGAGAATCACAGACTTCCTTAGTCCCCAAGTCACCTCACCTTTCTCAGTCTTCCAGACTCAGCTGTCCTGATTCTTTCTCCCAGTCCAGTGGGCAAGGAATCTCTCCAAAACTGGAGTACTGTCTCCTGAGTAGATCACCTCTTCTCTCTAAACAGCAGCATACAATTATTTCTTGATGGGGAACACTTCCCACGTGGCTGGAGCTCTGAGCTATGGCCAGGCATGTTTACAATGAGTGAGCAGACCTGCACACTCATACTACCTGCAGGTCTCCAATAATACCTGGACACAGAATCAAGGTAAGGTCTCCAAGCTCCAGACCCTGATCTGGGATTACAAAACCCAGAGAAAACAGAATATCCAGTTTCATTCACTCGGTTACAACACTCTAGAGCCCTGCACTCTGCGAACCCCATGTCGATTTTCCCTATACTCACACAGTGGCAGACAATTCTCTTAAAGGTCAGGTTCCAGCCTCCCCCCCCCGCCCCCCCATCTTATTCCAGATGCCTCTGGCTTCAGTTTAATTTGTCAGAACTTTTATTCCATATACAGTGCCTTGAAAAAGTATTTATACCCCTTGAAATTTTCCACATTTTGTCATGTTACAACCAAAAATGTAAATGTATTTTATTGGAATTTTATGTGGTAGACCAACACAAAGTGACACATAAATGTATAGTAGAAGAAAAATGATAAATGGTTTTAAATTTTTTTTACAAATAAACATCTGAAAAGTGTGGCGTGCAATTGTACACAGCTGTTCTGTGAAGCCCTTAGAGGTTTGTTAGAGAACATTAGTAAAAAAACAGAATCATGAAGGCCAAAGAACACACCAGACAGGTCAGAGATAAAGTTGTGGAGAAGTTTAAAGCAGGGTTAGGTTATAAAAAAAATATCCCAAGCTCGGAACATCTCACGGAGCACTGTTCAATCCATCATCAGAAAATGGAAAGAGTATGGCACACCTGCACACCTACCAAGACATGGCCATCCACCTAAACTGACAGGCTGGGCAAGGAGAGCATTGATCAAAGAAGCTGCCAGTGGTAACTCTGGAGGAGCTGCAGAGATCACAGCAAACATGTGGAAGAAGGTGCTCTGGTCAGATCAGACCAAAATTTAACTTTTTGGCCTTAAAGCAAAACTCTATATCCCCACTGTGAAAACGTGGTGGTGGCAGCATCATGTTTTGGGGATGATTTTCTTCAGTAGGGACAGGGAGTCTGATCAGAGTTGATGGGAAGATGGATGGAGCCAAATACAGGGCAATCTTAGAAGAAAACCTGTTAGAATCTGCAAAAGACTTGCGAATGGGGCAGAGGTTCACCTTCTAGCAGGACAACGACCCTAAACACAAAGCCAGAGCTACAATGGAATGGTTTAGATCAAAGCATATTCATGTGTTAGAATGGCCCAGTCAAAGTCCAGAGCTAAATCCAATTGAGAATCTGCAGCAAGACTTGAAAATTGCTGTTCACAGATGCTCTCCATCCAATCTGACAGAGCTTGAGCTATTTTGCAAAGAAGAATGGGCAAAAATGTCACTCTCTAGATGTGCAAAGCTGGTAGAGACATACGCAAAGAGACTTGCAGCTGTAATTGCAGCGAAAGGTGGTTCTACAAAGTATTGACTCAGGGGGGCTGAATACAAATGTTGCCACACTTTTCACATATTTATTTGTTAAAAAAATGTTGTAAACCATTTATCATTTTCCTTCCACTTCACAATTATGTGCCACTTTGTGTTGGTCTATCACATAAAATCCCAATAAAATACATTTTCGATTTTGGATGTAACATGACAAAAAGTGTAAAATTTCAAGGGGTATTAATACTTTAAGGCACTGTACTCTCATCCCCCCCATGCAAATTTGCTCTGCAACCAAAAACTCTCCCCATACAAAAATGCCCCATCCTCCCAGTACAAAGCACCCTCCCCCACCACTGGTTAAGATCCCTGCCAGTTTTATTTTTGCTTTGTCCTCTCAGGGAGATTTCCCTTTACCTCCTGTCCCTGAGGCATGGGAAATAAAATTACATTTCTCAAAAGGGAGGGGCAAGCCCCTCTTCAGACAGATGTCACCAGAACAGGTGTCTGCATTGATAGATGTACCCTCATTTTCATTTTTTTTACCAAAATAAATTAAGATATAGTTATGCTTTTTTTGATAGTAAAGAAAGATGCCCCCTCCCCTTCTCCCCTATCGTATGGATTTTTTTCTTCTCCCATAATTCTTTATCCTCTTCTGTCTGTCTTTTGTTCGAGATGACCTCATCATTAAAAAGGGGCCATGGATGTGCACTTCACATCTTTCAAACCACACCAGACACTATGCCATGTAAAGCAATTTATTGTAGTTTTCTATTTACAATGTATTCTTGTACCACTGTAGTCCTAAACTCTTACAATACTGTGATTACATTACATGTGACTTGTCTATGACATCTCTGTCTTCGGCCTGGTTCACACCAATGTGTTTTTTAGTGCTTTTTGCAGAAACACACTACAGTCTATGTAACATGGTTTCCTATGGGACACGTTCACATCTATGTGTTTTTGAGCAGCTGCATTTTTGGAAAGGGTCAGGGACATTTTTAGATGCAAAACGCTACATTTTTAGTTCAATAGACTTCAATGGAGACGCTGCAGAAAATGCATGTAGCGCATTTTTTATGTGTTCTGCCCAGCAACAAGTTGGCTCAAAAAAAAAAAAAAAATGAATAAGAAAAACACAAAACGCATAAAAAAAAGCTCAAAAAATGCTTGTGCAAAAAACACACCGTAAAAAACAACTGCAGAAAAGCACAAAATTTAAACTGCACCGGTGTGAACCAGGCCTTAAATAAATAATTTAAAAACAAAAACCTGACAGTGGTAAAATATGTGTTGGGGTAAGAAATTGTGCAAACCAAAGAAATTGCCTTGTGTGTCAAAATCTGCAGACATTAGAAAGCCAGAATGACAGAGCTTCTTCCTGTTCCTCCACATTTGCTGCACACAGCCATAATCTATGCACTGGGTGGCGCTTGAAGATTGCCATGTTATACTCCTTGATTTTCTGCTGCAGAGTTGTCTGCTACTGACATACTAACAGTCAAAGTATCATTTACTTTGTTGTATTTGGCAGTGGTTGAATCCTCATTGACCAACAGAGGAAGGTTTAGGAGCAGTTGATACTTTCCAGGTACTTCAAGCATTAAATCATCCTGAAACACAAACAGAAGGGATTTATTTTATATAACCGCAAAGTTTTCTTCACTTCCGAAGAGACTGTTACTTCACCAAAATATTCAGAATAGTTTTTCCCTGCTGAAGGCTAAAGATACTTACCTCTTCGGTGGGTGTTGAGCCCTGCATGCTGCTGCCTACTTAAAATGCCTGACACAGTCTTTGGGGACTGTCAAATTCCTGCTTCCCCTGCCACATGCTGTGGTTTCTCCTGCCAGGGGATCACAATATTAATGTAGGATTGGTGGAAGAAACCATTGAATGGAACAGGGGCATGCAGACATTTAACATGTACAGAATCCAGGGATGCTACTGCTTACTGGCTCCTGTTGTCAAATTTGGGAATTTGCCACTGCTGTGTAATACTCTGCACATGTCTTACATTGCAGGGAGCAATTCTTCTGATTATCTTCATGAAGTGATGGGGTCACTGTCAGACTGTGCGAACTCAGTGGTCACGTGATAGCCGAGTTTTCACTCTTATAGCTGGCAGGCGACTGATGCTGCATCTACCTAGGTAAGTATAATTGTGGAGGAAAAAAAGTAAGTCCATAATACTGTTTTAAAAAGACGTCTGCTTGAATTCCTGGGTGTACATGCCAGCTCTGGCCATTACAAGGATTTCCAATCTCCTGTTAGATTTTTTTTACTTTATAATATAAAAAATGCAAAGGAGGTGCTGGAACACATGAAGGTAGTGGCTTGATCCACCAGGCACCACTTATAGATAAAATATTACTTTTCTTTAGACTCTTTCAATTGAACATAAAGATGGCCTATATGGGAAATGAAAATATCCAAGTGTAAGGCCTTTGATTTAGTCTAGGTTCACATCTTGTGATATATAAATGGAATGCACATGGACTTTACAGACACGGACACATCACAACAATTTTTATTTAAAATATAAGTTCTTTATTACAATTTTGAAACTTTGTTAAAACACAGAGAAAAAGAAAAGAGTGTACAACCAAAATATACTCTTTTCTTTTTCTATATTTTAACAAAATTGCGAGGATTCTAATAAAAAACTTACCTTTTAATTAAAAATTAATTTGTGAAGTGTCCATGCCTATAAAGTCCATGTTCATTCCATTTATTTATCACATATGTACTTTGGGATGTGGCACAAGGAATTAGCTATTGGTTCCTATAGTACCACCTTATGGTAACATTCCTTTTTTTCATTGTTATAGGTTCACATCTTCATGTTTTCTGCAGGTGAAACGCAAGGAAAAAGTCCCTGACCCTTTTTGCAAGACACACCCACAGGGTAGCTACAGGGAACCGCATGGTTCCCATGCAGTTTTGTGCACTCAAAATGTGCTGCCTTTTTTGATGTGTGGGGGTGCCATTAAGAATGAATGGTTCCCTTGCATGTCTAATCAACAGCAGCACATTTTGTCTGCAAGTTCAGGAGCTGGTGCAATTTACACGTGGTCCGATACATGCATATGTGTGAACCTAGGCTAACTTGGGCTTACTCCCTTTCCTAAGTGATACATAAATCAAGTCACAAATGACATTAAATTTACAATAATTGGGTATGGGATGGATAATAGTAATAAGCCATCAGTAAAAAGCAAACATTTGTAGGATTGCTCAGAGATATCACTTCCCTAAAGGATAAGTTCACCTTTGGAACATGTTACATGTTCCACCCATATTTATGGTGGAACACGTAAAATGTTCCCATTGTTGCAGCCGCGCCCAACACCCCCCCGAGAGATAGTAAGGGGAGAAATTTCCCTGTACAATCTGTCAGAGTTGAAAACAGCGTGGCCGTGTGGGGCTCCACCCACATAGCCGTGTCACTCATTCACAGTATTCTGTGAAGGAATTCCTACAAGTTCCGATAGCCTTAGCGGCTGTGGGCTTGTAGTTTTCAATGAACTACCACAGCGCTGTGGAGCATCATGGTAGTTCATTGAAGCTTCCTGTCAGTATATCTGCTTTCTCATACATCCCATACGGCAAGCAGATATTCTGACAGGTCTGCGGAGACCTGCATGGCAGCAAAGATCTACTGATCGCTGGTGCAATGCTTTACAGGCAAAAAAATGTGCATTTAATCAGAAGATTTGCTCCCTGAAATGTAAGACATGTGCAGAGTATTACACAGCAGTGGCAAATTCAAAAGGTGAACTTATCCTTTAACTACTTGCCCTCCAGAGGATTTACTCCCCTTCCTGACCAGGCCATTTTTTGCGATATGGTGCTGTGTTATTTTAACTGACAATTGCGCAGTCATGCAACGCTTTACATAAATTAAATTTATGTACTTTTTTCCCCACAAATAGAGCTTTCTTTCGGTGGTATTTAATCACCTGTGTGGTTTTTTTTTTGTGCTATAAACAAAATAAAAACCAATTTTGAAAAAAACCCAATATGTTTGACTTTTTGCTAAGAACCGTATCCGGTAAAAAAATTACAAAAAAATCAAATTTCTTCATAAATTTAGGCCAAAATGTATTCAGCTAGATATCTTTGTTAAAAAAAATCCCAATACATGTAAATTAATTGGTTTACATGAAAGTTATAGCGTCTACAAATGGCGGTATATATACTGGAATTTTTATTTTATTTTATACTAGTAATGGCGGCGATCAGCGACTTATAGCAAGACTGCAGCGGGCATACTGACACTGGGGGGGAACTGACTAACTGCCATTGACATCACAATCACACTAATACTAATACTGTGATCAGTGCTAATAAAAAGCACTGACACTGTACTAATGACACTGGGCAGGAAGGGGTTAACATCTGGGGCGATCAAAGAGATAACTGTGTGCTGTTTTACATGATGTGCTGTGTGCTGTTTTACTAGGGAGTCATGCTGCTTTGTATTTCTCTGCTGTGCAGAGAAATACAAAGCAGCATGCCCTTGCTGGCAGGAGATAGACTTGTGTTGTTAACACACAGAGCTCTCCCCTGTCAGCTTTCTCCGACGATTGCTGGGTGCCGGCGGGGAATATCCGTCTGGGACCCGGTGATTGACATGCCTAGCGCATGCTCCCTACCCAGAAGTGCAAATCACATCTATATATATATATGCATGTGTGTGATTTTGCACAGCCCTGCCATCCTGTAGCAGTAGTTCTACTATAGGGCGGTGGGCAAACGGTTAAAGTGTAGGTCTACTTTTGCAGTGAAATTTCAGAAAACCCCACTATATGTTTGTTATGCTTTCCCAATAACAAAGCATATCTGAAAAATGTTTTTTTTTTCCTTTAATATTACTTGTTTTTCTAGCTGCTTCCTTGGAGTAGTACTTTGTGTGAACTGAAAGTTACTCCAATTTAAAAGTAAAAGTGTATTGACAAACGTGAGTATAAAAACTATGTGTATACTTCTCTATTTTTAATCTGCTCCGGTCACATGACCTCATGAGTGTCTTGAAGTCACATCTAGGCTCTCATGGTCCAGCTGTTCTTGGAGCTCCCTCCTCTCCCCTGCAGCAGCCACTCACTGACACACGAGAGTTGGAGCTGCGGGATCAAGTGACCGGACTGGAGCAGATTAAAAAAAGGGAGGTGTACAAACATTAGTTTTTTTCATTAGTTAGGCAGGATAGGTAGGAGGAGGGGGTAGGGAACATCTTAAAGAATATAGTCACAAAAATAGCTTGAAAAAAATACACTGGTCTATCCAGCTCAACCAGTAAACAAAAAACACACACACTCAAATAGAAAACCTCCGTATACACAGTCCTGAAAAACCCCAATAAAAAATGATCCAATTTGCTCCAGAGGGGGAAAATGTCCTTGATCTCCCAATGAGGCGAATAGTTAGGCTTAGGCGTTTCTTCCACTTTAGAAGATAAGTTTACCTTTTACAAAAAATTTTAAATGCACATTTCTTTGCAGGTAAGAAAATGTGCATTTACTATTTTTTTTTTTGGAGTCTGGAAAGCATTGCACCAGCAATCGGCAGATCGCTTGTCCCATGCCAGACTCCTGCAGACTGTCTGCCCATACATTGTCTGCCCATACATTGTACATGCAGGCAGTTTCTGACTGACAGGAAGAATCAATGAGCTAGCATAGCGCTCAACAGCTCTGTGGTAATTCATTGAGAACTATAAGCCGACATCCACAAAGGATATCAGTACTTGTAGTTGATTCATTCACAGAACTCTGAATGAATGACGCGGCCGTGTTTTTTAAAAAGTGACAGCTGGTACGGGGAACTTCTCCCCTATACTGCTGTCATACAGAGGGCTTGGATCACAGAGCCACTGCATGAGCAGGAACATGCTACATGTTCCACCCTAAAAATGGGTGGAACATGTAACATGTTCCCGAAGGTGGACTTTTAAGTGTATGCAGATGGTTTTTAATTTGTATTAGTGTTTCTCCTGTTACCTTAGATACACTTAGATCACATTCAGAAACAGAGCGAACTCCATGTAGTACAGCTCTCAGGATTATTTTCTGTGGTTTTCCGGACAGGTTGTTAACAACAGACAATTCATGTTGGGGAGTTGTGAGCAGATCTTCCTCATTCAGCTCTGTACTGGAGATCACCTCTATCAGACCTGCTTTCACAGGCCTGGGATCACTCTCCTTCATTATTTGGATGCGTGGGCTCGGTTCTTCTTTTTCTTCTTCTTTCATTGAAATGTTTTTTAACTGTTCCAGTAATGATATATTAGGAGCTAAAAAAAAAAAAAAAAAAAAAAATCATACACAGAATATTTTCCCACACATTTAATACTGATATTAATCAGTTACCGTCTATCCGTTTGATGTCTGTGTGTGATATCATGATTCAGAGGTGAATAAGTACATCTGTTTGGATAGGTGCAGAGTACATCACCTGCCTGCTCAACATACAAGACATACAGTATGCTTTTTATAGAAATGGATTTGTCACATTGTTCTCGGATTTGCAATACTTGCGAACTGTCTGGAGAGCATTCCACAACAGTTCAGATACACAAAAAATAATTCTTTTTCTGCCCCAACAATTTTCCCATTTTTCACACTCTAATATATTTTAAATCAGGCAATTTAAAGAATACAATTTTGATTATTTTTTTATCTATAATGCAAATCTATATTTTAAGTAAAAAAAAAAAAAAAAAAAAAAAGTTAATGCACACAAAGCATAATCTAATTTTCCTCCAGTAAATATATTAGACAAGACTATGTCAAAAGGGGGATGGGAGGTTTGTTCTTTTTTTTTTTTTTAAGAAAATATTAATTGTTTAGCAAGGAGGCAGTGACATGCACTTTTTATAGAAACTAACAGACACCCCATGCCTCGTGCACCTGCAGATCAGTAACAGAGCTTTTTACTGATGTTCTGTGCCTGATATGCTTGTACAACCAACAATGAAAAGTGTTTAGATGCCGGAATGTTTTACAATCCGTTTTAGTCCACTGTTTGTACAAAGATGAAAGATGAAACAGTTCAGAACACATTGTAATCATGAGTGTCCTTTTTTCTCCCTTTGCTTATGTGGGTTTCCTCTAGTTGCTCCAATGACCTTTGACAACCCAAAAACATTCTGATAAGTTGACTAGTTACCACTCAAAAGAGCCCTGACGTGTGTGCATGACTGTGGGTTTCTCCATTTGGGGATATTAAATCAGCGTAAAGTAAATCACATGAGCATAGAGGCGCAAAAATGACTGCGCAAATATCCATGAAAACAAGAAATATTGTCAGCTAAGTGACGAGTGCAAATGTGAATGGATGAGTCAAAAACAATTATAGATACATTAGTGAAATGAACAACCAAGGTGGAGTAATACCATTTTGGCAGTCGGTTTCCTTTGGTGGAAACGCATGGAAGGAGCTGTCCCTGTATGCTGTAAGGGTCCGGTTATGAGGTCTGGAGTGCTTATCCTGTGTGTGTGTGTACCAGTGGAGCCCCCTGTCCCTGACCAGATCCCAGATGACCACCAGTGTTCTCCCCAGATATTATTATATGCGCATTTAACTTGCACAAGCACACCTCATTTTATACCACAAGAAGTCACGTGTACAGAAGTCTTATTTACCATCTTTATTGGACTCTTTATATTTGAATATGTTAGATTGCTACCTAATACTGGAGCATCCTATATTTTGATCACCACATATTATTCACTTTATCAGTTCATCCATTACCAAATTTACTGGACTACAAATTTACAAAGATATTTTTGAGTGTCATATTGTTCTATGTTTTGGACATTACAATTGATCATTGGTTATTCATTTCACTAATGTATCTATAATTGTTTTTGACTCATCCATTCACATTTTCACTTGTCACTTAGCTGACGAAATTTCTTGTCTTCACGGATATTTGTGCAGTAATTTTTGTGCCTCTATGCACATGTCACTTTCTTATATATAGCGCTGCATATTTGTTTACGGTTTATTTGAGGATACAGGGGTTCATCCTTTATGCCAGCAGCTTATTTGGTTTATTTTGTGTGCTCACCTATTATACCTTTTTAGTAAAGTAAAATCACAGTTGCCATCAGGACTGGTTTTTGCATCCACCTCAGCAGCGATCACTCGCAAAATAATGCAAAGAATGCAGCCAAGCTCCAACTTTCAGGTTAATTGTATTTGAATTACTAATGTTGCTAAATGTGTTGTGCGAAATCATGAATCACACATGAGTTTATTACTAGAGCAGGGCATTGAAAGGAGGACAGTTTGTAAGGCTTTGTAAGGGGAGGAGGTATATTGGACTTTTATGATGAAAACCTTGAATCATTTGGTTTGAATTCCAAATAGGATTTTTCTTCTTGTTATGATTAATTAGCTCTCCTTGTCTCCCTCCTCAGAGCCCCATTGTGAGTAGGAAATGTGCATTTTTTGTTTGTATCTAATGATAATTTTCACCCAAAATAGAACGTTCTTCCACCCTTTCACATTTGGCACATCGCTGTGGCGATCCGAGCAATAGTTCTGCCCCTCCTTCCCCCGCAGCCTTCTGGGACACGTCACAGGTCCCAGGAAGCTGCGGGACCATTCAGATAGCGTAGCGTGGCTCAGGTAATGACAGCACTGAGTCCTGGGACAGGTGAATGTAACTAAAAGTCAGCAGATACAGTTTTTATTTTTCAAAAAGTGACTTAAGAACCACTTTAATTTTTCCACATTCTTTTATTTTCCGTAGACTCATATACCCTGCACCGAGTCTATTTGGCCACTACAGGCCACTACATATTCTTTATGGAGTAAGGTTTTGTTTGTAATTTTTACTGTTATTTTACCTTCATTTGGTTACTGGATGACAATGTGAGCTATATATTTGTCAGCTTCTCTGAATCGTGTTCATAGTAGCCACATTAAGCGGTTATGTTTATGCTTCTCTGTCTTTTGGATGTTTATGCTGCTTTTACCTGAGATATGTGAGATAACAGCTCCTGCATGACTGAATGTGGGTTCGAGGTTTCCTCTCTCTCTGGGCGATGGTGGCTGAATTAACATTAACTTTATGAGTAAGCACCTCTTTATGCAAAATGCATCACATAGAGAGGTACAAACCGTTTATGTCTCATATTGGTTTACTAAACTTTCCATTGCGCAGATAACTATTATGGACCTGTTTTGTTGGATATTTTTTTCATTTGGGGGCATGTATAAAGAGCAAAGATAAAAAAGAAAGAAAAAAATACACAACTGAAATGTATAGATTTGTACACAACATTCATCTAAATTGTTATATATCTGAAGCTTTCTTTCTACAATGTTATACTTAAAGTCATTGTAAAGGATCGATTTAATTTTTTTTTAAAAAGGTCATGTTTACCTGCTCTGTCCAATGGTTTTGCACAGCTCCAATTCTCCTCTTCTGAGGTCCCCCACCAGTGCACCTGGCCCCTCCCCCCTACCGGGTGCCCTCATAGCAAGCCATTTGATAAAGGGACACTAGTGCATGCTTGCTCCAAAGCCGCGCTCTGTGTGCCCCGTATCGCAGAACGTGGCTCAGCCCCGTCCTTTGCTCTCTCCTCACTGCTTGTGATTGACAGCAATGGGAGCCAACGCCGCTGCTGTCTCTGAACCAATGAAGAGGCTAGGAGCCCAGACAGCCTCTGCTCTCATGCTCCAATGCTGGATCGAGATCAGGCTCAGATAAGTATAAGAGGAGGATGGGGGAGACCCATGCAGAAGGTTTTTTACATTAATGCATAGAATACATTCAGTTAAAGAAAGAAAAACTTTCTGCCATTAGAACCACTTAAAATAGTTAAATAGTTATTCTGTGCAAATTTTAACTAAAATATTCTGAGGATCAATTCAGTTTCTGTGGGATATTTTTTCAGTCATTAGTGACAAAAATAATTAGTGTTTTTTCAAAATAAAGAATTTGAATTGTTGTGTGATGATGAAATCAGGTTAGGCAATGATCATGTGTATATAAAAACCTTTTCAGACACAATCATTCCAATTTTTTCTCAGCGTTTTGCTATTGTTTTTTTCAGATGTAGATTGACAATAGGAATATACAGTCATGGCCGAAATTGTTGGCACCCTTGATATTTTTCCTGAAAATCAAGTATTTCACACAAAAAAGGTATTGCATTAACACATGTTTTGCTATACACATGTTTATTCCCTTTGTATGTATTGGAACAAAAATAAAACAGAGGCAGAAAAGCAAATATGACATAATGTCACACAAAACCCCAAAAATGGGCTGGACAAAAGTATTGGCACCCTTAACTTAATATTTGGTTGCACACCCTTTGGAAAACATAACTGAAATCAGTCGCTTCCTATAACCATCAATAAGCTTCTGACACCTCTCACCCGGAATTTTGGACCACTCTTCCTTTGCAAACAGCTCCAGGTCTCTCTTATTGGAAGGACACCTTTTCCCAACAGCAATTTTAAGATCTCTCCACAGGTGTTCAATGGGATTTAGATCTGGGCTCATTGCTGGCCACTTCAGAACTCTCCAGCGCTTCTTTGCCATCCATTTCTGAGTGCTTTTTGACGTATGTTTGGGGTCATTGTCCTGCTGGAAGACCCAGGATCTTGGACGCAAACCCAGCTTTCTGACACTGGGCCCTACAGTGCGACCCAAAATCCTTTGGTAATCCTCAGATTTCATGATGCCTTGCACACAGTCAAGGCACCCAGTGCCAGAGGCAGCAAAACAACCCCAAAACATCATTGAACCTCCACCATATTTTACCGTAGGTACTGTGTTTTGTTCTTTGTAGGCCTCATTCCGTTTTCGGTAAACAGTAGAATGATGTGCTTTACCGAAAAGCTCTATCTTGGTCTCATCTGTCCACAAGACGTTTTCCCAGAAGGCTTTTGGCTTACTCAAGTACATTTTGGCAAACTGTAGTCTTGCTTTTTTATGTCTCTGTGTCAGCAGTGGGGTCCTCCTGGGTCTCCTGCCATAGCGTTTCATTTCATTTAAATGTCGACGGATAGTTCGCGCTGACACTGATGCTCCCTGAGCCTGCAGGACAGCTTGAATGTCTTTGGAACATGTTTGGGGCTGCTTATCCACCATCCGGACTATTCTGCGTTGCAATCTTTCATCAATTTTCCTCATCCGTCCACGACCAGGGAGATTAGCTACAGTGCCATGGGTTGCAAACTTCTTGATAATGTTGCGCACTGTGGACAAAGGCAAATCTAGTTCTCTGGAGATGGACTTGTAACCTTGAGATTGTTGATATTTTGCCACAATTTTGGTTCTCAGGTCCTCAGACAGTTCTCGTCTCCTCTTTCTGTTGTCCATGCTTAGTGTGGCACAGACAGACACACAATGCAAAGGTTAAGTGAACGTCTCTCCTTTTTATCTGCTTTCAGGTGTGATTTCTATATTGCCCACACCTGTTACTTGCCCCAGGTGAGTTTACAGGAGCATCACATGCTTGTAACATTCTTATTTATCCGCAGTTGTGAAAGGGTGCCAATACTTTTGTCCAGCCCATTTTTGGAGGTTTGTGTGACATTATGTCGAATTTGCTTTCTTTCCTCCCTTTTTTTGTTTTGTCCCAATACACACAAAGGGAATAAACATGTGTATAGCAAAACATGTGTTAATGCAATACGTTTCGTGAGAAATACATGATTTCCTGGAGAAATATCAAGGGTGCCAACAATTTCGGCCATGACTGTATAAACAGTGTTTCCTGTCCATCCACCCCAGGTGTAAGTATGCACAATTAAGCAATCCAAGCATGCATATTTGTAGGAAAGTTGTTTTCATATTAAAGGATCCTATGGCAACTGGACACACCTGTATATTTGACAGCCATCTATTGTCTGTAAGTAGCTTTAGAGTTCTATTGTTATAATGCACAATTCTGATTCATATGGCATTATAAGACATCAACTGTCTTACTTTATTCTAAAAATGAGAATATTAAATAGACCACATTGTAAGTTTATATTCTCCTTTCCAGGCTACATAGATTTTTTTATTTGCATGAGAGAAAAAAAAAATCTGTAGAATGTATAACTGAACTTACCCTTTTCTGATTTTGCGTTTGTCTTTTTTGTCTTTTTCTGCTGACCATCTAAATTGTTCTTCAGCATCTGTAAATTACCCTTTTGTCTGAATGGTGCAATATGGTAAGAATGGCAGAGGGTGATTTTGTGTTGCTGTTCAATGTATTTAATTGCCAAGCGGATGAGCTGATCCTGTTCCACTCGATCGCTCTCTGCTTCCTTCAATACCACTGGGCTGTATGCAATGTCAATAACTAACACACACAAAAAAAAACAATAGAAATGTTTTCTGTATCAGTACTGTTAAAAAAACTGTTTGAATTTAAAACCCAATCCTCACTCATTTTATTATAAAAATGCCAAACACAGAAAATGCTTTTGTTGGCAACTAGTTATCAGATTAGCCATATCTTGCCTTGTTAGAATTATAGTTAGTAATTGGCTTTTTGCTTTGAACACCAAAAAATAGGCTAAAAATATTTTCATACACAAACCTAACAATTCAGGTTATGCTAGTAAGCTGTCAGCCAAATCTTTACCAAACACCAGATCTAGCATCCAACTACGCTTAGTCTTAACACTCAGCCAACATAGTTCTAATGCAGATCAGGCATTATTTGTAGTGAAGGCATCTGCCCCCCAGTGAGTTGTTAAGCTGCATTATAAAAACTTTTTCTCAGTGCATGAACTGGCTGGTTTCAGTAGGTGATTAAAAACAACCATTGCTTTGGACTCAGAAACCATGTGGTCAGAGGTCTACTCTCTATCGACATACACTATATGGCCAATGGTATGTAGATACTACTTCAATTTGTTAAGTGCTTCCAGTAGGGACACTGCTAATGCTACAGCATACAAATACGTTTTAGACAAGTCTGCGCTTCAAACCTTGAGGCAACTGTTCTGGGCAAGGTTCTTTTCTGTTCCAGTATGATTGTGTCCCTGTGCACAAAGCCAGATTCATAAAGACATAGTTTGACATGTCTCATGTGAAGAAACTCGGGACGGCTTTCACCTTGAATCCTGACCGCAACCCTACTGAATATCTTTGGGATGAATTGAAATGCCAATAGTGAGCCAGGTCTTCTTATCCAAAATTATTACTGACCCTCACAAAAGTTCATTTTGCTGAATGGGCACAAATTCCCACAATTTCTAGAAAATTATGAAAAGATTTCCCAGAAGATCAGAAGCTGATATAGCCAAAAATATATTGCATCCCGCTATTTTGTTTATGTGATCAGAAAAATGCGCCGCAATCATGGCAAAAACACCCCGCATTTTTAGGTGCCATTTCAATGAATGGCATCTGAACATGCGAATACGCATTTTCACAGCACGTTTTTATATCCCAGGCAGAATCGTGCCAATTCCACTTGCGATTTTAAAAGCCCTCGTGTGAATGGAGCCTTAGAGTGTAATGGTCATCATAGAATCACGTGTCAAGCTGGATAATGGATGCCCATTACACACTACTGTGAGCAGGTGGGCAATGAAAACTACTGCTAAGCATTATCTATTATTCTTGACAAAAGTTTTTAACCTTTAACAGCTTAAGGACTGCCCTATAGCAGAAATACTGCTACAGGGCGGAACCTATATATATACACGTGATTTTACATTTCTAGGTAGGGGGCGCGCGTGAGCCACGGATGTCAATTACCGGGTCCCGGCCGATAATTACCCAGTGGCGCCCGGTCATTGCCGACAATCACTGATGGGGAGGAAGACTGTTTTGTTTAGAAACAGTCTTCCTCTCTGTCAGCTCGGGATGGCTGTACATTCACATCAGTCTCTAACCCTCAAGGGGTGTACAATCTAAGGTCCCTAACTCACATTCATACATACACATACTAGGGACAATTTAGACAGGAGCCAATTAACCTACCAGCATGTCTTTGGAGTGTGGGAGGAAACCAGAGTACCTGGAGAAAACCCACGCAGGCACAGGGAGAACATGCAAACTCCAGGCAGGTGATGCCGTGGTTGGGATTCGAACCAATGACCCTAGTACTGCCAGGCAGACGCGCTAACCACTTAGCCACTGTGCTGCCCTACAGCACAGTGGCACTAATCATTGTATTTGTGTCACTGGGGATGACATTGACACCAAGTTAGTTCCCCCCCCCAATGTCAGAATGTCCATCACAGTCCTGCTAAAAGTTACTTATCGCCGCCATTACTAGTAGAAAAAAAAAATCTCAGTATCTATACTGCCATTTGTAAACACTATAACTTTCACGTAAACCAATTAATTTACACGTATTGGGATTTTTATAGCAAAGACATGGAGCAGAATACATTTTGGCTTAAATTTATGACGAAATTTGATTTTTTCATTTTTTTTACTGTACGTTTAATAGCAAAAAGTCCAAAATATTGTTTTTTCCTCCAATTTGTTGATTCTTTTTTCTTATAGCGAAAAAAAAAAAAAAAAAAACGCACAGGCGATCAAATACCACCAAATGAAAGCTCAATTCATGGGAAAAAAAGAACGTAAATTTCATTTGGGTGCAGCGTTGCATGACCGCGCAATTGTCAGTTAAAGTAATGCAGTGCCGTAACGCAACAAATGGAAGGGGGGTAAATCCTCAGGAGGGCAAGTGGTTAAGGAGCACTGCTTTAGCTTGAAACTCAAAAGATGTGCAGAGAACAATTTATAACTGCACTGTCACTGACTGATAGTGTATCAAATGATTTTTAACTCTGTTTACAACATTTTTTATTTGATTCTGTTACCATTAAATCCTTTATACAATCACATGCAGATTTAGGACTGACTCACCTTTTCCTTCAGATGTATCCTCGAATTTCCCAGCTAATAAAGGCACAGGATCTATGTCAGACTGAGGAGCTGGTACCCTTTTCCAGCCACAGATATTAATGAATAGCAACCTCTCTTCTGGAAGCTAAAAAATAAAGATATATTTATCTTTTCTTTTAAAAAAACAGCATTTCCAAATATACAAAAAAACACAAAACAAGTAATGTTACCAGAATCATATGTTACTAGACACTGAACAGGTCGTATTCTGGTCTTCTTATATATTAAAGTGTTACTAGACCCACAACAGCAAAATCAGTCTGTATATGCAGTAAAGCATGATTGTTATACTCACTGTGGAATCTAAGAGGTTAATCCTCTGCATTGTGTAAAAAGACCTTTTGATCCTGACTTCTCTGCCCCCCCTATTGTTCAAATGTCCACGTCTTATCTCCTGATAAGACAGACTGAATCCAGTAGCCACATGCACACGCACAGTTAAGTGTGTATTGCTACAGTTGGTTTTTTTTTTTTGGGAGGGTGCATGTGATCAGCACAGGGCCAATCAGCACTGTCCAGACAGAGGTCATGGGTCCTGCATCCTCCTATAGCAGAATGAAAACTCCTCTTACAAGCTTTAACCACTGCTCTGCTGAACACTGATAGAAGTCACACGACTGCTCTAACTGCTGATGAGAAAAGGTATTTAGCAGTTTATATTTACTAAAATAATTGCACTTCCATGTTGTGTGTACTGCGGGAGACCAGATATAGTGAATGCAGAGTCCTGGGTTTAGTAACACTTTAACACTGTCCTTTCTTTAATTTAATTTTTTAATGCTTTGTTTTAAGTGTATATCCAGATATTACACATTAAACATACTTATACCCATTTAGAACATGTCCCAGCACTGACGTTTCTGTCTCTGTAGCAAAAACTGGCTTTATCAAGCTTATAAATCTCTTGCAGGTGACGCTAGTTCAGTTCCTACTTCCTTTTGAATGTGCTTGCAGTATTTTTTTAGGGGATATACTGTATATTGGACATAGGGGCTGATTTACTAAAACTGGAGAGTGCAAACTCTGATGCAGCTGTGCATGGTAGCCAATCAGCTTCTAACTTCAGCGTGTTTAATTAAGCTTTAACAAATAAACTGGAAGCTGATTGGTTTATATGCACAGCTGCACCAGATTTGCACTCTCCAGTTTTAGTAAATCAGTCCCCATAGAATTACTGCTTAAAGCGGAACTACACTCCCTCAGTCAACATGGGATATTTCTAATCCTTATGCTGCTAGTATTAGTAAATAGATAGGAAAGTATATAAATTACTTGTTTTAACAATTTGCATTCCATCATTTACTTCCTGGTTTTTCATGCCTAGGCAAATGATGTCATACATCCCAAGAGTCTTCCGTAGGGGAGGGTTCTCAGCTCAGCCAATGCCTGAGCTAAGAACAGATAGAGTCCAGGAAGTAAATGCTACATGAATCATCTGACCTTACTCAAGATGGCCTCTGGCAGAAATGCCAGCGGGTGGTTTTCAAAATGATTTCTCAGTAGAATAAAGCATGGAGACATGGATGGATGGAGGAGTTTGTTTTGAATATTAATAATGAATTATATAGCATTTTTGATTTGTGGTACTCAAATGCAGCACAGTTCCACTTTGTTTATTTTTGTTTTTTTAGTTTAATTACCCTGACATAAACTTGAAATGTATCAAATAACTTTGAATACATTTGTTGTTTACAAAAGATCTGTGCGAGATAGGGGAAAAAGAGTATATTGGAAACCCCATTAAAATACTTCACACTGGTGTTTGGTTGCCCTCTATTAGAAAAGACTAGAACCTCCTCCTCTGATGGTGCTTCACTCCAGGATCAGGGATGTCAAAAGGATGGAGCATCTTACAGCCATCATTAATGACTCTCTCGATAAATACAATGAGGTGTGGAAAGTGTAGCATGCCTTGGAGGACCCTCCTTAATCTACTGTAGCATGTCTCAATATAGTTATCCACTAATTATGGATTCTAGGCGGATGGTGCTGGAGCCTTGATTGGTGATCAAGGATACTAGTCCTTTATCCCCTATTTTCCCCTTCATTCTTTCTCTAGAACTCTGTTGTTTTTTTCTTTCTTTTACATTTATTGTGACATTTTCTCCTCATCCGCCTAGTTGATGCACATAGTCATACCCATTCAAGTGTTTCTTAGGCTCCACTCTCAAGTCTTTTCTTGTATTATGCTGGTATTTTCTTACTGGCTTCCCCAGACGATTGGCTCATTCTTAGGCCTTGGCCTTTATAGGATGTATTTTGCAATTTCACCTACGATTTCTCCATGGTGCCATATCTACTACGATTTCCAGTTCTTGTCACTTGATTTCCTTATGGACTCTACATTGTACACTTGAAACACTGTTCTGTATGATCATTGTCTCCTATTCTTGAATTTACTGTTCATTTTCTCGATTTTATTGTAATTCAAAAATATTTTCAATAAAAAGACAATTATAAAAAAAACACTTCGCACTATGGTGAAGAAATGTAACTTCTAACATTATACCCTCATCCCACATCTTGCAGTATTGTCCTATGATCTCCCGCCTATGATACACACACTTTCAGTAATCACAACAGAATATTAATTATCCATTTTGTTGGTTGGTGTTTAAAGCAACCCTGAAAGAACTACAGCAACAATGTCCTATAAAAGAAGAAGTGTTATACTTACCTCCCCAGCAGGTGGTATGTTGAAATCTCTCTTTCTCTTGATGAGCTTCAAGCACCATTACTATCCAACAGTTACAGGAGTGTCGGTTTGTGTCTTCCCGCTGGCTGTTGTGGGTCCTCTTGCCGACCTCAATGTCACTACTATCTCCTATAGTGATGTAGGGGATGGTGGGAGGACCCACAGCAGACAGCAGGGGTCACACTATGTGACACACCCAGAAGTTTCAGATAGCAGCAGCATGTGGATGTCTACAAGAGAGTGAAATTTCAGGGCATATGCACAATTCTGTAATTAATGTATTGATAATTTACACAGGATTATGCTGGCAGAAAGATCCTGGAGAAAAAAAAGCATACAATTGACAGTATAGTGTTGTGTAGTTACATAGTTAGTCTGGTTGAAAAAAGACACAAGTCCATCCAATTCAACCAATAGTAGGGAAAAAAATTATATACAATCGTATATATACACATAATCCTATACCCACAATTGATCCAGAGGAAGGCAAAAAAAAACAATAAAGCATGATTAAATTTGCTCCAGCAGGGAAAAAAAATTCCTGACTGATCCCCCGAGAGGCAACTGGATATTCACTGGATCAACTTTACCTATAAATAAATGCATACATACAGTGCCGTGTAAAAGTATTTGCCCCTTAGAAATGGCTTTGTAACCCTTTCCAGACTGATACATGTCAATTATTTTGTTTCTCATTTATTCTTGAATTTCTTTAGATTGTGGCATGATGTGTTGCTTTTTGAAATCTTTTAATATGCTTCACTTTGTCAGCTTCTATTTAAGTGATTTCTTGATTCAACAGGTCTGGCAGTAATCAGGCCAGGTTGTGGCAAGTGATGCTTTTAAAAAAAAATGTGGTTAATTACAGTTCATTCATGATTCAGCAAGGAAAGGGGGCAATTACTTTTTCACATAAGGCCAGGCAAGATTGGACAGCTTTTTTCCCTTATTAAATTAAATCATTTAGAAATTGTATTTTGTATTTACTCAGGTCATCTTTGTGTAATATTAACAATTTTTGATGATCTGAATCATTTAAGTGTGAAGAGTATGCAAAAAAAAAAAAAGTAACACACACACATACATCTCAGGAAGGGGGCAAATACTTTTTTTACAGCACTGTATACATAAACATTTGTGTACATGCATAAATTGCTGACTGTGGACACACACTTTACTTTTCAAAGTTTATTGATCTTAAAGCATAGGCTTCGGAAAACAACAGAACTGCGTTCCATTAAAAAAACAAAGAAAAAAAAAACACAGTACCGATGAAAGTGCTGCCTTTTTGGTGCTCATGTGCATGAGCCCTAAAGCTTTCTCTTTTATAGAGTGCTGAAGCTTAAATTTCTTTCATCTGGAGATAGGGTTGTACACAGCCAGCAACAACTCTGATTTGCTTAGTGCCTCCAGTCAAAAATCAATCTGATCATACAGATACTATCACTTCCAACCATTCTAAAGATGTACAGTATATTATTTATCTTACCAATATTTTAGTTTGTATGCACATGAATGGTTCTGGGGGCTTCATGAAGTCTTTTCCTTCTTTCATATGTCGCTGTATGAACTTCTGATAACTGTCTGGACTGTTTTCAGCCATATCATCCAACAAGCTCCAAAACTGGTTGACCTGAGATAATATCTCATTTGGTGTGACTCTGCTGTTCATCTTGATTGTCAGTAAGCCTCTCTGCAAAACTAATGTAGAAACAACTTTGTTTAAAAATGCAACAGCACATAAGTGGAACCATAACTAATAACTCATTGGCCCAAAGAGCTATAGGAAAACTGGATGTCTTTGTAACCATAATGATTACTTAGGCTCCATGCACACTAGCGCTTTTTACAAGCTAAAATAAAACGCTGGATGAAAAATGCTAATAGCGATAGTATGCCGGCTTGTAGTTTCATTTTAGAAGCATTTAACAGTTTGTAGGAGTGTTGGCATTTTTAGAGTACATGAAGAAAAATAAAACGCTCAAAAAAAGCTGTTAAGAGTGTTTAGCATTTCTTTCCACCAGGAAAACGTTCCCAAAAACTCTACAAAAACAATTTCTTTTTCTGCTTCTAAACGTTGAAGCTTTGAAAAATGCTTTTAGTATAATATAGTGTGCATGGACACATAGGAGAACAGTTAGCTTCTAGGAGCAGAAAAATAAATGCTCATAATAGCTTCTACAGTGCCTTGAAAAAGTTTTTATACCACTTGAAATTTTCCTCATTTTGTCATGTTACAACCAAAAACGCAGTTTACTACCGCTTTAAAAGCAAACATTATATTGCACCTGATCAATTCTTAGATGTTATGGCGGTACTAATTTTCTTTTTTTAGGCTTTCTTTCCTTTATTGTCACCTGGTGATCTGGCCAGGAAGTCTATTGTTATTCAACGGAACAAGCTGTCCTGTAGATGTAACAGTGAGAGTGTTGAGAAAAACCTTGGAGACCGGAACTGAGCGGCTTCAGAATAAGTAAGTATACAGAACTTTTTTTTACAGGGTTAGATGGAATATCTTTACAATGGGGGGGAGTAGGTTTATCATTAGTTAGCTATGGATTGGAATTCCAGTTTAAAAAGTGTGATCTGGAGTTTGACTTATTAGTGTATCTAAATCTGCTAGTACATCTAACACTACCCTCCCCCCAGATTAACAATGCTGCTGTCCAAAGTTGTCTCTGTTGCTCCTTCATCCAGAGTGGGGGCACTCTAATACAAGTGTGTTACTGGCCAGATCACCAGGTGAAAACAGAGGGTGAAAAAGCTTAAAAAAGAAAACTAATGCAGACACCACATCTAAACATTGTAACCTGTGATATAGTACATTTCTGTTGGGGTTTAATATTGCTTTAAATATATTAGTAGCATATTGATTTCAGAGCACTGCAAACTATGTGACTGCAGACGCGTTTAGATCCCTAAGAAGCAATTGATTACCCCTAACCTAAGAATTCCAGTGTTCTCAATATTAATTTCAGTAACGCTGGATTCGCACTATTTAAATGCTGTGTTGTAGCATGCATATTTAACGTTGTACTGGGACTTAATTCACTTTTTTGCATTTTTTCTGCAAGTGTTTTTTGTGCATTTTCCTGCTTTAAAAATGTGTTAAATATGCATACTAAACCACAACATTTTAAGGCTCTATGCACACTGGGCTTTAAAGAATGCCAGTTCCCTTGGCAGAAAAAAAAAGCTCATATAGTGTTTTTATACACATGTTTAGGCAGATTTAGGAGTGTTTAGAATTTTTTTTTTGCCAAAAAACTTCAAATCAACCACGCAAACAAGAAGGCTTTTTCTTTCTACCACTAAACGCTGAGCTTATAATATGCCTCTAAACATCCTAATATACATGGACACAGGATAACATTGAGCTGCTTCTACAGGCAAAACACAAAACTCCTTCAGAAGCCGTGCGTTTTAGGCCAGTGTGCATTAACCCTTATAAGGCTGTAGTGGGTAGTAGGGGGTACAAATAGAGGTACATTCACACCAATATATTTAGTATAAAATGCCTTGAAAAAGTATTCATACCCCTTGAAATTTTCCACATTTTGTAATGTTACAACCAAAAACGTAAATGTATTTTATTGGGATTTTATGTGATAGACCAACACAAAGTGGCAGATAATTGTGAAGTGGAAGAAAAATAATAAATGGTGTTCAATTTTTTTTTACAAACAAATATCTGAAAAGTGTGTTGTGCATTTGTATTCAGCTCCTTTTACTCTTATACCCTTAACTAAAATCTAGCGGAACCAATTGCCTTCAGAAGCTACCTAATTAGTAAATAGAGTCCACCTGTGTGTATTGTAATCTCAATATAAATACAGCTGTTCTGTGAAGCCCTCAGAGGTTTGTTAGAGAACATTAGTGAACAAACCGCATCATGAAGGCCAGGGAACACACCAGTCAGGTCAGGGATAAAGTTGTGGAGAACTTTAAAGCAGGGTTAGGGTAAAAAAAAAATATCCCAAGCTTTGAACATCTCACGGAGGACTGTTCAATCCATCATCCAAAAATGGAAAGAGTATGGCACAACTGAAAACCTACCAAGACATAGCCATCCACCTAAACTGACAAGGAGAAAATTAATCAGCGAGGCATCCAAGAGGTAACTCTGGAGGAACTACAGAGATCAACAGCTCAGGTGGGAGTATCTGTCCACAGGACAACTATTAGTCGTGCACTCCACAAATCTGGCCTTTATGGAAGAGTAGCTAGAAGAAAGCCATGTGGGGGACACAGCAAACGTGGAAGAAGGTGCTCTGGTCAGATGAGACCAAAATTGAACCTTTTGGCCTAAAAGCAAAATGCTATGTGTGGCGGAAAACTAACACTGCACATCATCCTGAACATACCACCCCACTGTGAAATGTGGTGATTGCATCATGTTGTGGGGATGCTGGGACAGGGAAGCTGGTCAGAGTTGACGGGAAGTTGGATGGAGCCAAATGCAGGGCAATCTTAGAAGAAAACCTGTTAGAGTCTAGAAAAGACTTGAGAATGGGGAGGAGGTTCACCTTCCAGCAGGACAACAACCCTAAACATACAGTAAACAGTACAATGGAATGGTTTAGATCAAAGCATATTCTGTGTTAGAATTGCCCAGTCAAAGTCCAGAGCTAAATCCAATTGAGAATCTGTGACAATACTTGAAAATTGCTGCTCAAAGGAGCTCTCCATCCAATCTTACAAAACTTAAGCTATTTTGCAAAGAAGAATGGGCAAAAATGTAACTCTCTAGATGTGCAAAGCTGGTAGAGACATCCCCAAAAAGACTTGCAGCTGTAACTGCAGCGAAAGGTGGTTCTACAAAGTATTGACTCAGAGAGGCTGAATACAAATTCACACCCCACTTTTCACATATTTGTAAAAGATTTTGAAAACCATTTATCATTTTCCTTCCAATTCACATTAATGTGCCACTTTGCGTTGTCCTATCACATAAAGTCGCAATAAAATATATTTACATTTTTGGTTGTAACATGACAAGATGTGGAAAATTTCAAGGGGTATGATTACATTTCAAGGCACTGTAGGAGCTTAAAAAATACACTAGTGTGCAGGGAAATCTGGAATAAGAGTGCCAGAAGATGACAGTAAATATTATTATTATTATTATACAGGATTTATATAGCGCCAACAGTTTGCTCAGCGCTTTACAATATAACGGGAGACAATACAGCAACAATACAGTTCAATACAAGAGGGATAGGAGGGCCCTGTTCCTTGGAGCTTACAATCTAGGAGGGAGGGGCTAGTGGTACAAAAAGGTAGTAACTGTGGGGGATGGACTGGTTGGAAGAGTAGAAGATTCCATTATTAGCTGAGGGCAGGATAGGCTTCCCTGAAAAGATAGGTTTTCAGAGATCGCCTAAAAGTGAGCAGAGTAGGCGATAGTCTGATAAATTGGGGTAGAGAGTTCCAGAGGATGGGGGAAGCTCTGGAGAAGTCCTGGAGACGAGCATGGGAGGAGGAGACAAGGGAGCTAGAGAGTAGGAGGTCTTGCGAGGAGCGGAGAGTACGGTTTGGGTGATATTTGGAGACATGATCGGTTATGTAATTTGGAGCAGAGTTATAAATGGCTTTATACGTTATTGTTAATGTTTTGAATTTTATCCGTTGGGCAATGGGAAGCCAGTGGAGGGATTGGCAGAGAGGGGTGGCAGATACAGAACGGTTAGTAAGGTGGATGAGTCTGGCAGCAGCATTCATGATAACTGCGATAGAAAACCTCTTCTTCTGTAGGCGAGGCACTGCAGGACGGGAATGACCCGACCAACAACTCTTTGGAGTAAAAGAAGAGCACAAGCTCAAGGTTTGGCTAGAGATGACTTCAAAGGATGCCTGAGGTCATGTATTATAAGATGGCCCAACATCCTGCAAAGTGCTTAATTAGTCTGTGCTTTACTATACCTATTCACACCTCACTAAAGGGTCTATTTATCAATGTTTTCAAACAACTTTCAACCAGGATTCATACATTTTTCCACCTAAATTCAATTAGAAAAATGCGTGAATCTTGGATAACTTTTATAAATAGACTCCTAAGTGTCATAGTCCAAATTACACTTTTTCTGCCATACTGCACATATAGTGGGGCAAAAAAGAATTTAGTCAGTACCCAATTGTGCAAGTTCTCCCACTTAAAAAGATGAGAGAGGCCTGTAATTGGCATCATAGGTAGACCTCAACTATGAGAGACAAAATGAGAAAACAAATCCAGACAATCACATTGGCTGATTTGGAAAGAATTTATTTGCCAATTATAGTGGAAAATAAGTATTTGGTCACCTACAAACAAGCAATATTTCTGGCTCTCACTGACCTGTACCTTCTTCTTTAAGGCTGGCCATACATTATACAATTATCTTCCAATTTTCTGCCCAATTGGGCAATTATTCTGCCCAATTTCCTTTAGATTTACCTTCAACTGTGTAGTGCAAGGGCCTGCCTAATTGGATACAACTGAAAGTGTTGTTTAGGTTTGTCCTCCTATTATATGGTTTTTGGTAAATCTAAACCAAAAATCTCCAGATACAGTTGTGTCCAAAATTATTCAACCCCCAATGCTGTAAAGGGGTTTAGGGACTATAGTGTACATTTGGAATTGTATTCAGAATCAAATCCTACAAGGACGTTGTAACTACCCAAATGCAACTAAAATGACATCAATTGTTTATGTAATACAGTAGTAAATGGTTCTTATGTGGTTTCTTCATTGCCACAATTATTCAACCCCTTAAAGACTACCACTCTGAAGAACAGAGGTTCATACAGGTGCTTTCCATCAGGTATTGAAAACACCTGTGGATGTCACCGAGCAGCAATCAAGCATAATAAGCACCAATTAGGCAGCTTTAAAATGACTGTGATACTCAGCTCCTTCTAGACATTTACTGGTGTGGTTACAAACATGGTGAAGGCAAGAGAATGGTCCAGGAAGACAAGAGAAGAGGTGATTTCTCTTCACAGGAAGGGCAATGGCTATAAGAAGATTGCAAAGATGTTAAACATACCAAGAGACACCTTAGGAAGCATCATTCGCAAATTCAAGGCAAAGGGCACTGTTGAAACGCTACCTGGTCGTGGCAGAAAGAAGATGCTGACTTCGACTGCTGTGCGCTACCTGAAGCGTAGAGTGGAGAGAAGTCCCCGTGTGACTGCTGAGGAACTGAGAAAAGATTTGTCAGATGTGGGTACAGAAGTTTCAGCCCAGACAATAAGACGCACACTGCGTAATGAAGGCCTCCGTGCCAGAACTCCCAGGCGTACCCCCTTGCTGTCTCCAAAGAATAAGAAGAGTCGACTGCAGTATGCCAAAAGCCATGTGGACAAACCACAAAAGTTGTGGGATAGTGTTCTGTGGACTGATGAAACAAAATTAGAACTGTTTGGGCCCATGGATCAACGCTATGTTTGGAGGAGGAAGAACAAGGCCTATGATGAAAAGAACACCTTGCCTACTGTGAAGCATGGTGGAGGGTCAATCATGCTTTGGGGCTGTTTTGCTTCTGCAGGTACAGGGAAGCTTCAGCGTGTGCAAGGTACCATGAATTCTCTTCAGTACCAGGAGATATTGGATGGAAACGTGATGCAGTCCGTCACACACCTGAGGCTTGGGAGACGTTGGACCTTTCAACAGGACAATGATCCCAAGCATACCTCCAAGTCCACTAGAGCATGGTTGCAGAGGAAAGGCTGGAACATTTTGGAGTGGCCATCGCAGTCACCAGACTTAAATCCGATTGAGAACCTCTGGTGGGACTTAAAGAAAGCAGTTGCAGTGCGCAAGCCTAAGAATGTGACTGAACTGGAGGCCTTTGCCCATGAAGAATGGGCGAAGATACCCGTAGATCGCTGCAAGACACTTGTGTCAAGCTATGCTTCACGTTTAAAAGCTGTTATAACTGTAAAAGGATGCTGTACTAAGTACTAAGATTGAATGTCACTTGGGGGTTGAATAAAACTGATAATGCTGTGAGCACAGAAAAGACATTTGTGGTTATTTCATTATAACTGTTATGTTATATTTGTCTGACCTACAAGTGCCTCTTTAATGTAAATGTAAGCAAGATGACTGAATGATCAAAAGCAATGTCAAACTGGCCAAAACACTCAATTTCAGTGGGGGTTGAATAATTTTGGACACAACTGTAATTGTATAATGTATGGCCAGCCTAAGAGGCTCCTCTGTCCTGCACTCATTACCTGTATCAATGGCACCTGTTTGAACTTGTTATCAGTATAAAAGACACCTGTCCACAACCTCAAACAGTCACACTCCAAACTCCACTATGGTGAAGACCAAAGAGCTGTCGAAGGACACCAGAAACAAAATTGTAGACCTGCACCAGGCTGGGAAGACTGAATCTGCAATAGGCAAGCAGCTTGGTGTGAACAAATCAACTGTGGGAGCAATAATTAGAAAATGGAAGACATACAAGACCACTGATAATCTCCCTCGATCTGGGGCTCCACGCAAGATCTCACTCCGTGGGGTCAAAATGATCACAAGAACGGTGAGCAAAAATCCCAGGACCACATGGGAGGACCTAGTGAATGACCTACAGAGAGCTGGGACCAACATAACAAAGGCTACCATCAGTAACACACAGGGACTCAGATCCTGCAAGGCCAGACGTGTCCCCCTGCTTAAGCCAGTACATGTCCGGGCCCGTCTGAAGTTTGCTAGAGAGCATTTGGATGATCCAGAAGAGGATTGGGAGAATGTCATATGGTCGGATGAAACCAAAATAGAACTGTTTGGTAGAAACACAACTCGTCGTGTTTGGAGGAGAGAGAATGCTGAGTTGCATCCAAAGAACACCATACCTACTGTGAAGCATGGGGGTGGCAACATCATGCTTTGGGGCTGTTTCTCCGCAAAGGGACCAGGACGACTGATCCATGTACAGGACAGAATGAATGGGGCCATGTATCGTGAGATTTTGAGTGCAAACCTCCTTCCATCAGCAAGGGCATTGAAGATGAAACGTGGCTGGGTCTTCCAACATGACAATGATCCCAAACATACCGCCCGGGCAACGAAGGAGTGGCTTCGTAAGAAGCATTTCAAGGTCCTGGAGTGCCCTAGCCAGTCTCCAGATCTCAACCCCATAGAAAACCTTTGGAGGGAGTTGAAAGTCTGTGTTGCCCAGCGACAGCCCCAAAACATCACTGCTCTAGAGGAGATCTGCATGGAGGAATGGGCCAACATACCAGCAACAGTGTGTGCCAACCTTGTGAAGACTTACAGGAAATGTGTGACCTCTGTCATTGCCAACAAAGGATATATAACAAAGTATTGAGATGAACTTTTGATATTGACCAAATACTTATTTTCCACCATAATTTGCAAACAAATTCTTTCCAAATCGGCCAATGTGATTGTCTGGATTTTTTTTCTCATTTTGTCTCTCATAGTTGAGGTCTACCCATGATGCCAATTACAGGCTTCTCTCATCTTTTTAAGTGGGAGAACTTGCACAATTGGTGGCTGACTAAATACTTTTTTGCCCCACTGTACATGTAAACCTTGCAAATGTAATTAACTGGTTGCCGACCAGCCACAGTGTTTTTACTGAGGCAGGGCGGCACCGCTGTGCAGAACGCCGTTTTTAAACGTGCCCGCCCTACCTGGCCCACCAATCGCGGCAGCGGGTGTCAATCACCGGGTCTGGGCCGGTCATTACCTGCCGGGTCTCAGCGATTACCGGCAATCACTGTCAGGGAGCACGGCTGCAGTGTTTACACTGCAGCTCTGCTATCTGTCAGTTCCCAGCACACTGACCCTGAGAGAAGAGTTTATCTCTCTGGATCAGCGTGAAGTACACACCCCCACCCCCTAGTAAAACACTCCCCTCACACAGTTAACCCTTTAATTACCCATAATTACCCAAAAATATTAACCCCTTCCTCCCTAGTTGCATTAGTACAGTGTCAGTGTTTTTTTTTGTTGCACTGATCACTGTATTGGTGTCACTGGGGATGTCAGTGACCCCAAGTAAGTTCCTCCCAAGTGTCAAAATGTCCGCCGCAGTCCTGCCATAAGTCGCTGATCACTGTCATAAATCGCTGATCGCTGCCATTATTAGTATAATTAAAAAAAATCCCAGTATCTTTCCCCCCATTTGTACACGCTATAACTTTCACGTAAACCAATTAATTTACACGTATTGGGATATTTTTTAGCAAAGACATATCGCAGAATACATTTTGGCAGAAATTTATGACTAAATTTGATTTTTACATTTTTTTACTGGACATGTTTTATAGCAAAAAGTCCAAAATATAGTTTTTTTTCTTCTCAAAATTTATTTTTTTTTTTAATAGCGCAAAAAAATAAAAACGCACAGGTGATCAAATACCACCGAAAGAAAGCTCAATTTCTGGGAAAAAAAGGATGTAAATTTAATTTGGGTGCAGTGTTGCATGACCGCGCAATTGTCAGTTAAAATAACGCAACGACGTAACACAAACCGCTTCTGTAACAGTTTCCTGACTGCCCTATAGCAGAAATACAGGGCGGCACGGGTGCGCAAAATCACATATAAATATTTATACATACACACACACGTGATTTTCGCTCCCGTAGTTTTCACGCCCCTCCCAGATAGCGTCAGATTGCCCATCAGTACACCTGTCATCACATTTAACCCCTTGATTGCCAGGAGCACGCTCATGCACAATAAACCTCCATTGCTAGTATAGTGTCTGAATTGGTCAATATCTTTGATCAGATCAGCACTATACCAGCGTTCACATTAGTATAGCATCCCCAAAAACGCAGCGTTAGCGGGATCAGCCCTGGCACCTGCCAGCACCTGTGTTTAGCCCCTACGCTTACCCCCCCCTTCTCCCCCAGCAAGTGCAGTGTCAGTAGGTCACTGTCACTTGATACATTGCACACAAAGCCGCAGTGTTCGCAGAATCAGGCCTGATCTCTGTTAGCACTTGCTGGTAAATTTTGATGACTCTCATATGCAGCAGAGTGCCAGTACTACTGCCGCTCTACCTTTTGGTGAACTGGCGAGTACCAGCGGTCTAGTACATCTTGGTCTTTCACATACAGTTGCAAGAAAAAGTATGTGAACCCCTTGGGATTACGTGGAGTTTTGCATGAATTGGGCATAAAATGTGCTCTGAACGTCATCTAAGTCACAACAATAGAAGAACATAGTCTGCTGAACATAATGCTACACAAACGTTAGGTGTTGCCATGGTTTAATTGCACATAACATGTAAACATTCACAGTGCAGGGAGGAAAAAGTATGCTAGGCCCTAGCTTAATGACTTATCCCAGAGCTAAGTGGAGCCAGGAGTGAGCCAACCTTGACTCCAATCAGTGAGATGATATTGGATGTGTTGCGGACAGCTGTCCTGCCCTTAAAAACACACACCTGTTTTGGGTTTACTGGTTTCAAGAAGCACTGTCTGATGTGAACCATGCCTCGCAGAAAAGAGCTCTCAGAAGACCTACGATCAAGAATTGTTGACTTGCATGAAGCTGGAAAGGGTTACAAAAGTATCTCCAAAAGTCTTGATATTCATGTGTCCACAGTAAGACAGACTGTCTACAAATGGAGAAAGTTTAGCACTGTTGCTACTCTCCCTAGGTGGGGTCGTCCTGTAAAAATGACTGCAAGAGCACAGAGCAGAATGCTGCATGAGGTAAAGAAGAATCTCAGAGTGTCAGCTAAAGACCTACAGAAATCTCTGGCACATGCTAACATTTTTGTTGACACATCTACAATAAGGAAAACATTAAACAAGAATGGAGTACATGGGAGGACACCACGGAGGAAGCCATTGCTGTCCAAAAAGAATATTGCAGCATGTTTGAAGTTTGTAAAAGAGCACCTGGATGTTCCACAGCACTACTGGCAAAATATACTGTGGACAGATGAAACCAAGATTGAGTTGTTTGGGAAGAACACACAACACTATGTGTGGAGAAAAAAAGGCACAGCACACCAACATCAAAACCTCATCCCCACTGTAAAACATGGTGGAGGGAGCATCATGGTTTGGGGCTGCTTTGCTGCCTCAGGGCCTGGACGGATTGTTGTCATTGATGGGAAAATGAATTCCAGAGTTTATCAAGACATTTTTCAGAAAAACGTACGACCATCTGTCCGCCAACTGAAGCTCCGCAGAGGATGGGTGATGCAACAGGACAATGACCCAAAGCAAACAAGTAATTCAACAAAACAATGGCTGCAACAGCACACAATACGCATTCTGGAGTGGCCCAGTCAGAGTCCTGACCTCAACCCGATTGAAATGCTGTGGCATGACCTTAAGAGAGCGATTCACACCAGACATCCCAAGAATATTGCTACACTGAAACAGTTTTGTGAAGAGGAGTGGTCCAAAATTACTCCAGATCGTTGTGCAGGTCTGATCTGCAACTACAGGAAACGTTTGGTTGAGGTTATTGCTGCCAAAGGAGGGTCAACCAGTTATTAGGTCCAAAGGTTCACATACTTTTTCCTCCCTGCACTGTGAATGTTTACATGTTATGTGCAATTAAACCATGGCAACATCTAATGTTTGTGTAGTATTATGTTCAGCAGACTGTGTTCTTCTATTGTTGTGACTTAGATGATGTTCAGAGCACATTTTATGCCCAATTCATGCAAAACTCCACATAATCCCAAGGGGTTCACATACTTTTTCTTGCAACTGTACCTCCTTGATTTTTGCAGCTGTTTTTCACGGAATATCTGTATGCGTTGATTGTGGATCAAAGCAATTTATATGCACTTCAATTTATCGCCGCCAACCCAAATTCAAACCTTGCCAGACTAGTCGCATGGAAACTCATTACAGTTTTCGAATTTACATTTTTTTTTGGGCCTAACCCTCAACATGGGCATTACTAAAAGAAATGAATTGCGGTTGTATTGGTCCACAGACCCGATTCATCATATGCCGTGTTCTCTGCTGCCATGGCCAGGCATAGATATGAGAGTATAATATGTTTTATGCATTTCAATGACAATACAGTCTGTCATCCTCGGGGTGACCCTGAATTTGACCGGCTCCACAAAATTCAGCCCCTTGCAAATCACCTTAACCAAAAATTTGCAGATGTCTATTTTCCCCAGCAAAAAATCTGCGTTGATGAGTCCCTCATAAATTTTTTTGGCTGCCTTCAATTCAAACAATTTCTCCCCTGCAAGGGTGCCAGATATGGGGTCAAGATGTAGAAGACCTGTGAGAGGGCAACAGGCTATACTTATAAAACAGAAAAAATACGAACGCTGGATAATAACCAAAGAGCGACTAGCATGAAAGGCGAACCCAGAAGCCTCCATAGTAAATGTATAGATAGAACATACAGCGCTAATAAACTTCTACAGTAAAAACAAGTGACAATAAAATGCAATAATCAGAATGATAATAATAGTATAATCCCTGCTTAATGATAATTAGTAGAGGGATAGTGAAATGTCTTTAACGTCCAAAGATATGCTCTATACTAATGATTGAGCATAACCAACATAAGTGATTCTGCGGTGCACAGTGCAGATTCTCAAAACAGGATGGTGAGAAAATTAGTGACTTCTGTGACCACGTTCATCCCACAGAGGTGAATGTAGATTGCACTAACCAGAAAGTGCAATGGTAATGCGCATTTGAGTGTTAACCAACTCCTGGTCATCCGCCTATGGGTACTGGATCACAGCAAGGATCGTCTGGCCTACGTCAGCTAAGCAAGCTCCCCCTGGTGGTGAGAGGATTACTTATCTCCTGGTACCTGGAGACCCTGAGGTTGAGACACTTGCCTAGCTGACGCAGGCCAGACGATCCTTGCTGTGATCCAGTACCCATAGGCGGATGACCAGGAGATTATACTATTATTATCATTTTGATTATTGCATTTTATTGTAGAAGTTTATTAGCGCTGCATGTTCTATCTATACATAGGCTATACTTATAAGTTTTGGATTTACGAGGGAAAAGATAGTCACGTGGAGCCCCCTGGATGCCCAGACCCCAGATTTCTCAAAAAAGAATATATGACAATGCCCATTGAATTTATGGGGGATATTTGCATATTTGCATTCCCTGTTATAGCATTAAAAGTGATCAAAAAAAAAAAAATGAAAAGGTACAATGTAAAAATAATAAAAGAAAATAAAAAAAAAAAATAAAAAAAAAAATAAAAATCGCCCCTCCCATGCGCGCACACCTGTTTGCACAAGCCTTGACCCTGTTCCAGTATATAAACAGCGGTTGCACCATGCATGTGAGGTATTGCCATGATTGTCAGATCAAGGGCAGTAATTCTAACACTAGACCTCCTCTGTAAATCTAAAATGGTAGCTTTTAAAGGCTTTTAAAGCGTTGCCTATGGATATTAAAAATGTTTGCAGTTTGTCGCCATTGCATGCGGCATGCGCAGTTTTAAAGCATGTCATGTTTGGTATCTATTTACTCGGCATACTATTATCTTTTATATTTTACCAAATAATTGGCCAATATATTGTGTTTTTGTGCATTAAAAGTAAAAAAAAAGTGTATTTTTTTTTTAAATTTGCATTTGAAAAATCGCTGCGCGAGTACTTTGTGCTATAAAAAATTGTAGTACCCACCATTGTATTCACTAGGGTGTCTTCTTTAAAAAAATATATAATGTTTGGGGGTTTAAATTAATTCCCTAGCAAAAAATACTGATTGTTTTCATGTGAACAAAAAGTATCAGAAAAGGCTTGGTCTTCAGGTGGTTAGAAGAGTGAGTGATGTGTGGCATAAACTTCTAATGCTGGGCATAGAATGCCCCCACCCCCCAAAACGACCCCTTTTTGGAAAGTAGACACCCCAAACTATTTGCTGAGAGGCATGTTGAATCAACAGAAGAATTTATTTTTTTACCACAAGTTTTTGAAAAATGACAAAAATGTTTTTTGTTTTTTTTTTTACACACAATTGTCACTTGAATGATTTACTGCTCACACATGCCATGGGTATATGTGGAATCACACCCCAAAATACATTCTGCTACTTCTCCCGAGTATGGGGGTACCACATGTGAGAGACGTTTTGGCAGTGTAGCCAAGTACAAGGACCCCAAAATCCAATAAGCACCTTCAGGCTTTCAAAGGGCTTTATTTCTCATTACACTTCCTGACTACCTATCACAGTTTCGGAGGCCCTGAAATGCCAGGATAGCACCTACAGCTGCAGGCATCATCCTGGTATTGTTTTTTCAGCCGGCGATCGGCTTTAATGTAAAAGCAATCCTAGTGGCTAATTAGCTGCAGGATTGCTTTTACAAGCCGCAAGAGACAATGCCCCCCTTCCCCCACTGCCTTCCAGGGCAGTCCCGTGCCATTGGGGGAATCTGAGAATGCAGCCAGTGTTTCTGCCAGCTGACCATAGAGCTGATTGGAGACCAGAATGGTGCTAAATATCTCTATAGTCTAAGAAATCGGAAGCTACGAGCATTTTATCGCTTCAGTATCGCAGGATATAAACAGCGCCATTTGTAAATTGGGAAAGCATCTGATCACACCGATCTTGGTGACATTAGATAAAGTAACAGCAGAGCAGATATCTAGAGTCTGATAGACCCCAGATTTCTCAAAAAAGAATGACAATACCCAGTGAAGTTATAGGGGATATTTGCATTCCCTATGATAGCATTAAAAGTGATTAAAATAATATAAAAAATGAAAGGGACGGTGTGAAAATAATTAAAAAGATCACAATAAGTTAAAAAAAAAAAAAAGCACCTTAACCTCCTGCGCACGCGTTGACCCTGTGCCGGTATGTAAACAGTGGCTGCACCATGCATGTGAGGTATCGCCTGTAATTCTAGCACTAGACCTGTTAATCTAAAATGCGCGCACACCTGTTTGCACAAGCCTTGACCCTGTTCCAGTATATAAACAGTGGTTGCACCATGCATGTGAGGTATTGCCATGAATGTCAGATCAAGGGCAGTAATTCTAACACTAGACCTCCTCTGTAAATCTAAAATGGTAGCATTTAAAGGCTTTTAAAGCGTTGCCTATGGATATTAAATACGTATGCAGTTTGTCACCATTGCACGGGGCATGCACAGTTTCAAAGCATGTCATGTTTGGTATCTATTTACTTGGCATACCATCATCTTTTATATTCTACCAGACAATTGCCCAATATATTGTGCTTTTGTGTATGAAAAGTAAAAAAAAGTGTATTTTTGTCAAAACAATTGCATTTGAACAATCGCTGCGCAAGTACTATGTGACATAAAAGATTTCAGCATCTACCATTTTATTCACTAGGGTGTCCGCTTTAAAAAAATATATAATGTTTGGGGATTCAAAGTAATTTCCTAGCAAAAAATACAGATTTTTTTCATGTGAACAAAAAGTGTCAGAAAAGGCTTGGTCTTCAGGTGGTTAGAAGAGTGAATGATGTGTGGCATAAACTTCTAATGCTGGGCATTAAATGCCTCCACTCCCCAAAATGACCTCTTTTTGGAAAGTAGACACCCCAAACTATTTGCTGAGAGGCATGTTGAGTCAATAGAATTTATTTTTTTACCACAAGTTTTTGGAAAATGACAAAAATAATTTTTTTGTTTTTACAAAAAATTGTCACTTAAATGATTTATTGCTCACACATGCCATGGGTATATTTGGAATTACTCCCCAAAATGCATTCTGCTACTTCTACTGAGTATGGGGGTACCACATGTGAGAGACTTTTTGGCAGTCTAGCCAAGTACAGGACCCCAAAATCCAATAAGCACCTTCAGGCTTTTAAAGGGCGGTATTTCCTTATTATACTTCCTGACTACCTATCACATTTTCAGAGGCCCTGAAAGCCAGGAAAACACCACACCCCCACAAATTATATTTCAAAACCTTGTGAGAAAACATGAGAGGCATACTCACCATGCCTCTTTTTAAATTCCTTGGGGTGTCGACTCTCCAAAAAGGGGTCATTGGGGGGGGGGGTGCTATCCTGGCATTTCAGGGCCTCCGAAACTGTGATAAGTAGTGAGGAAGTAATATCTGGAAGTTACACACCTTCAGGCTTTCAAAGTGGTCATTGGATTTCAGGCTCCTGTATGTGGCTAGGCTCCCAAAAAATGTCTCACACATGTAGTATCCCCATACTCGGTAGAAGTAGCAGAATGTATTTTAGGGTGTAATTCAACATATACCCATGGCTTGTGTGAGAAATTTATAATTTCAATCACAACTTTGTGTGAAAAGAACATTTTTTTTTGTCATTTTCCAAAAACTTTTGGAGAAAAAAATAAATCTTCCATGAACTCAATATGCCTGCCTCTCAGCAGATAGATTAGGGTGTCTACTTTCTGAAAAAGAGTCATTTGGGGGTGTTTGTACTGTCCTGGTATTTTATCACCTCAAGAAATGTGATGGGCATTCAGAAAGTGAAAGTTGTGTAAATTCCATTATCTATACCATAGTTTGTAGTTTGCTAAAACTTTCACACAAAGCAATCAATATACACTTATTGGGATTTTTTAACCAAAAACATGTAGCAGAATATATTTTGATCTAAACGTATAACAAAATTTTAGTTTTTTTGGATATTTTTTATGACAGAAATGAGAAAATATAGTTTTTAAAAAAATTTAATTTATGACTAACTTTGAGTTTACTATACAATTTTTATAGCCGAAAGTAAAAAATATAGTTTTTTCTTCAACATTTTCGGTCTTTTTTAGTTTATAGCGTGAAAAATTAAAAGCGCACAGGTGATCAAATACCACCAAAAGAAAGCTCTATTTGTGTGAAAAAGAGGACATAAATTTAGTTTGGGTACAGCATTGCATGACCACGCAATTATCAGCTGAAATAGTGCAGCGCCGAAGAGCAAAAAGAGGCCTGGTCATTAAGAGGGGTAAATGGTAAAGTGGTTAAAATAGTGCAGTGCCGAAGAGCAAAAAATGGCCTCTTCATGGAGTAGCTAAAACTTTCTGGAGCTGAAGTGGTTAATTCCAAAGTGATCCTAGCGGCTAATTAGCTGCTGGATCACTTTTACAGGCAGCGGTCCTGACTGAAGCCAACGGTTCCGCCGGGTGAACATAAAGATGATCAAGAACCAGAATGGCCCCGATAATCTCTATGGTATACTACCAGTTTCATAAAGATCTCTCCATAAAGAGGACCTGCCATGGCCCAAGCTATCACAAGGGATGTTGTTAATCCGTTGTGATAGCAATAAAAGAGGAGATTTTGAAAAATAAAATAATCAAACAAGCAAAAACATTTTTGAGCCCCGTGCCCCATCCTGCTCACATGCAAAGGTGAACGCACACGTCAGTCCAGCACACATACATAAATGCCAATCGTACCACACATGTGAGGTATTGCCGTGAACGTCACAGCAAGAGCAATACTACTAGCTCCAGACCTCCTGTGTAACTAAACTGCTAACCTGTAAAGGCTTTTACAGTGAAGGAAATAAGTATTTGATCCCCTGCTGATTTTGAATGTCTGCCCACTCACAAAGAAATGATCAGTCTAAAAATCGAATGGTAGGTGTATTGTAACACTGAGAGACAAAATAGCAACAAATAATTCAAAAGAAATGCATGTCTAACAAATTATGTACTGATTTCCATGTTCATGAGGGAAATAAGTATTTGATCTCCTTCACAAAACATGACTTAGTACTTGGTGGCAAATCCCTTGTTGGCAATCACAGAGGTCAGACGTTTCCTGTAGTTGTCCACCAGGTTTGCACACATCTCAGAAGGGATTTTGGCCCACTCCTCTTGGCTGATCCTCTCCAAGTTATTAAGGTTTGGTGGCTGACGTTTGACAACTCGAACTTTCAGCTCCCTCCACAGATTTTCAATCGGATTAAGGTCTGGAGACTGGCTAGGCCACTTCAGGACCTTAATGTGCTTCTTCTTGAGCCACTCCTTTGTTGCCTTGGTCATGTGTTTTGGGTCATTGTCATGCTGGAACACCCATCCATGACCCATTTTCAATGCCCTGGCTGAGGGCAGAAGGTTCTCACCCAAGATTTGATAGTACATCGCCCCGTCCATCGTCCCTTTGATGAATTGAAGTTGTCCTGTCCCCTTAGCAAAAAAACATCCCCAAAGCAGAATGTTTCCACCACCATGTTTGACAGTTGGGATGGTGTTCTTGTGGTCATATGCAGCATTCCTCCTCCTCCAAACACGGCGAGTTGAGTTGATGCCAAAGAGCTCGATTTTGGTCTCATCTGACCACAACACTTTTAACCAGTCCTCCTCTGCATCATTCAGATGTTCAGTAGCAAACTTCAGATTGGCCTGGACATGTGCTTTCTTGAGCAGAGGAACCTTGTGAGCACTGCAGGATTTCAATCCTTGTCGGCGTGTGTTACCAATTGCTTTCTTGGTGACTGTGGTCCCAGCTGCCTGGAGATCACTGACAAGATCCTCACGTGTAGTCCTGGGATGATTCCTCATTATTCTCATGATCATTGACACTCCATGCGGTGAGATCTTGCATGGTGCATCAGACCTAGGCAGACTGACAGTTGTTTTGTGTTTCTTCCATTTGCGAATGATTGCACCAACTGTCGGCGCCTTCTCACCAAGTTGCTTGGCGATAGTTTGGTAGTTCAGTCCAGCCTTGTGTAGGTCTACAATCTTGTCCCTGACATCCTTGGACAGCTATTTGGTCTTTGCCATGGTGGAGAGTTTGGAACCCGATTGTTTGATTACTCCTGTGGACAGGTGTCTTTTATACAGGTAAAAAATGAGATTAGCAGCACTCCCTTTAAGAGACTGCTTCTAATCTCAGCTTGTTACCTCTATGAAAGACACCTGGTAGCCAGAAATCCTGCTGAATGATAGGGGATCAAAAACTTATTTCCCTCATGAACATGCAAATCAGTGCATAATTTGTTAGACATGCATTTCTTTTGAATTTTTTGTTGCTGTTCTGTCTCTCAGTGTTACAATACACCTACCATTCTATTTTTAGACTGATCATTTCTTTGTGAGTGGGCAAATATTCAAAATCAGCAGGGGATCAAATACGTATTTTATCAGGGGTGTGGAAATTTATGAAAAAACCACTTGTACAAGGACTAATCTACTTGTCCCTCATGGCAAACTACTTGTCCTGATAAAGATAAATACATTTTAATCATAACTGTATATAAATTGGAGGGGATTTTAAAAATGCCTGGGGCTTTTAAAAACAAAAGGGCCTTTATGGCGACTTAAACGTGTAATATTTTTAACATTGCGCTGTTTATCTCCTCCTCTCCTTGCAGACCTTGCAGTGTAATGAGCACCGATTGGCTGCTCCTCAGGAAAGGGGAGTGTCGGGCTTATCCTTTATCCCTTTTGCTGCCAGAGCCATTTTTTGTGTTTTTTTTGCACAAGTTTAAAAAATCATTTTAGTCCTGAAGATTACACAAAACCCCCAATCATTATATATTTTCTGAAAACAGAGTCCCTAGAGAATAAAATAGTGGTATTTAAAAAAGTGGTAATTGTTTATGTTGCATGATATTACTGCAAAATTTCAGTAAAAAAAATACAAGTAAGGTAATTTTAGGGCACAAAAAAAGCAATGAATTACCCTATTTTTTTGTAAAATATAAAAGATGAGGTTGCAGCAAGTAAATAGATATCCAACTTGTAAAACCTTAAATTTGTGCACGCTCATGAAATGGAGACGAACTTCAGTACCCTATATTTCCTATAGGTCGATACTTAAAGCCCCTTATAGGTCATCAGCTTAGTGTTACAGAGGAGGTCTGCTGCTAGAATTATTGCTCTCATTCTGGCGTGAGCGGCGATATGTATTGTAATCGGTTTTCATGCGTAGGTGCCCCAGCATGTGCTTTTACGTTTGTATGTGACTTTCATTTTTTACAATTAAAAAAAATATATATTTGTTTTTTACTTAATTTTTTCTATTCATCACATAGGGGACAAAGTCCCCTATGTGATGATTTTTGGTGACAGGCTCTCTTTATTGAGACATCCGGGGTCTAAAAGACCCTGGCTGTCTCCCCTGTGCTACAATGAATGTACACACATCGCACCGCACTACATTCTTTCCTAGCCTCCATGGCTGGGAATCTCTCAACGGGGACCCGGAAGTAACATCAATCATATCGTCACTTCCAGGTCAAGAAGGGGAGGGGAGCGGACATGTCTGTTCTCCTCCCTCCCCTCTAGCCGAGGGCGGTGTGCCGGTCCTGGGCCCTAGGCAAGTGGAGCCCGGAAGACCTCAAGCAGGGGGAGAGGATGGCACTGCGTGGAAACAGCGCTGCTGCCCGAATGCTTCCACCTGACAGGTGAGCTCTGCTGCTTGCCCGCAGCAGGGCTGAAAATTGAAAAATGCTACCCGTCAGCCGCACGGAACTACATGTGCCAGGCGTCGGGCGATAAAAATTCAAGATCCCTGTTTAGGTAATGTAGTTTGTCACCATTCCACGAGCATGGACAATTTTAAAGCATGACCTCAGGTATCTATCTACTTGGCTCAACATCATCTTTTATATTTTACCAAACAATTACGTATTATAGTGTGTTTTTGTACATTAAAATTAATTAAAGTTTTTTTCTTTCAAAAAAATGTTTGAAAAAATGAGCAAAAACCGTGCGACATAAAAAAATGCAACATTCACCATTTTATTCTCTAGGGCCTCTGCTTTAAAAAAAAAACACAAAATATATATATATATATATATATATATATATATATATATATATATATATATATATATATTGTGGGAACTCGCTTCAAGTGGTAGAGCTTCTTCAAAGCACACGGCAACTCGCTTATTTTTTAAGGGCCTGTTTGCCCACTTTTATTTAAATGACAGTTCAATAACATAAAGGTTTCCCACGCAGGGGTATCCACCATCACCCGAATTCAAATGAACAGTATTCAGCCTCCTGGCTTGTACGCAGTTTTAAGTCTGCCTCCTGCAGACTCTTCCCAAAGTATGGCACTAGCACACAGCTAGTCTGGCTTCCACCTCTCCTAGGTGTAGCCCACCTGACTCCACGGCAGAGACCTCCTGCCTGCCGGGGTAAAATCCTCCTGCTGGGGTGGAGCCCTCCCGACTCCGTTTGCCGGGGTGGAGCCCAGAATCATGGCCTGGCCTCCACTAAAAAGGCCTGCACACACCTGTGCAATCAGCACGCTGGCTGCTCCCAAAATATGGGCCCAGGATTGGAGATTTCATCCCTCCCAAATCTCTAAGAAATCTCCAGGCTACAGGTCCCAAAACAGGCTTTACAAACCAAAGAGGAAACTTATAAATCAGTTTCCTCTGCATTGTGAGAACTGCCTGGAGCCCCTCAACCTGTATAGTTGAAAATCCTGGGTCTCCATGATGATTTCCACCGTGGCAGGATACCGCACTGCCACATATCCCCCCCCTTTGTTTTGATCCCGTAGGGGGCAGAACACACAAGCTCAACCTCTTTAATTTGGCACCTCTGTGCCAGCTTTCACCTATATGAGCCCATTCCTGACTGACCTTGCTTTCTAAGGGAAACTTTCCTTCCTGTCTTATGAGACGACTTTCCCTGTGTTCTATTACATGGACTTGGGCCCTATAAAGACTCCGTGCCTTTTTACGGGTACGCTTCCAAAAGCGTTGCCTCTCTATTTTCCTTGGGGCCACCCAAGTCACCTTCCCATTAAGGAACTTCCAAAACTTGGTACATTTCTGAGGATGAGGTTGACGCCTGAGTTTTAGGTGTTGGATAACATTACAGCTACGCTGCACTCTCAACCGCTGGTTTCCCTTTACCTTTGAAGGGGTCACGCTTTTAAATACAAAAAGTGTGGGCTCTTTTATTGGGGTTACCTTAGACCCTCGCTGCATTCTATGTACAGGCATCTTCTTACTGACAAAACCTAGCTCGGTTGGTTTCCCCCCGTACACTGCATGCTTCCTTTGGTCACTGACAGTCTCAGATGACAGCAATGTCCTACTATCCTTCTGAAGGACAGACCGATTGTCTTGCTCTTCAGATGTTTTTATGTCAGGGGACCTCTTTAAATTATCCACTTCCTTAAAGTTTTCCCTCTGGGCAGATAAGCTATTTAAAGTTTCCCTTCCCAGACTACCCTCCTGAACCTGTAGGGGGCCTAATTCAACTGCAGCTTTTTCCTCAGCTGTGTCTACCACATCATTATATTTACAATTTACCAGTGCATCGCACTTTTCCTCATCAACATTTACACGGGTCTTGCATTTTTCCTCCTGGCCAGAAACATCCACACCTTTGTCAGAATTAATTTCAAAGTTTGGCAGGGCAGCGTCTGGAGACCAAGTGCACAGCGTGGAGTGGTTGTCTCCCATGGCAACGTCGCTATCCACCAGCTCCACTGGCACATGTACGTCTTCCAGCAACTGTCCTGACACCTGACGGTCATAACACAATTCCACATTTGGTTTACTGACCCCAATCACTTGATTTGTGCCATCTGACACTTCCACCAACACTGGCTCATTTGGTATCACACTATTTGATCCTACACCATTGGATCCTTTGTGGGTTGTGGGCACGATCTCTGCTATGTGCTCAATCTCACTTGGCCCGTCCATATTGGGAGGGAGACCATCTGCAGCAACAGCAAGTGTGCCCTTGTCTATAAGCTGATCTGCCGTCCCTCCATTTAGCACAGCAGAAGTCATGTCCACTCCACTGTTGGAAGCAGAGGTCCCTTTTAACAAAGCCAACAGGTTTTCAGCCCATCTGTCCCAGTCTACTTTCTCTGCGCTCCAATCAGAGGTACTACGCAGTACCGCACCAACTGCCGGAGGAGACACAGGACAGAGTGGCTCAGCAGACACATCACATATATCACTTTTGTTCAACCAAAACTGTGGCACTAAATTTTTAACCTCAACAGGTTGCAATACCACACCCTCACCACCGTACTCTGATGGCGCTTCATTCACCTCATGAACACTTCCATACCTATGGTCATTACTGACAGACTCCATTAACCCATTATCACCAGGAGCATTTTCAAAAATTCCAGTTTTAGCATTTAAATTATCAAGTACTCTCTTGTCCAGAGCAGCACCATAGTTGTCCAAGGCAACCTCTGGCTCCAACACACAGAGCTCCCAGGAGGTTTCCATGGACACCTTTGCAGCCTTGGATACTGTTGCCAAGGGCAACAACATATCTTCAATCATATTCATATAAACACTATTATCTTTAGTGAGCTGTGCTAGCTCATCACCAACCATAACATTATATTTACCAACAGTAACACTTTTGTCGGCATGACCATCAGCATTCTCATTGCATATAGACATCACTGTAGCTCCATAGCTGACCTGGGAAATCCTCTGCTCCGTCACTGCGGGCTCCTGGGAGGTTTCCCTGGGCATCTCTGCAGCACCTATCACTAGGGAACACGGTGCCATGGCAGTTTTGGTCACCCCTAGGTTACCATCCCCAGCCTTCTGCTGGATTATAGCAGGCACCTGCAGAGTCCCCATGTCCTTTTCCATATTTAGTCCTGCTAATCGTTGGGCTGTTCCCTGTGCCTCCCCACTACTCAGGGTAGCACACAGCAGCCAGTCCATGTCCATCTGTATTGTGGAACTCCCTGAAGGACACACCCTCACTTCCTTGGACTCAGTCCCACAAACAGTCTTACCATTTCCTGAAGCAGGTGTCATAGCCTTCACTTGAGTGCGTAGTCTCACCTCTGCTTGGCTTTGGCCACCCAGTTCATCCATGCAGCTATAGGATGATACCGTGGCAGGCACTTCTGACTCCTTGGCACCCCCTGCAGGCACAACAGGTACTTTTTCACTGTTGCCATAGGTGGCTGCCAACATTTTTAAAAACGAATCTGGGCTGGCAGATGAAGACTTTTGCTCAGTAGCACCCTCATCAGTGGTATTCCATAATCTGGGGCAGGAAAAGATACCATGCCCAAACTGACCACATTCCAGGCAGGGTATTACCTTCTTGGGATACGGAACGACATCTCCCTTGTAGCCCCTTCTCCTGGTTGGCAGGCTTTCTCCTGTTGCTATGGGAGATGGCACTCTCCCAGCTGAACTTTGTGGGTTCCTCCAGATGCGCTGAACTCTCATTTCTGCATTGCCACAATCCTCTGCAGACGACACTCCTCTCACAGGGTCCGCAGGCCTGAAGTCACATGTGTTGCTATGGGCAACCACATTTTTCTCAAACTTGTGGTCAGGCTGTCGCTCCTTCCTTGCAGTCAGAGCCGGCTTGCCTAACACAGATGCAGTCCTTTGCTTTGATATGCAACTTTGCAATGGAGGCTGAGACAAAGGGCATTTAGAGACAGTGTGCCCCCACTCCCTGCACCGCAAGCATCGCTCTTGCCAGCGTGTCTTGTCCAGGCTCCCCACATTGCAGCCTTTTTCCAGCTTAGGACTCTGCACATTCATAGCTGGTCTCCTTTCACCAGTGTTGCCAGCAGCAACAACATGCACTTCCCATTTTGGCAAACTTTGTTCATTTATGTATGGGGCTTGTTCTGGGGATAACAACCCCTCCAGCCACAGGGCTCGGTCTCTCATATCAGCAAATCTTTCTTCTTTTCTTTGCTTTGACTGCCTCATCTTCACAGTCACTTCACAACACTTTTGCACAGTCCAACAACCAAGAAATGAAGCACTGTCTCTTTAAGGCAGGTTCTCCTCACCTGCACACACAAATTGTGCTGTCCATTGCACATAAACACAGTTCATATAACTGATGAACTTACTTCTTTTGCAGGGATCTCCAATTATGCCCACTGCATCCTCCACCATATGTGGGAACTCGCTTCAAGTGGTAGAGCTTCTTCAAAGCACACGGCAACTCGCTTATTTTTTAAGGGCCTGTTTGCCCACTTTTATTTAAATGACAGTTCAATAACATAAAGGTTTCCCACGCAGGGGTATCCACCATCACCCGAATTCAAATGAACAGTATTCAGCCTCCTGGCTTGTACGCAGTTTTAAGTCTGCCTCCTGCAGACTCTTCCCAAAGTATGGCACTAGCACACAGCTAGTCTGGCTTCCACCTCTCCTAGGTGTAGCCCACCTGACTCCACGGCAGAGACCTCCTGCCTGCCGGGGTAAAATCCTCCTGCTGGGGTGGAGCCCTCCCGACTCCGTTTGCCGGGGTGGAGCCCAGAATCACGGCCTGGCCTCCACTAAAAAGGCCTGCACACACCTGTGCAATCAGCACGCTGGCTGCTCCCAAAATATGGGCCCAGGATTGGAGATTTCATCCCTCCCAAATCTCTAAGAAATCTCCAGGCTACAGGTCCCAAAACAGGCTTTACAAACCAAAGAGGAAACTTATAAATCAGTTTCCTCTGCATTGTGAGAACTGCCTGGAGCCCCTCAACCTGTATAGTTGAAAATCCTGGGTCTCCATGATGATTTCCACCGTGGCAGGATACCGCACTGCCACAATATATACACACACACACATATACAGGTGAAACTCAAAAAATTAGAATATCGTGCAAACGTTCATTTATTTCAGTGATGCAACTTAAAAGGTGAAACTAATATATGAGATAGACTCATTACATGCAAAGCAAGATAATTCAAGCCGTGATTTGTCATAATTGTGATGATTATGGCTTACAGCTCATGAAAACCCCAAATCCACAATCTCAGAAAATTAGAATATTGTGAAAAGGTGCAATATTCTAGGCTCAAAGTGTCCCACTCTAATCAGCTAATTAGGCCATAACACCTGCAAAGGGTTCCTGAGCCTTTAAATCAGTGATTCTCAACCTTTCTAATGCCGCGACCCCTTAATACAGTTCCTCATGTTGTGGTGACCCCCAACCATAAAATTATTTTCGTTGCTACTTCATAACTGTAATTTTGCAGTGGGAGGACTAGTGCCACATCATTGGTGTCAGTGGAAGGAGTAGTGCCCCATCACTGATGTCAGTGGGATGAATAGTGTCCCATCATTGGTATCAGTGGGGGGAATAGTGCCCCATCATTGGTGTCAGTGGGAGGAATAGTGCCCCATCATTGGTGTCAGGGGGAGGAATAGTGCCCCATCATTGGTGTCAGTGGGAGGAATAGTGCCCCATCATTGGTGTCAGTGGGAGGAATAGTGCCCCATCATTGGTGTCAGTGGGAGGAATAGTGCCCCACCATTGGTGTCAGTGGGAGGAATAGTGCCCCACCATTGTACATATATATAGTGCAGCGCTGAAATGTGATAAAATTAGTGTAAATTCATAGAGTCTTTCTTGTGACAATAAAACCAAATATGTGCAGGTCTTCTCCTCATTAGGTGACTGGAAAATAGCAAGATTGCGCACTCACCGACCGCACATTTTAAATGCACAAGTTTAAAATGTGCCAATAACGGACAGGTAGGTATGAAAAAGAAATTGTACTAACCCGGCAATGGTATAAAACTTGGCTCCTCCTGAGGCCTTTCGTGCAAAAAGCACTTCTTCAGAGGATGGAGTGGCGTCCATCCTCTGAAGAAGTGCTTTTTGCACGAAAGGCCTCAGGAGGAGCCAAGTAGCAAGTGTGACTTCCTGACCACTGAGACCACGAGGAGGTCCAGTGGTCTTTGTTTTATACCATTGCCGGGTTAGTACAATTTCTTTTTCATACCTACCTGTCCGTTATTGGCTAATGGTGTATGGATGTGTATGTGCATATGACCCAGGCATTATTGCTCCAATAAAGTTTTGAAACTACCACACTATTGGCGTTCCCCCTTTTTTCTTGACTCTCCTGTTGGAGGGTGCAGATATACATCTTCCATTCTTGGGGTGTCTGGAACCAGAAGGGGGATCCCTGTCTATCTATCTGAGGCAAGAGGGCTTCTGGATCTAGAGATATTGCTACACCCAAGGCGGATGTCAGTGTTGGAGAGGGAGGATCCGTGTGGTTTCTGGAGCTGCATACCTGGCTGGTCTTTTGGATTATATCATACACAGGCGCATTTAAAATGTGCGGTCGGTGAGTGCGCAATCTTGCTATTTTCCAGTCACCTAATGAGGAGAAGACCTGCACATATTTGGTTTTATTGTCACAAGAAAGACTCTATGAATTTACACTAATTTTATCACATTTCAGCGCTGCACTATATATGTACAATGTCTCTGTTATGAGGTTTAGTGATCCCTTGAAGTGTTCCAGCAGCTGGTTTTTCTGAGCGCTCGCTATATCCACAATTCATTTTCAGTGCCCCATCATTGATGTCAGTGTGGTGGAGGGGGGAATAGTGCCCCATCATTGGGGTCAGGGGGGGGAATAGTGCCCCATCATTGGGGTCAGGGGGGGGATAGTGCCCCATCATTGGGGTCAGGGGGGGAATAGTGCCCCATCATTGGGGTCAGGGGGGGGAATAGTGCCCCATCATTGGGGTCAGTGGGGGGGGGGAAATAGTGTCCCATCGTTGGTGTCGGTGGGGGGAGGAATAGTGCCCCATTCTTGGTGTCGGTGAGGGGAGGAATAGTGCCCCATCGTTGGTGTCAGTGGGGGGAGGAATAGTGCCCCATCGTTGGTGTCAGTGGGGGGAGGAATAGTGCCCCATCGTTGGTGTCAGTGGGGGGAGGAATAGTGCCCCATCGTTGGTGTCAGTGGGGGGAGGAATAGTGCCCCATCGTTGGTGTCAGTGGGGGGAGGAATTGTGCCCCATCGTTGGTGTCAGTGGGGGGAGGAATTGTGCCCCATCGTTGGTGTCAGTGGGGGGAGGAATTGTGCCCCATCGTTGGTGTCAGTGGGGGGAGGAATTGTGCCCCATCGTTGGTGTCAGTGGGGGGAGGAATTGTGCCCCATCGTTGGTGTCAGTGGGGGGAGGAATAGTGCCCCATCGTTGGTGTCAGTGGGGGGAGGAATAGTGCCCCATCGTTGGTGTCAGTGGGGGGAGGAATAGTGCCCCATCGTTGGTGTCAGTGGGGGGAGGAATAGTGCCCCATCGTAGGTGTCAGTGGGGGGAGGAATAGTGCCCCATCGTTGGTGTCAGTGGGGGGAGGAATAGTGCCCCATCGTAGGTGTCAGTGGGGGGAGGAATAGTGCCCCATCGTTGGTGTCAGTGGGGGGAGGAATAGTGCCCCATCTTTGGTGTCAGTGGGGAGGGGAATAGTGTTCCATCGTTGGTATTAGTGACACAAATGATGGGGTACTATTCCTCCCACTGACACCAATGATACTTACTTTGCTGACCCCTGCTCCAGCCTGGGCTCGCTCTCTCCCTCTCCCATCTACAGCCACCTGGCTGCAGCAGCAAAATTTGCACTTACCTATCGGCTGTCTTCCTTCTCTGGCCGCTCTCCTCTTCACTTGCTCCGGCAGCTCCCTCGATCTTCTTTGATCTACGCGCGCTGCCGCTCGGCTCCTCCTCTCCAAGCTCCATGCCCTCGCCGGTGATTGGCCACCTGTGTGCCTCTCCTGAGCTACAGTTCTGGTGGCCAATCAGCGGCGAGGAGGCGGAGCTGTTGAGTGATCCCAGAGGTGTGGCCAGGTGACAGGGGCAGCATGTCATCCCGCCTACACATCGCCTGAGACAGAGGAGCGGTGTCTCGGTTCCTAAGACCATCGGAAATATGTATTTTCCGATGGTCTTAGGCGACCCCTGTGAAATGGTCGTTCGACCCCCAAAGGGGTCGCGACCAACAGGTTGAAAACCGCTGCTTTAAATGGTCTCTCAGTCTGGTTCAGTAGGAATCACAATCATGGGAAAGACTGCTGACCTGACAGTTGTGCAGAAAACCATCATTGACACCCTCCATAAGGAGGGAAAGCCTCAAAAGGTAATTGCAAAAGAAGTTGGATGTTCCCAAAGTGCTGTATCAAAGCACATTAATAGAAAGTTATGTGGAAGGAAGAAGTGTGGAAGAAAAAGGTGCACAAGCAGCAGGGATGACCGCAGCCTGGAGAGGATTGTCAGGAAAAGGCCACTCAAAAGTGTTGGTGACTTTCACAAGGAGTGGACTGAGGCTGGAGTCAGCGCATCAAGAGCCACCACACACAGACGGATCCTGGACATGGGCTTCAAATGTCGTATTCCTCTTGTCAAGCCACTCCTGAACAACAAACAACGTCAGAAGCGTCTTACCTGGGCTAAAGAAAAACAGACCTGGTCTGTTGCTCAGTGGTCCAAAGTCCTCTTTTCTGATGAGAGCAACTTTTGCATCTCATTTGGAAACCAAGGACCCAGAGTATGGAGGAAGAATGGAGAGGCACACACTGCAAGATGCTTGAAGTCCAGTGTGAAGTTTCCACAGTCTGTGTTGATTTGGGGAGCCATGTCATCTGCTGGTGTTGGTCCACTGTGATTCATTAAGTCCAGGGTCAACGTCTACCAGGAGATTTTGGAGCACTTCATGCTTCCTTCTGCAGACGAGCTTTATGGGGATGCTGAATTCATTTTCCAGCAGGACTTGGCACCTGTCCACACTGCCAAAACACCAAAAGCTGGTTCAATGACCGTGGGATTACTGTGCTTGATTGGCCAGCAAACTCGCCTGACCTGAACCTCATAGAGAATCTATGGGGCATTGACAAGAGAAAGATGAGAGACATGAGACTGAACAATGCAGAAGAGCTGAAGGCCGCTATTGAAGCATCCTGGTCTTCCATAACACCTCAGCAGTGCCACAGGCTGATAGCTTCCATGCCACGCCGCATTGAGGCAGTAATTGCTGTAAAAGGGGCCCAAACCAAGTACTGAGTACATATGCATGCTTATACTTTTCAGAGGTCCGATATTGTTCTATGTACAATCCTTTTTTATTGATTGCATGTAATATAATAATTTTCTGAGATTGTGGATTTGGAGTTTTCATGAGCTGTAAGCCATAATCATCACAATTATGACAAATCACGGCTTGAACTATCTTGCTTTGCATGTAATGAGTCTATCTCATATATTAGTTTCACCTTTTAAGTCGCATTACTGAAATAAATGAACTTTTGCACTATATTCTAATTTTTCGAGTTTCACCTGTACATATACATACACACACACACACACACCGGTGTATATGCACACTGCCAAAAGTATTAGGACGCCTGCCTTTATACACACATGAACTTTAATGGCATCCCAGTTTTAGCCCATAGTGTTCAATATTGAGTTGGCCCACCCTTTGCAGCTATAACAGCTTCAACTCTTCTGGGAAGGCTGTCCAAAAGGTTTAGGAGTGTGTATGGGAATGTTTGACCATTCTTTCAGAAGCACATTTGTGAGGTCAGGCACTGATGTTGGATGAGAAGGCCTGGCTCACAGTCTCCACAATAATTCATCCCAAAGGTATTCTATGGGCTTGAGGTCAGGACTCTGTGCAAGCCAGTCTAGTTCCTCCACCCCAAACTCGCTCATGCATGTCTTTATGGACCTTACTTTGTGCACTGGTGCGTAGTCATGTTGGAACAGGAAGGGGCCATCTCCAAACTGTTCCCACAAAATTGGGAGAATGAAATTGTCTAAAATGTCTTGGTATGGTGACACCTTAAGAGTTACCTTCACTGGATTTAGGGGGCCAAGCCCAACCCCTGAAATACAACCCCACACCATAATCCCCCCTCCAAACTTTACACTTAGCACAATGCAGTCAGGCAAGTACCATAATATAATACTAATGTGGGTGCTGAAAAGCGCTAAAAGTGATATGAATGCAAATGGTGAACCGTCATATAATGACACTTGTGCCTGATATAAGCAACAATAAAAAAGTGACAGCAGTGCGTAATAAATAAACAGGGTAAAAAAGTCCAAAATTCAAAGTGATCTGTGCTGGTGATCTCCGTGATGTAGACCGATAATGTGAATGCACTCACCAGAAGCACAAAAGGTATGCGCATATGTATATATTATCCCAGTATGGTCATCAGGGTGTAGGCGAGAATGGGGGAATCATCTGGCACACTGTAAGCACACAAGGTAACTCCAATCTCACTCACAGGCCACTCTCAGCTTCCAGGGACAGCTCCAGGTAAGCCTCAGACCACCGGATCAATTTTCACATAGAAATAGGGATTTCTCCACCTTGGGGGCTTGTATACACTAAGCAAAAGACAAATGAAGTACTAATAGTGTAGTTTTTCATTAACTGGAAAGGGTTCTAGTAGTGAAGAAGTCAGCACTCATATGAAGAGAAGTTAAAATGGCCACCGGCCTTCCATGTGGCCGTCTGCGGTGTGACATCTGGCCGTCTGCAGTGTGACATCTGGCAGGCTCCGCACTGACGCGTTTCGTGCCCGTGCACGTTATCGAAGGGATGTGCCCGCCATCCGACGTCTACGGTTTAAATAGTCTCGCGCGCATGCGCGGACAGACGCCATCTTAGCGTACAGCACATGCGCGAACGAGACAGACCGGCGGGAAGCACATTATGTCCATACCCGCTGGGTAAACAGCAGAAATTAAACCAGATTCATGCAATTAACCAGCTTGAGGGTATATAACAAAAGGAACTATCAATTACTCAGTGGGATAAACAATTTAATTGGAGAAATAAAATAATTCACAGGCTGTCATCTTAGTGGAGACCGATTAGGAGCAAAAAAGCTACCATTTTGTTGTGGGCCCAGACCAGGGATATCTATGAACAGCCATGATGGACTACAAGTCTCACCACATAAATGGATAATAATAATAACGAGATAGATCAAATATGAATGATAATAATATTGAATATCATGACCCAACTGGTTAATGAATGAAAAAAATAAATAATAAAAACAATCAAAATATAAAATGTACAACGTAATAAAAGAGTGCTAAAAACGAACAATGGGATAGATAAGAACATACATATACAGTACATGAAATACACCCAAAGGCGATATAAAAAAAATGAAATAATCATAAAAGAAAAACTGTTCACAAATTAGCCTAAATGAGCCATAAAAACTCATAAAATTAGTGCTTAAAATTGCTGGTGAAGGAAGACCAATATCCATAACAAATATATAATATTTAAAATTTAAAAAGTTCATCTGAAAGCATAAAACAGGGGGGGTACTGCATGTAAGAATCAACTAAAATAAAATAAAATCCTATATGACCATAAATTTTAAGATACTATATGACCTGAAAAAATAGAATGTAAAATTGACAAACGCATAAAAGTGAAATATATATAAAAACGCATGGAGATAAGAAATAATAATAAAAAAAAAAAAAAAAGGCTCAGCTATTGTCTATAAAGCAATTTATATCTAAATCAACATTTAAGCCATTTGGGGATAGGGATCGCATTTCAATGGTCTCTAACATGGAAAATGCCCTGCGTTTGTGACCCCCTCTCCAATGGGGTTTAATGAGGTCAATACCAGTGAACTTTAATTGAGTAGGGTCTCTATAATGGTAATCTCTAAAGTGTTGATTGATTTGAAAGATGTAAAGATCAATACCCCCACTTATCTTGTGACAGCAGATGTCACTGCTCTGTATAGTAACATCAAACATACAGATGGTATGGAGGCAGTCGAGCTTTATCTCAATATTATTATTGTAGCAATTGTGCACCCAGATATGGACGCGGTCATCCATCTTGCTCAAGATTCCCCATCTTGTATCATTCTCTCTCCCTCCAATCCCCCTCCCTCAGGAATGTGGAGTGTGTGTGTGCTGGGTTCACAAGGACATCAAGCACAGCTGGATACACTTCATGGTTGTAATCCCAATTAGCTGGTGCCCGGGTGTCTGTTAGCTTCTCGATCTGAGATGATCGTAAAGCTATAAACCAGTCCTTCACTGTACATGAACAACATTCCAGAATCCAGAATAGCCATAAAACATACATCCCATTTAAAAACCACTTTTCATAACTTAAAATAGGAAATACATACAATCGAACAAAGCATATATTCGGATAGCTCAGTTTAATGCGAGTCGCCTGATATCTTACACCCCTACCCGAGAGCAGAAAGTGATATCTCTTTAACCGCCACAGGTAGATATGTCATATCTGATATCTAGACGTTCAGCAGATGATTCTGCATATTATCCTACCAGTGGATAGGATGCTCCATGTACCTATGGAAGATTATTGACCAGGGTATAAACGTGCGAGATATTTGATCATAGCAAAGTTCCCTGCCTAAACACCCTCCCCAAATGAGGTGATTGGTTCTCTGCTTTAAGGAGACACCCTGCTGGTGGACTAGAAAATAGGCTGCCAAGCCTGAGAGAGATAAGTTGAAGAATTCTCCCTTTTTAACATCAGGAATCAACTTGGGAAAACGGGACCCTTTTGTTCAGGACCTTGATCTGCTTAAACCAAGGCTGACGGCAAGTATTCTACCTCTCTAAACTTCTGCTATCTCTCTGTTGTGGTATTGCTCTCTGTATTTATATATATATATATATATATATATATATATATATATATATATATATATATTGGCTACATCTTTTCCTGTAAATATTTTTATTGCACCATTTTGACCCTTTTTAGTAATAAATCCTATTTTCTGAAAAGTGTTGAACTGTTTCTAAAGCTCTTTAATGCAAACTAAGAATCCCACGCTATTGTGTGTTTTAAACTTCTGCATACATCTGCCTGCGGTGACAGAGTGTATACAGATGCTTATTCAAACATCATAGTATTACTGCTAAGATTGGCGAGTTTCCTCCTTCTCCATACAAAAAGGCGGTGGTGGCAGTGTGAAGGGTTAATTGCGTAATTAACCTGACCCTGTAACAATCGCTCTCAGGCTGCGGTACATAGATTATGGTCCATTAGCTGGAAAATCTTTGTGCAGGGTGCAGCTGAGTGTGGTATTGTTAAGCACGTGGCAGCGTGGTTTTAGATTGGCTAGTCCTTCAGTCACGAGTTGGTGAGAAGGGCTGGGGGGTCTGACGCCACGTCCCTCACAATTATTATTATACAGGATTTATATAGCGCCAACAGTTTGCGCAGCGCTTTACAATATAAGGGAGACACTACAATTACAATACTTTCAGTACAGAAGGAATGTGAGGGCCCTGCTCGTGGAGCTTACAATCTAAAGGAAGGGGGAGATGATACAAAAGGTGATAGCTGCAGGGGATGATCTGGTGGAGGTGATTCAAGTACAGTTCTTAGGTGGAGGTGGGGTAGGCTTCCCTGAAGAAGTGAGTTTTCAAAGATCGCCTAGAAGGAAGACAGGGTGGGGGCTGACCAGACATGCTGTGGTAGGGAGTTCCAGAAGATGGGAGAGGCTCTGGAGAAGTCCTGGAGGCGAGCGTGGGAGGAGGTGATGAGGGAGCTAGAGAGGAAGATATCATGGGAGGAGCGGAGTGGGCGATATCTGTGGATGAGGTTGGCGATGTAGCTAGGGGCAGTGTTGTGGATGGCTTTGTAAGCTGTGGTTAGTATTTTGAATTTTATACGTTGGGTTAGTGGAAGCCAGTGAAGGGATTGGCAGAGAGGGGCAGCAGTCGCTGATCGGTTGGTAAGGTGTATGAGTCTAGCAGCAGCATTCATAATAGACTGAAGGGGGGATAGTCTGTGTAACGGTAAACCAGTGAGGAGGGAGTTACAGTAATCGAGGCGGGATATAACCAAGGCATGGATAAGTTGTTTTGTGGTGTCATTGGTCAGGAAAGGGCAGATTTTGGAAATGCTCCAGAGGTTGAGGCGGCAGGAATTAGCCAGTGAGTGGATGTGGGGCCCAAAGGAGAGATAAGAGTCTAGGATTACACCTAGCACCCTGGCATGAGGGGAAGGACCGATGGTTGTGCTGTTGATCTTACAAATATATATTACAAGCTTAGTTTTTGAAAGATTGAGTTTAAGGTAGTGATGTGACATCCATGCTGATATGTCGCTTAGTAGATTTGTGATACGTGAGGAGATTGAGGGGGTGAGCTGGGGAGTGGAGAGATAGATCTGGGTGTCATCAGCATAGAGGTGGTATTGGAAGCCAAGGGAGGTTATCAGTTGGCCCAGGGAGGAGGCATAGAGAGAGAAAAGGAGGAGCCCAAGAACAGAATCTTGGGGTACCCCAACAGAAAGGGGAAGAGGAGCAGAGGAGGAGGAGTTGTATGTGACACTGAAAGTGCACTGAAAAAGGTAAGAGGAGAACCAGGAGAGAGCAAAGTCACAGAGGCCGATGGAGTGGAGTTTACTGAGGAGGAACGGGTGGTCGACTGTGTCAAAGGCAGCGGAAAGGTCAAGGAGTATGAGTATGGAGTAATGGCTGTTGGTTTTAGCAGTTAGTAGGTCATTAGTGAGTTTTAGTAGGGCAGTTTCTGTGGAATGTTGTGGGCGGAAGACAGACTGTCGGGGATCAAGAAGGTTGTTGTCAATGAGGTAGCAGTTCACACGGTTGTGAAAAAGGCACTCGAGAAGCTTGGAGGCAAACGGGAGCAGGGAGATGGGTGTTAAGTTATTCAAACAGGTGGGGTCCAGCGAGGGTTTTTTGAGGATGGGGGTAACCAGTGCATGTTTGAGTGCGGAGGGAAAGGTGCCCATGGAGAGTGAGAGGTTGAAGATGTGGGTTAGAGAGTTTAGGATAGAGCAGGAAGGAGGCTGCAACAGTCATGAGGGGACAGGATTCAGGGGACAGGTGGTGAAGTGGGCCTTGGAAAGGAGATTGGTAACTTCCTTGGTCGTAACAGGGTCGAAGGAGGAGAGTGTTGAGTTTGGTGTTGGGCCTGGTATGTTGGTTAGAGGAGGAAGCTTGACACTGGAGATCTCATCACGAATTGTGTCGATCTTCTTCTTGTAGTGACTGGCAATCTCCTGTGCAGTAAGTAAGTTGGTGGGTAGAGGCAGTGGGGGGTGGAGTAAGGAATTAAGGGTAGAGAAGAGTTGACGAGGATTGGATGAGAGGGTCTTGATGAGAGTGTTATAGTAGGTTTGCTTAGCAGCATGGAGGCTGGAGTTGTATTTGAGAAGAGCGGATTTGTAGAGGGTAAAGTCTTTCAGGGATTTAGTTTTTCGCCATGCTCACTCAAGAGTGAGGCTGTGTCTCTTGAGACTTCTGGTGTCATCTGTTTGCCAGGGTTGTGACAGGCGAGGCCTGTTTTGCGTGTAGAAAGAGGAACAAGAGCGTCCAGGAAGGATGATAGATAGTTGTTGTAGGCAGATGTGGCCAGCCCTGGCAGGACAGGGGGGGAATTTCGTCATAGAGGCGCTCAGTAGCAGAGTGAAGAAGGTCAGGGCTGAGGTGATGGAGGTTTCTACAGGTGACGGTTTGCTGGTTGGAGGCATGGGAGGTAGGAGGCAGGGAGAGTGTGAAGCTGATAAAGTTGTGATCAGAGAGAGGAAAGGGGTGTTAGAGAGGTTACAGGGAGTGCATAGGTGGGTACAGATATGGCTACAGTTATCCCTGGATGTCAGAAGGTTTTTATTCTAGATTTTTACCTCCAGACTACTGTTGTGGTTGAGTTGCTGTTGTACCCAGTCACTTCCACTTTGTTATAATACCATTAACAGTTGACTATGGAATATTTAGTAGCAAGGAAATTTCACAGATGGACTTATTGCACAGGTGGCAACCTATCACAGTACCACGCTTGGAGTCACTGAGCTCCTGAGAGCGACCCATTCTTTCACAAATGTTTGTAGAAGCAGTCTGCATGCCTAGGTGCTGGATTTTATACACCTGTGGCCATGGAGGTGATTGCAACACCTGAATCCAATGATTTGGAGGGCGGGCCCAATACTTTTGGCAATATAGTGTGTATACATATAATGTTTGAAAGTTCTAGGTAATTCTCTAGCGAAAAAATGTGGTGATTTTTACATGTAGGAGAGAAACGTCAGACTAGGCTTGGGACTGAAGTGGTAAAAAGTAATGAATTGAAAAAACGTTGGGATGCAGATAAAATTCGAGAACAAGTGATGGTTATAGACGGTGACAAGTGATGGGTATAGATGGTGACAAGCAAAGGTTACAGACGGTGACAAGTGATAAGGTTTATAGACGGTGACAAGTGATGGGTATAGACGGTGACAAGTGATGGGTATAGACGGTGACAAGTGATGGGTATAGACGGTGACAAGTGATGGGTATAGACGGTGACAATTGATGGGTATAGATGGTGACAAGCGAAGGTTACAGACGGTGACAAGCGAAGGTTACAGACGGTGACAAGTGATGGGTATAGACGGTGACAAGTGATGGGTATAGACGGTGACAAGTGATGGGTATAGATGGTGACAAGTGATGGGTATAGATGGTGACAAGTGATGGGTATAGACGGTGACAAGTGATGGGTATAGACGGTGACAAGCGATGGGTATAGATGGTGACAAGCGAAGGTTACAGACGGTGACAAGTGATGGATATAGATGGTGACAAGCGAAGGTTACAGACGGTGACAAGTGAAGGTTACAGACGGTGACAAGCGAAGGTTACAGACGGTGACAAGTGATGGGTATAGACGGTGACAAGTGAAGGTTACAGACGGTGACAAGCGATGGGTATAGATGGTGACAAGTGATGGGTATAGACGGTGAGAGGAGATACATCACCGGTGACACACCTGAGAAAACTGACCTCTCCCCCCGAGGACGAAGCTCCAGGGAGCGGACTGGGTCTCCTCACCTGTCTCTGGAGATAAGCAGAAGAGCGTAGAACACGTGTTCAGTACACAACATACAATCCACTTCTCCTCACCAATACTACGCGGTTACCATGACAACCATGATACAGTGTAGCACTGAAATGCTTCCCCCCGCACCTTCCCATAGACGTTCCGCGCAATATTAGGGAGGCGCTGTACATGTATTTCCGGGAAGAAGGGGAAGCGGCGACACTGTGAAAGGTAAGTTTGGCCTGGCTGGAAGAGGGGAGAGAAGGTACAGCTCTGACTTGACGTCTGTCATACTGTCACCATAGGCCGGGACATCCGCGGGCAGAGGTCACAGGAAGCTCACTAATGAGGGATGATGGCAGAGCTGTACTGGAGGGCGGGAATGGAGAAGAGGGAGGGCGGCAAATACACAGCATGTGAAGGTACAGGACTGGGGAGCTGTGCTCATAATATAGAGTAGGCTTCAGTTGGGTCACATCTGTGTTGTCTGCAACCCGAGGACATGTACCAAGGTACCGTCACAGGTTGGAGTCGCCCGCGCGCCAGGTGCCGTCGGGGGTCGCCCGCGCGCCAGGTGCCGTCGGGGGTCGCCCGCGCGCCAGGTGCCGTCGGGGGTCGCCCGCGCGCCAGGTGCCGTCGGGGGTCGCCCGCGCGCCAGGTGCCGTCGAGGGTCGCCCGCACCAGGTACCGTCGCAGGTAGCTTGTGCCATTTACAATGGCAGGTCGCTTGTGCCAGGTACAGTCACTGGTTGGTTTCGCTTGCGCCAGGTGCCGTTACGGGTCGCTTGCACCAGGTATAGCCACAAGATGCTTGCACCAGGTATAGCCATGGGTCGCTTGCGCCAGGTACAGTCACATGTTGGTGTCAGTTGCACCAGGTACCGTCGCGGGCGCCAGGTGCCGTCACGGGTCGCTTGCGCCAGGTGCCGTCACGGGTCGCTTGCGCCAGGTGCCGTCACGGGTCGCTTGCGCCAGGTACACCACGGATTACGTGCGCCAGGTACAGTCACATGTTGGTGTCAGTTGCACCAGGTACAGGTCGCTTGTGCCAGGGACAGTCGCAGGTCGCTTGTGCCAGGGACAGTCGCAGGTCGCTTGTGCCAGGGACAGTCGCAGGTCGCTTGTGCCAGGGACAGTCGCAGGTCGCTTGTGCCAGGGACAGTCGCAGGTCGCTTGTGCCAGGGACAGTCGCAGGTCGCTTGTGCCAGGGACAGTCGCAGGTCGCTTGTGCCAGGGACAGTCACTGGTTGATTTTGCTTGTGCCAGGTACAGTCACTGGTTGGTTTCGCTTGCGCCAGGTGCCGTCACGGGTTGCTTGTGCCAGGTGCCATCACCGGTCGCTTGCACCAGGTACAGCCACAGGTTACTTGCGCCAGGTACAGCCACATGTGCCAGGTACAGTCGTAGGTTGCTTGTGCCAGGTACAGTCGCAGTTCGCTTGTGCCAGGTACAATCGCAGGTTGCTTGTGCCTTTTACAATGGCAGGTCGCTTGTGCCAGGTACAGTCACTGGTTGATTTAGCTTGTGCCAGGTACAGTCACTGGTTGGTTTCGCTTGCGCCAGGTGACGTCACGGGTCACTTGTGCAGGTACAGCCATGGGTCACTTGCGCCAGGTATAGTCACATGTTAGTGTCAGTTGTGCCAGGTACAGTCGCAGGTCGCTTGTGCCAGGTACAGTCGCAGGTCGCTTGTGCCAGGTACAGTCGCAGGTCGCTTGTGCCAGGTACAGTCGCAGGTCGCTTGTGCCAGGTACAGTCGCAGGTCGCTTGTGCCAGGTACAGTCGCAGGTCGCTTGTGCCAGATACCATCACAGGTTGGGGTCGCTTGTACCGGATACCATCACAGGTTGGGGTCAATTGCACCAGGTGCCGCCGCAGGTCAGTTGCGCCAGGTACCATCTCTGGATGGGTCATATTCACGAGTCACTCTCCTGTAACTTATGGGTTGATATTACGTATTCTAAGGGACACTTAGTCAGTTGTCATATTATTGCGTGTGTATATGTATTTATGTGTGTGTGTGTATGTATATATATATATATATATATATATATAATATACAGTTTAGTGTGACGTTGAATGGAGCACACTTATGAGTTAGCTTTAGATACTAAGATTTGACTTGTTTCCTTTTTCAAGGTTTTGAGATGTCCCGTGTTCCTCTTGGAAAAGTCCTACTTAGAAATGTCATACGACATACAGATGCCCATAACAAGGTAACAATTTTTTCATATAAATTTAGCTATCATAATCGTCTCTAACTACCCCTAACTATACTGTCTAGATTATTTTATTTGGGGGACCTTTTTGTTAAAATAAATAGAATACACATGCCAGTCTATCATTTTGTTAACTTCATTCAAATTGGCAAAACTAATCAAAATCTGGTTGACTTGTTTAACTGCATTTTTGTAATAGTTGTTGCATTTTGCAAACTGTCTTAACCACTTGCCTACCGGGCACTTATACCCCCTTCCTGCCAGGCCAATTTTCAGCGCACTTTGAATGACAATTGCGTGGTCATGCAACACTGCACCCATATGACATTTTTATAATTGTTTTCACACAAATAGAGCTGTCTTTTGGTGGTATTTACTTGCCGCTGAGTGTTTTATTTGTTGCGCTATAAACAAAAAAAAGAGTAAAAATTCTGGAGGAAAAAAAGTTTTTCTTCATTTCTATTATAAAATTTTGCAAACAAGGAATTTTTCTCTTTTACTGATGTTTGTTGATTAGGCTGCACTGATGGGCACTGATAGGCGGCACTGATATACAGCAATGGTGGGCACTGATAGGCAGCACTGACTGGCGGCACTGCAGTGCCCTGTTGATCGGTGCCAATCCATTTTATGACAATTGCTGGTTATTTCCTCTGTGAAAGCATGAAGAAAGTGCAGCCGATAACCGGCAACTGCATTTACCGGTGATCTGCTGTGTCATTGGACACGGCTGATCATGTGGTACGTGCCCCTGGGCCACAGTGAAGCCGTCATTCGGCTATCTGCAGTCAGCAAGTGGTTAAAGTAGGACTCCAGGTTAAATTTACTTGAAGTAGTTTGTTTGGGCCAAGCTGGCCCAATCAATCTATTTCCATTAAAGAAAGATGCATCCGCTCTGTGTACTGTAAGGCCCAGTGGGGGATCTGACTGCTGGTCCCCGCTGAGCAGGTGGATGACAGCCCGTTTTCCTCTATGAGTGGTCAGATGTAAATGGACTGTCTGTCCATTTACATGTGTAACTCCATAGAGGGCAATGGATGGTTTAATCGGGTCCACTTAAAAAAAAAAACAGAAAGGCGGACCTGATTGGTTTGCCCTTGTGAAAGGGACCTACTGTACTGGTAGCATTAACTATATACATAAGTAGCACTATGTTTTAGCAACAATGGTCGCGACTTCCTGTCTGCTGCTGGAATTAAAGAGAGTAAGGCTGAATGCTTCTCTGCCTTTAAGGAGAAGCCTTGTGTTTTCATCAGTGAATATAGGGCTTCCTCTGATTGGCCGAGGTGGAAATCATGACATCACCTGCCCACCGTTCTTCCTTTAGCCAATCAGAGAAGCCTTTTATTAATTTATAAAAGTACAAAACTTCTCATGAATGGCAGAAAAGCACTCTGTCCAGCTCTCTTTAATTCTGGCAGCAAATGGGAAGTCACCCGTGTTGCTCTTGGAACACAGGAACATTTATAGAGAATCCCTTAGCATGACTCCTAGCTGCTACACTGCAGCATAACTTTTGCAGTTCTGTAGATTGGTTGACTCTTCAGCTGAGCTTTGGATGACCATACCTGGCCCCCAATAGGAAGCGGATGTGGTTTTAGCCTGTAATGTTGCTCCAGGTACTAGATCCTGCTTTTGGAGCAGCGTGTGAAGTTAGCCAGGGCTTGTGCATTCATTCCAATATCTGCTTCCTTGGGAGGATTGCAAGTTGTGGGGTGAGCCAGGACTTCCGCCCACCTGGGTGCCCAGTGCTTTTCCTTCCCTTTTGTTCACTAAGGAGCACTGTCATTCTTTGCAACCAATGGCAAGGGACATTGGGAATTGATTTCAATTTGGATTTGGCAATATTTCAGTGATCTGGGCTAAGGCCCCAGACCCCTTGGTTGCCTGCATACCCTACTTTCCTTTCGGGTGTAGTGTCCATGCTCATGCAGTTTCTCTGTCCCCATGAATGGCTGGCTATAACTCTGTTGTCTGCCTGTGTGCATAGAACTCGCAGCACAATGATCCCTATATGCTCTGGACCCATAGTAACTGTTAACAGAAGTTGCACCCTTCCTGCTCTGCAGTTTAAGATTGTGAGTACCCATTTCAGGATATCCCTCACTACATATAGCGGATCTTAGGTTCTGTGGGCTTACATACCTAATATGAAGGCGTTGAGGGCAAACGTACCTTTTTGCCACAGAAAAAGAAGTCTAAACCTGTTCCAACTACACCAGTGTTTTTGCCTTGAGTACCATCAAGGGACAAATCTTGGCCTTAGTGGTTCTAAATCCGAGGCTGCTTATTTCTCCATCCAATTTGAGACGGCCTTTGTGCAGGGTGTCACTCATATTGTCCCTCCTGTATGCTCACCAGTGACTCTGCATCTCAACCTGGTTTATTTTGGCTCTTCAGAGGCCTCCCTTTGACCCCATTAGGATTATTCCTCTGTCATCCTTACTTGCAAGGTTGCCTTTCTCATTACCATCACTTCTGTGAGGTGTGTTTTTATGAGTTGGAAGCCTTGGCCTGTAATGAACCTTTATCTTTGCTACAAAGTTGTTTTGAGGCCTTTGGCCTTTTTACTTGCTATGGTGATTCCTTTTTTACCCCTTTTTAAAGTGGTTGTAAACCCCTACATCTATCCAGTTAAGTGACTGGCTTCAGAGATATAGAGATTAAAAAAACTCCTCCTATATAAGTTGTACCTGCTTATCTGCAGTATTCTCTTCTCTACCTTCTTCAAAATGCTGAATTCATAAAGCTTATCTGAGAGTTTAGAAAAAAAAGGGGGACAGCTGAAATTACACACTGTAGAGAACAGTGAGGAGAGTTCTGAGTGCTGATTGGAGGGTGGAGACAGACCCCCTGCACACAGCACACAAGAACAGAGCTGAGCCTGTCAGTGTGCTGGAGATCCCTCCCCTGTTATTTTTCTCTTGGTGTCAGGAAAACTTGTCAGAAGGGAATCATGCAGATATCAGAGGAATGAAGCACCATACAGAAATAACACCAGGGATGTGCACATTTTTTAAAAAACTACTTGTCCTGGGACTAAATCAGTGTCCCAATCTACTTGTCCCTCATGACACTCTACTTGTCCTGATAAAAAAAAATTTTTTTAACCAAAACCGTATTTAAATCTGCTTTAAGTAATGTCTGGGGCTTTTAAAAACAAAAGGGGCTTTATGGCGACTTTTGAACATTGCGCTGTTTATCTCCTCCTCCCCTCCCTGCCTTTCTCCAGCACCGTACCAGGGGACTAGCAGGAAGGAGAGAGACCTTGCAGTGTGATGAGCACCGATTGGGTGATCGTCAGAAAAGGGGAGTGTTGGGCTTATCCTTTATGCATTTTGATGCCAGAGCTGTTTTTGTGTGTTTTGCACACGTTTAAAAAATCATTTGAGGCCTGAAGATGGCACAAAACCCACAACATTATATATTTTCTGAAATCAGAGATCCTAGAGAATAAAATAGTGGTAGTTTTAATTTTTTTATGTCACACGATATCACACAAGTCTAGGAAACGCAAAATTTCTTTAAAAAAAACACTTGTTAATTTGTCAAACCTTAAACTTGCATGCGCTCGTGATATGGCAACAAACTTTAGTAGCCTATATTTTCTATAGGTGATTCTTTTAAAGCCCCTTATAGGTCATCAGTTTAGCGTTGAAGAGGAGGTCTGGTGCTAGAATTATTGACCTGAAATCACTGGAGTATCATGGGCCGACCACTCTCTTGTCCGGCAATTCCTCAAGGGGGCTGTAAGGTTGAGGTCCCAGAGAAAACTGAGGTTCCCTAAATGGGATCTCCCGCTTGTCCTCGACTTCTCTGGAGTCGTCCTGGAACCAGCTGGTTCACCCATAGTGAGGGAACTCTCCATCAAGGAGGCCTTTCTGGTGACACTTACATCGGTAAAAAGGGTTAGAAATCGGGAACCTTGGCTGAAAAGAATTGTTTTTGACATTCTTCCGGGATCGAGTGGTCCTCATCCTTATGCTAGGTTCTAATTCTAAAGTTACCTCCGGTCTTCCATGAAAACCAGGAGGTTCTCCTGCCAATGTTTAGAGCCTCAGGAGACAATGATGTTCACACCCTGGACGTAGGTGAGACCTTAAAGCTGTACTTGCAGGTCACAACATCCTTCCCTAGGTCAGGCCATCTATTCATCCTGTTCCATGGGAAGAGTAAGGGAGACCGGGCTTCTCCCAGGTCAATCACAGTCTGGATTGTCCAGGCCATCCAAGTGGCCTAGAGAGCTAAGGGCTTGGCGCCTTCGGAGGCAGTGACCGCACACTTGACCAATAGTGTGGCTATGTCCTGGGCGGCTTCCTGGAATATCGCCCCTGAGATGATCTGCAGAGTGGCCTCATGGTTCTCAATCAACACTTTTATGGCTCATTACTGTGTAGAGCCTTCTTCCTTATCCTCTGTTAATTTTGGTTTGAAAGTCCTGTTGGTTGATGGGGCATGTTAAAGTCTTTTGAGTAACTGCCCACCCGTGTGTGTATGGTTGTTATTTCCCATACGTATGCTGCTATTGAGTCTGTCAGGAAAATGGAAAATTTCCTATCAAATACTTACTGTAATTTTCCTTTCCTGATGGACTCCATGGCAGGAGGAGTCCCCTCCCAATGCTATGAGTAGGCTAGTTATGGAACACAGCCTCTGGTGAGGAGTGAGATTTATGGGAGTGGGATCTTATAGGAGAGGAAAAGGCAGGACTAACCCATTCCTTTTGCTGCCATGGAGTTGATCAGGAAAGGAAAATTATGATAAGTAGCTGATAGGAAATTTTCCATTTTCACATCCGTTTTTGGTTTAAAAAGAAAAAAAAAAGCAGAACTAAAACGCATGACCATTAAGTCCTATGGAACTCTTCACACTGGTCAGTTGTGGGTCCTGTTTGCTCCATTTGTGGTGCGGTACAAAAACCACACCAAAAACACACCTCCCCATTGGAATGAATGGAAAACGTGGAAAAAAGCACCTGCAGTTGTGTTTTTTTTTTCACAGGTGCAAAACGCACCGTAAACGCAATTATAAGCATGCCAAAAAGCGCATATGCATTTTTGAAAGGGAGCAGTGTGAAAGTAGCCTTAGTGAATTGAACCCTCCTTCAAGAGTTGGTTCTGGCCAGCTCAGTGGATTTCTTTAAGAATGGCCTGGTATCTTTCTTGGATACACAGAATATAACTGGTTACTAACATTTATATGTAAAGTTGATCCAGGGAATATCCGATTGCCCCTCGGGGGATCAGGAAAGAATTTTTTTCCCCTGCAGGAGCCAATTGGTTCATACTTTGCTGGATTATAACTTTTATTTTTTTTTAACTGGATGGATTTTTGTCTCTTTTCAGCCAGACCCCTTGGCTACAACTCCTTTGCATAAGTTTGACTCTCTGTTTATCATTCCTGAAGGCCCCTGCAAGAGTGAGCCAGCTTCTTGTTCCACTATTGTGAGGTAGATTCAATAACTCATCATTGAGGCTTATGACCCTAGGGTAAAGAGCCCCCATTTTCCTATTGATGCTCGCTTTACTAGATCTGCTAGTGCAGTTTAGGATTTTTTGCATCAGGCTTCTTTTCCTAATAACTGAAAAGCTCACACTTTTTTTTTAGTTTTGCTAGGTGGACATCCAGGCCTCAGTGAATGCCAGCCTTAGTCATAATGTGCCTTGGGTGTCCCTGCAGAGGTTTTTTTCCAGTGTAACAAAAGCCACAGCAAGTAAAAAATATAAATGTATTTATCGATATGGCAGAGTATAAGCTAACATGGGTGAATGAATAAAAGAGTCCACTTTTGTTGAGAAAGCTATAATCCCCTTTGGGTGATCTATGTACATTGCAAGTGTGCCGAAAGCGGTGACCGACCCCTGCCCTTCTCACCAACTTATGACAATGGACCTGCCAATCTCACACTGCGCTGTCACTTGCCTAACAATGCCACTCCCAGCTGCACTCTGCACAAAGATTTTCCAGCTCGCAGGACCACAATCTAGGTGCCAGCAGCCTGAGCGATTGTCACTGGGTTAGGTAATTAAGCAATTCACTTTTTAAACTGCCACCACCGCCTTTTTACCAATTAGGAGAAAAACTCACAATCTTGGCAATAACACTATGATTTTAACTTAAACATATGCAACACACACTGTCATCACAGACAGGTGTATTCAGAGGATTATTATATATAGTAGTACTCTTCAAGAGACAGGGATTCTTCAGTTTGATTTAAAATACTTAGAGATAGTTTTAACACTTTCCAAAACAGGATTTATTAATGAAAAGGTCAAATGGTATGGGTATGTATGAATGTGTAAGTTAGGGACTTTAGATTGTACGCCCCTTGAGGGTTAGGGACTGATGTGAATGTACAATATATATGTAAAAGTGCTGCGTAAATTGGCGCTATATAAGTACCTGTAATAAATAAAATAAAATGGTGCAATTAAAATATTTACAGAAAAGGATGTTACAAAGACATAGTGAGAACAATAACACAACAGAGAAATTAAAGGAGGGGAAAATGGTGAATACTTGCAAAGTCCTGGTTTTAGCAGAGTCCAGTTGTTCAAGCAAAAATGTTGCCGTGGCTCTCTTGGTTGTTTCTTGGTTGATGTTAAATGAGAGCTCGCTTACCAGGTCCTGTCATCCCCTTTTCTGTGATATCAAAGGGGTGTCGCCAGAGACCATCTGACCAATAATCCGGTTTAAGGGATGGGTGCTGGGAGGCCACCACATTTACAACAAATTCCCGAATACAGTTTTACTCTAATATTAATAACTTCCAATACTGGTGGTGGTTGTATTCTAGAAACTGACAGAATATTATTCAGAATTATTTTTCACATCCAGGGATACCAAACACTGCTTACCTTTGTCACCCAGGAGGCAGGAGACTGCTTTCTTTCCTTTCGTATGTGCTAGGGTAGTCATGTATGACCTTAATTTATTCAGTATGATATTCCCCATTCAAATATATACCTAATATTAATGTGTCCTGTTTCTGTTGGATTTTAGGAATTGTGTGTGAAATTGTTAAGTTGTGGAATAGACATTTTATGGCATGCTTTAATGGCCTTACAGGTCATGTGTGACAGGCTTGACTGAGTTATTATGGTTTTACGATAGGGCAAAGGGAAGAGTTTTTCATGGTTCGTGAAAACAGACATCTTGCCAAGACTAATTGGCTATTCATAGCTGGTATCAAGGCCTGTACCCTGGCGTGTGTTTTAGTGCAGATAAGAGGCTGTTTTGAGGTGTGTTACAAGTTACAGCTTCAAATTCCATAGCTTGCAGGAGGAGGGAGGGAGATCATTGCACATGAAAAACAAAATGGCTGAGACCTTAACAAGATGGCTGTCGCCTACAGCTTCCATGTCCCTATTGCGCACAATCATTACAGCAAGGATTTTGACAAACTATGCTGCAGAGTCCTACCTGTTTCTGTTGTGAAGGAATAGCTCTTTGTTCGATCACATCTTGTGCAGGACTGGTTCTGAATGGGCGTGACTTTATTTTTGATCAGCTGATGTACGTGCAGTGCAGGAGAGTGGCAGGGTCTGCATTCTTTTAGAAGTGATGAATCCCTTGTGAGCATCTTGCTAAAACTGTAATTTTTGTTGGAGTGGATGCCTAAAATCTGACTTGTATCTTAGTAGAGACTTCTGGTAAAATCAGTGAGCCAATCACACAAGCAGGAATTTACATCTCTGGGGGGCATTATGTACACAGTTGCATTGCACACACATTGCATTGAACTTTACAGAAAATCGCAGGGCTACAGTTTGAAAAGGAAACCTAATTTTAATTAGGAAAGAATCACCCCCCCCCCTTTAAAAGAATCACATTTCATTGCTTTGCAGCCTGAATTGAAGACTGGCGCAGTTTCTGTTTTATCCAGCTGTATTTTACTCAATGCAAATTCTAACATCCAAGTGAAAGATATAAAGCTAACAATATTTTTTTCCGCAAAAGTGGAGTTACCCTTTAAATATAATGTGTTGAACAACATAAAAAGGCATTTGGTTATTCTACGTGATGATATTGAGATGAGACCTAGAGAAGGACAGAGTACTTCTAAACAAAGTATTCATGGAGTGGGGCACTTTTCCCTTTCACTTTTAACAGATCCAAGAAGAAACAGAAATGTGGAAAATCCGAGAAATGGAAAAGCAGACTGAGGCACACAGAACAAAGAAGAGAAGAGTATCACCAGATCTAAACAGGTCAGCAGTAGTCCAGGAGACTGCAGCTTCACTATGAAAGTAGTTCCCAGAATAAGACTTGTATTGACAGCTGCTGCACGAGATTACAGATGATTATTCCTATGTGCAATGCACACTAATGCGTTTAATCTTGGCTAAACTCACCAGAATAAGACATGCAGCATTTGTGTACATTTTAGCAATAAGCAGTAGCATACTACACCTGTGTACACTTTACAGAATATCTTCAAAATGGCCCACAGTTGCTTCATTTTATGGCATTCTCTGGTTGATGCTAGTCCTTCAATACATCTAGTTTCTTCTGATAAACAGTATGGTTCCCATTCTGGTAAAATAGGACATATGGTTTGTTTTTGTTTTTTAATGATTTACTATACACAAAAAAGACATACAAGATTTACAAGTTTAGCCTGCTGTGTAATAATAATGTCCATTACTGTTCTATTACAGATGGGATCATAATGGCTACAAAGAACTCTATCCAGAGGAGTTCGCTGATAACAGGTAGTGTGTTCGTGCTGATTGTAGGACAATAGCTGTGCCCAGTTCTGGCCTAGTGACTATAAGTTGTTTTTTATTTCAGAAGTGGATCCAGCTTTGTTATACACTGTATGTACAGGACTTTGGAGTTAGAGCTTTAGTTAAAGTGTATGTAAGCCCTAACCACAAAATTCTTTTATTTGCTCCCCTTTGGTCTATACCAGTGTACAGTTAAAATAGTTTTGTTATCTTTTCTTTTTTAAGTGCAAATAAATGCCTGTGGATCCTGCCAGAATTTTAATGCGTTTGGAAGTTTCTGTGCTCTCTGCAGTGTTAACAGCCCTGCCCATTTCCCTGTAGCTTTTTGAACTACAGAACTTCCCACTATCTAATGGTGATCAGATCCAGGGGAGCTGTTTTGTAATCCTAACACGCCTCCTGTCCTAGGATTTGACATTGCTCCTCTTTACATAGAGTACAGTTGTCATCCTAGGACTGGATGTGTGTCACTGACAGGGTCACCAGGTACAAATAAAGGAAAAAAGGTTTAGATGCTCCTTAAAGTGGTTGTAAACCCTCTCATATACCCAGTGAAGTGAATAGCCTCAGATGATGCACAGATTATCTGGAACAGATGAAACAAATCTTCCTACATACTTTTTACTTGTTTATCTGTGCTCTTGTTTTTTCTACATCCCTTCAAAAATGCTTAATTTAGATAAAATCCTTCTGCATCTGTGAGTAGCACAGAGGAGGAGGTGGGGAGCTGTAGTTAGAGCTCTTGCGCAGTGTGCGAAAGCCGATTGGAGAAAAAAAGACACCCCCTCCCCTTCACACAGGGAACAGGAGCTAAGGAAGGATGCACAGCTGTGTTGTGAATAGACAAGCTGTGTGCTGAGTTCTCCTCCCCTGCCACCATTTTATCTCTGGTGTCCAGATAACTTGTCAAAAGTGACACATGCTGATAATAGAGGATGAAACACCAGAGAGAAAAGACACTCTGAGCTTTGGAGGAAGACAAGTAAACACTACAGATACAGCTTATGTGCTTTGCTTCAGATTTCATGACTGAGCTTTACAGCCACTTTAAAATCGATCTGAACCCTAATTGGTAGGCATTTCGTTTGCTAAAGTATTGTGAATACTTTTTGAATATCTTTTGAATCTAAGTGCTCCTCATCTTTTCCGGTCTCTTTGCAGCCACTTTCTATCTACATGCACTTACTCCAGCTGTGGCTGTATTTCATTGTTCAGGGTGGGCTTCCTGATGATGACAACAGCAGAACATGCCAGAGCAATGAGTGCCAGCATGGCTGCAAATTGTCTCCACCAGAAGCTCATGTGACAGGATGACAACACACAAACCCAATTCAGGTAAAGGAACAGAGGGCTGTCACCCTATATTAGATCCTGAGCAAAGACCTTTATAGCACGATCACTGTGTCATTTTAGTTGGAATCTCTTAAAAATTACAGAGTTTTGTAAATGTGTTTACATCTACTTTAAAGCCTGAAGAATGCTATGGCGTTGTAAGATATCAGTTGTAAAAAACGTGATCTAGCTCTCAATCAATAATGGTTCTGGCTCTTTTTTTTTTAATCTTTTTTTTGTTTTTGATATATAGTGATATACACAGCAGGTAAAATAAGTACTGAACACGTCACTATTTTTCTAGGTAAATATATTTCTAAAGGTGCTATTGACATAAACTTTTCACCACATGTTGGTAACAACCCATTCAATCCATACATACAAGAAACTGAAACAAATACGTTCAGAAATTAAGTTGTGTAATAAAATGGAATGACACAGGGAAAACGTATTGAACACGCTAAGTGAAATTTATTTGTTGGTAATCAGAGCTTCAAGATGCCTACTGTATGGAGAAACTAGTCGCATGCATTGCTCAGGTGTGATTTTGGCCCATTCTTCCACACAAACAATCTTCAAATCTTGAAGGTTCTGTGGGCCTCTTGTATGAACTCTTGATTTTTAGTGTTTTTAATAGATTTTCTGTTGGATTCAATTCAGGTAATTGGCTGTGCCATTCTTGCAGCATTATTTTTTTTTTTCTTTGAAACCAATTGAGAGTTGTCTTGGCTTTGTGTTTTGAGTTCATTGTCTTGCTGAAATGTCCACCCTCATTTTATCTTCATCATCCGGGTAGATGGCAGGAATTTTTTATCAAGAATGTCTTGGTACATGTTTCCATTCATCCTTCCTTCAGTGATATGAAGTTTTCCAGTACCATATGCTGAAAAGCATCCCCACACCATGATGTTCCCACCTCCAAACTTCACTGTTGGTATGGTGTTTTTGGGATGATGTGCAGTGCTATTTGACCTCCAAACATGGTGTGTTTTATGGCACCCAAAGAGTTAGATTTTGGTCTCATCTGACCAGACCGTATCAATAATTAATATTTATCAATAGCTGACCAATCACATGCCACTTAGCCTGAACTGTCATCCCTGCACTGAGAGGAGAGAAAGCCGAGGGGTTATCAAATCCCCAGACCTCTCCTTGCAGGGTGCAGGGATGACACTCAGCCTCAGTGTTCCAGCCCCCCCTTTCACGAGGTGAATACAAGGAGGGGAGGATGCAGCCTCCTGTGCTGTTCGCTGTGACAGCATGGGTCTGGTGCTATGACGAGCATTGGGGAAACCGCATGCGATTTGGTCATGAATCGCACTGTATTCCTGTTCAAATCGCATACTGTTCTTTGTGGTGCAATTTGTGTCCATTAACGAAATCATACTGAAAAGTATCAGTTTCAGGTACCGGGAGCATTTTCACGAGTACTCGTACAAAATTACTCGATATGGGCACAAATACCAATACCTGTATCGGTCTTGAGAGAGCTCTTTGCTGTTACCCATCATGAGATTCTTGTTTTGACACCTTGATAATGAGACACCTTTTTAAAGGCCATCAGTTGAGATTGAACCAGCTGATATTAATGTGCACTGATAAGGGGCAGGATTGCTTTCTAATTACTGATAGATTTCAGCTGGTGTCTTGGTTTTTTCATGCCTTTTTGCACCTCCCTTTCTTCATGTGTTCAATACTCTTTCCCTCTGTCATTCCATTTTATTACACATCACTTAATTTCAGAACGTATTTGTTTTTGGTTTCTTTGTATGTATGGATTGCATGGGTTGTTACTGACGTGGCAAAAATTTCATTTCAATAACACCTTTTTTTAAATACATTTACAGAGATAAATGGTGACATGTTCAGTACTTATTTTACCTGCATTATAGTGATCATATAGTGAATTTTTATTTTAATCTGAATATTTAGTATTTTCATATCCAACCAACATCGGGAGCACAAGACCTCTTCTCAGATTTGTGTGTATTAGGTGCTAGGTTTAAAGGATAAGTCCACCTATGGGAACATGTTACAGGTTCCACCCATTTGTAGGGTGGAACATGTAACATGTTCCTGATCCTGCAGTCACCTTTCTGAGCGCCGTGATAGTTCATTGATTTTTCCTGTCAAACGTATTGGTTTGCTCGTACGGGTTGTATGAGCAAACAGATACATTGACAGTCTGCAGGAGACCTGCATGGCAGCAGCGATTCGATGATCACTGGTGCAATGCTTTAAAGACTCCTAACCCAAAAAATAACTGCACAATTTTTTTTTACCTGCAAAAAAATGTGCATTTTTTATTTTTGGTGGAAAGGCGAACTTATCCTTTAACCACTTCCCGTCCGGCCGGTGTATATAAACGGCCGGACGGTGGCAGTGCAGGGGAGGTTGGCCCTTTATAAACGGCCTCCCCGCCCCCTGCTTGTTTGCGCTCCCTGGAAGCGCGCAGCACCACCGATCGTTGTACAGGGCCTCTGTGCGAGCTCCCGATCATGTGATCACTGATTGGCCAATCAGTGATCACATGAAGAGCAGTAAGCAAGATGTCACTTATGACATCATTGCTTACTATGTATGAAATCTGTGAATGATCACAGAGGTCACATGGTGCAAGGCTATTCAGAACAGCCTTGTACCATGTGACAAGCTGTGACCAATCACAGCTCACACAGTATTTCTCAATGGCTGCAAGAATGCAGCCAGAGAGAAGGAGAAATTATTGCTTTTACAGCCTTTATGGGTGCAAAAGCAATCGGTGTAAAAAAAAAAAAATCTTTATAACCCCCCACAAGAAGTACAGTGTCACCATGGTGACGCTGTACTGCTAGGGTGACAGTATGGAAAAAAAAATTAATATTTTAAATTATAATGTTTGGTTATAAACTAATTTTGGGTTATTTTTTTTTTACTAAAAAAGATAACTGAATAAATTTTGGCCAAGATTTATGAAGAAATATTATTTATTTGCAAAATTGTATAAGAAAAACACTTTTTTAAAAAAAATTTTGGACTTTTTCATTTATATAACAAAATAAAATTAAAATCCCAATGGTGAATAAATAGCACCAAAATAAAGCTGTATCTGTTTAAAAAAAATGCTAAATTCATATGGGTACAGTGTTGCATGACCGCGCTATTGTCATTCAAAGTGTGATCGCACTGAAAGCTGAAAATTGGCCTGGACAGGAAGGGGGTAAAAGTGTCCGAACTTGAAGTGGTTAAAGAGCTCAGTAGTTTAAGCACCAATTTACACGAATGAGTAAAAAGAATGACTCCTCGCTGTTCTTTATGTGCCCTGTTCACACTACCATACTAGTATCACGTGTAGATTTTTTTGCACAGGAAACTGCAGTATGTATGAAACTCATTGCAGTGCACATGAAAACTGATGTAAATTGATGTCTCTGCAAGTGAATTTACATGCGAATATGGTGTGAACAAACCATAAATGTGAACATCTACTTTTCTTTTGCTTTTAAAATCCCATAATGTTAATGTTCTCTGTTGCAGGTGCCCCCAAATGTTTATTTGTAAAACAAAGGTTATTTTTCATATAGTAAAAAAAAATTAAAAGCAGGACATCGGGTACATATACACTTAAAGTGTGTGTGTTTGTTCTTGTTCTAAATTAATCTTTCATGGGCTCCTTTTTTTTTTTTTTTTTCTTTTTTCTTTTTTTTTTTGGGTTAGAAGTCGTATGAGGTCAGATGGGTTTGATGCTGATGGGAATCGGGACCCTGTGAAAGGTGGAGCTGCAGCAGCAGTTACTCTAAGACAAGATGCTCTGAGTGTGCGGGCCTGGAACAAGAAGTATTATGAGTGCGAGGCTAGCATTCCTGACAGGTATGAAGTTTGGCTGTGGAAATATCTGTGTATGTAGCCGCATCATGCTGTTTTAATTCAATACTAAACATAAGAGAAGAAATCCTCCATATTGATTGAATATAGAAAATTGTGATATGATAGATACATACTATAATCTTAGTTTCCTGCTCTTTCCTTATGTCAGCATGCCAATAGGTTAGCTGTGCCTCCTGACCTCACAGGACTTCCCTTCAGTAGCCAAAAAAAGTTGAAAACGGCCTACTTCCCCTTGTCTTCTCATGTGGATATACTCTGTGTTTCTTTCTATATGGAGAATTTCATCTTATGTTTATCCATATACGTGGCCTCCTCATGTCTGCATACTTATGGGATATGACTAGCAATACAAATGGGGAGGATAAGATGTTGGATAAAGGTGTTTGCTTATCTTCAACTTGTTCCTTTGCAAATCTCATGAATAGTGCTCTTGGAAAAAAGATTTCTATGAGGCCGCTATACTTCTTCTTGAGTGTGCTATTAAACTGGATGGAAAGGTTAAGCCCATGGAAGCATATGCTGTCTGTATGGTAATCCTATGTTTTACCGCTCCCTGCTTTATTGGGCCCGATGGCAAAATAAATCGGGATTCTTTTTTTTATTTCCACCCTCTGTAAATAAACTTGCAGTCAATTTTTTAAATGCAACCTGGTCCTCCTATGTTCTTCCAGGGAAGAGCTTTGTGGGAGTAGGGCTGGTAATTTAGCTGAAACTCCCAACATGGCCACAATAAAGTACCCTGGAGCTGGTTTTTGAATAATATTCTTGTCAAAGAAAGAACAGTACAGCTCTTTAGAAGAAATCATGCCCAGTTTCGAAAATCTCCTGTTGATTTTTAACTGTAATTAAATTTAAATACTACAACATATAGAAGTCTGATGATGAAGTGCAAAGGCTGTGTTTAAAAAAAAATTCTGCCACCAGCATGCAACGCTGAGGGTTATTATTAGGGTTGCTGACACCCATTTCTGGGGCCCAATTTAGGATTCACTGGAATTAATGTTGTGGTTAGGATTGCAGTCATTGACACCATTGCTTTGGATTATTATTACATCCGCTGACATCAATGCTGGGGATTATTAGTGTGGTCACTCACACCAACGCTGGAGCCTAATTTTGCAGGCACTGACAACAATGCTGTGGTTGGGACTGTGGTAGCTGACACCAGTGATGAAGGATAATATTGCGTTTGCTGACACCGATGGTGGGGATTACATTTGCGGTCGCTGCCACTAGTCATGAGGTTTATTATTGCTGTCATTGACATCAATACTGGAGGTTATTGTGGTCACTGATGCCAAAGCTGGAGTTTTTATTGCTCCTTCCAACATTGACACCAATACTGGCCCTAACGTTATTTTAATGTTTATATTGTAAAGCACTGAGCAAACTGTTTGCGCTATATAAATCCTGTATAATAATATAATTATGTGCATTACGATATGTTGCAAAAAATGCAGCAGAACCAAAATTTTCAGAAGTTGTGTTGAAGAGTGTTGGAACCCATTTATTTTGGATGGGCTTCCTAACTCCATGCATTTCTCATTGCACAACCAGAGGGTTTGTTTTTCTTTTCCAAAATCAAAAAACTTCCTCCTGAAACTATAAGATATTTTAGTAGTTCGCTTCCAAAACTTGAGAAGCATGATACTGACAGGGGTTGAAAGCCTCTGACTCCTTAATTGGCTCTGTTCAATATCCAAGCTGTTGAATTCAGCCTGCTCTGAATGAAGGAATCAGCCTTACAACAGTTACATATTTACTTAGTAACCTTACAACAGGAGGTCCCTCTTCAAATTCAATGGACTCTGAGACTCCACCAGCCGTTGACAAGAATGCTGGCCTGCTGAAATTGTTTGTTTAGACATCATAAAATGTGGTTTCTTCATGTAAGCATTTTAGACATCTCAAATTCAATACAAGGTGCACCTTTCCTGATGACTTTTTTTTTACTAAAAAAGATGGGTGAATCAACACCTTGCTTCTTTTCTGAAACCATTTGAATACCATCTGCCTCCCTCAATTCTTCTATATACAAGTCTAGTTATCTTGGAATTTTGCTGAACTCGAGATGATACCCACCTCTTATACCATCCTTCACCTGAACAAAGCAAGCCTTTCACCCTCCAGAGGGATCAGGGTGGGCAAACCTTCAGAAGGACTTTTCAGTTGTGTTCATGGACTGATTACTTTGGCATTCTTCCTCTGAAGAATGACTTATGTACTCTTCCAGCTCTTTAAAATATAAGCGACAAAGAAACTTTAAATGCATCACTTGTTTGCTTTATGCCCCACATATGCTCACCAGATAACACGGGGAAGGTGATTGATGATGCTTTGTCAAACCTGCACCACTGCTCTCCCTTGAAAACCTGACTGTATAGAAAATTAATGTCTTGCCAGACTACTTGAGCACTTCTTCAAAAATTTCCTTTCACAAAGGTGACATTGGGCTCCTTCTACTGGAAAAAACATACCAGTATAGGGATGAATAAAGATTTTTTTGTTTTGTTTTTGTTTTCTGTGACATTATGACATTGTCCCCCTGTCCACAGACTTTGATGCTTCCAGGGATGGCTGACTTATGGCGACAGAATGAAAAGTAACAGTGCCTCCTAGGGTAGGTAAAAAAAGAAACATAAAAGTATAACCTAATAGAAGACTATAAAAAGCGATCAGAGGAATCCTAGAACAAGTCATAACTCATAAGGTAAGCAAAAGACACAATCGCCCAGAGAAGACCCAATTACATAGTATCCTAAGTATAAGAAACAGCAGCAGAAGCCTTTCCTATCTTATCCAAAAGACCAGCCAAAAGATGGGAAATGGATATCTGGAATAAATTCAAAAACAGAAGGAGAGGAATTAATTTGCTCCTCCCTCTCATGCCACCTCCCAAAACTCCTTGCCCAGCAACCACCTGCACACCTCCAGCCTTAAAGCAATCCAGCAGCCTGTAGTCATGGCAACTGCTGGGAAATGACAGCAGTCACCAGACCCCAAAAACTGGAAGTGTGCCAGAAATGTCAGGAAGGGAAGGAAGTGAAAAAGGTAAGGCAAAAAAAAGCCACTACTATGAGTAACCTCTTACCAATCCCTTACCTGCTATTATGGTCAGGCCTCAAGTCAAGACTCAGCACATAGTCATCACTCTTCATCATTAAAGGAGTTTACTCTTAACAGCCAAGTTACCCACTCAGGAGAGCCAAATCTGGAAGGTGAGAAAAAAAGGCAGGGAGAATTTTCCGGTTCAGTGAAATCCTGAGCTAAACGGAGAAGGGTAGGATGTTTTCAAAGATTAACAAGGGAAATACAGAAGCACCTCTAAGCGTAGACTGTTAGGTTTTATTGTAAAAAAATGTGTCAAAAGCAACTCACATTATGTAGAAAAGTAGGCACATTAGAAGTCCATCTCCGGTAAGACAGGATCGGTCTCTCATGCTGTGTCCGTGTTATGTGCCACTTGAGCAACCGTTCATCTCTGTCCTAGGAGCCAGCAGGGTATGGAAGGAAATCCAGAAGGAGGGCTGGAGCACGACGTCAGGCATGATGGCATCACTGGGCATATCGTTTAAACAATTTATAAACTAATGTAGGGTTGTCCTGAAGGGTCAAGAGGCAGAACTGACCCATTCGTATGATGACATGAGGCCAGGAAAAAGACTAAGTAGTCCATCAAGTCTCCCTATTTTATTTTTTGGGGGAAATGTTTGTCTAAGGATAGAGCTATGTTTAAATTAATTTACTATGGACTGACTCACTACCTCTGCTGGAAGTCTGTTTCAAGCATCCACTCACATTTCTGATATTGCCTTTAAGGTGCTGCACTGCTAGTTGAGTCATGCCCACACATTTGTGAACTTTGCTTCAAATTTTAAAATGCTGCCTTCTTGAATCTTATTCACACCTTTCATTTATTTACTTACTTGCGTCCACCCATAGCTAAACAGATGCTATGGGTGGACACGTCACGTCGCTTTTTTTTTTTTTTCTTCCGTAAAAACAATACCTGTTGAATTATTCAGAAATTGTTCGACAAATTTTAGACGCAGCTTTTAGCAGATTGGTGAATTTTTGCCGTTTTTAATTCTGAGACACTGTGACTCTCTAAGATGCTCTTTTTATAACCAGTTATGTTACTGACCTGTTTCCAGTTAACCCTAATTAGTTGCAAAATGTTCTTCCAGCTCTATCTTGTTTGTACTACTTACTCTGCCAGCTTTGTGTTGCCCTGTTTCAACTTTTTTACTGCCGTCAATTTCAAAATTACCTTATTTCTTTGTTACATCACAGGACACAGGCTATATTCATTACTATCTGGGTTATGCACCACCTATAGGTGAATGGACACTGGCAGACCAAACAGGAAGTCCCCCTCTATATAACCCCTTCCATACAGGAAGTACCTCCCATATTTTGTTTTTTTTCTCCCAGTGTCTGAAGGTGATGGTCACAGATATTAAGCTGTCTGTGTAAACACTGCTGGTTCCAAATTGTTTCTTTCCGGAATCAAGTGGCTGATTGATCAGATCCGTTTGGATGGCTGCGCCCATGAATGATGAATGGCACCAGAACCTCCTATGGAAGAACTCAACAAGATTTTGCCTGTGACATGACCTTTTTTTGTGCTGGACCCTGCAACACAGAACCCTGGGCATGTTCTAATGACCAAGGTGTTTCTGGCAGGGTGCTGTACGGGTGCAAGGTAGTGGACCCCAGGAGTTAAGGGGGACCCAGTCCTTGAAGGTCCTCAGGTGGCATGGCTCACCGTGATGTGTGAAGATTGGGTCTCTTGTCATTGACAGAACCCTGTGGCAGGATTGGCAATTGGAGACCCCTTGGTTTTCTCAAAAGAGTAAAATGCGAATAAGAGATGTATTTTTAAATTCTTGGAAGGGCTGGCTCTATACTGTTTTATAATATATACGTTCTCAAGCACTGATCTTTTCTATGCAATCACAGCAGTAACACTTAACCACAGCCTTGGTGTCTGTTGTTTTATATTTAGGCACTAGGGGGCATCAGGCGTTAGGCCTGCTCTGTGTAATTTGGCAGCATGTCATACTTACGTGGCAATATGGAACAAATGGAGTTTTGAGATTAAGTAATGAAGCACCTGCATAATGAGCATGGCGGGTCTCTCACCGGAACATAAGGAACGTGCGGGGTGCACACGAGAGTGCACGCAGCCCTCTCATGGGCATGCACAGCAGATGTGCAGGTGGTACGCTGGTCATGCGCATTAGTGGCTGGAAGCCGCAGGTGGCCATGCTACTTAGGTAAGCAGTGTTTTCCATGTGGATCTTCTGTTGCTGTGGCAAGGGACACATCAGGCTAACCATCTGGGCACATGAGTACTTGGGTGTGGTTACAGGCGGCCAATGTGTACTAGATCCGGGTTTAATTGTTGCATCTTGCTGTTAGGCAGTGTTAGCTGCTGATGCTGAATTACAGCCTTGCATAATGGGGTGCTGAACTGACAGGCTGGCTGTTGTGTATCACAAGCCCCAGTTGCATTTGTTAATGCGCTTTGAGAAAGTGGAGTGGGGGTGGCATAGCAGGAAGGGGCATATGTACACTGCCGTCAGGTTCTGAGAATCCTAGTCGGTTCCACTGTGATAACTTCCCCTGAAAGACCAGGGGTGACTGGTCCGTCTGAGCCACTGCGCTTATCTAGCATTGTGGCTACTACCAGTGAGTCTGCATCATCTTACAAAGGATGATTTAGCATCAGCATTAGCTGGTTTAGAGGATAAAACCATTAAGATGACTGCCTCGGTTACACAGGCAGGAAAAAAGCAAGAAAGGTCTCCTTCCTCCGATCCTCCTGTTTTTAGAGAAGGAATGAGTTGTGGATGTAGAGGAAGTAGCTATTGAAGAATTGGAGGAGGACTCCGCTTCAGGGGAGTCATTGCCTGAGGAGGTCCTGGCATGTTTGCAAAGTCCAAGAGATTTTTGGTGCAATCTCCAATGGAAATGGTCCATGCAGGATTTAAATTCCCTTCATTGGAGGTCTCTGAAACCTACTTCTCTCTGGGTTTGCTGCGGCATCCACAGAATGCTCAAGCCTTTCTATTGCACCATTTTTTAGAGTAGGTGGTTTATGCTGACGGGATCATTCAGATAGAATCTTTGTCCCTCCCCAAGAGGTTTTCCATTTTGTGTCCCATGGAAGAGAATTTTTTTTTTTTTTTAGAAATGGAGCATGCCAGCTGTTAATGCTGCTGTCTCTTCTTGATTAGGAATTTAACCTGTCCAGTGAACAATGCCCAGGTGTTGAAAGGCCCAGCGGATAAAAAGTAATTTCTAAAACCTTTTTCTCTGGCTGATTCTGCGTCGCAACCTTCTGTAGTGTCAGTTGGGGTTTGTCAGTCCCTGCAGGACCCTTTTCAACGGTTGGTTAGGAATCTTCCTGGTCAGGAAAAAGTGGCTGACGAGGAGGTGACAGGTTTACCCTGCACCTTGTGCTTTTGCAGTGGATGCCCTGAAAGGCTCAGTTCAGCAGGTTTTTCTGTTGGGCAACTAAATTGCCGTGCAAGAAACTGCTGGCTGGATCCCCTTTCATAGGGAGTATTGGTTTGGTGAGGATTTGGATAAGAATATCCAGAAAATCTCGGGGAAAAAGTACCCTCCTTCCAGTTAAAAGGAGAAGTAAGCGCCCATCTTTTAAAGGATTAGGTGCCTCTGTTGCTAGCTCTGCATCTTCCAGGCAGTTTCGACAGCTACAGGCATCCTCGGACAGGGGCAGAAGAAGCCCTGGAGTCAGAAACCCGCTAAGGCAGGCTCTAAGCCATCCTTTGAAAGGGCGCCCCCACTCGTGCAGATGGGGGGTAGGCTTCTGTATTTTTCAAATGTCTAGAAGGAAGTGATCCAGGACAAGTGGGTGAATTCCATGGCTTCTCAGGGGTACAGACTAGAACTTCAGGTTCCCTCAGATTAGCTGAAGAAAAATTTGTTGTTTTAAGACCCTCTATAGTTTATCACAAGGAGTGATTGTAGAAGTGCCGTTGTGCGAGAGATTTGTGGGATTCTACTCCAATCTATTGTTCCAAAGCTAAATTAAGCTGTGAGGCCTATCCTAGATCTCAAGGCCGTAAACCAGTTTCTAGTCATCCGTTCCTTTTGACGATCTGTTACTCGGGGAACAATCTGTTCCAGGCTTAAGGCACACTGCGTGTGTGACACAGGCAGTACGGGTCTTAGAACATCTAAGCTAGGTTCTAAGCTTCAAAAAGTTGGCCCTAGAACTGGTTCAGAGGCTAGAGAATTTAGGTCTGATTCTAGATACGGTTCAAGCAAAGGTGTTTCTACATCCGGGGAAAAGCTGTGCCCTAAGGAATCTGGTTTGGGATGTAGGGAGCAAGAGGTGTCCCTCTATATTCCTCTGCATGAGATTGCTGGGAAAGATGGCAGCTTCATTCGAGGTGGTTCCCTATGCATGGTTTCTCTCCCCAAGAGTGCGACAAAGTCTCAATTGGTGGTTAAGGATTCAGAATTTGAAGAGGGGGAAGTCATTTCTGCTGGTGGTTTGGAAGATGGTAACCACAGATGCAAGGCTCTCAGGCTGGGGGGCTGTTCTTGAGGGAGCCATGGTGCAGGGAAAATGGTCCTGACTAGAGAACGGTCTACCCATCAATATCTTGGAATATTGGGCAGTATGTCTTGCTGTGACAATGCCACTGCTGTTTCTTATATCAACTACCAAAGGGAGCACCAGGAGCTGTGCAGTTCAGGAGGAGGTGAACCACATACTACCCTGGGCAGAACTTCATGTACCTTTTTCTGTCAGTGGTTTATAATCCAAGTTAGAGAACTGGCAGACGGATTTCCTCAGTTGCCAGAGGTTAGTTCCAGGGAAGTGGTCCCTTCACCCTGAGGTTTTCTCTGCAATCTGGGGCACTCCGGACGTAGATCTATTGGCATCCAGGTTCAGTAACAAAGTGGACAGGTTTGTGTCCAGAACAAGGGATCCACTTGCGAGCGGGGTGGATACTCTGGTGATTCCTTGGAACCAGTTCTCCCTGATGTATGCTTTTCCACTGGTTCAGCTTCTTCCTTGTCTCCTTCACAGGATATGAGAGGAGGTAACACTAGTGATACTGGTAGCCCCTGCTTGGCCAAGGCAATTTTGGTAAGCGAACATAGTAAGATTGGCTGTGGACGGTCCATGGGCTCTTCCAACCCAGCTGGACCTACTGTCCCAGGGTGCACTATTGCACCCTGCTTTTACTGTCGCTAAATTTGACAGGGTGGCTGTTGTTCACAGTAACTTCAGCAAGAAGGGTGTCAGAGTTGGCAGCTCTTTCTTGCAAGGAGCTATTTTTAATTGTGCACCGGGATAAGATGATGTTGTGCCCTCATCCATCTTTTTTTGCCTAAAGTGTTTTCTAGATTTTATTTGAATCAGGATATTGTCCTACGCTCCTTTTTTTCCAAAACCTCATTCTGTGACAGAGAGATTGCTGCATTCTTTGAATGTAGTACGAGCCGTCGGGATCTATCTGAAAATGTCAGCACAGAAGATTCAAATCCTTATTTGTGTTGGTAAGCCCCAGGAAAGGGCAATCACCGTCTAAAGCAATTATTTCTCATTGGATCCATCAGTTAATTATTCAGGCCTACGGTTTGAAGAGAAACAATCCACTCTTTCTGGTTAGGGTGCACTCTACCAGAGGTTTGGAAGCCTCCTAGGTGATTAGTCATCAGGCATCAATGGTTCAGATTTGCAAGACCGACACTTGGTCTTCTGTGCATACATTCACAAGGTTCTACCAGGTGAATGTTGGGGCTGCAGAGGATATGGCCTTTGGTCGCAGGGTATAATGGGTGGCAGAATAGGTCCTTGCCCTTGTTTTTGCGAGTGTGTCTCCCTCCGTTCAATTTTATTGCTTTGGGACATCCCAGATAGGGATAATGAATACAGCCTGCTCTGTGTCCAATATAGAAAATTGGATTTTTTTTCTACATACTTACCTGTAAAATCCATTTCTTGTAGTACATCACAGGACACGTGTCGCACCCCTCTTTCTGGGATTTTCATTGCTTGCTACAAAACTGAGGTACTTCCTGTATGGGAGGGGTTATATAGAGGGAGACTTCCTGTTTGGTCTGCCAGTGTCCATTCACCTATAGATGGCGCATAATTGAGATAGCAGTGAATATAGCCTGCTCTGTTTCCCGTAATGTACTCCAAGAAATGGATTTTACAGGTATGTAAAAAAAAAAAATAAAAAAATTTTTTTTTCTTTTTAAATGGCACATTTTCGCAGTTTTAAACATTTGATGTGTTTTCTATTGTGACTAAAAATCATTTCACTTTTCACTGTTTTTATGTAGAATTTACACAACATCCCATTTTTTAATCACATTTCCAACTGTCAAAAAAAAAAAAAAAATATGTATGTGTGTGTGTGTGTGTGTGTGTGTGTGTATATATATATATATATATATATATATATATATATATATATATATATATATATATATATGTGTATATATAGTGAAGGAAATAAGTATTTGATCCCCTACTGATTTTGAATGTTTGCCCACTCACAAAGAAGTGATCAGTCTAAAAATCGAATGGTAGGTGTATTGTAACACTGAGAGACAGAATAGCAACAAAAATTCGAAAGAAATGCACGTCTAACAGATGATGCACTGATTTGCATGTTCATGAGGGAAATAAGTATTTGATCCCCTATCATTCAGCAGGATTTCTGGCTACCGGGTGTCTTTCATACAGGTAACAAGCTGAGATTAGAAGCAGTCTCCTAAAGGGAGTGCTGTTAATCCCATTTTGTTACACGTATAAAATACACCTGTCCACAGGAGCAATCAAACACTCAGATTCCATACTCTCCACCATGGCAAAGACCAAAGAGAGCTGTCCAGGGATGTCGGGGACAGGATTGTAGACCTACACAAGGCCCAGTCCGGACTACCAAACTATCGCCGAGCAGCTTTCTTGAAAAGGTGACAATAGCTGGTGCAAACATTCGCAAATGGAAGAAACACAAAACAACTAGTCTCCTTAGGTCTGGTGCATCATGCAAGATCTCACCTCGTGGAGTGTCAATGATCATGAGAACAGTGAGGAATCATCCCAGAACTACAAGTGAGGATCTTGTCAATGATCTCCATACAGCTGGGACCACAGTCACCAAGAAAACAATTGGTAACACACTACACGAGAAGGATTGAAATCCTGCAGTGCTCGCAAGGTCCCTCTGCTCAAGAAAGCACATGTCCAGGCCCGTCTGAAGTTTGCCAATGAACATCTGAATGATGCAGAGGAGGACTGGTTGAAAGTGTTCTGGTCAGATGAGATCAACATCAAGCTCTTTGGCATCAACTCAACTCGCCGTGTTTGGAGGAGGAGGAATTCTGTCTATGACCCCAAGAACACCATCCCAACTGTCAAACATGGTGGTGGAAACATTCTGCTTTGGGGGTGTTTTTCTGCTAAAGGGACAGGACAACTGCACAGCATCTAAGGGATGATGGACGGGGCAATGTACCATCAAATATTTGGTGAGAACCTTCTTCCCTCAGCCAGGGCATTGTAAATGGGTCATGGATGGGTGTTCCAGCATGACAATGACCCAAAACACACGGCCAAGGCAACAAAGGAGTGGCTCAAGAAGAAGCACATTAAGGTCCTGGAGTGGCCTTGCCAGTCTCCAGTCCTTAATCTGATTGAAAATCTGTGGAGGGAGCTGAAAGTTCGAGTTGCCAAATGTCAGCCACCAAACCTTAATGACTTGGAGAGGATCTGCCAAGAGGAGTGGGCCAAAATCCCTCCCGAGATGTGTGCAAACCTGTTGGCCAACTACAGGAAACTTCTAACCTCTGTGATTGCCAACAAGGGATTTGCCACCAAGTACTAAGTCATGTTTTGTGAAGGCGATCAAATACTTATTTCCCTCATGAACATGCAAATCAGTGCATAATTTGTTAGACATGCATTTCTTTTGAATTTTTTGTTACTATTCTGTCTCAGTGTTACAATACACCTACCATTCGATTTTTAGACTGATCATTTCTTTGTGAGTGGGCAAACATTCAAAATCAGCAGGGGATCAAATACTTATTTCCTTCACTGTAAATAGTAAGTTTTTAATCAACATCTCAATGAACACAAAAACAACTTCCAATTTTTTGACAAAACTGAGTTTTAGAGAACATTTGTTTAGCTCATTACATGAAAGTACGGTTAATAATATAACCTGAATTACAAAATCTTCAGTTTTACTCAAAGTAGTTGATGCAAAAATGAATAAACCACACAACATAAACTATTCCATCTAGTATTTTGTATGACCTCAATGATTTGTAAGGACAGCACCAAGTCTTCTAGGCATGGAATGGATAAGTTGGCGATATATTGCAACATCTATCTTTTTACATCCTTCGAGAACGACCTCTTTTAGAGCCAGGATGCTGGATGGAGAGTGATGTTCAACCTGTCTCTTCAGAATTCCCCATAGGTGTTCGATTGGGTTCAGATCAGGAGACACACTTGGCCACTGAATCACTTTCACTCTGTTCTTCAGAAATGCAACAGTGGCCTTAGATGTATGTTTTAGATCATTGTGATGTTGGAAAAGTGCATGACAATCAAGTGCACGGAGGGATGGTAGCATCTTCTCTTTCAATATACAGCAGTACATTTGTAAATTCATGATACTATCAATGAAATGCAGCTCCCCGACACCAGCAGCACTCATGCAGCCCCACAGAAGGACACTGCCACCACCATGGTTCACTGTAGGCACCATGCATTTTTCTTTGTACTGCTCACCTTTGCGACACCATACAATTTTGAAGCCATCAGTTCCATAAACATTTATCTTGGTCTCATCACTCCAGAGTACAGAGTCCCAGTAGTCGTCTTCCTTTTCAGCATGGGCCCTGATAAATTCTAGATGGGCCTTACTAGGGGCTTCCTTTGTGGACGACACCCATGCATGCCATTCCTCTGCAGTGTATGCCATATTGTGTCACAGGAAACAATCGCCCCAATTTGGCTTTCTATTTCTTTAGCTAACTGCAGTGAACTTGTATGGCGATTTTCTTCAACCCTTCTGATCAGAAGATGCTCCTGTTTAGGCGTTAACGTCCATGGACAGCCTGGATGTTTCTGTGAGATGGTTGCAGTTCCATCCTTGTTATATTTTTGTATCACTTTTCCTACACTATTCTGACTGATAAGTAAGGATTTGCTGATCTTCTAGCAGCCTTCACCTTTCTTGTGTAAAGAAATAATTTTCTTTTTCAGGCCATGTGACATTTCTCTTCCATGTGGTGCCATTGCTGACAGCATGAAATGGGAAGGGGTTTTCTTTAACAATTTGCCCTTTGGAAGATTTACCCTTCCTTCCTGACCAGGCCATTTTTTTCTATTCAGCACTATGCTACTTCATCTGTCAATTGCGTGGTCATGCAACGCTGCATCAAAAATACATTTTTGTTTTTTCGCACAAATAGAGCTTTCTTTTGGTGGTATTTGATCACTATTGTGTGGTTTTTTTTTTGTTTTTTTGTTTTTTTTTTGTTTTTTTTTTGGTGTGTGTGTGATAAATAAAAAAAAGACCATACATTTTGGAAAAAAATATTTTCTACTTTCGATTGTAAAAAAATATCCAATAAACTCAAGTTTAGTTATAAATTTAGGCCAATATGTATTCTGCTACATGTCTTTGGTAAACAAAAATCCCAATACATGTATATTAATTGGTTTGTGTGAAAGTGATAGCTTCTACAAACTATGGTATATATATACTGGAATTTACACAGCTTTTACTTTCTGACTGCCTATCACATTTCTTGAGGTGCTGAAATGCTTGGACAGTACAAAAACCCCCAAATGACCCCTTACCACATGTGAGACTTTTTGGCCGCCTAGCCACATACAGGCCCCCGAAATTCAATGATTTTCAGTCTTTCAAAGGGCACATTTCCTCATATCACTTCCTCACTACCTATCACAGTTTTGGAGGCCCTAAAATGCCAGGAAAGTACAAATCCCCGCCCCCCAAATGACTCCTTTTTGGAAAGTAGACACCTCAAGGAATTTGATAAGAGGCATGGTGAGTGTTTTACAGATATTTGTGTCACAGGGTTTTGAAAAGAAAAAAATAAATTTTTGTTTTCTTTCTTCATTTTTCAAAACCTTGTGGCAACAAATGAGATCTGCAAAATACTCACCATACTCCTCAGCAAATACCTTGGAGAGTCTACTTTCCAAAAAAGGGGTCATTTGGGGGGGTACTTCTTTCCTGGCATTTCAGGGCCAACATTAAAAGCTTATGCCACACAGCACCCACTCTTCTAACCACTTGAAGAACAAGCCTTTTCTGACACTTCTGGTTTCCATGAAAAAAACTTTTTGTTTTGTTTGCTAGAAAATTACTTTGAACCCCCAAACAAATATATTTTTGAAAGCAATGGCCATAGAATGGTGGGTGTTGCAATTTTTTATGTCACACAGTATTTGCGTGGTGATTTTTTTTTTTGTTTGTTTTTAAATGCAGGAAAATTTCAGGAAAAATACACCTTTTTTTTAATCTTAATGCACAATATATTGCCCAATTGTTTGATAAAATATAAAAGATGATGTTACGCCAAGTAAACAGATGCCAAACATGACATGCTTTAAAATTTTGCACACCCGTGCAATGGCGACAAACTGCGTACATTTTTAATATTGATAGGCGTCACTTTAAAAGCCTTTTACAGGTCACCACTTTATATTTACACAAGAGGTCTAGTGCTAGAATTACCACCCTTGATCTGACGTTCACAGTGATACCTCACATGCATAATGCAATCTCTGTTTACATAACAAGACGAACAACGCTTGCATTCGCCTTTGTGCATGAGCACAAAAAGGGGGGGGGTTTAATTTTTAACTTTGATTTTCTTTTTCATTTTTACACTGTCCCATGTGATAGCAATAGGCAATTACAGGTACTCTTTTCTGAGAAATCTGGGGTCTAATAGACTCTAGATCTCTCCTCTGCCCTTAAAGCATCTGACCACAGCAAGATTGGTGTGATCAGATGCTTTCCGAATTAAAAAATGGCACTGTTAATATCCGGCGAAATTGTAGCTTCCAATTTTATTAGACCATAGAGATGACTGTAGCCATTCTGCTTTCTGTGGACAGCTGGTGGGACAGCCGGCTGCATTCTCGGATTCCCCTGTGGGACGGGAGAGCCCAAGAAAATCGTGGAAGGTGGTGGGATTGGTGGGGCGGGGCTTAGCGCGTCCCTTCTTGCTACTTGTAAAAATGATCCAGCAGCTAATTAGCCGTTAGGATTGCTTTTACATGAAAGCCGACCACCAGCTGCAAAAAGCAATACCAGGATGATACTTGTAGCTGCAGTTATCATCCTGGTATAACCACACAAAGTCCAGTGATGTACCAGTATGTTGCTGGTCCTTGCTGGGCATATATGTAACAGCAGAGAACATGGGTATATGATGAATCTTGTCTGTGGACCAATATAACCACAATTCATTCTTTTTTTGTAATGCACATGTTGAGGGTTAAGCCCAAAAAAGCTTTAAATTCAGAAACAGCGATAGGATTTCATGCGAATTGTCTAGCAAGAGCTGAATTTAGGTGGGCGTTGATGTATTGTTGAGCGTATAAATTGCTTTGGCCCACAATCAGTTGATACAAATCTTCTGTGAAAAACAGCGTAGGGTCTAAATGCTAGTGCTGGCAGTGAATGGGGCGGATCCAGCTAACACTGCGTTTATGGGGAACACTATACAAAGGAGGCACTAGTATAGTTCTGTTCGTGATCAATATATTGATTTTTACAAACACTATACTAGTAATGGCGGTGATCAGCGACCTATAATGTGATGGTACGTCACTATTTTGTTTATTTTATCTTTTTTACTTTTTGTTTTTTACTACTTTTGTAGTTACCATAGTACCCACTGTACTACTCTGGAGGGGTGATCAGATAGAGATATATATATATATTTATTATTATTATATATTTTTTTTTTTTTCTTGTACACTTGCTTTGCAGGAGCAATATAAATTATTGCTCTTGCAATGCAAAGCTTGCTTTGAACTGTCATGAATGGGTTAAGTGTATGACAGGTCGAAAAATGTGATCTGTGATGGGCTGGAGCTGGTCACATGGTACAGGGTGCTGTGATTGGGCCCCATGTATCATGTGTGAGCTCTGGGCCAATCACAGCTCATCAGGAAAAGAAGCAGAGCTGTTATGAATCAGATTGATTCATAACAGCTTTGCTCACATTGTGATCATGTGATCTCATAGCAATCACATGATCACTGGGTCCCGTTCACCAAGATCTTCTGTGTTCGTACAGCCAGAGCGACATACACGTACGTTGCTTTGCCTGTAGTTACCGCCCATCCACAGTACATGACGGGTGGGCAGCAAGCGGTTAAGTAACACCCTTTTATGACCAACTGTCTGCTGAACACCTGTTCAATGAATAGGATTTTGCTGTCTAAAATGTAGCTTTGCTCCTAAGACTTTTATTGGGGTGTATTCATTTTTGCAACATGGACTTGAAAGAATTTGTTAGGAAAAATACTTTTTTTGCGTGTGCAAATTAACAAATCCTGTTTACAATCAATGGCCCACTTTTGTGGGAGTATTTTTTGTATAGCGTCCCATAAAAAATGTTGATTCTGAAAGGAAAGTAAAGGTTTTCTGACAAATCTGTTGGGGTGTACTCATTTATGCTGAGCACTGTATAATTCATCTGGATACATCTATGTAATTGTCAGTTAAAGTGTTACTTAACCTATAACCCTGCATTCACTATATCCAGTCTCCCACAGTACACAGAATATGGAAATGCAACTATTGTAGTAAATATAAACTGCTAACTACTTCATCAGCAGTATATAGCAGTCTTGTGACTTCTATCAGTGTCTGGCCCAACACTGGTTAATCTTGTAGGAAGAGTTTTCATTCTCCTCTGACTGTCCTATGAGGCTGCGTAACCCCTGAACTTCTGTCTGGACAGTTTCTGACTGGCCCTATGCTGATCACATGCACCCTCCCAAAGAGAAAAAAAACTCTCTAGCAATACACACTAAACTGAGTATGAGCAGAGTGACTCCTAGAACTCTGTACTAAATAAAGGGGGGTGCACTGCGAAAGATATAAAAACGAAGAAGCTGCTGACACCTAACTAGACTAGAATGGATGAAACATAAATAGATAAGGTGGTGTAGCACTAATACCATGTGATAATAGACATAAAAATATAAATTAAGGACTCAATATTAATTGGGTGAATACATAAATTATATGAATGAATATATAGGTGTAAAGTGGTGCACCTAATGTGTAGCCCAAAAACAAGCCATCAAGAATGTGACTAAATATAAGTGGGTGGTATAAGTGAAACAAATATTAACCAAATGAACAATATTCATAATCATATAGCACAAAGTCTCATAACAGATCACCAGTTAGGATCCCTGGTGAAGTCACATGTTAACGTGACGCAACATGTCAGACTAGAGCGTGGTGACACAATTGCGCGTGGTTGGCAGCCATCTTTGGACTCCCTATGCAAGCACCCTGACTGTGGGTTATACAGTTCATGCCTGGTAGGTCTATGACCCGATTTTAATGTGTGAGTAGGTCTTTGGCATTTGTGTATGGTATAATAAACTTAAATACTCTATTACACTATGGTGGCTTTTTCTCTGAGTCCCTGTTTATGAGCCGTTGGGAGAGTGGAGGAGATTTGTAAAGGTGCCTTACCATTGTAATGGTTGATTAACCGTGGGCTGTATGTAAGGTTATCCTGTGTCCATCCAGAGAGTAAAATTCATCCCACCTGGGACTAACTGTTGATCTGTTATGCCTTGTGACTCCTTAAGAGTAAAAGAATGGAGGTAAGCGTGCACACTAGATGGTGACAGATGGTCTGATGCACTTGAGCATGTATTTATTTTCACGGTCAAAGATTGATTCATCACAGCTATACGTTTTGGACTTGGAGCTCTGTACTACCAGCAGATGGATTGGGGACTGTGGAAGAAGGGGAGGATCCGAGAAGACCGGAACAAACAGCCTTTTTAACCACCCCCCACCTGGCCAATGTGCATAAACGGCCAGGTGGGAGCTTTCCCGTTCTGAGTGGACGTTCCTGTACATCCCTCAGAACATGTGCCTGCTCGCAGCCCCAAGGCCGTGCAGCAGCATGATTCTGTGATGGCTGTGTCCCTCGGACACAGTCCATCAAGGATGGGGATATGGGCTGTCTGGCCCTCCAGATCACATGATGGCTGTGTCCAATCACAGCTGTCTCAGAATGTCAACAGAGACATGTGTCTCTGCAGTTGTTTCCCTTACTGAGCTCTATGAGTGGGGGGTTGCTGCAATGGAGATTTTTAAATACTGTAGTTTAGCACCATGTCATAAGCGTGCACAATTTTAAAGCGTGACATGCTTGGTATCTATTTACTCAGTGCAACACCATATTTTCTATTTTTACCAAAAATGTGGGTATCATATTGTGTTTGTTACATAGTTACATAGTTAGTCAGGCTGAAAAAAGACAAAAGTCCATCCAGTTCAACCATTAAAAAAAAAAAAAAGTTATCTTATACCCACAGTTAATCCAGAGTAAGGCAAAAAAAAAACGGCAAAGCATGATCCAATTTGCTACTGCTGGGAAAAAAATTCCTTCCTGATCCCCCGAGAGGCAATCGGATATTCCCTGGATCAACTTTACCTATAAATGTTAGTATCCAGTTATATTCTGTGTATCAAAGAAAGAATCCAGGCCTTTTTTGAAGCAATCCACTGAACTGGCCAGAACCAACTCTTGAGGGTGTCTATTCCACATTTTCACAGCTCTCACTGTGAAGAAACCTTTCTGTGTTTGGAGATTACATTTCTTTTCCTCCAGACGTAAAGAGTGCCCGCTTGTCCTCTGTGATGACCTCAGGGTGAATAGCTCTACACCGAGTTCACTATATGAACCACTGATGTATTTATACATGTTGATCATATCCCCCCTTAATCTCCTCTTCTCAAGAGAGAATGAATTCAGTTCCTCTAATCTTTCCTCATAGCTGAGCTCCTCCATGCCTCTTATCAGTTTGGTTGCCCATCTCTGTACTTTCTCCAGTTCCCCAATGTTGTTTTTGTGAATTGGTGCCCAAAACTGAACTGCATATTACAGATGAGGTCTTACTAATGATTTTTACAGGGTAATATGATATCTCTCTCTCTGGAGTCTATACCTCTTTTAATACAAGAGAGGATTTTGCTCGCTTTAGAAACCGCAGCTTGGCATTGCATGCCATTATTAATCTTGTGATCTACCAGAACTCCCAGATTCTTCTCCACCATTGATTCCCCCAGTTGTACCCCCCCTAGTATATATGGTGCATGCATATTCTTAGCCCCCAAGTGCATAACATTACATTTATCAACAATAAACCTCATTTGCCACATAGTTGCCTAATTAAACCATGCATTGAGGTTGGCTTGTAAGTTGAAGACACCCTGTAAGAACGTTATTCCACTGCACAGCTTGGTGTCATCTGCAAAGACTGAAATGGGATTTTTAATCCCAGACCCTATATCGTTAATAAATATATTAAAAAGTAAGGGTCCCAACACTGAACCTTGGGATGCACCACTGACAACCCTAGACCATTCAGAGTATGAATCATTAACCACTACTCTGAATACGATCTTTTAGTCAGTTTTCTATCCATTTACATACAGATTTTTCCAAGCCTGTAGACTTTACCTTACACATTAGCTGTGTGTGGGGAACTGTGTCAAACGCTTTTGCAAAATCCAAGTATACCACATCCACCGCCACTCCTCTGTCCAAGGTTTTGCTCACCTCCTCATAAAAAGAAATCAGATTTGTTCGACAACTTCTGTCTTTAAGGAATCCATGCTGTCTGTTGCTTAAAATATTTTTTTTACAGCAAGAACTCATCTATGTGGTCTTTTATTAAATTCTCCAGTATCTTCCCAACCATAGAAGTTCCACTAACAGGTCTATAAGTGGTAAAGATTTTGACCCCTTTTTAAATATTGGCACCACATTGGCCTTACGCCAATCCAGTGATACTGTGCCAGTCATTAAAGAGTTCCTCAAAATTAGAAACAATGGCTTTGAAATGACAGAGATCAATTCTTTAAGGACCCGTGGGTGTATGCCATCCAGTCCAGGTGCTTTATTCACCTTTTATAATGTCTAAATATATTTGGATCATATCATTTGAGCCAATGTGGATCATCTGGAGCTGTATCAATACCATGCCCATTATGGACAAGAGCTCCCCCATGCTTCTTTGTATTCACAGAGTTTGTGTGCATCAAAATTCTTTAACCGCTTTCTACCTGGCCACTGCACATAAACGGCCAGGTGGGATCTTCGCCGTTTTGTGTGGACATTCCTAAACGTCCCTCAGAACGTGGCCACGCAGATACGTACTCTGTGTGCCTGTGTCCCCTGGACACAGTGCAAAACTGCACGGCAAAAGGGCTCTCTGATTGGCCTTCTGATCACATGATGGCAGTGTTCAATCACAGCCATCATGTGATGTTAACAAAGCCGCCAGTCTGTTAACTAGCTTAGCCTCTCCTCACACAGAGCCCGCTAGTGAGGAAAAGCCGAGCCGATCTGTGTATAACACATCACCCCATCGTGTCCCCCTCACAGCTGTCAGTGCACCAGTGATCCACATCGGTCACAGCTTACCAGTGTAAATTCCACATCTGTATCAGTGATCCACATCTGTCACGGTGTACCAGTGTACTGTACCTATGATCCACATTTGTCATGGCATACCAGCGTAAATTCCACATCTGTACCAGTGGTCATCCACTTCATTACCAGTGATTAGCATCTGTCGTGGCCTACCAGTGTCAAATCAACATCTGCCAGTTTACCAGTGCTCAACACAGTACTTTTTTTTTTTTTATGGTTGAACTGGATGGACTTTTTGTCTTTTTTTTATCAGCCAGACTAACTATGTAACTAATGTAAGATCCACATCAGTACCAGTGAATAACATCTGTCACAGTGTACCAGAGTAAAATCCACACTTGTACTAGTGATCATTATCTGTCACAGAGTATCAGTGTGAAATCCACATCTGTACCAATGATGAGCATCTGTACCATCAAAATCATCGAACATCAAAATCAATATCAGCAGTACAGCATAAACATGTCTAAAAAAAATTATACACCAGCGAAGAGGCTTTTCAGATACTGAGTATGATGGACGAGAGTAGCGGGGAACTCTGTCAGACTCAGATTCTGAGTATGAGCCAGTTGAAAGCAGTGGGTCAGCAACAGATTCTGAGGAGGATTGAGTCCAAAGAGGTTCAGGAGATCTGAGGAGGAGCAGGCATCCACCAGTAGTGCAGTGGCGAGTACAAGCAGCGTAGCATTCCCAGAAGATGGCAGCAGAATGTATTTTGGGGTGTAATTTTTGGTATGTACATGCTATGTGTTAGAAATATCTTATTAAAAGAAAATAAAAAAAAAATTTAATTTTCTATGCACATTTTCCAAATACGTGTGGGAAAAAAAAAGACTCATTATGCCTCATAGAATATACATTGGGGTGTTTTCTTTCCAAAATGGGGTAATTTTGTGGGTAATTCCATTGTTCTGGTGCTCCAGGGCCTTCAAAAATGTGATCGGTAGTCAGGAAATGAGATGTCATTTATGCCTCCAGATCGCCTGTAGGTACTACTTAGATGTTGGGCGTCTGTATGTGGCCAGGCTGTGGAAAAGTCTTACACATGTGGTTTCCCCATACTCAGTATTTTGGGGTGTAATTTTTGGTGTGTACCATATTTTTTGCTCCATAAGACGCACTTTTTTTCCCCAAAAAAACCGTGGGAAAATGTCAGTGAGTCTTATGGAGCGGCCGGTTCGGTATTCCCCCCGTCACTGCTGCCGTGTTTGAATAGCGGGCCAGCCGCTCAGCACAGAACCTGCAGACCTCCAGCGGTCCTACCTGTTCCTCGGTCCAGCAGTGTCCTCACCGTCTTCTCTCCCCGGCATCTTTAGTGTGGGCACCCGGCTGTGACAGCTTGCGGCTTCATGGTCGGGTGCCCACTGCACATGCGCAAGAAGTGCTGCGCTTTGTGAATGGCCCTGTAGTCTTCTGGGACCTGTCACGTGTCCCAGAAGACTACGGGGAGGGAGGAAGAAGAGGACAACTCCATGGAAGTGGGAGTGGGTACATGTCAAATTACGGTACCCGCTCCCCAAAGGTCCGCAGTCTCTGGTCATCTCCTGTACTATGTCCGCGGTCTCTGGTCATCTCCTGTACTATGTCCGCAGTCTCTGGTCATCTCCTGTACTATGTCCGCGGTCTCTGGTCATCTGTACTATGTCTGCGGTCTCTGGTCATCTCCTGTACTATGTCTGCGGTCTCTGGTCATCTCCTGTACTATGTCTGCGGTCTCTGGTCATCTCCTGTACTATGTCTGCGGTCTCTGGTCATCTCCTGTACTATGTCTGCGGTCTCTGGTCATCTCCTGTACTATGTCTGCGGTCTCTGGTCATCTCCTGTACTATGTCTGCGGTCTCTGGTCATCTCCTGTACTATGTCTGCGGTCTCTGGTCATTTCCTGTACTATGTCTGCGGTCTCTGGTCATTTCCTGTACTATGTCTGCGGTCTCTGGTCATTTCCTGTACTATGTCTGCGGTCTCTGGTCATCTCCTGTACTATGTCTGCGGTCTCTGGTCATCTCCTGTACTATGTCTGCAGTCTCTGGTCATCTCCTGTACTATGTCTGCGGTCTCTGGTCATCTCCTGTACTATGTCTGCAGTCTCTGGTCATCTCCTGTACTATGTCTGCAGTCTCTGGTCATCTCCTGTACGATGTATGCAGTCTCTGGTCATCTCCTGTACGATGTATGCAGTCTCTGGTCATCTCCTGTACGATGTATGCAGTCTCTGGTCATCTCCTGTACGATGTATGCAGTCTCTGGTCATCTCCTGTACTATGTCTGCAGTCTCTGGTCATCTCCTGTACTATGTCTGCAGTCTCTGGTCATCTCCTGTACTATGTCTGCAGTCTCTGGTCATCTCCTGTACTATGTCTGCAGTCTCTGGTCATCTCCTGTACTATGTCTGCAGTCTCTGGTCATCTCCTGTACTATGTCTGCAGTCTCTGGTCATCTCCTGTACTATGTCCGCAGTCTCTGGTCATCTCCTGTACTATGTCTGCAGTCCATTGGTTCAGAATATTTTTTTTGATTGTTTTCCTCCTCTAAAACCTAGGTGCGTCTTATGGAGGGAAAAATACGGTTCATACTATGTGTTAGAAAGATCTTCTAAATAGACCGCTTTGTGTAAAAATAAATAAAGTTTTACTTTCTTTACACATTTTTCGAAAACTTGTGGAAAAAAATTACATGTTCAAAAGACTCATTATGCCTCATAGAATATATACATTGGGGTGTTTTCCTTCCAAAATGGGGTCCTTTTGTGGGTAATTCCATTGTCCTGGTGCTGCAGGGCCTTCAAAAATGTAATAGGTAGTCAGAACATGAGATGTCATTTATGCCTCCAGAACGCCTGTAGGTACTACATGGATGTTGGGCCTCTGTATGTGACCAGGCTGTAGAAAAGTCTTACACATGTGGTATCCCCATACTCGAGGAGCAGCGGAATGGTCTTTGGGGTGAAGCTGCAAGTATGAATATGCCATGTGAGAGGAATAACCCATTACTATAACAATTGTGTGAAAAAAAAACAAATTTGATTTACTTTCTTCATTTTCCAAAGAATTGTGGGAAAAAATTACAGGTTCAAAAAACTCACCATGTATCTTACTAAATACCTTGGAATGTCTACTTTCCAAAAAGGGGTCATTTCGGGGGTATTTGTACTGTCCTGGCTTGTTAGTGTTTCAAGAAATGAGCCATCAGTACATCAGGTTTCATCAGGTGTGATCAATTTTCAATGATTGGTACCATAGCTTGTAGACTCTATAACTTGCACACAGACCAAATAATACACACCCCATTGAGATTATTTTTACCAAAGCAATATAGCAGTGTACATTGTGGCCCACATTTATGAAGAAAAATTACTTATTTGCAAAATTTTATAACAGAAACGAACAAAAATGCGTTGGGGGTTTTTTTTTCCAAACTTTTTGGTCTTTTTTAATTTATAGCGCAAATAATAAAACACCCAGGGCTAATTAAATGCCACCAAAAGAAATATATTTGTGTGAAAAAAGGATAAAAATTTAATTTGGGTACAGTGTTGCATGACTGAATAATTATCATTCAAAGTGTGAGAGCTCTGAGAGCTGGAAATTGGTCTGGGCAGGGAGGGGTTAAAAGTGGTAAAAGGTAGATTTTAGAGGTTCCAAAATAAGTTACTGTATCACCCAATATATGGCTTCCATCCAGTAGCCAAAAAACATGCAGACAAAAAGAGGGTTTGTGAAAAGAAACTCACAGAAAAGCGGCTACATCATGAACAGAATGCGATACTCAGAAAAATTTCCAAAAAATTATGCTTTATTTCACATTAATGATTGACATATGGGCAATCGCCCTGGTTTACCATCACCTCAGTATGAGACAATACACACAGACCTAAAACCATTAAAAATCACACCAAGACTGGTCTAGGTATGTGTGCTACAAAGGCTATGACCACAATAGTCTAAAGCACTTGCAGCACTGGCACATAGGTAACACTTCCTATAGGAGGTATATACAGAAAATATTATACCATAGGTATGCAATATCACATGCTATATAAATATAAGCATATATCATTACCATATAGGTTACACCCCATAAAGGGGATTTTCCAAAAATTATACCAAGGGTATATCATATCACATGCATGCAAAACGATGGACACAGTAATCGTCAAAAGAGAGGCATGACCCTGAGCCTATAGAAGGCAATATATGGGTAAAACATAATATATGCAGTACAACCCTATACCGGCACACGTGGTTGGGGCCCATTAATCTGTAATAAACGTGAATTGTTGTAAGGATTCTTATAATTGAAAGAGTCCCTGTTGTTGCCTTGATGGAAAGATAGATGCAAATAGCAGAAGTCTGCTTTAAATGGTTTCTTCACCACAGCATGTGGACTGCAAACCACTTTAGTGTTGGAAACAAGATAAGGCCCAGTAGATCTTCCGCCTGTTGCAATATATATAGTATGCCTTGTTTCTATGAAAAGCACCATAATGTCCCCATCCTGTAATAAGACAAACGATATAAAGATAGTCACTGTAAGAGCTTTCACTCTATAGTAGATGTATATTATCATATAGATCGCAAGGAACCTTTTTCAAATGTCCTGTAACAGTCCACTCACCACCTGTGCAATGGGTAGTAGAAAAAAGAAGAGAAATCCTTCATAGGTACTGCCGTGTTGATCCAGGGAACCACCGCTTACATCAGCCGACATTTCGCGGGTTCCGACCTCTCCATGGCGCCTGTACAGCCTTTGCATGACTCATGACATGTGAAAATGGCTACCTCCTTGTAGGTCGGCGTGCGTATCACCAGTGCGCATGACCGCAAGTGACGTATCTGACATATGACGTCAACGCGTTTCGCCGATGGGCGTATCTCACTCAGCTTCGTCAGGACCAAAAAGTGCCCTGTATTGAGGTGGTTAAACAGTGCAGAAGATTAACCTCTTAGGTTCCACAGTAAGTATAACAAGCATGTAGGTAGTGGGGTTGGTTTTCTCCTGCCACAAGTGAGCACCGTCCAAGTCCTCCCTAACCCTCCCTCTCTATCCTTCTCCTCCTTCGAGACCCACTGCATCCGGCTATTCTCTTCAACCTCTCTGAGGATTGCAGTGATCTACCGGCCTCCTGGACCCGTGTCCCGCTTTCTTGACGACTTTGCCGCCTAGCTACCCTTCTTTCTCTCCTCTGAGCTACCCACTATCATTTTTGGCGACTTTAACATCCCGATCATCATCAATAACCCGGCTACATCCCAGCTCTTCCACATAACTTCTTCTTTTGCACTATCTCGGTGCATACAGTCCTTCACTCACTCTGACGGGAACACTCTTGACCTTGTCTTCTCTCACCTTTGCACTCCCTGCAACCTCACAAACACCCCCTTTCCTCTCTCCGATCACAACCTTTATCACCTTCTCCTCGTCCTCAAACAGCTATCCCTCCAAACTCCAAACAATTACAGCAGAAACCTCCGGAACTGGAACCCTGCTCCCTTCCACTCTGCAACTGACCAACTGTACAACACCATCCATCCCCTGTCCTGCCCTGACCTAGCCACTACTGCCTACAACACCTCGCTTACAGCCGCTCTAGAGTTGCTCTCACCCCCAACAACACGAAGCATTAGACCCCGACCGCTACAACCCTGGCAGACTGACCACACCAGAATCCTCAAACGACATAGTCGTGCGCTGGAGCGAATATGGCGTAAAACCAAATCCCAACAAGCGTTCACCCGCTACAAATCTGCCTTCTTAACGTACACTTCCTCCCTTCACGCTGCCAAACAGGCCTACTTTATTACCCTCATCAATACCTTCTCCTCCAATCCTCGCTGGCTCTTCTCCACTTTTAACTCCCTACTTTCTCCGCCTCCACCTCCGCCCAGTACCTCACTTACCGCCCACAAGATTGCCAACCACTTCAAAAACAAGATTGACGCAATTCGTAGGGACTTCGCCACTGCTCAGACACCCATCCCACTTAGCACTCCCCCTCAACACTTTGCTCCCTTGACCTCACTACCACCAAAGAGGTCACTAAGATTTTCTCCGAAGCCCGCCTCACCACCTGCCCCCTGGACCCTGTCCCCTCACAACTCCTGCGGTCCCCCTCCTCTTCCATCCTATGCTCCCTCACTCACATCTTCAATCTTTCCTTCTCCACCCGTACCTTCCCCTCCCCTCTAAAGTATGCGCATATCACCCCCATACTTAAGAAATCCTCCCTGGACCCCTCTGACCTGAACAACCGAAGACCCATCTCCCTACTGCCATTTACCTCTAAACTCCTAGAATGCTTAGTCTACAATCGCCTAAGCTCCCATCTCACCAACAACAACCTTCTCGATCCTGTACAGTCCGGCTTCCGCCCCCTACACTCCACCAAAACTGCCCTACTCAAACTTACCAATGACCTACTAACCACCAAAACCAATGGCCACTATACTATACTCCTACTACTTGACCTCTCTGCGGCTTTTGACACGGTTTGCCACCCCCTCCTCCTCAAAAAATTGCACTCTCTTGGCCTCCACTCTCTCCTGGTACTCCTATCTATCGCAGTGCTCCTTCAGTGTTACCTATAACACTGCCACCTCCCCTTCCCTCTCTCTGTCAGGGTCCCTCAAGGCTCTGTCCTCGGACCCCTCCTCTTCTCCATCTACACCTCCTCCCTTGGCCAATTGATAAACTCACACGGCTTCAACTACCATCTCTATGCCGAGGACACTCTATGCTTGACTCCCTCTTTGTGAGTGTTGTCTCCCCCCCCCCCCCCTTTTGCTTTTGCTGTGTCTTATCTCTAGCCTCTTTTTTTTTTTTTCATCTCTTCTAACATTCTGCTAAAACTTTGTGATTTGTATAGTATTGCTTGGGCCTTGAAGAAGGGGACACTCCCCTAAAGCTTGTCCTCAAAATTGTATGTTAGTGCAAATAAAAAAGGTATCACGGACAGTACTCAATTGTTTACTCCACTTCCTCAAACTCAACCTTTCCAAAACTGAGCTTCTAGTATTGCCCCCCCCCCGACTTCTCCATCAAGATCAACAACACTACCATCAGTCCCACCCCTCAGGACAGGGTACTAGGTGTAATTCTAGACTCCAATCTGTCCTTTCAGCCCCAGGTCCAATCACTGAAAAACTCATGTAGACTTCACCTCCGCAACATCTCCAAGATACGACCGTTCCTAACCTTGGAAACCACTAAGCAACTCATCCACTCCCTTATTATATCACGCCTTGACTACTGTAACTCCCTCCTCACTGGCCTACCTCATCGCAGGCTATCCCCACTCCAGTCCATCATGAATGCAGCTGCCAGACTCATTCACCTTACTAATCACTCTGTATCTGCCACCCCTCTCTGGCAATCCCTCCACTGGCTTCCAATTGCCCAGCAGATAAAATTCAAAACACTAACACTGACGTACAAAGCCGTTCATAACACTGTCCCTAAGTACATCACCGACCTTGTCTCTAAATACCACCCAAACCGTACTCTCTGCTCCTCGCAAGACCTCCTACTCTCTAGCTCCCTTGTCTCCTCCTCCCATGCTCGTCTCCAGGATTTCTCACTGGCTTCACCCATCCTCTGGAACTCCCTAACTCCAAGCTATCGCCTACCCTGCTCACTTTTAGGCATACTCTGAAAACTCATCTCTTCAGGGAAGCCTACTCTGACCCCGGCTGACTACTAGAATCCCCTACTCCCCCACAGCTAATTACCTCTTGTACCACTATCCCCTCCCTCCTAGATTGTAAGCTCCAAGGAGCAGGGCCCTCTAATCCCTCTTGTATTGAACTGTATTGTTACTGTACTGTCTCCCTCCATAATGTAAAGTGCTGAGCAAGCTGTCGGCTCTGTATAAGTCCTGTATAATAATAATAATGCTTTACTGCATATACAGACTGATGTTACTGTTGTAGGTTTAGTAACACTGGATAGAAAGGAGGTGTAACATTCTGGAACCGCAGTAGTTAAAGGTGTGTCATGTCCCCTGTCCTTGAGTCTTTACATTTTATTTTCCCCCTACCTAATATTATATAATTTATTTTTCAGTGGCTGACACAATGTTTTAACCTGCAAACTTATCATTTTCATGTTGTTTTTTTCAGATGGGGACATAGTGGGTATAAGGAACTGTACCCTGAAGAATTTGACACAGAAAGGTATATATATATAAAATGTATGACTGGCATAAATACTGTGTGTGTGTTTTTCCTTTGATGTGTGTGTGTTTACACAGATATACATACACATATACAGCAGGTAAAATGAGTATTCAACACGTCACCATTTTTCTCGGTATATAGTTCTAAAGATGCTATTGACATGAAATTTTCACCACACGACGGTAATAACCCATGCAATCCATACATACAAAGAAACCCAAACAAATAAGTTCAGAAATTAAGTTACGTGTAATAAAATGGAATGACACAGGCAAAGAGTATTAAAAACGGTAGCTGAAATGTATTTAATACTTGGTACAAAGTACTTTGTTGGTAATCAGAGCTTCAAGATGCCTCCTGTATGGAAAAACTAGTCGCATGCATTGCTCAGGTGTGATTTTTGGCCCATTCTTCCACACAGTCTTCAAATCGTGAAGGTTCCGTGGGCCTCTTCTATAAACGCTGATCTTTAGTTCTTTACATAGATTATCTGTTGGATTCAAGTCAGGTGGTTGGCTAAGCCATTCTTGCAGCTTTGTTTTCTTTCTTTGAAACCAATTGAGAGTTTCCTTGGCTTTGTGATTGGGATCATTGTCTTGCTGAAATGTCCACCCTCGTTTCATCTTCATCATCTGGGTATATGGCAGCAGAATTTTATCAAGAATGTCTTGGTGCATTTTTCCATTCATCCATCCTTCAAGGACCTGAAGTGTGCCAGTACTGTATGCTGAAAAACAGGCCCACACCATGAAGTTCTCACCTCCAGTGATGTCAGTGGCATTTGACCTCCAAACATGGTGTGTACTATGGCATTCAAAGAATTAAATTTTGGTCTCATCTGAACAGACTATATTCTCCCAGTATTTCACAGGATTGTGTAAATGTTGTGCAGCAAACCTTAAACGAGCTTCTACATGCTTTTTCTTCAGCAGTGGAGTCTTGCATGGTGAGCATGCATGCAGGCCATGGCAGTTGAGTGCATTACTTATTGTTTTCTTTGAAACAGTTGCACCTGCTAATTCCAGGTCTTTCTGAAGCTCTCCACAAGTGGTCATAGGCTCTTGGACAACTTTTATGAAAATTCTTTTCACTCAAATCTTGTGAGGAGCACCTAGTCGTGGCTGGTTTATGGTGAAATGCTGTTCTTTCCACTACCGGATTATGGCCTCAACAGTGCTCACTGGACCATTCAGAAATTTAGAAATCCTTCTGTAACTAATGCCATCAGTATGTTTTGCAACAATAAGGTTGCGAATATCTTGAGAGAGCTTTTCCCTTGTGTGAGAGTTTTCTTGTGTAACACCTTGTGTCACGGATCCCACCCACACGCCCACAGCGACTAGCTAACCGAGGCGTGCACGTGTGGCCGTGACTTGGGGTAAGAGGGAATGAAGGGGACTTAATCTGAATATATATATATAAGACCAGCCGTGATATACTTTCACAGCACGCACTACCTCTGGCCACCACTAGAGGGAGACTCCAATCCAGCTGGCTGACCACACACACAGGCAGGTAATTGCATACAGATAGGCAATGAACTTGACCGAGCATATAAAGACACTGCAATACAATACAATACAATCTCTCCGGAGATATGAGCCCGAGCTTAAGTACCCAGAAGTCACTTATTAATTTTATGATTTAATATCCCACATGTGGACAGTGCATAAAATATGTACAAAGTATAAAGCGTTACAAAAAATACAGAAAATACAAAAAGACACACAATTGGCTCTTGATTATAAAATAAAAGGGAATAAAAACAGAAATAAAACCTTTACCAAGAGTTATCCTGCGACTGGAGCAAGTCAGAGAAAGTCCGCGATCTGCCAGTCAATAGAACCGGCTCCGTACGAATCACACCGTCCATATCTCAGGGTCCTCAATTTATTGAAATATGGACGTAGGCTGAACATTAGCCCTTGGCCAATCAACTCTGAGCGGTGTTCCTGTACCAGCCCCCAGGACGTTCTGGGTACTGAAATGCCCAAAGTCGATTGGACCAGGAACAGTTTGAATCACCAAGTCAGGGATTGAATTTCCGACAACAGCGCATCAGTCCGATTGCGACAGTACCAATTACTGTTCAGCTGTCGCAGTCAGGCGCCATATAACCGGTTTTTGCGTTTCTCTGGGATTCTACATAGGCTACAAATACAGTTTTACATGCAGATGTAGCCTACAGTGTGTCCAATCAGAAGGAAGTATTTTCCTCTCTCTGCAACTAATATTTTGGCTTTTATGAGATGAAATATATTTCTTTGATCTACTGATATACGTCAGAGCTTCTAGACAGATCGGACCCCTCTCTTGGTCTCCAGCTGCCTCTGAAGCCGAAATGTCTAGAGATCCTCTTTTAAACTTCAAGAAGGTGACAAAGTCTGACTATGTAGGTGATAAGTCTTATTGGCATCTAGGTGTCACCTCCAGCCTAGAGGATGCTCTGTCCTTTCAGATGATAATTGGTGACCATATGTCTCTGACTGAATCCTGAACCCATCTTATTATTAACATGGAATGAAGCTAAATCTACAATGTCATATTTCTACAGATCACATTTCAGCTACTCAAATCTTACATTTATGTCACACCTTGGTAATGAGACATCTTTTTAAAGGCCATCAGTTGCGACTGAAACAGCTGATAATAATATGCACCGACAAGAGTCAGGATTGCTTTCTAATTACTGATAGATATCACCTGGTGTCTTAGCTTTCCATGCCTTTTTGCACCTCCCTTTCTTCGTGTGTTCAATTTTACAAAAAAAAATGGTGAAGTGTTCAATACTTATTTTACCCGCTGTATAATATTATCTTTATTTTTTTTTTACACTGATCGTCCAAAAAATTATGATCAAACACCTAATATTGAGTAGGTCCCTAATTTTGCCGCCAGAACAGCACTTACCCATCAAGGCATGAACACCAGAGGAACTTCCACATAAATGTCAGGATCAATGGTTTCCCAGCAGAACATTGCCCAAAACATCCCACTGCCTCCACCAGCTTGCCTTCTTCCCTTACTGCATCCTGGTGCCATCTCTTCCTCAGGTGAGTGTTGCACACACTCTCCAGGCCATCCACATGATGTAAAAGAAAATGTGACTCCTCAGATCAGGCAACCTTCTTTCATTGCTCCATGGTCCAGTTCTGAGGCTTACATGCCTCAGATTTTGGCTGAGGACACAGGTCAGTATGGGCACCCTGATCGGTCTGCAGCTACTCCGGCCCCATGTGCAAAAAACTGTGACGCATTGTGTGTTCTGACACCTATCTTTGGGAACCAGCATTAACGTTTTCAGCAGCAAGCAAGCTACGTTTCCAGTAGCTCTTCTATTATTATTATACAGGATTTATATAGTGCCAACAGTTTGCTCAGCGCTTTACAATATAACAGGAGACAATACAGCAACAATACAGTTCAATACAAAAGAATTAGGAGGGCCCTGCTCTTTGGAGTTTACAATCTAAGAGGGAGGGGCTAGTGATACAAAACGTAGTAACTGTGGGGGACGGACTGGTAGGAGGAGTAAAAGATTCCATTATTAGCTGAGGGCAGGATAGGCTTCCTTGAAGAGAGAGGTTTTCAGAGATTGCCTAAAAGTGAGCAGAGTAGGCGATAGTCTGATAAATTGGGGTAGAGAGTTCCAGAGGATGGGGGAAGCTCTGGAGAAGTCCTGGATATGAGCATGGGAGGAGGAGACAAAGGAGCTAGAGAGCAGGAGGTCGTGCAAGGAGCGGAGAGTACGGTTTGGGTGATATTTGGAGACAAGATTGGTGATGTAATTTGGGGCAGAGTTATAAATGGCTTTATATGTTATTGTTAATGTTTTGAATTTTATCTGTTGGGCAATGGGAAGCCAGTGAAGGGATTGGCAGAGAGGGGTGGCAGATACAGAACGGTTCGTAAGGTGGATGAGTCTGGTAGCAGCATTCATGATAGACTGAAGAGGGGATAGCCTGCGATGAGGTAGGCCAATGAGGAGGGAGTTGCAATAGTCAAGGCGAGCGATAACAAGGGAGTGAATAAGTTGCTTAGTAGTTTCCGAGGTTTAGAACGGGCGTATCTTGGAGATGTTGTGGAGGTAAAGTCTACAAGATTTGGACAGCAATTGGATTTGGGACTGAAAGGACAGATGGGAGTCTAGGATTACACCTAGCACCCTGGCATGAGGGGAGGGACTGATGATTGTGTTATTGATCTTGATGGAGAAGTGGGGGGAGGGGGTACAGGCTGGAGGGAATACTAAGAGCTCCGTTTTGGAAGGATTAAGTTTGAGGAAGTGGAGTGACATCCATGCTGATATGTCACTTTGTAGGTTCGTAATGCGAGAGGAGACTGAAGGGGTGAGGTGAGGAGTAGATTTGTGTGTCATCAGCATAGAGATGGTACTTAAAAGCCATGGGAGTTTATCAAGTGACCAAGGGAGGAGGTGTAGATGGAGAAGAGTAGGGGTCCAAGGACAGAACCTTGAGGGACCCCTACAGAAAGAGGGAGTGGAGAGGAGGAGCCAGAGTTATAGGTAACGCTGAAGGAGTGCAGCGATAGGTAGGAGGAAAACCAGGAGAGAGCAGAGTCTCGCAGGCCAAGAGAGTGGAGTTTTTTGAGGTGGAGGGATGGTCAACTGTATCAAAAGCCGCAGAGAGGTCAAGTAGTAAGAGTACAGAGTAGTGGCCAATGGTTTTAGCAGTTAATAGATCATTAGTGAGTTTTAGTAGGACGGATTCAGTGGAGTATAGTGAGCGAAAGCCAGATTGTAAAGGGTCAAGAAGGTTGTTGTCAGTGAGGTAGGAGCTCAGGCGATTGTAGACTAAGCGTTCTAAGAGTTTAGAGGTAAACAGGAGCAGGGAGATGGGTCTTAGGTTGTTCAGGTTGGTGGATCAGACTACACAGGCCTGCCTTCATGTTCATTGTGCATAATTAAGCCTTGGCCGCCCATGAACCTGTCGCTGTTTTTTCTTCCTTGGACCACTTTTGGTAGGCTCTGACCACTGCAGACCAGGAACATCCCACGGGAGCTGCAGTTTTCGAGATGCTCTGACCCAGTCGTCAAGCCATTACAATATGGCTCATGTCAAAGTCACACAAATTCTTACACTTGACCCTTTTTCTGCTTTTAACACATCAACTTTAGGGACAATCTGTTCATTTGCTGCCTGATATATCCCACCCACGTTCAGATGCCTTTGTAAAGAGATAATCCACGTTATTCACTTTACCTGTCATTGGTCATAATGATATGGTAAAACGGTGTTCTGTATATTTTATTACCCAATAACTAGCCAGCAGGTGGAGCTCTAGGCACATTTTCACATTTACTTACCGTATTTTTCGCTCCATAAGATGCACCTGACCATAAGACACACCTAGGTTTTAGAGGAGGTAAACAAGAAAAAAAATATTCTGAACCAATAGACTGCAGACATAGTGCAGGAAATGACCAGAGACTGCAGATGTACTACAGGAGATGACCAGAGACTGCGGGCATACTACAGGAGATGACCAGAGACTGCAGACATAGTACCGGAGATGACCAGAGACTGCGGACATAGTACTGGAGATGACCAGAGACTGCAGATGTAGTACAGGAGATGACCAGAGACTGCAGACATAGTACAGGAGATGACCAGAGACTGCGGATGTACTACAGGAGATGACCAGAGACTGCGGATGTACTACAGGAGATGACCAGAGACTGCGGATGTACTACAGGAGATGACCAGAGACTGCGGATGTACTACAGGAGATGACCAGAGACTGCGGACTTGGTACAGGAGATGACCAGAGACTGCGGACTTGGTACAGGAGATGACCAGAGACTGCGGACTTGGTACAGGAGATGACCAGAGACTGCGGACTTGGTACAGGAGATGACCAGAGACTGCGGACTTGGTACAGGAGATGACCAGAGACTGCGGACTTGGTACAGGAGATGACCAGAGAAGAGCCGAGCGGCCAGCCCAGTATTCTAACACGGCGGTGGTGACGGGGGGAATACCGGGCCGGCCGCTCCCATATTCACTCCATAAGACGCACAGACATTTACCCCCATTTTTTGGGGGAAAAAACTGCGTCTTATGGAGCGAAAAATACGGTATGTATTATTTTCTGTCTGTAAAATACATTTATGAAGCTTAACCACTTGCTCTCCTGAGGATTTACCCCCCTTCCTGACCAGGTCATTTTTTGTGTTGCGGCACAACTGACAATTGTGTGACGCAGCGCTGCACCCAAATAAAATTTACTTCCTTTTTTTTTTCCCACGAATTGAGCTTTTTTTTGGTGGTATTTGATCGCCTGTGCTGTTTTTATTTTTTGCGCAATAAACAATAAAAAGACTGACAATTTTGAAAAAAAAACCCCAATATTTTTGACTTTTTGCTATTAAACATGTCCAGTAAAAAAATTTAAAAAATCAAATTTCGTCATAAATTTAGGCCAAAATTTATTCTGCTACATAACTTTGCTAAAATAACAAATCCCAATACGTGTAAGTTATAGCATTTACAAATGGCGGTATATATACTGGGATTTTTAAAAAAAAACAAAAACATTTTTTACTAGTTATGGTGGCAATCAGTGACTTATAGCGGGACTGCGGCGGGCGTTCTGACACTGGGGGGAACTGACTTTGTGTCACTGACATCCCCAGTGACACCAATACAGTGATCAATGCTAAAAAAAAAAACACTGTCACTATACAAATGGCACTGGGGAGGAAGGGGTTAACATGAGGGGCGAGCAAAGGATTAACTGTGCTGAGTGTGTTTTGCTAATCCAAAGCAGTGTTCCCGAGCTGACAAGGAGGAGAACTGTTAGCAAACAAAACCGTTTCCCTCCCTGTCGGAGATCCTCGGTAATCACTGGCCGGGACCCATTGATTGACACCCGCAAATGGTGGTGTGCAAGCCCCTACCCGGAAATGCAAAATTGTGTGTGTGTGTGTGTGTGTGTGTGTGTGTGATTTTGCACACACGTGCCGGCCTGTAGCAGTATTTCTGCTATATGGCGGTCGGGAAGTGTTTAAAGTAACATTAAACCATATCCTTATTTAAAAACAAGAATCCATACACATCCACTACTTAGTGGCCACGTAATCTATTTCTCATTAAATTGCTTCTTACTGTGTTTGTTTTTATGCGTCCTCACAACATCCTCTGTGAGCTCCCAAACCCCTCCTTGTTGCTTGAAAGGGGCAGTGCAAGTTAGCTGTGGTCATGTGCAGTGCTCTAAACACACTACAAATCCCATCTTCCTTAGTCCCTAGTCCGATTTGGCAGTAAGAAAGAGAGGGTGGCTACACTTGCAGTGGGACCATGGAGAACAAACGTAGCCACCTTCTAAGAGGATGTTGGATCACATTTTTAAACCAGAGTATTGTGTCACTTTATTCATTTTAAAATCCATTTTACACATACAACTTAATGGGGGAATGAGAAAAATGAATACAAAGTTTCAGGTAAGTTCTGTCTCACCTGGTGTCATTGCCTGTGACATTCAGTCAGTTTCTAGATTTCATTTTTTCACACTGCTCAGAAAATGGACATTTTAAAAGCTGATGGCTGCTCTTGGTAACTGCTCCAGTTGAGAAAAAGTTTTGTCTTGTACACGTTTTTGTTAATACCCTGTAATGTTAGAGCAGTAATTCCTCCCCCTCCTTTTGGCTTATAAAAAGACTAAGTTTGAAGGCAGTTTCTGATGTGTTATTTCATTTAAAGGAAAAAAAAAACATAACTGCCTTTACCCGAAGATATGGAGGAAAGTATTGAGACCATTAATTTTGTAGGGGAGGCAGCTGAGGATTTTATCTCCCACTGAAGGTTATGGGATACAAGCTATGGATTCATGCCAATTGCTTTCCACTGAATACACTAATTTTATGCTTTTTTTGGGTACAAAGAGACTGACTAAGTCTAAAAAGACTTTTCCCATACAATAACAGACTGACTGCGTACGTTATACTGACTGACTATGCCCTGAAAAGGTTTATACTCCTAAGCTTTTTACCAATATTCTATGGAAAAGAATTTTAAAAAGGAATCTGTGTATTCCAGTAGTGGATCCTGCCATATTTGTTCTCGGTAAACACCATAGTTCCTATTGAGGATGTTCCCTCTTTCCAGAATTCTGTTAATGGGCATTTTGAAGCCCCCTTAAAGGCCTTGCTTTCTCTTGCAGGTCCTGCCCTGCAGCTGGCAGCTACTGCCATGTCACATGTTTGCCATACTATCACCACCTGGTCGAGACACATAAACAGAGACCTGGAACCTGTCTTTGAAGACCCTGCTCACCTAACAAATGCAGCTGATGCCTTCAGTACTGTTGTTTTGTACTGATGTTCTGGAGAATTTAATTTGACAAGTCTCTAGAATAAAGCGTGGCCTGCTAAACAGGTTTGAATTAAAATGTCCTCTACGCATTTTGATGGTGAATGCCTCTTTGGTGAATCCCTTGACAAATTCATCAAGGACGTTACTGGAAAAAGATACTCCTACCCAACAAGAAAATGTCTCCCACTTCTACAACTTCTACCTCTTCTCAAAGAAAGAAATACTTTCATTCCTCCCAGATGTCAACTTTAAAACCAAGGCTTACCACACACTTTCGTTATGAGAACTGGCCCACCAAGCCTTTCCAAAATCCCTTCTCTTAATGATGGGGTGCTCCCAGTCCCCAAAGTAGGGGGATATCTGTTGGCATTTGCACCAGTCTGAATCCGAGACTTCTTAGACCTCTATGTCCAGATGGTCATTTCAAAAAGTGGTACAAAATAGAGTTTGCCCCCTCCTCACTTTTTTCCTTCCAGTCTGCCAGCTGTAGGCCAAATAAAGTGAGATCTGATGACCACTTTGCACCAATTTTGGACACATGGAGTAGTTGTTCCAGTTCTTTCAGAAGAACAGCTTCAAGGTTTCTGTTCAATCTTACAGTTCCAAAACCAAATGAGGACATCAGCCCAATCCTGGACTTAAATTCTCTAAACAGATCTCTTCATGTTCCAAAACTAAAATCTACTAGATTGTCATTGCTTCCCTTAAACAAGGAGACATTTCTTGCATCAGTAGACATATAAGATGCCTATATCCATTTTCCCATCGCACCCTCGCTTCTTGTATTTTGTTGTACAGGACTCCCCAGCAAAGACCCGGTCTGCCAACGTCCAAAGGACAGTCCAGTTCCTTTTAAACTTTCAGCTGGATAATCAACTTCCCAAAATGTGCCCTCCTGCTGTCACACTGTCTGAAGTACCTGGGTCTAATCTTGGGCACAGCTCATACCAAGGACTTCATCCCTCAGGTCAAAGTGACACCCCTTAATTCAGTTCTTCATGAGAGTTCTGGACATCATGGTGGCCTACTTCAAGGTAATTCCCTTTTGTCAAGTTTCACTCCTGACCCCTTCAATCCACCATCCACAGAATGTTGAATAAAGAAATCCTAACCTGCCCTGGAATTAGGAAACTATTTCCTTCTTAATATTTGGAGCATACTAATGACAGATACAAGTCTTACAGTTTGCAGCAGAATTTACAACTCCCTCACTGTTCAGGGAGCATGGTCACAACAGGAGTCACAACTACCCATCAACTGTCTGGAACTGAAAGCCATCAGATTGTCTCTACAACATTGGAACTTCCTTCTAAGAGGTAACACATTTGGGGTACAATCAGACAGTGCCACAACAGTGGCCTGTATGAATCATCAAGGGGGCACAAGAAGTCTAGCAGCCCTGAAAAAATTAGGCTAAAATCCTCATGGGCAGAAAATTACATTCCAACTATTTTGCATGCCCACATTCTAGGGTTGGACATTTGTCAAGCGAACTTCCTAATCCATCAATGTCTAGACTTGGGGAGTGGTCTCTGCACCCAGAGGTTTTTCAAAATCTCTGTCAAAGGTGAGGATAACCAGATGTGGACGTTCTGGTCTCCAGGTTCAACAACAAGCTAAACAAATTTGTAACCAGGACATAGGATCCTATAACTTTTGCGTTAGATGCTCTGGTGATTCCTTGGACTCCATTCCAATTGGTATATTCCTACCCGCTAATGAAGATCCTCCTTATACTGCTGTGCAAGATAGAGAGAGGTTCCAGGAAGAACATGTTACACTAAGATTTCAGGTGGATGAGCCTTGGCCTCTTCCAAACAGACCAGACCTACTAGTCCAGGTCCCCCTGTTTCTCAGTCACTGGCTTTAATGGCATGGCTATTGAAACCAAATCATAAAGGATATCTCTAATTCTCACCTTGCTCAGAGCAAGAAAATCTAACTCCTGCAAGATTTACCTTCATACACGTAGGACCTTCTTTGCATGGCTCAAGGACAGAAGGCTAGACCTCAGGGTATACTCTACTACACATATTTCTTAAGTCTGGTCTTGACCAGCATCTGGCCCTTTGTACCCTTAAGGTACTGGATTCTGCCTTATCCATCCTCTTAGAGAAACCTCCTGCATTGCAGTTCCTTGTCAGGGCTTTTCTACAGGGAGTTGCTCATATAATTCCCCTACTTCAACAACTTATATCAGCTGGGAATCTCAACATGTTGCTGTCTGCTTTTCAGAGACCTCCCTTTGAGCCAATTGGAAAGATTCCTTTGGAAGACCTCACGCTTCTTGGCCATCGTTATATTGGTTAAGCATATTTCTGAGTTAGCATCTTTTCCTTTTTGCCTGAGGTAGTCCTTCTTTTCTTTCCACCTCAATGAGGACAATGTCCTTCCTTCCCCCCGTCCTGCCACAAAACATGACAAGTAAATTGCATTGCATTGCCTGGATGTGGTCTTGGCTACCAAGGTTTACCTAAATGTTGCAGCTTCTGATCACAAAACATTATCCTTCCCTTGGGCCCTCATAAAGGACACCCTGCCTCCCGTTCCACCATTGCCATGTGGATCAGACAACTCATTTTCAGGCCTTTGCCGTTAACAAAAAGGTTCCTTTTTTTTTGCAAGGTAGCCACTTGGTCCTCTATTCCATGTTTTCCATACTCAGGTGGATGTTCAGGCCTAAGCTGATGCAAGCTTTTGCCACAAGCTGCTTCAAATTATCTGAATATTTGTTTGGGTTCCTTTACACCAGCGGTTCTCAACCTGGGGGTCGCGACCCCTTTGGGGGTCGAACGACCATTTCCCAGGGGTCGCCTAAGACCATCGGAAAACACATATTTCCGATGGTCTTAGGAACCGAGACACCGCTGCTCTGTCTCGCGATCTGTGGGCGGGATGATATGCTGCCCCTGTAACCTGGCCACACCTCCGGGATCACTCAACAGCTCCGCCTCCTTGCCGCTGATTGGCCACCGGAACTGTAGCTCAGGAGAGGCACACAGGCGGCCAATCACCGGCGAGGAGGTGGAGCTTGGAGAGGAGGAGCCGAGCGGCAGAGCGCGCAGATCGAAGAAGATCGAGGGAGCTGCAGGACCGAGTGAAGAGGAGAGAGGCCAGAGAAGGAAGACAGCTGACAGGTAAGTGCAAATTTTGCTTCTGCAGGCTGTAGATGGGAGAGGGAGAGAGCGAGCCCAGGCTGGAGCAGGGGTCAGCAAGGTAAGTATCATTGGTGTCAGTGGGAGGAATAGTGCCCCATCATTTGTGTCACTAATACCAACGATGGGGCACTATTCCTCCCCCCACTGACACCAACGATGGGGCACTATTCCTCCCCCCACTGACACCAACGATGGGGCACTATTCCTCCCCCCACTGACACCAACGATGGGGCACTATTCCTCCCCCCACTGACACCAACGATGGGGCACTATTCCTCCCCCCACTGACACCAACGATGGGGCACTATTCCTCCCCCCACTGACACCAACGATGGGGCACTATTCCTCCCCCCACTGACACCAACGATGGGGCACTATTCCTCCCACTGCAAAATTACAGTTCTGAAGTAGCAACGAAAATAATTTTATGGTTGGGGGTCACCACAACATGAGGAACTGTATTAAGGGGTCGCGGCGTTAGAAAGGTTGAGAACCACTGCTTTAAACCCTTGTTTTTCCTGTGGGCCTTTTGGCAGTTCTAAGCAGCCATGTTGTTGCTTGGGTACATCCCATGGTCTATGAATACCAGTACTGTGTCCTGTACTGTATAAATTAAGAATTTTGACTCCGCTGTAAACTCCTCATCTTGGAGTATAGTACAGGACACAGGTTGCTCTTCTCTTTTGTCTTGATTACTCCTTATTGCTTCCTTTAAAAACAAAACGGGAGCCTCCTGGAGTGGGCAGGGCTATATGGGTGTGCTGTAGAACACGGGTGCTCGACCTGCTACCCGTGGAGCCCACTGATGTGGCCCTCGATCTCAAACCAGGGAATCACTTGCCGAGGGTCGGCAACCCATTGATCGTCGTCTGAGCTTGCCAACCCGCTTATTCACAAATAATAATCTGTATTTGCAGCCGCTAGAAAGTGCTAGTATCACCACCTCAGCTAATCTCAGATCATCAAGCATTTGATTCTCATAAGGAGAGCTCAACCTAGATCCCTCACATGCATAGTTTACAGTAGGGTTTGTGCTCCTATGAGAATCTAATGCTGATCTTTCAGGAGGTGGAGTTCAGACAGTAATGCTCCCTTGCTCGCCTGCCACTAACCTCTTACTGTGCGGCCTGGTTCCTAACAAACCACAGACTGGTACTGGTCCAGGGCTGGGGGTTGGGGACCTCTGTGCTATCCCATCTAACAATACCTGTGCATAGATGTTGTAATCTCTTTTCTGCACCCTTTCTCCTTTTACAGCTCACTAGCAATTTCTACATAGCAACTATGTAAAAATCTTTTTCTTCAGAGGTTTTTCTGCATACAGTGGCACCTCCCATTCATCAATCACTGATTCTGATGAAATTATGGTTTATATTTCTATTGGCTGACAGCTTACTTTGCTATGAAAATAAACTGTCAGCAGAAAAAGGAGGGATTATGTAATTTTATCCAAGCAGGCTTTGCTACACTTGCATTCTCTGTTGTGACATTTTCCCTTCAAAGTCAATTTTTTACAGCTGCTATCAACAACTATCATCTTCATAGTTCAGTAAAGGACTTACAAAAATCTTCATGGACAGATCGTGTTAGATGGGATAACCAAAAGAATAGCAAGGCTCACATTAACCACCTCAATACCAATGTACATATATATACAGACTTTGTATTGTGGTGATTATATATCGGGATCATAGTTGAGGCTACAACCTTGATCCCCATACCATATTATTTTAAAGCCAGCAAGTTCTCTATAATGTAAACGTGATCTGAGCAGCTGTACAGCCACTGGATCACTTTTACAGGTGGCGGAACATATCGGACGGTAGAGCCTGGTAATTATTTTATTTTTTATTACAGGTGCTTAAATAGTGCTGTCAATTTACGCAGCACTTTACATATATATTGTGCATTCACTTCAGTCCCTAACCCTCAACGGGCGTACAATCTAAGGTCCCTAACTTACATTTATACATGCACATACTAGGGCCAATTTAGACAGGAGCCAATTAACCTAACAGCATGTCTTTTGGAGCTTGGGAGGAAACCGGAATACCCGGAGGAAACCCACGCAAGCACAGGGAGAATATGCAAACTCCAGACAGGTGGTGCCTTGGTTGGGATTCAAAGCAACAACTCTAGCACTGCCAGGTGGAAGTGCTAACCATTTAGCCACTGTGCTGCGACGCATTCATGTTCCATTCACTGAGAAGAGTGGCAGGAATGGAAGTTCCTCTTCTGTAATGTCAGAAACCCGGAAGACATGACAATTCTATCACTTCTGCTTTCAGTTTGTTTGTTGACAAGTCGTTACAGATCAGCATCTGAATAAACTGATCTTGGTTTGACCAGATGCTTTAAAGGGGGAGGCCAGATCTCTCCATAAAGAGGTGCTATCCCAGCCTATACTATCACAAGAGATGTTGTTCATCCCTTTTGATAGCAATTAATTTGATCAATTTAAATAAAATATAATAAAAAAAATTTAAAGCACCCCCGTGCTCCAAAGCAAATGCGAAAGCACACGTAGGTCCCACACGCATTTACAAACATCAGAGCGAGAGCAATAATTCTAGTGCCAGACTGCCTGTTTAACTCTGAAAACCTTTACAGGTTACCAGTTTAACCACCTCCTGCCCGCCATGTAGTCCAATGAGGGGCGCAAGGTGGTTCTCTTGTTCTGATAATACGTCATATGACGTCTTGCCATTCTCACCGCGCATGCGCGGCTCAGGGAGCGCGCGGTGATCGGCGGTGCTCTGTGTCCCTCGGACACAGGGGATCACCGATCACGGAAAGAGCCGAAGATGTTGGCTCGGTCGTGATCAGCTGTGTCCAATCACAACTGATCACATGTAAACAGGGAAATGCCGGTTATTGGCATTTCTCTCCTCTCGAGCTGTCACGCTGACAGCTCGTGAGGAGAGGAGAGCTGGTAATCGGCTTTCCGCGGAGGGGACATGTACATTGATCATCAGGGCACTGATGATCAGTGTAGCCCCAGAAGTGCCACCTGTCAGAGTCCATCAGTGCCAGCTGAATAGTGCCACAATGCCACATATCAGTGCATACCAGTGCACATCAATGCCACAAATCAGTGCCCATCTGAGCTGCCCTTCAGTGTCACCCATCAGTGCCACCTATCAATGCCAATCGGTGCTGCCAATCAGTGCCACCTGTCAGTGTGCATCATTGCCGCCTATCAGTTCCAGTCAGTGCTGCCTTTCAGTGCTCATCAGTGATGCCTGTCAATGCCCATCAGTGCCACCTACCAGTGCCACCTATCAGTGTCCATCAGTGCATCTTATCAGTGCCCATCACTACAGCCTCATTAGCGTACATCAGTGAAGGAGAAAAAAATCACTTATTTACAAAATTTTTATAAAAACTAAGAAAAACTTTTTTTTTTTCAAAATTTTCAGTGGTTTTTGGTTTGTTTAAGAAAAAATAAAAAAACAGAGGTGATTAAATACCACCAAAATAAAGCTCTGTCACAAAAAAATGATAAAAATTTCATATGGGTACAGTGTTGCATGACCGCGCAATTGTCATTCAAAGTGTGATAGCGCTGAGAGCTGGAAATTGGCCTGGGCAGGAAGGGGGTATAAGTGCCCTGTAGGCTAGTGGTTAAAGTGTTGCTTATTGATAATGTAATGTACTGTGGTTTGTCACCATTCCACCAGCATCCATAGTTTAAGGTATGATATGTCTATTTACTCAGCATATCACTATCTTTTTTTATATTTTGCCAAAAATTGGGTATTCAATTGTGTTCGTGTTCGCTAAAATTAATTAACTGCTGCACAAATATCGTGTGACATCCATAATTTTTAATCTCTAGGGCTACTGCTTAAAAAAAGAAAAACATTATCAATGTGACCCCTCAGCTTTGCTCTGCATTAACCTATTGCCAACCATATCATGCATATATATTGTGGCAAAGAAGACAGGACCCTCTCATATACCCAGTGAAGTGAATACGCTCAGATGATACACAGAGATGAAAGAAATCCTCCTACATATGTTTTACTTGTTGATCTGTAGTCTTCTCTTTTCTACATCCCTTCAAAAGTGCAAAATTGTGATAAAATACTTGTCTGTCAGTATCACAGAGGAGGGGGCGGAGAGCTGCAGTTAGAGCTCTTGTACAGTGTGTGAGAGTTGATTGGAGGAAAGGGACCCCCCTCCCCCTTTACACAGCACAGAGGAATGAAGGAACTCGCAGAGCTGTGTTCTAAATAGACAAGCTGTATGCTGAGCTCCCTCCCCTGTCACTAATATATCTCCTGTGTCCAGAAAACTTCTCAGAAGTGACTTTTAGAGCTTTGGAGATAGACAAGTAAACACTACAGATATATATACTTTGTTCAGATTTCATGACTAAGGTTTTACGACCACTTTAATACCCATGCACTGCACATATGCTTCCATAGTGGCTGAGGTTTCTGGGCTGGCGGGACATGCTTCCGATCATGTGACCACTGACCGGCCAATCGCAGGTCATGTGATCCAGAAGTCTGTTTTGCTACTTTCCCTTTGTTAACCAATGAAACCACCAAACTACTTATTCACTGCCTTGTTATCTCTCGACTAATGCAACTCCCTTATCATAGGCCTACCTCTACACAGACTATCCCCCTTTATTCTATCATGAATGCTGTTGGACCAGTCTACCTTACCTGTGTCTTCCACCCCTCTTTGCCAGGCCCTCCACTGGCTTCTGACTGCCTGACAAATGCAATTTAAAATACTAACAACATGTAAAGCCATTCACAGTTCTGCCACAAGTTACTTCAATCTTGTCTCAATAGGTCTCCCAAACCATCCTCTCCGCTCCTCGCAAGACCTCCCTGCTCTATAGCTCCCTTGTTGTCTCCTCCCATGTTCATCTCCAGAACTTCTGTCTACCTCAGTCTTTCCAGCTATCTCCTACTCTGTCCATCTTTAGGCCATCTTTGAAAAGTCATCTCTTCAGGGATGCCTATTCCACTTAACTAAATTTTAAGTCTTCCAACAGATCATCCCTCACAGTTATTACTTTTTGTACAACTTACCCCACCCTAATGGATTGTAAGATCCATGAGCAGGACCCTCTTGTATTGTAACTGTGTGTGTTATATTGTAAAACGCTGTGCAAACTGATATAATTCCTGTATAATAAATGGTAATATAATATTGAAAATCTCTTGATTATAGGCCTAAATAGTGTAGATGCTAAAACTAACTATAACCATAAACTCATGTACAAAAAACAATTTATCCTTATTTCCATGAATTGTAATAAACTGCAAGCCCCCACTGAGAGGTGTCATGACATTATTGTTCACTATTCCTCTTTCAGCGATCGAGGGGAAGAAGAAGGAAAAAGAAAAGCTAATGGACAGGAGAAACCAAGACACAAAAGCCATAAAGAACAAGAATCTCGCAAACGGAAACGGTCAAAGAAGGGTCATAAGAAGAAGCAGAAGAAGCGTTCACACAAAAAACTGAAGAAAAGAAAGAAAGAGCAGGTGGAAAGTACGGAGTCTTCAAGTGAAAGCTCAGATGAATCGGAAGAAAAGCGGAAGAAGTCCAAGCGGAAGAAGACAACCCGGAAAAAGAGGGCAAAGAAACGGCCATCATCCTCTGGCCAAGACA